>NW_020954546.1:12777857-12975966 GCF_900497805.2 Vombatus ursinus | reverse complement strand
GTGTGTGTGTGTGTGTGTGTGTGTGTGTGTGTGTGTGTGTGTGTGTGAGGAATGTGGCACCCTCCAGGTCAGGCCGTTCTGGGATCTCACTGTCATTTCCATCAGAGTCTTGTTGTTAACTTTTGTTATAAGAACAGGTTGTTAACGCTTTGGCTCAATTACCTACAGTGTGTATGATTCCCACCCCCACTCCCACCCTCAAACCCACAATATCTTTCTTCAAAAAATAAAAATAAGCACCTGAGTATGGAGGTCTGACCCCAGCTGTTTTATAGAGGCCCTGCTGAGGCAGGCCAACAATGACCTAGCTGTCGCTGCATCAGACGCTCTGGAGAACGTTCAATGATTTACTCTAGACCGACTACCAGAGGCAGCCTCGGACTAGGCCCTGGAATCCCAGCTCAGGCAGGTGTGGGAGAGCTGGAAGAGACCTCAGAGACCATGCAGTCCATCCTCTTCATCTTACAGGTGGGGAAACTGAGGCTCAGGGCAGTCAACAACTTGTCATCTCAAAACTCAGAATGTCCAAAATGGAGCTCATTACCTTTCCCCCTAAACCTTCCTCTAGTCCTAATTTTTTAAAAATTATTGTTAAGGGTCACAATTTTCGCAGTCACTCAGATTCACAGCCTGGATGTTATTCGCTTCCTTAACATAACTGCTCAGTTGCCAAATTTTGTCATCCCTAGCTCTGCTACGTGAATAGAACTCTGACCTTGAGCTTGAGAACACCTGAACGCAAATCCCCCCTCAGACACTAACTAGCCATAGGACCCTGGGCAAGTCACCCAACCTCTGTCTGCCTTAGTTTCCCCATCTTTAAACACCTTCCAGGGCTGTTGTGAGGATAAAATGAGATCATATTTGTGAAGCATTTTGATTGAACTTCCAGGGTCATCCAGGTACAAGGGTCAGAGGTATTTCCTGGGCCCAGGGGTGTCTGACTCCAGAGCTAGCCTTTTTCCACTCCCCCCCCAGTTGGAACCCACCAGGGCTCTTCAAGGTCAGCAGAGATTCCATTTATCTGGAGGAGGGGTGGAAGTAGAAAGTGAGGAGGGTTTCCAAAAGACTGAGGGTGAGGAGGGAGAGGGTCCCCAGCTACTGGAGATCATTCTGCCTATGTGACACCTCATTTTCCTTCATCTCCCAAGCTCCAATAAACCACCAAGCTTGACCTTTTCACTCCCAGTACCACCCTTGCTCCCAGGGCCCTCAGGCCCTCATCACCTGGGCTCAGATGTGCAGGCCTGCTTCCCTAATGAGGATAACCAGGATTCATTAAAACACCACCTGGTGTGTTTAAAGACAGTCCTTCTGCAGGGGCCTCAAAGCCCTCCCAAGATTAAAAACAAAATTCCTGATGGCTCCTCCACACAAGGCAATACAGTGGTGGGTTTTATAGGTGTGGAGACTGAGTCAGGAAGCGTTCTGCCCAAGATCAAAGGTGCTGCTTTGTTAGAGTTCTGAGGCCTACTGCTAACCAAGGTCCGGGGTTTGATCTTAAGGCTAATCGCCGGACTTCAGAGAGTGAATTCTGTTCCGTTCAGGGCCAATGGCTACACCCCTAGCTCTGGAAGGCACACTGCATCCTTAGCACCAGAGCTCAGACTATATCCCTAACCTCAGGCCAAGACCCCATCCCTAACCCCGAGTCACAGACCACATCCTGGGTCAAAGAAGAAACTAACTGAGGGTCAGAGAGTCCACAAGGCCATGTAGCAAGAGGCCAGGTCCTAAGTCACATCCTGGCTCTCCTCCTGACTTCTGGCATGACCCCGGGCCAGTCCCTGAAGCTCCCTGAGGCGATGTGAAAATGAAGGGACTGGCCCAGCTGGCCTCCAAGGTCTGCTCTGTCTCCAGATCCAGGGTCCTAATCTTACATATGTTTCTGGCTTAAGTAAATAGGGGTAATGGGGTGAGCAGGGCAAGGGGATTTGTGATAAAGGAAGCCCTACTCAGCTCTGGGGCTCAAGAATCTTTCCCTCCAACAAAGTTCTTCCAAACTAAAAGTCCTCTCCTGCATACTTGAGGAAGGATTTAATTAACCCTGAGTCTTCCGGGCTTCCCCAAAGTAGGAGGAAGGCCAAAATGCTTTTAATCTCAGCTAAAATCCCACCTTCTGCATTAAAAGCCTTTCTTGTATCCACAGTGGACAGAGCCCAGGGCCTGGAGTCAAGAAGATCCAAGTTCAAATCCAGATTTAGATACCTACTAGCTGTGTGACTCTGGGCAAGTCACTTCACCTCCGTTGGCCTTAGTTTCCTCAACTGTAAAATGGAGATAATAATAGCACCTTCCTCCCAAGGTCGTTGTAAGAATCAAATGAGATAACATCTGTAGCACAGAATCTGGCACACAGTAGGCGCTATATAAATGCTTAACCTCTTCCCTTCCTGATCCCCTCAATGCTAGCGCCTTCACCCTGAGGCTGCCTTCGGTCTGGCTTTGCTGTTGTTCAAAGCCTGACTCTTTGTGACCCATTTGGGGTTTTCTTGGCAGATACTGGAGCGGTTTGCCATTTTCTTCTCCAGCTCATTTGACAGATGAGGAAACTAAAGAAAACAGAGTAAAGTGACTTGCCCAGGGTCACACAGCTAGGAAGTGTCTGAGGCTGGATTTGAACTCAGATCTTCCTGACTCCAGCCTTAGCACTCTATCCACTGCACCACCTAGAGGTCCTTTATAAAAGCTAGATGCTATTAAAATTAGCTGCTCATTATTTTAATTGGCCATTATGATGATCCGAAACTGGATTCGAGCAGACCCTGCCCACTGCACCACCCCGCCTCTGACGATCTCTGAAGTCGGGAGTCCCCGCGAGGCAGCAGGGGCGGGCTCTGGGTGCAGAGGCCCCGCCCACTGCCCGGCTCCCGGCGCTCCGGGTCGCAGGCTGCCGCCCAGGGAGCCGGGAGTGCCCCGCCCAAGGCCCCTCCCCCGAGAAAGCCAGGGACACCTGGTGGGAGGAGGAGGAGTACAGGAAAGGCGGGGGGAGGGGTGGGCCTAGGGCGGCAGGAGCAGCGGGTGGGAGGAGTGAGGGACAGCGAGGGCGGGGGCGTGGCTTACGCGAAAGTAGGGCGTGGGTTGGAGGGGGGAGGAGCAAGAAAGAGACTAGGGGCGGGCCCGACCGGCTGCAGCGAAGGGATAGGGTGTGGGAGGATCAGGGGGCGGGGCGGGGAGCTGTGCTTTGGGGAGGTGGGGGGGGTGGGGGGGAACAGTCCGCTGGGAAGAAGGCGGGGGCGGGGCACTGGCCGCTGAGCGCATGCGTGGTGTCACGTGGGCGGTACGCGGAGCCGGAACGGCGGCTGGGAGCGGAGCCCGCCTCTGCCGGGGTCACCGTGGGGATCGCTCTTCCACGGGCCCGGCTCGGTGCGGCGCCGAGCATGTGGCGCTGGAGCCGGGCCTGGAGGGATCTTTCGGGGGTGACCTTGAAGCCCCCACTGCCTTCCCGGGGACCTGGCCTCCCCGGGGCCCCCGCCGCGCATGTGAGCAGCGGCCCCAGGTCAGCAGAGGCCACGGGGAGGGAGGAGGGGCGCCCTTCCTGGGTGACGGCCCCCCACCCCAAACTGCCTGGCCTTTTCCCTCCAGGCTGCTGGCCTCTTCCCCTTCCCTGTCTCCCCGTGCCCTTTCCCCACCCGCCCTTCTTCCCCCTCCCCCCTGCCCTTCCCCCTTCTCCCCCTCCCTCTGCTCTTTCCCATCCCCATCCCCCTGCCCTTCCCCCCCTTCCTCCTCCTCTCCCTCCCCCCTCCCCCCATGGTCGGTCCCCCCTCCCGGGTTCTCATGCACCCCCTTCACTGCATCCCCTCCCTGGCCTTATCCCCAGGTTCCTCCTGCATCAGCGCCCTCCTCCATTACTACCTCTCACGCACACCCCACCCTGGGTGGGGCTGGTGAGACTCTGCCCTTCCTCCCCCACCCCCCATCCCTCCCTGCCCCCTAATCTGAGCCACCTTTCCTCTCTTGTCTCCCCTGTCCCCCAGGCCAGTGCCCCTGTCCTACAGACTGCTGGACTCTGAGGACACCCACCCGCCCCTTGTCTTCCTGCATGGGTTGTTTGGCAGCAAAACTAACTTCCAGACCATCGGCAAGACCCTTCAGCAGCAAACGGGCAGGAAGGTAAGGGGGACCCCGAGTGATGGGCGATGGCTAGTAGGTCAGGACAGAGACACAGCGGGAAGGAGGGAGTTGAAGTGAGCAGCCATGCCTCGGCACTTGGGACCCATGACCACATGCCATGATTTGGGGGGCACCCAGAAACAGCTCCCCCAGGATACCTGGGACTCCCTATTGGACGGAGGGGTGGCTGTGCCTTTTCCCTTGATGTTGAAAATCGCAGGTGCTCCTCAGAACGGCACCTGTACCCTCCCTGAAGACTTATTTTCTTTCCTCCTTGGTGACTGTTGGGCTGAAAGAGAAAGATGGAGCCAAACCAGTTTGCTGAGGGGTGGCCTGGGAACATTCTGGTGGGACACATGGGGGAAAGGGCCCTAGAATTGGAGACAGGAAGCATCTATGTTCAAATCCCACCTTGGACCTATTAGCATCAGGAAGTCACTGAATTTCAACTAATCTTGCTGAAGGAAGGTAAAGTGATTTATAAACTTGAAAGCTCTGTTTAAATGGCAACTGTTATTAACATATGTGTATCTGCTACTTTTGGTTTGGACCTGGATTCAAATCCTGACTTGACTTCTTGCTGCCCACTTGAAAATAATTTGTCCTCTTGGGGTTCAATTTCCTCATCTGTAAAATGGACTGGCTAGATAGCCTTTGAGGTCCCTTCTAGCTGTCTGTCTAGGATCCTGTAGTCCCTGCCAGGGCCCCTGCTTCTTCTTGTCTCAGGCCCCATCCCCACCTCTTATCAGAGTCTGCTCATTTCTGCACCCAGGCTAGCACCCCCAGGTTGGGCAGAGGGCTCGTATGGGTAAGGGGAAAGACTGGGAGGCAGACAGCCACTAGTCTCTGTTCCCTAGGTGCTGATAGTGGATGCCCGGAACCATGGAGAGAGCCCACACAGTCCTGATTCCAGCTACGAGGCCATGACTGCCGACGTGGAGGCCCTCCTGCCCCAGCTTGGCCTGACCCCCTGCGTCCTCATCGGACACAGCATGGGGGGCAAGACAGCCATGATGTTGGCGCTGCAGAGGGTAGGAGTGCCCCCCTGAGAGCCAGGGGCATGGGCATAGGGAGGGGAGGAGGAGAGAGGGAGGGAGGAGCTATTAAACTATTAAGTGCTTACTCTGCACCAAAACAGTCCTTGCCCTTGAATTTCAAGGGCGATGGAGTAAGATAACACATGTATGGGAGCAGTGTCCAGGGAGGGACATTTTGGTACAGAAAGTTACAGGGATGATGGTGGTGAGTTGGGACCAAGGTAGGATATGAGTAGTAGAGTTTAGGCCCCCCACTCCGGAATAGTCTTTCATCATAGTTCCAAACCTGGAGGGCTGAGGAGGAAGAGACAGGGTCCACTCAAGGTAGCCAGGGAGTCAGGAATGAAACACGGTGCCTGGTATACAGTAGGCACTTAATCAGTGCTTATTGCCTGACTGACAGAAGTATGGCTGGGGCAGCCAACATTCAGGACTGGATGACTCCCTGCTGAATCCTAATGGATGAGAGGATGCTTCCAGTGCCCGACCTCTGGGGTTTTCAGAGTTCAGGTCCAAGTTCTGAGAATTGCCCTCCTTACCTTGCTCTGATGGGGTTGGAAAGGGTGCCATCAGTAACTCCCTGGAAGCCTCGGAACGTCTCCAGTCTTCCACCTTTGGCTTGTAGTGCCCCCTTCCTTCTCCTTTCAGAGCCCTGCTCCCCCCTGCCCTGCCTCAGTGACGCCCATGAGGGCACCGCAGGTCATCCTGGGGGTCGCTTTTCCCTGTAGCCAGAGCTGGTGGAACGCCTGATCTCGGTGGACGTCAGCCCACTGCCAACCACAGCCGTCTCAGACTTCTCTCCCTACTTGGTGGCCATGAAGTCTGTGCAGGTCCCCAAGGAGCTGCCCCTCCCTCAGGCACGCAGAGTGGCAGACGAGCAGCTCAGTCTATTGATCAAGGTAACCCTGCCCCCTGCTGGGGAGACAGCTGCCAAGGCTCTCAGAACAAGGTGGGGGGTTGCAGTACTCTGGGGAAGTGAGGAGGAAGGTTCAGAGGACCCTGTGAGAGGTGGTGTGCCGCAGTAGAAAGACCAGAGAACCTGGCTTCACACCCTGCACCTGGTGCTTCCTGCCGTGGACCAGTCGTCTCCCTTGGCCGTGTCTGCACAGTGAGAGGGTTGGACGAGATTGCCTCTGCAGTCCATTCCGCCTCTGGAGCAGTCACCCTTTTCATGGGGGCAGGAGGTCGGGTGGCTGCTGAGTCAGGATACGGAGGCCCCTGGGTAGAGATGGAGCTGGGGGTGGAGATGGGCCTGGCATGAGAGGGGAGGAAAGAAAGGAAGTGGGAGTCCAGGCGAGGGTGCCGACTAAGCCTATCTGCCCCCCAGGAGCCTCCCATACGGCAGTTCCTCCTTACCAATCTGGTGAAAGCCAGCAACGGGGAGTTCGTGTGGAGGGTCAACGTCGAAGCCCTGCTCCAGCAGATGGACAAGATCATGGACTTCCCCCTGCTCCAGAAATCCTACCCTGGCCCCACTCTCTTCCTCAGTGGTGCCAAGTCCAAATTTATCCAGTAAGGCTGGGCCAACGGGTGGACAGCTGCTCGGCCCCCTTTATACCTCTCCTTCGGTCTCTCACCCCCCATCTCTCCTCCATCTCCACAGGCCTGGTCACTTCTCTGAAATCAAGCGGCTGTTCCCTCAAGCTCAGATCCTGTCTGTCCCGGAGGCCGGCCACTGGATCCATGCCGAACAACCCCAGGACTTCATGAGCAGGATTAAACGCTTCCTGGCCTAGCAATTGGTGGTCCTCCCTCTCCCCATCTATACCAGCTCTCAAGCACTCCGAGGACCCTGGGGACCAGGGAGCACCTGCCGCTGGTGAAGGATGCTCAGCACCCTGACTCCATCTACTTCAGAGTGGGCACCACAACCAGTGTTTCAGACTTTAACTAATAAAGCTATTCCCAGCCTTATCACCTGTGTTATCCCCAACACTACTAGGACAGATGGGTAGTTGGGCTAGACGGAGGATTAGAAGGGTCGTGGGCTCCCCCCAGAGACCTTTCTTTCTCTGCATCTGGCTTTGGGTCTTGCATTGGGCTTTGGTGACTAAGTGTGGCCCTATTTCTAGGGCCCATGGGAGATTTCCCACTTAATGTGTGTGTTTGAGAAAAAGAGAGAAAGATGGCTAGCGCCAGTATTCAAGTTGACTGAGTGCTTACTATCAAACAAAATTAGTGGTTCCCAAAGCGTGTCCAGGAGAGAAGCTGGTCTTGCCAGAGGGGATGGCTGAGGGTCCAGGCTTTTGATTAACCTCGTGACTCAGGGGTCCTCAACAGTAATTGGGAAATGATTAAGGTTTGGGGGAAAATAATTGTTTTTTGGACATGCTGAGTTTGAAATGCAGGCTATCTGGTTTGAGATGGCCAAAAAACAGCTGGTGATGGGAGGTGATAAGAGGTCATTCGAGAGGTTGGAACTGGATTTGTGGATCTGGAAAGTCTCTGTGGAGATGGCAGCTGAGCCCGTGGGAACTGATGAGATCATTGCGCAAGATAGGAGAGCCAGGGAAGAGAAGAGGCCCCAGGACGGAGTCTTGGGGGATGCCCACAACTGCAGAAGAAGAACCGAGAGAGAGCACAGCAGCCCAAAAACCTAGAACTAAGAGTCTGCGGGAGGCAGAGGTGATCAGAGTCCCCAGTGCTATGGAGGCCAAGAAGGAAGAGCATTGAGAGAATCCGCCAGATACGGCATTCAAGAGGGCGTGGTGACAGGAGGGATGAGGTTGGAAGCTGGGAGAGTGGAGACACCCGGAGTTAAGCTGAGAAGGACGCAAGTTCAGCTGGTTTGAAGGATGGAGGCAGGAGTGTGTTTGTAGGACCTGGTAGGTAGAGAGAGATTGAAGATCGGTGAACGTGTAGATGATAGTGGGAGCACTCTGCTGGAGATGTCAGGAGGAAATGGCTCACGGGCATTTGGGGAATAACCTTAGCAAGGAATAGGGCCACCTCTGCTGGTAGCAGAAAGGGAGGACTAAGTGGGGAAAGGTACAAGAATCATGTGAAAGAGAAGGAGCGCTTAGCTAATAACGGCTTTTTTTTTTTTAAGTCCCCAACTGACAACCTTGGAGAGGAGTCAGGGAGAGAAGAGAATGAGCAGCCTCAGAGAGTGGAATGGCCAGCTGTTTAGGGAGGAGGAAAAGGATTGCCTTCCAGGTTGAAAGCTCACTTGAGATTAGATAACACAGAATTTTAGTGGTACCAGCACGTGAAAAGGACTGGGCGGGGGGAGGGGGGAGAGAATATGCCAGGGTGAGAGGCTAGCAAGTGTGGCCCATGGGAGTTCTGGGAATCCCTACCCCAACTCTCCCACTGAAGAGTTGGGCCCTTAGCAACAGTAAGACAAGAGGGCAAAGGATTTGAGATGGATTCTCAGTCTCCAGAGAACGGTGTAAAACATGGTGATCCATGGGGATGAAGATCAGTAAACAGGAACCCTCACTATGGCTCAGACATACCCTGTGACCTGCTTCAGCCATTATCATCCAGCACTGCCCCACTCCATCGATTCGCTGAACTTGGTGTCCCCTGCTAGAGGGTTATACTGGCCAATAAACACACTCCCTTGGGGAAACCCCACCCCAACCAGCTTGCGCGTACCGGCCCCACCATCACCTCATTGACTGTGTCCAGGGAAGAGTAAGAACCTAGCCCTTCTGGGTTTCATTTTAGGTGGGAGAGTGGTTTTTAGAACTGAAATTTACCTGCTTGACTAGCTCCATTGGTCAACTAATTGCTGAATTGCTAGTGATTATCATTTATAAGCCCTCCCAGGAGGGGAAATGATTAAAGTTTAGGGGAAAATAATTCTTTTTTTGGACATGTTGAGTTTGAAATGCAAGCTATCTGGTTTGAGATGGCCAAAAAACAGTTGGTGATGGGAGGTGATACAGGTCATTAGAGAGGTTGGAACTGGATTTGTGGATCTGGAAAGTCTCTGTGGAGATGGCAACCCAGGAAATGCACAAGGATTTTTTAAAAGAGCTCACTCTAGCTTGTAGGCACCATTGCAATCCCCTGTTTGTCAACCTGCTAAGTATAGTTTTTAAAATTTTTTAAAATTTATTTTATTACCTTGGAGGGAGGGAATACTTAGAACTTATTGCAAGATGTCACTTGAAATAGATTTATTTATTTATTTATTTTGGTGAGGTAATCAAGGTTAAGTGACTTGGCCAGGGTCACACAGCTAGTGAGTATCATGTGTCTGAGGCTGGATTTGAACTCAGGTCCTCCTGACTCCAGGAGTGCTCTATCCACTGTGCCATCTAGCTGCCCTAAATAGTAGCTTTAGCACAGAGATTTTGCTGATGCAAGATACAATGAAAAGAAATGAGAGCATCTGGATCTGTTCATGCTTTTTTTATCTGTGCAATAAACCCTTCGCGTTTTCCCTTCTATGGAAGGTGTACCATCTGTACATACGCTCACTAAATTTACCAAATTCAGTCCAACTTCATGACATTTATCTTGAAAGTTGTTGAAGATATCTATTCCCTATGTTCTGTTCGCAACAGTGTCCAAAGCTAGTAACTCTTCATAGCAAAGAAAATCTTCTGTTATGACCCAAATGAAGTACAAAACCTGTGCCCAGTCAATAGTATCAATTGATTCCTCCAAAGCTATTGAATAATATATATTTTCCTTTTGAAGTGTTTCATGAAGTTCTGTTAAGTTGGAGGTTAATTCATGTTCTGATCAGTTATGATTCTCCTTCAAAAAAGCAGTTGGCTGTACTTCGAAATGTTATGGGGGGGGTAAGGGGGAGCAGTTAGGTGATGCAGAGCACTGGTCCTAGAGTCAGGAGAACTTGAGTTCAAATCCAGTCTCCAACACTTGATACTTACAAGCTGTGTGACCTTGGGCAAGTAACCTAACCCCTAGTGCCTCACTTCCCCCCACCCCAAAAAAATGTTACTGGGATTTAAGCATCCCTCAACTTTGACAATGCATTCTTTTTCAATTTCTGCATTACTGCATGGCTTCCCTTTCCCCCCCACCCAGTATATAAGCAACTTTATAAGTTGCTCCAGTGACATTATTTCCAGATCTTATTGCTGCTTGAAAGAGTTGTCTTTGCTTTTGCTTTTCATCTTTTAATTTCTGTTATACAACCTTTCATGCCTCTCCCTCTAATTTAAAATATTTGTGGTCCTTATGAGTGTTATAATGCTGATGAACACTGAATTTCTTTAATGTTGATATTGTATCTAAAAGCAAGCAAATCATCTCATCTTAAGCAGAAACAAGATAATATTGCAATTCCCAATCCTCATTTAAAAACCTGTATTCTTCCTTCAGTGTTCTCTTGGTCTTCTTCGACATGATGGGCTATTAAGCAGACAGAATTAAGAAACACTGTCGAACTGTGTGACTATTTACAAATTCCACTTCAAACCCAAACTGCACCATTGTCAAAAGCTGATAACAGACTGGCACACTTGACCCCTATCATATTGCTGGCCAGCCTCATGGGGTAGTGGCACCAGTCAGGTGGGGGAAGCTAGAAATCAGTAATGAGTGTAGCACCTGGCAGTTTAGTCCTTATGGCTTACTAATGTTCTGATTGTGCTGGTCAGTCTGGAAGGAGTATTTCATTGAAATTTATTTTATTATTTGGTATTTCAAATACCTTCATTTTAAAAATAAAAATATAAAAGATGAACAAGGGCAGCTAGGTGGCACAGTGGATAGAGCACTGGCCCTGGAGTCAGGAGGACCTGAGTTCAAATCCAGCTTCAGACCAAACACTTGATACTTACTAGCTGTGTGACCCGACCCTGGGCAAGTCACTTAACCCTAATTGCAAAAAAAAAAAAAAAGATGAACAAAAATGTATTAATAAAAATAAAAGGATTGGGATTCAGTCAAAGAGCTACACTTAATGACTTAGAAGGCCACGTGTGGCCTTAAAGCCTCAGGTTCCCCACCCCTGACGTGGGGTATTCCACCAGGAGCAGAAGAAGGGAGAGGCTCCCAACTTGTGGTTCTCTTGAGGACCAGCCATCCAGAATTCAAAATCTGGCTCTAGGTGGGGTAGAGGAAAGAAGGGTCCTTTTCTTCTACAGAATTCTTTTTATTACAACTGAAAATATTAAGAAATAAATCTTTCTCCAGTCTAAAGTCCTTTCTTGTCTTACCAGAATCAAGGAATCATTGTCAGTACTGAATTAAACTTCCCAAGAAACAACCACCATCCACTAATCCTTTTCCTCTAACTCAAGATGTAACTTTTTTTTTTTTGCAAGGCAATCAGGGTTAAGTGACTTGTCCAGGGTCACACAGCTAGTGAGTATCAAGCATGGATAGGAACAAAGCTAAGGTCTTAAGGCAGTTAGGTGGCATAGTGTATAGAGTGACGCCAGGAGTCAGGAAGACTCATCTTCCTGAGTTCGAATGTGACCTCAGACACTTAATAGCTGTGTGACCCTGAGCAAGTCACTTCACCCTGTTTACTTCAGTTTCCCCAACAGTAAAATGAGCTGGAGACAGAGATGGGAAGTCAAGAAAACCTCAAATGGGGTCAGGAAGAGTCAGACAGGACTGAAAGGACTAAACAACCACAGCAACAACCAGACTCAGAGAAGAAAATACCTTAATCTTCTTAATACCGTTGGTTTATTCCCATGCCCTGAAGATATTTGGGTAATGATCAGAGTAAGAGAAGGGAGAAGTCTTTCATTACTTCAGTCAATGAAAGCATTTCTTGAGTTCACAGCTTGACCAACTGAAGAGCCCTTAAAAGGAATTGGTCAAAGGGGTACTGAATCATTTTAGGAAAATGATTCTCCAAGTTTGTGCCAAAATTTAGGTGACTATTTTTCTGTTTAATGAAGCAAACCATTAACTGAACTCTTACCTGAATTCTGAAGCCTTCCTCATCCTTGTCCAAAGAAGATATTCTTTGTTCAAGGATCCTACACGGTTATCCCTTTCACATCTCCTAAGGGATAAGGCCATGACCCCAAAATCTGGAAAATCTGCCTAAGGTTTTCTGGCCCTCCCTTCATACCAGAGAAGAAGTCTGAATTATTACGGTATTAAAAGATAAAATATGTTGATGTTATATAATACTCTACATATATTTTATGCATTTCTGAATTCCTAAACATTTTCGCTATTGGCCTTCACCTGTCATCTGCGGCTTCCACAAAACTCCCCAAAATATTCCTATTTAATTTATTATGGAGATCCCCAACATATTGAAACTGCGATGGGGAAAGTCTCAATGTGGAAGGGATAACTCTGAATTGTGACTTCAAATGAGTTTTGTTAAGAGAGGATATGTTCAAGGATATGAGGAGGGTATCGGCTTGGACAATTCTCTTTCTAAGCAGAAAAAAATGCTTAGATTAGAAAATTTTTAATTCACAAAATTGTTTCTGCCAATCTTATACCCAAAACTCAGAGAATGATATTTTCTTACTTCACTACTACCCTGGTAAGGCTGGTACCCACTCCCCTACTCCCACCCTCGCTTCCCTCAGCACCGGGTTCCACACTTATAACACGGACTCAACTAGCTGGGTGGAAGCCTCGCCTGTCTTACCTCTCCTTTCATGTTTCCTTTCCTCCAGCATTGGGCTTGTCAATCTGAAAGGAGACTTGTGAATGCTGGGAAGAAGAAGCAGAGACTACAAGAGTAGTTACAAGTTTGGCAGCAGTAGGAGTAGTGGAGCAGGAAGAATAGAGTGGTCATCAGAGACAAAGCCAGAGAGAAACAGCAACACAAAGACACAGAGAGACACAGAGGGGGTGGGGAGGAAGGAGAGAAACCAGGCTACTTTGATTGAACTATGATCAGTAGAGGTAAAATGAAAGACAGCCAATTAACAGTCTTGAAAAGAAAACTATGTCCCAATGTGGCCTGAATTACACTAGTTCCATGCTGGAGGCCTTGATGGATTTCTCTTGATGTTAAGGGATATTTTGGAACACCTGGCTGTCCACCTCATTCTTGCCACATGACTGTCCCCCATTTTTTTTTTTTGCAAGGCAATCAGGGTTAAGTGACTTGTCCGGGGTCACACAGCTAGTGAGTACGATGCATCTAAGGCAGCATTTGAACTCAGGTCCTCCTGACTTCAGGACCAATGCTCTATCCACTGTGCCATGTAGCTCCCCTGAGTGTCCCCCATTCTTTTCCAGTCATACCTCTGTGCATGTGTGGATTTTGTTTTTACCAGTGATGTAATGCTCACATGGAGCTTGGATAAGCTGTCATATGAGTTAAAATCCAACCAATGGGATTGATCTCACCCAGAATTCAAGCCCAAACTGCTGAAGTTACCAGCCCAGGTCGCTTAGAGTTAGTTATTCATCAATAAATAGCAAGAAGAAACAAACAACTGGCCTTGGGCTAAGCACTTTTTAGCCCAAAGTAACCTTGCCATTGGCCACTAGAGGGAACTCGAGACTGCAAATGTTTAAACTGTGTCCTCCTTTGTTCCAAGAAGTTCTGAGTCATCAAAGGAGCCATGAAATCCAGCCTCCTCCCCTCCTTTTTAAATCTGGACAGAACTCACTGGCCATGGGCTGTTTCTGGCTAGTATACACACGTGTATATGCACATAATAACTGTGTGTGTGTGTGTGTGTGTGTGTGTGTGTGTGTGTGTGTGAATATGCTTACACATTGCCCATCTAATTGCATATCATAATCTGGACAGTAGGTATTCTTCATTCTTCTTTCATTCTTCGTTCATTCTTTCATTTTCCATTCATTTTTCATCTACTTGGTTTTTCCTATCAGTAAAGCAATCAGTAACCATTTATGAAGTGCCTACTAGTAGCCAGACATTGCTAAATGCTAGGGATATGAAAAAAGGTAAAAGAGTTCCTATCCTCAATCTAATGGGGGAATAAGATGCAAACAATTCTACACAAAACAGCTACACACAGGATAAATAGGAAATAATTAACAGAAGAAAGGCACTAGAGTTAAGAAGGTTCAGGAAAGGCTTCCTATAGAATATGGGGTTTTAGTTGAGACTCAGAGCCAGGGAAATCAGTAGGTAGAGTTGAGGAGGGAGAGTACTCCAGGCATGGGAAAAAGAAAATGTAGAACCCAAAGATGGCCAGTTTTGTCTGTGGGACAGCCAGGAGGCCAATGTCACTAGATCAAAGAATACACATCAGAGAGTAAGGTAGAAGAAGACTGGAAAGGTGGGGGGCTAGGTTATGAAGGTCTTTGAAGGCCAAGCTGAGCATTTTATATTTGATCCTGGAGGCAATTAGGAGTCACTGGAGTTTATTTCCAAGGGGAGTGACATGGTTGGGCCTGGGATTTAGGAAAATCACTTTAGATGATGAATGGAGGATGGAATGGAATGGGTAGAGACTTGAGGCAGGTAGATCCCTCCCTCCAGCAGCTATTGCACTAGTCCAAGCATGAGGTGATGGGAGCCTGGACCAGAGTGGGAGGAGCATCAGAGGAGAAAAGGGCTGTATTGTAGAGATGTTACAAAGGTGAAATTGATAGGCCTTGGCAACATATTGGATATGGGGAGGGGGTGGGGCAAGAGATAGTGAGCAGCTGAGGATAACTCCTAAGCTTTGGACCTGAGGAACTAGGAGGATAGTGTTGCTCTCTATAGTAATAAGGAAGGAAGGGTGGAGGACAGGTTACAGGGAAAGAGAACAAGTTATATTTTCTATAGAGAGAGTTTAAGATGTCTACTGGACATCCAGTTCAAGATGTCTGAAAGACAGTTGGAGATGCAAGATTAAAGAGACTGAGGTAGGACAGGTAGTTTTCCGAATCATCAGCATAGAGATGGTAATTAAATCCATGGGAGCTGATGACATTACCAAGTGAAGTACTATAGAGGGAGAAGAGAAGAGGACCCAGGACAGAGCTCTGAGGGAGGGCATCTGGAGGAGCATTCAGCAAAACAGACAGAGAAGGAGTGGTCAGACAGGTAGGAGGAGAACCTGTGGGGGGGGGGGTTGACCTGAAAACCTAGAGAGAAGAGAGTATCAAGGATGAGAGAGTGATCAATGGTATCCAAGGCTGCAGAGAGGTCAAGGAGGATGAGGATTGAAAAAAGGCCATTGGATTTGGCAACTAAAAGGTCACTAGTAACTTTAAAGAGAGGAGTTTGATTGGAGTGATAAGGTCAGAAGCCAGATTGTAAGGGGTTAAGAAGGGAGTGAGAGGAGAGGAAGTGGAGGCACCTGTTGTAGGTGACCTTTCTGAGGAGCTTAGCTATAAAGGGCAGAAGAGATATAAAATGATAGTTAGAGAGAATGGAAGGATTAAGTGAGGACTTTTTCAGGATGGGGGAAACATGGGCATGTTTGTAGGCAGAAGGGTATGAGCCAGTAGAGAAGGAGAGACTAAAATAAGTGAAAGAGTGAGGATGACAGAGGAGACAAACTCTTGGAGGTGATGGAGAGGAATGGGACCACTTGTGCAAGTGGAACCTTAGTAGGGAGTTAGGCCAATTCATCAGATGAGACAGAGGGGAAAGAGAGAGAGTGGCAGAAGGACCTGAGTGACACGAGAAGAGGAAGAGGGGAGCAGAAAGAGCTCGTGGTGAATGGCCTCAATGTTTTCTGTCAAATGTGAGGCAAGGTTCTCAGCACAGGGGAAGTTTGAGGAGAGGTGAGAAGGGTTTGGAAGAGTCACTGTGGAGAATGGGATAATGAGCTGACAAAGGAGGGGTAGTCGGATTGCCTGGCAGCAGGAAGGGCCCAGTTAAGGTTCTGTAACATAAATATGCAATGGATCCAATCAGAACTGCTGTGTGATTTCTCCACTATGTGTGTAGGAGTGAAGTGACAGGTGGTGGGAATGATGCAAAATTTAGGCTTAGACATTTGGTGATATGATACGGGAGCCAGACATTCAAGAGAGGACAATGTAGAGTTGGATTCTCTTGGTTTCTCTTAGTTCACGAGAAGATAAGAGAGTGGCTAGCTCAGAGGAGATAGCCTAAAAGATATTTGAGGGGCCGAGGGATTGTAGGTCACATTGCAGTTCAGGCAATGAGTAGTTTTGTAAGGGAAGGCAGAGGGAGAGGTGAAAACCTATAGGTTATGTAACCATAAGGGGACTTTGGAACTCTTGAACATGAAGGTAATACATCTGTGGGTGAGGGTAAGATCAAAGGTATGGCCCTATAAAGATTGACCAAAGTCTTGAGTGCTTATGGATCTCATTCAGGAGGCCCTGAAACCGTCAAGGATTTGATTTACTTTGCACAATATAATGTGCAAAAAGGGCATCTGGAGGACTTTATCAGCTATCTGACTCAGTGGATAGAGGACTAGACATGAAATCAGGAAGGTGAGTGCAAATCCATCCTCAGACACTAAGCTACATGACCCTGAGAAAGTCGTTTAACTTCTGTGTGCCTCAGTTTTCTCATCGATAGAATGGGGATATTACCCTGGGTATTGCCTCCCCAGGTTGTTTTGAGGGGGAAAAAAGATATTTGTAAAGTGCTTTGACAACCTTAAAGCACTATATAAATGCTAACTATTATGATAATGATGACCTATTGGGAATCCCTCTTCAAACTGGATACTGCTTTGGGTCTTCTACAAGACAGTGACAAGTACCTTTAGTGACTCTGTCACATTATTGTATGCTTTACCTAATGTTGATAATTAGATGACAGGTGAACAAGGTAATCTCTATTGTTTGAGCTGGCACAGACATGTCAAAGAATTTTGATGTATGCATAGACACACCTTATTGGAAGAGAGCCATAAGGTGGTATTTTCATCCTACCAAATTAAATGCTTTTAAAGAGAGTCAAAAAACATAAACAAGGTGAAACCTTGAAGTCAACATCATTCAGTCAATTATGTAATGGTAAAGATATGGTCTACTGTGGAAATATTATTAAGAAAAGACTGTCTGCTCCCTACTAAAGTCTTCCTCAAGGATGTCTCTTTAAAAAACAAAACAAAACAAAACATTTCCACATTAGTCATGTTGTGAAAGAAGAATCAGAACAAAAGGGAAAATCCATGAGAAAGGGGAAAAAAAGAGAAAGAGAAAATAGTGTGCTTTGATCTGCATTCAGACTCCATAGTTCTTTCTCTGGATATGGATAGCATTTTCCATCATGAGTTTTTTGGAATTGTCTTAGATCATTGTATTGCTGAGAAAGCCAAGTCTATCAAAGTTGGTCATCACACAATATTGCCGATGTCCCATCAGAACCGCTGTATGATTTTTCCACTATGTGTATGAGTGAAATGACAGGTGGTGGGAATGATGCAAAGCTCAGGCTTAGGCATATTTGGTGGTATGATAAGGGAGCCAGAGATTCAGGAGAGGACAATGTAGAGTTGAATTCTCTTGGTTTCTCTTAGTTCACCAAGGGGTCAAGATGGGCAGAAGATGAGAGAGTGTCTAGTTCAGGGGGGATAGCCTGGGAGATATTTGAGGGGTCAAGGGATTCCCCTTTCTTTATGTCTAAATCATGTGCCCATTTTCACCTTATCTTGATACTCAGTGTGAGATACTATACTCTATACTATACCTACTTTCTATTTGGTCTATACTATACCTACTTTCTGCCTTACTATTTTCCAGTTTTCCCAGAAGTTTTTCTCAAATAGTAAGTCCTATCCCAGAAGCTGGAGTCTTTTATCAAACACTAGATTACTATAGTTATTTACTGCTGTGTCTTGTGTACCTAACTATCCCACTGATCCACACTCTAAGCAATTTCAAAGAGTTTCCATGACTCCACCTTATAATATAGTTTTGAGATCTGGTACGGCTATGCCATGTGATAGAACTTGTGCACTGCCTTGTTCTATGCTAAGGTATCCCAGGAAGACGTTATGGACTTTATATTCAGCAGATCTCCCCCACACCCCCACCCCCCCAATCTCCACCCTCCCCCTCCCCCGCCCCTACCCCGGGCAGCTTTTCATAGATCTTCAAACTCTCTCAAACTGGCTCCAAAACAAAGAAATCCTAACTGCTAATATTATCTTGCCTGGTTCAGTCTAGGATTCTCCAGGGTAGGACACAAGACACGCTGGGAGGTCCTGCCCTGTCCCTTTGGGTTGGTAGGGGAATGAGGTAGATCTGCATTTGAATTCCATTTCCACCAGGCACTTGAAAAGTGACCAAGAACAGGTTATCTTCTCCTCTGACTTTCAGTTTCCCTCCTTGTAAAATGCAGGGTTTGGGCTAGGCTCATGCAATGCTTAAGCCTAGGGGGAATTTCCTCCCATCAAGGATGGAGGAAAACAAAAACCAAGCATTTATTAAGCACCTACTAAGTGCCAGGCACTGTGCTAAGCATTTTACAAATATCATCTCATTTGATCCTCACAATACCCCTGAGAGGTAGGTGCTATTAAAATGGGGTTTCCCATTTTATAGATGAGGAAACTGAGGCAGACAGAGGTCGCACAACTAATAAGTGTCTGAGGCTAGATTGGAATTCAAGTTTTCTTGACTCCAGGCCCAGTGCTCTATCCATTGCACCACCAAGCTGGGAGGGAATTCTAGGACCTCACAGGTTCTCATCATGACCTCTCTGTCCCTCCATGGAAGTGCCCCTAATGAAAAAGTAGGAGGATGCCTGTGCATGAAGATTAACAAGAATAAAGCTACCAGACTGGTATAGAGTGAAGGTGAAAGGGTGGGGAGGTGAAGCGGGGAGAGGGGTGAGGAGAGTGAAGAGCAAGTACCAGAAAAAAGGAGGTGCCATCAGTGAACTGAGAAAGAGGAAAAGAGGACAGACAGACAGAGACAGAGAGAGAAAGGAATCTCTGAAAACATCTAGTCTAACCTCCTCATATTTTCTCCCAAATCTTTTCTTTTTGTTGAGGCAGTGGAGGTTGGTGGGAGGAGCATCACGGTGGATTGCAGCCCACTTGGGGATGGGTTTGGGGGATGGGGCATCCCATGGATCATGTGTAGCTCTGAACCTGGACCCTGGACACTTCTGGAAAGATGTGTGCTCTGGTCTCTTGTGGAACCACTAGTTGGTACCCAAGTGCCATCTCCTCACCATCACCTGTGATTGGGAAGGGACACTCTGTCAAAGAGAATTGGCCACAGAGCAGAAAGAGTGGCCACTCATTAGATTTTGGGGGAAGAGACAACTTTTGTTCTCATCCTCTCATGTCTCTTTTCCAAACATTTGGCTTGAAAGCAATGTCTCTTGGACTTTCTATGGGGAGGAAAGGAGCTGCCCCTTTCCTCTCTTCAGCAGCTCATGGCAGCTGCAGCATATGGTCTTCTAGGTGAGCCTGTGGCAGGAACTCAAAGCTTTCACTGCCTCTCCTGCTTTCGGTTTCTTTTTTTGAGCACAGGTATGTTTAGCCTGGAAAGGAATAGACTCAGGGGAGAAGTGAACACTGTGTTCAAGTGTTATGCTATTACGTAGAGAAGGGATTACATCTGCTCTATTTGGATCCAGAGGGAAGCATAATATATGTAGAAATCACAAAAAAGGTTCATTTAAGTTTGTTCTTAAGAAAAACCCACTAGCAGATCTGTCCAAGGTAGAATGAGCTTCCTGGAGAGGTGCTGGGATCCCCTTCCTTAAGGACTTCAAGCTGGATGACCACTTGTCAGGGATGTTGCAGTGGGGATTCCTTCACTGGATGGGATGCATTAGGTGGCCCTGCAGGCCCCTTTCACTTCTCCAACTCTGTGGCACTAACCTTTGTTAACAGAATTTTAAATGTAGTCTGGGCAGGACCCTGTCTCTAACCTGTGAAGACCTGGAGCCCCTCGAAGCAGGCCAGACACAAGAGCACCAGGAAACAAGTAGTGTTTAATAAATAGGTTTCAGAGTGAGGAATGCTCTCTAAGCTAGAGCAAAGGCACAGGTTATATGCATAAATCACAAGCGGGAAAGGCAGGGTGGGGGAGGTGCATTACAAACAATCATTTCCAGGGCCTGAGTGGTTTACCACAATAAGCCCACAAGAGCAAGACAATGTGGGTGTTCTGGAGTCCTATGGGAACAGCATTTTTCCAGTTCTTTGGGGGCCATTACATGGTGGGGCATAGGAGCAGATTGTGATTGGACCAGGTTCTATCGTCTTCGATTAGCTTCACTTAACACACAGGCACAGGAATGGAGTGATTGTGAGAGCGTTGTCGAGGGTTTGATTGACCATTTCGACTTGCATTGTAAGTCTCTGACTCCCAAGCCAAAGTCTCCTGAGAAATCAAAGTTATCAGTATATTCATTAAATGTATCATATCAATAAATATGAAAATCATAATTCCCTTTCCATTCCCTTCTTTAGGTCAAAGGTTGGAATGTCTTGTGGTTTATCCTTCATTCTCAAAAAGGACCATGACGTTAGGAGATGGTGCCATGAATTGCAAGTGAATTGGTTTGAAGTGAGGGAGGGCTGTGCAAAGTCTCCAGCCTGACTTTCCCCTCCAGAGTCATCTGGGTCCAGTGGTTAGACATAGATCAGGACAACAGGAGATGGCCCTGGATACAGTGGGAGACTTTGGCCTTTTTAAGCTCAGGTCCTTCCAAGTTCTCACTTTGACTGAGGCAATGCCCACCCAGGGATTAGGTCTGTTTAAGAAGTGAGCACTTGGGGGACTGAACCACAGTTCAATGGAAACAAGTGTGAATTAGATGTGAGGAAGCTGAGAGGAGGAAGAAGGCTGGAGAAGGGAGAGGGTCAAGGCTGCCCTGAGCAGTGGAGGGGTGGGACAAGCCATGGGCAGGGCCCTGGCAGGGACAAGTTGTGGAGTACAAAGGGTGAGAGTAGAAGGCAGGTGTGCTCCCTCAGTATGTGGCAATGGGCTCGAAACCTCTAGGGATCTTCACAAAGCCAACTATCACCCATGGCCACTCTGCTGGGAGCAGCAGACCCAGGTCAGTCCAGAGCACACAGGGCCACCTTTGCTCTTTCCTGGCCTCGACCTCTCCTTCTGATTCTCCAACTTTCTCCTGCCCTTTTTTCCTCCCCTCCAGTTCTGCTCTCCCATCTCTTTCCCTGAACTAATGCCTTTCTTTTCCTGACCCCCTCCCTCCTGACCGCCTTCCCTCCCTCCTTTTCTTCCTTCCTACATCCCCTCAGTTCACCTCTCTCCCTTTTACCCTTCTTTGCCTTCCCTTGGTCAGCCCTCCCCTCTTTTCCTTCCTCTCTTCCTACATGGACCATCCCAGCTCTCCTCTTTCTCTCCCTTCTCCTGTTTTTGCTTCTCCCAAACCTCACCTCTTTCATCTCCCCCTCCTTATAGCCAGCCCTGACCTCCTCCCTCCTCCCTAGCTTGCCCTCTGACATCCACTTGACCTGGGATGTTTCTTCCTCCTCTCCTGTCCCAGACCTTCCAAGCCACACTCTGACAGTTCCTCCTGTGGATGAACATGCACACTTCTCCATCACAGGCACCTGCATGGGGGAGATGAAAGCCCAAGAGACCCTGTACTCCCCTACAATCCCATATTCCTACATATCTCCTGATGTGATCCATCCCTCCTCCTCTGCCCTCCTCTCTCCTCACCCTGGCCAGGCCAGTGCCCCTCTCCTACAGGCTCCTGGATGGTCAGGACACCCTCCCACCTGTCGTTTTCCTGCATGGGCTGTTTAGCAACAAAAACATCTTCCAGGCTGAGGCTGAGGCCCTGGCACAGCAGACAGGCAGGAAGGTAAAGATTCCCAAAAGTGGATGAGGTGAAAGAGGGAACAGTCTTTGGGGAGGGACAAAGTCAGAGTAAGCGGGGAAAGAGAGAATGTAGGGGGATGGGGGAGGTTGAAATGAGAGGCAGGAGCTGTCATGGTGGGATAGACCTTCACTCAAAGGGGATGACTTGAGGGGCACCAGGAAGTCTATCTACAAACTGCCACTGGATGTAGTGGGTTCCTTTTCACAGGAGACTTTTGTGCAAAAGCCAGATGATCACTTGATAGGGGGATTTTTGTTCAGCCGAGAGTTGGACCAGAGATCCCTTTCAGCCTGGAGATTTAGCCAAGGTCCCCTGCCCTCTACATATCTCCACTACTGACACCTGGAATTCTACTCATCTTGAAGGTATTGACATGGTTCAATTGAACCTTTTTTAAAAATTTATTTTGAATGGCACACATTCCTAGTAATGAATAGTAATTGTAATGCCTTTATGGTTAATGAAATTACTAGTTACTTTCCTTCCTAACATCATAAAGCAAAAGGAAATGGAAGACAGCTGAAAGTCAGGAAAAGAGGGAATCAGAGACTCAAGAAACAGAGAGTAGAAGGGCCAGCACTAGGGACAGTCATGGGGAGTGGGGGCCAGAATATTTTCCTTTCTAATGCTTTAGTCCTCCTATGGTCCCATCTTCCCCACTTCCTCCTATTATCAGGGATTACTCAGTACCCTCCTGGCTTCCTGGACGGTCTAAGAGTCCTCAGGAAGCCTCCATCAACTGCTGGCAGTGGGTCAGCACCCCCAGGGTTAAGAGGGAAGGAGGAGGAATCAGGGAGACTGATAACTCCAAGTCTCTTCCCCCCAGGTATTGACAGTGGATGCTAGGAACCATGGAGAGAGCCCTCATAGCCCTGACTGCAGCTATGAGGCCACGAGCGCCGACCTGCAGGCTCTGCTGTCGAAGCTAGGACTCAGCCCCTGTGTCCTCATCGGGCACAGCATGGGAGGCAAGACAGCCATGGCGCTGGCATTGCAGAAGGTGAGGGAGCCCCGCTAGGGCTGAAGGGGCAGAGAGTCATACTTGTCCGCAGGCAACAGCAGCCTGTAACCCCATAAGCAACACCAAAGATTCATCATGCTCAGCCAGCTGCTTGTGGGGTTGGGGGTGGAATGAGGCTGTGAGTGAACACTGGGACTGGAAACAGAGAGTTCCTGGGGGAATAACATGAGCTTTACTGTACACACTTCATCTTTCTACATCCTAATGGACTGAAGGGAAGTTGTGGATGCCTCCCCCGGGCCTGGGAGATTTCAGGGTTCAGAGTCAAGTTCTAAGAACTTTTCTTCATAAATGTCACCACCTCTCCATGGCTAACCCAGAGCATGCAAACAGGAAGGCTGGCATCAGGACCACTTACAGGCTATGAAATGGGCACCTATCTATAGTCCCCCATCCCTCTCCTTCAGGGACCATGGCTCCCACTTTATCTGCTCTAGTACCATCACTAGGTGCATGGAAGAGGAGGGAGGGCATTGTTCACTGATCATTGTGTGATGGACTTTCTCCTTTAGCCAGAGCTGGTGGAACGTCTGGTCTCAGTGGATGTCAGCCCCTTGGTGGCCACCGACATCCCAAAGATCTTTGAAATTATACCTGTTATGAAGGCTATAAACATCCTTGGAGATGTTTCCAACTCTGAAGCTTTTGAAGTAGTTGATGAGTATCTGAAGCTATTTGTCAAGGTGATCCTTCAGGACCCCCAGGGCTGGGGGTGTGGAGATGGGCTGCTGAAGCCACAAGCCAATCACTTGAGTTTGGAATCCTCAGGAGAGTGGGGACGGAGTGGAGAGTGGAATGTAACCCAGAAGGAGAAAATCTCTTGGGAGAGGGGACAGGTTAAGGAGAACAGAGAGGGCTTCAATTATGAGCTCCTCCAAGGCCAGCCCTATCTTCTGCTTTTCTTTGTATTCTCAGCACTTTCTATATCGACTGGAGGCATTTACTAAGTTGACATGAAGGGAAAATGGTGTCTAGAAATGAGCTGGAATCTGGTCTGGGTAGGACTGAGAAAGGGATACTGCTGAGGAGAAGACAGGGGCTCAAGTGGGTGTGCCAGCTGAGCCCTTGTACCCTCCAGGATTCAAGTATTCGGCAGTATCTGTTCAACAGTTTGGTGCGGGTCAATGGGCAGGATGTGTGGAAAGTCAATGCTGAAAACCTGTGGCAGCAACAAAACTTGCTTCTGGGTAGTTTCAGATCCAGGGAGTCTATCATGGCCCCACACTCTTCCTCAGAAGCACCAATTCATCCTTCATCCCATAAGGCAGAGCCAGAAGGTGGAGGGGCCCCAGTTGGGTTCTCCATCACTGAAGATGAGGGCACCTGGGGGCTTCAGCTATGCTTGAATTGTGGAGGGGAGGGTTCCTCCAACAGTGGAAGAAAACATGTGTATTATCTCACCTTATCTTTTCTGTTTGCCTAGCCTGTTTTTCCTACTGTCACCTCCCATACCCACCGCTCACCCTCTACCTTTGTGACTGCCTGTTTCTGACTCTCTGACCCATTTTTTCCCTTCTCTATGTCTCTCTCTGCCTCCTTTTCTGTCTCTGTCTATCTCTGTCTCTCTCTCTGTTTCTCTCTCTGTCTCTGTCTATCTCTCCTGTTGCTGTCTCTTTTCTTCCTTTCCTTTTCTCTCATCCTATACCCTCTCCCTCTTCTTCTTTCCCCCTCTCTTCCACCTTCTCCTTTCCTCTCTCCCTCTCTTCACCTCTTTCATTCTCTCTTGCCAGGCCAAGTCACTACGTCAAGAACAAACTTCTATTCCCTGAAGACCAGTTCCAGACCATCCCTGATGCTAGCCACATCCTCCATATCCAGAAGCCCCATGAGTTCATGAACAGTATCCTCAGTTTCCTGTCGTAGAAGATGTTCCCTCTTCCCACATTCCATTTTCCAACTTTCAAACACTCAGAGAGCCCTAGGCTCTTCCTTCACTTGGAATATTTCTTTTTAAAAAAATCATCTTTTTCTAATTCAGAACTGAACAAATACCAATCAATATGAACATTCCCATAGGAAAAGAATAAGAGAGAAAGAGAATTGTAGACATTGTGAATCTCTGTTATGAACAGCTTGGGGTTTTTTTAGTCATTTGATAAGTTCAACAAGTTAATTTCAATGTAGTCTTCTTGTCTTCAGCTCCCACCAAACTTACTTCTGTTCTCTGCTCTGCCATTTTTACATGTTTCAATGACCCACTTTCTTTTCTTTTTAGAAAAATAAATACTGTTATTGTGACCTTGATAGATAGTAAAAAAAATAAGCATTTCCATATACAAAGACAGAAAAAAGAGGATTCCATATGAAACCATGGATCTACCATGTACAGTTAGTTGTATTGGTTTTTTTTTTTAAGTTGCATCAGTTTTATTTGAGGCCCTTCACCATCCCGAAGGCTCTGGATACTCTCTGGCTTATCAATGTCTTTTCTAAAACGTGCCTTAACTGAACACTCTCAACATGAGCAGAATGGAACTGTCAGGGCTGTTACTTTCCACATTAATAATAAAAACAACATCAACAATAGTCATAATAAGGCTGCTAGGGAGTGCAGTAGATAGAGCACTGGGCTTGGTCTCAGGAAGACCTGAGTTCAAATCTGGGCTCTAGCTGTGTAACTTTGGGTAGGTCACTTAGCCTCCATTTCCCCAGCTGTAAAAGGGGACTCATAATAACCCCTCCCTCCCAGGGCCATTGTGAAGATCAGATGACAAAATACGTGTAAAGCACCTAGCCTGTAGCAAGCACTGTATAAATGCTAGCTATGGTTATTTTAAGATGGTCCTTTCATTTTTTTCCCAAGCGGGGAGCCAATGCATTTATCAGCAGACTCTCTATGTCCACCTGTGAACATCCTTCTGCTGTCCTCTGGATACTTCTATATGTTTCACTGATACTTGTATCTTTTTTTTCTTCTTTTTCCCCAACGCTATCATTGTACTCAAATCCAATAAAAGCTGTCCCTCATAACAAATTAGTATGGTCAGTTAAGAGGCATATAACTGTTTAAGAGGTAGCAGGTGTCACAGAACAGAGACCTGGAGTCAGGAAGGTGTGAATTAAATCCAGTCTCAGATACTTGCTAGTTGTGTGACCCTGGGCAAGTCACTTAACCTGTGTCTTCCTCAGTTTCCTCATCTGTGAAATGAGAATAAGAGCACCTAGGTCCCAGGGCTATGAAGACCAAATGAGAGAATATTTGTGAAGCACTTTGCAACTCTTAAATCACTAGATACATGCTAGCTAGTGTTATTATAGTCAAGCAAAACAATCAGGTGGTGGCCAAAGGCTCACTCTGCTCCTCTAACCCATCCAAGAGGCAGGAATCAGACCTCAGCAGCATCCCCAGGGCATGGTTATCATTGAACTTATTTCTGAAGTCTGGTTTATCATTTTAATTAGTTTTTAATGAACAAAAATCTGTTTTCGTTTCTTCCTGCCTGAAATTCCCCATAAAATGAAAGAAAAAAACCTTTGTAATATGCATTATGAATACTCAAGCAAAATACTCATATTCAAGCAAACAAATTCCCATGTGTCCAAAAATATGTGTGTATTTATGTATATATTTATATATGCATATATTTGTGTGTATATATTCATACATACATATATGTGTACTTGTGTATGTATACACAGACACATATCTTTTTTTTGGCACCCTGAGCTCACCACTGCTCTGTCAAGACGGGAGTAGTCTCCTTCAACACTGATTCTCTGGAATCATGCCTCCAGATTTTTAAGTCTTTCGAAGGCATTTGCTTTAATGAAATTGTTATTGTATAAATTGTTCTCTGGTTCTGCTCACTTCACAATGCATGAATTTAGACAAATCTTCCCAGGCTTCTCTGAAACCCAGGATCTTCCCAACACAAGGACAGATCAGCTTCCCCTCTGGGCTAAGGGGACCAGTGTCCTGTAGTCCTTCAGGAGTGAGGGAGGGGTCACAGCCCCTCACTAGTAAAGGGCGGGGGATTCAGACCTTCCCCATTGTTCCCTTTGGGGCAGGGCAGGGGGGGAGGTACAAACTGTTTCAAACTTTAATGAGAAAAAGCTGATCTCATAAACCTTCCCCCTTCTAGCTGAATAAAATAATAAGCATTTAAATAGCCCTTTAATGTTGGCAAAATACTTTGCCTTCTTGCACTTGATCCACACAACAACCCTGCCAGGAATTCTTATTACCCTCCTTTTACAAATGAGGAAACTAAGGATTTCCTCAGACACAAGCCAAAGGTCCCATGGTTTGGAAGTGTCTAAGGTGGAATTTGAACTCAGGTCTTCTGACACCAAGTCCAGGGTTCTCTCCACTGTGCCACCTAGCTGCCAAGCTGAGTTCTCTCACCTTGGCTGTCTCCACTGCACAAGGCTTTGCCTGATGCCAATTGGGGAACCAAACTGAGGCCCTGAGGGTGGCTTTGCAGAAGGGCCACTGCCCTCCCCCTGCATCTGGCTTTGGATCCACCAGCTAACCAGCTGCCTCACTTCTCCTAAGAGAATGGAACAAGAGGGAGCGTGCAAGCTCTGCCAGGGGGTGTGATGGCAAGTCCAAGCCTGTAGGCACCCTGGCATAAACCTGACAGACTTCTCTTGATATCACACTCACAGATCATCCCTCCCACATACATGTTTCCTCACCCTCTTGCTCACTATCTTCCAGGCTCTGCCTCGGTTTCTTTCCTTGTCTCCAGCAGCTCAACCTCTTCTGCCATTTTCTTTGTGGTTCCTCTTGTAAACCCTCAATCCATTGGGAGCTCCTGGAGGGCAGAGTCTTGCTTTTCCTTTTGTTCATGCATTGCCCATACCTAGTATGGTACTTGGCATGCAATGGTAGGTGCTTAATAAATGCCTATGAAATTAAATTGTATTGAACTGAATCTCAAAAGCTTTTGACCCTGTCAACCATGCCCTCTTCTTAGCCTCTTTCCAAGAGTACAGGGAGCTTATGTTCTAATGGGGGAAGACAGTA
This sequence comes from Vombatus ursinus, assembly GCF_900497805.2. Taxonomy (NCBI): domain Eukaryota; kingdom Metazoa; phylum Chordata; class Mammalia; order Diprotodontia; family Vombatidae; genus Vombatus; species Vombatus ursinus. Next base: position 12,948,202 of record NW_020954546.1, on the reverse strand, counting down.
CATAAAAGGAAACTGGAAAGGGGTGAGGTCAGAACCCTGGCTCTAAGGTCAATTCAACCTCATCCAAAGTGTCAAATGCTTCAGAGAGGTCAAAAAGGATTGGGTGGATTGTGGGAGGTCTCTGTCATATCCCCCTGCCAGCTGGTATGGGACCCAGGGAAGGGGTCACCAGGGAGGACCCTGGTCATGGGGGGATTAAGTTCAGAGATACAAAGGGGTGAACCTCTCTCCTCAGCCCTTCTTCCATGGAAAGCCTTCTCTAAATGAGGAGAGACTTGAGGGAGTTGGAACTGTCCCCTAAGTAGAGCACAGGTTAGATTGGAATGAGATTTCCCTGAAACTCAAGTTTCTGCTTCGGGGGTAGGGCAGAAGGACCTGATGTTTCCTGGCAGAGTCACTGGGCCCCATGCCTGCCCTATTCCTAGCTCTGCCCCACCTCAAACCAGAGCCATTTCTGAGACCATTCCTGGGGAAAGTCCCTGGACTACAGCCTTTCCTTATTGCTCCCACACACACACCTGACCCTTCCTGGAGCCCCTCTCCTTGTACCTGATGCATATACATGGACCACTGGTCCCCATGAGTCAGTTCTTAGCTCATATTCCTCTCTAGACCCACCTGGTTTTCAAAAGAAGACTCTAGGAGACAAAAAGCTGCCTTCCTTTAATGGTATAGAGGTTGGACAAGACCACAACATCCAGGGAGATAATTGTAGGTGTGGGGTCTTCACTGTCCATCACATCACAAGGCAGCATTTACTTGGACCTTGTCTTAAGTTCCCTGTCTCGACCCTGGCAAATGAAGCTTCTCCAATCTATGGTCGTTCCTGTCCCCCTGTACTGAGACCCATCAAACTTTGGCTTCTGCAATACTTGGTGCATTACCCATAGTTCTATAATCTTGTCCATAATGTATGTGAGGGTGAGCTGCAATTGACCCTACCCCATTTTAGCCTTAACAATCTTAACTATATGAGGGTAGTCTCAATCAATCCCAGGCTTTCGACTAAATGCAAAAAGGTCATTTTTGCAAAAACAGGAATAACGTTGCCTGCAAAGAAATTTGGCCATATTCAGAGTCATCTATAAATCGTCAAGGGAAATGGAGGGGGGAGGAAAGATGTTTTATACCCATTTTTCATTATTACTGATGGGAAGCTTGGGTGCTTGTACTTGCACCCCACTTCCAAGAACATATTTCTCCCTAGCCTCTAAACACCATCCCTGATGGTTTTTTCCCCAGCTCAAAGGCCCTATCTCTGGCAATAACTCATGAGTCGGCCCAGTGAGGTAAACTATCTCACTACCTCTCCCCATTATGAGAACAAGTTGACCTCTGTAGAATTTCCCTTGTAAGAACAGGACGATCTTTTATCAACAAAACCATCATGTATTGATTCCCACAGCTGTCATATAGGATCCAGATGTCAAGTTATAGACATCAACTCCCCAAGCTATCTTGCCACAGATATAACAGGCAAAAATACAATCCTATCTCCCATAGGAAACCTCTTTCAACCCCACCCCATGTTTCCAGTAGAGAATGAAGCCTGTGACTAAGGCTGTATGTTAACACCTAATTATTATACTTGGCACACAATCCACTTACTTTTCCTATATAAGTTTTAGCAACATTCCTGTTAGGTTTTGAGTTCCCTAAGGGAGTTCTGCCAGGCCTCATTAGCATTATCATAAAATTTATAATATACATAATAAAATTATAATAAATAATAAATACATTTTACAAGGAGGTACTGTAAACACCCCACAAAAGAAAAAAATAGTGTTCTCTTGTATGGAGCAAGGGCAAAAAATTTTATACAGATTCTGCACATGGAGGGAGGACACTCCTAATCCCCATGATGTCAAAAGGATAACTGTAATTCAACTGCTGCATTATACAGATGAAAAAACTGAAGCCCAGTTTTTTCCTTGTTATCAGAGGGGAGATAATTTGCCCAAGGTTATAGCTACAGAACTAGAACTGGGAGTTCTTTCAAAGGCCATCTTGCCCTACTTGTTTTATACATGATGAAACTAGGCCCAGAGAGATTGGGGCTTGTCCAATACAGGTCATTGGCTTTGTTTTGTGTTTTCAGAGATTTGAGATTGTATTGTTCTACGGGCCCTTCCAAAAGCAGGCAGGAATACAGCTGTGATGAAATACACAAAGTGTTTGCCTTCCCTTCCCCAGAATCAGTGAGGGCTCTTGGGGCTGGAGATCCTGCTTCACACTTGTCAGTTCTGGGGGAAGGAACCCAGGCCTGTTCATTAATTAATCTGGTAGCATATGAAACCACCAGGGAAAGCAAGAAAAGAAGAGCTTTCTGTCTGTCACTCTCTCCATGGGAAAGGAGGGAAGGGCAGAATTCCTAAAAGCAAGGAGGAGGCAGGGTTTAAATTTACCTGGTGCTTTCCCCCTTTTCTCACAGAGATCACAGAGGTAGTAAACAATGGAACCAAGATTTGAACCCAGAACCAGTGTTCTTGCCCTTATACCAAATAGCATTTACTAACTGAAGGAATTCCAACCCAATCCCTTGAACTCCAAATTCAGAGTCCACTCCTCTGTTAGGTGGGACACACTTTACAGACCAAAGAAAAGTTCTCCACCAACATCTGTATTCAGACAAAAGCCTTCAGCTGTAGAACATGAGTCCAAGGAGCCAAACCACTATTTTCTTTCCATGAAACAATCCAGAGAAGATGCTAGGCTGTTAGCAGCCCATTTACCCCTATCATTGAGACGTGGTAGAAAAATCTTCCAGGGCAGATCTGGGAAGGAAATTTTCCACCTAATGGAAAGGTTTTATTACTCTAGTGGGAAAGGAGGAATACGTATGTGTTGAGGGAAGGGGTCTTTTTTTATCCCCCTGAAGTTTGCTTGAGTGAGAAGGGAAGTGAGATGAGAGGAGTGGAGTGGATGTAGGGCTAGAAACCCTAATTACCACAAGACAAGAAAAAGAAATCGAGGGACTAAGAACAGGCAAAAAAAAAAAAAAACAAATACAATTAGCACTTTTTGCAGATGATATTGATGCAGTCTAAGCGTGCTAGGAATCTCAAAATGCAAGGGTATTGGAGGGGGGTTCTGCTCTGAAAGAATTTGACTTTTCAAATCTTCTTTCAGTCAGAGACAAGGTTTATTGTATTGCCAATACAAGGGGCAGGATTCTAAGAATCTGCCCATTTGATGAGGGTGGACTGATTTTTTTTTTACAGAAAAAGACTGTGGAAAGATCTGGATGGGATCAAGGAATGGAAAGTAGCCTGGGGGGGACCTGAGGTAACAGAGAAAGGGGCCTGGCTAGGATTAAGGAGTGTCAAGTATCCTAACTGAGTAATCAAGGTAGGCTGGAATGGGCTAGATCTCTAAGGCCAGAGACTTTGTTGCTGAAGTTTGTGGGAAAGTTCAGGGTCTTTTAGAGTTCTTTCATTAGTATCCCATCAATAGGCTAGCTTACCTAAAGAACCCCAGAGAGTCAACTTAAAATTAATTGAAACAATTGACAATTTCAGCAAAATTGCAAGATATAAAATGTAATCCCACACAGAGTAAGGCTGGGCACCAAGGTGCTGGGGAACTGTGAAGTGGTCCAGCCATTCTGGAAAGCATTTTGGAACTATTCCCCCAAGGTTACTAAACTCTGCATACCCTTTGACCTAGAGATACCACTATAATATGACTTATGCCCCAAAGAAAGACAGAAAGGATCCAAATGTACAAAAATATTTATAGCCACTCTCTTCTGTGGTGGCAAAAAACTGAAAACTAAAGGGATGCCTTTCAACTGAGGATAACTGAACAAATTATGGCATATGAATGCGATGGACCACCATTGTGCTGTAAGACATGATGAGGGAGATGGTTTCAGAGGAACCTGGAAAGACTTAGATGAATTGATACAGAGTGAAATGAGCAGACACAGGAAAAACAATGTACACAATAACAACTTGTAAAGACAATTTTGAAACACATTTTAGATGATTAACCATGATTCCCAAGGACCAGTGGTGAAAAATGCCACCCACCTCCTAACAGAGAGGTGATGGATTTAAGAAGCAGAAGCTTTCGTTTCATCAGCAGAAACATGATCAATGCAGGAATTTGTTTTTTTCCTGACTGCAGCTAGGTGGTGCAGTGGATAGAGTGCTAGGTCTGGAGTTAGGAAGACTCATCTTCCTGAGTTCAAATCTGGCCTCAGATACTTACTAGCTGTGTGGGCCTTGAAAAATTACTTAACCCTGTTTACCTCAGTTTCCTCATCTGTCATGTGAGCTGGAGAATGGAAAACCACTCCAGTATCTTTGCTAAGAAAACCCCAAAAGGGGTCTCAGGACCTGACACGACTGAAAAATGACTAAACTAAATGTATCTTTCTTAAAGGGTTGTTTTCTTTTTCTAATATTGAGAGAGAGAAGAAAAAAGGCTCATTAATTGAAAAAAATTCAATTATTTAAAAAGACAGAGCAAGGCTAGGGAAGAGAAGTGAAGCACAAAGTGGTTTAGTAGAGAAAGGGCAAAACCTAGAATCAAGAGAGGCTTGCATCCTAGTCCTGACTCCAATACTTACAGCTGTGTGGCCTTGAACAAGACATTTAAACTTCTTGGGACTTCAGTTTCCTCATCTGTTAAATGTGTGTCCAACCAGCTGGCTCCTCAGGTTTCTTGCAGCTCCTACAATGTGCCAGGCACTGGACTAAGCAAGGAGGATACAAAGAAAGGCAACAATGTAGAAACATTCCCTGCTCTCAAGCAACTTACATTCTAACATGGGGGACATGATGGAAAAAATCGGTATATAAAAGATATATAAAGAGTCCAAGGAAGATAACCTTGGTGAAGGAAGGCCCTCCCAGCTGCAGAAGACTAGGAAAGGCCTCTGAGAAGACTGATTTGAGCTGAATCTTACAGGAAGCCAGGGATGTCAAGAGGTAGAAAGGAAGAGGGTCACAGTTCTGAGGGGCGGTCCTGGGGTGAGGAAGATTGCTGGTGTGGTGGAGCTTGTTGTGGTGGTGGAGGGGAAACACCTCGCCCCTTATCATAGCACCTTGGACGAACTGAACGTTTTCAGGTCCCTAGAAGTATCTCTGAAAACAGCTGCCCAAACCCCCGAAGCTTAGGACAGTACATTCTCCACATTGGAAGCAGAATTTTACCTTAACAAAGAGTTTAGAACTCAAGTAATTGGCCGGGATCATAAGTAAGCCTCGCAAAAAGAGTCAGACTGTATTATCTTACTTTGGTGACAAAGAAGATCAAAACATACAACCAGAAGAAGACAACAAAGTCAAAGCTCCTACATCCAAAGCCTCCAAGAAGAATATGAATCAGTCCCAGGCCTTGGAAGAGCTCAAAAGGGATTTTTAGAAGCAAGTAAGAGAACTAGGGGAAAAACTGAGAGTGATGCAAGAAAATCATGAAAAACAAGTCAACAGCTTGCTAAAGGAGACCCAAAAAAATACTGAATAAAATAACACCTTAAAAAATAGCCTAACCCAAATGGCAAAAGAAGTCCAAAAAGCCAATGAGGAGAAGAATGCCCTAAAAAGCAAAATTGGCCAAATGGCAAAAGAAGTCCAAAAGCTTACTGAAGAAAATCCTTCCTTAAAAATTAGAATGGAGCAATTGGAAACTAGTGACTTTATGAGAAATCAAGACACTGTAAAACAAATCCAAAAGAATGGAAGATTAGAAAACAATGTGAAATATCTCATTGGAAAAACAACTGACCTGGAAAATAGATCCAGGAGAGAAAATTTTAAAATTATTGGAGTATCTGAAAGCCATGATCAAAAAAAGAGCCTAGACATCATCTTTCAAGAAATTATCCAGGAAAACTGCCCTGATATTTCAGAACCAGAGGGGAAAATAGAAATTGAAAGAATCCACCAATCACCACCTGAAAGAGATCCCCAAAGGAAAACTCCTAGGAATATTGTAGCCAAATTCCAGAGTTCCCAGGTCAAGGAGAAAATATTACAAGCAGCCAGAAAGAAACAATTCAAGTATTGTGGAAACACAATCAGGATAACACAAGATTTAGCTGCTTCTACATTAAGGGACCGCAGGGCATGGAATATAATATTCCAGAGGGCAAAGGAGGTAGGATTACAACCAAGAATCACCTACCCAGCAAAACTGAGTATAATTCTGCAGGGGAAAAAATGGTCATTCAGTGAAATAGAGGACTTTCAAACATTGTTGATGAAAAGATCAGAGCTGAATAGAAAATTTGATTTTCAAATACAAGACTCAAGTGGAACATGAAGAGGTAAACAGGAAAGAGAAAATCATAAGAGACTTATTATGGTTGAACTGTTTACATTCCTGCATGGAAAGATGATATTTGTGACTCATGAGACCTTTGTCAGTATTAGGGTAGTTGGAGGAGAAAAAATTTTATGTACGTATATATAGATATAGATTGACAGATAGATAGAGGGCACAGGGTGAGTTGAAAATGAAGGGGTCATATCTGGAGAATAAAATTAAGGGGTGAGAGAGGATTATACTAGGAGGAGGAGAAAGGGAGAGGTAGAAAGGGGTAAATTATCTCACAAAAAAAAAGCAGAAAAGAAAAGGCTCTTACAGTGGAGGGCAAACGGGGGAAGGTGAGAGGGAACGAGTGAATCTTATTCTCATAGAATTTGACTTAAGGAGGGAATAACATACACACTCAATTGGGTATGGAAATTTGTCTTACCCCACAGGAAAACAGGGGTGGAAGGGGACAAGAGAGTAGGGGGATGATAGAGAGGAGGGCAAATTTGGAAAGGGGGTAATCAGAAGCAAGTACTTCTAAGGAAGGTCAGGGTCAAAAGAAAGCATAGAATAAATGGGAGGGGTGGGATAAGATTAAGGGAAATAGAGTTAGTTTTTCACAGTATGTCTACTATGGAAGTATTTTGCATAACTGCATATATATAACCTATATTTAGTTGCTTGCCTTATCAATGAGGGTGGGTGAGGAGGGAGGAAGGGAGAAAATTTGGAACCCAAAGTTTTAAAAACACATGTTAAAAAAAATGTTTTCACAAGCAACTGGGAAATAAGAAATACAGGAAATGGGGTACAGAAATCCACCCTGCCCTACAGGAAAATTGAAGGGGAAGGGGATAAGAGAAGGGGGGAGAGATAGAAGGGAAGGCAAACTAGAAGAAGGGGTATGCAGAATGCATGCCATCTTGGGGTGGGGGAGGGGCAAGATGGGGTGAAAATTTGGAACTCAAAGTCTTGTGGAAGTAAATGTTGAAAACAAAATAAATAAATAAAAAAATAAATTTGCGATAAAATTTAACTATCTGTTCTCCCAGAGATAAAATTTCAGCTAACATCTGCCCCTGCAATAGCCAATGCACTTTAGAATGAGAAGGCAAATCCACAATGAATACCTCATTGTTCAACTTTAGCATGTTACAAAACTGATGATGCCCTGTTGCACTTGCACAAATATAGTTAACAATACTTATAACTTGTTGCAAAGTGTTACTTGAAATAGTAGTTTTAGCACAGAGATTCTGCTGATACAATATACAATGAAAATAAATGAGAACATCTGGGTTCTTTTTTTAATCTGTGCGATAAACCATGTTTTCCTATCATGGAAGGTACACCATCTGTACATGCGCTGACTAAATTTACCAAATTCAGTCCAACTTCATGACATTTATCTTGAAAGTTGTTGGAGATATCTATTCCCCATGTTTTGTTCAGAATAGTGCCCACAGCTAGTAACTCTTCATAGCAAAGAAAATCTTCTGTTATGACCCAAATGAAGCATAAAGCCTTCGCCAAATCAGTACTATCAATTGATTCATCCAAAGCCATTGAATAATATATGTTTTCCTTCTGAAGTATTGCATGACGTTGTCCTCTGAAGTTGAAGGCTAAATCATGCTGCCAATCAGTTATGGTTCTCCTTGAAAGAAGCAGTTGTTTGTACTTTGAAATATTTTTGGGGTCTAAGCACCCTACAACTTCAACAATGCAATCTTTCACAATTTCTACATCACTGAATGGCTTCCCTTTATTCCCAAGTATATAAGCTACTTTATAAGTTGCTTCAGGGGCATTCTTTCCAGGTCTTAATTGCTGCCTGAAAGAATTGTCTTTGTTTTTCATCTTCTAATTTCTGCAATATAATCTTTTGCACCTGTCTCTCTAATTTAAAATATTTGTGGTCCTTATGAGTGTTATAATGCTGATGAGCATTGAATTTCTCTAATGTTGATATTGTAGTATCACAAAGCAAGTAAATCATCTTATCTTTAGCAGAAACAAGATAATATTGCAATTCCAAATCTTCATTAAAAAAAACCTGTTTTCTTCCTTCAGCATTCTCTTGGTCTTCTTTGACATAATTGGCTGTTAAGCAGACAGAATTGAAAAATGTTGTTGAACTGTGCAAAAGCAGGTAACAGACTGGCATATTTGACCCCCTTAATATCACCAACCTACCTCATGGGGTAGTGGCATCAATCAAGCAGGGGATGTTAAAACTAAATGATAAGTGTAGCACCTGGCAATTTAACCATATAGTTTACTGATGTTCTAATTGTGCCCATCAGTTTGGGAGGATTATTTCATTGAAACTTTTTTTTTTGGTATTTTAAATATGTTCCTTTTAAAATAAAATATAAATATAAAAGACAAAAATATATTGATAAAAATAAGGGTATTTGTTCTGTAGAATTTGGATTCAGTGAAAAGGCTACACTTAATGACTTAGAAGGCCACATGTGGCCTTAAAGCCTCAGTTTCCCCACCCCTGACGTGGGGTATTCCACCAGGAGCAGAAGAAGGGAGAGGCTCCCAACTTGTGGTTCTCTTGAGGACCAGCCATCCAGAATTCAAAATCTGGCTCTAGGTGGGGTAGAGGAAAGAAGGGTCCTTTTCTTCTACAGAATTCTTTTTATTACAACTGAAAATATTAAGAAATAAATCTTTCTCCGGTCTAAAGTCCTTTCTAGTCTTACCAGAATCAAGGAAATCATTGTCAGTACTGAATTAAACTTCTCAAGAAACAACAAACCCTCCACTAATCCTTTTCCTCTAACTCTTTTAAGAAAGAATACAAATGGATAGGAACAAAGCTAAGGTCCAGGAAAGAGATTGAGGCAGCTAGGTGGCACAGTGTATAGAGTGAGGCCTGGAGTCAGGAAGACTCATCTTCCTGAGTTCAAATCTGACCTCAGACACCTACTAGCTGTGTGACCCTGGGCAAATCACTTCACTTTGTTTGACTCAGTTTCCCCATCAGTAAAATGATCTGGAGAAGGAAATAGCAAACCAAGAAAACTCCAAATTGGTTCAGGAAGAGTCAGACAGAACTGAAAGTACTGAACAACCATACCAACAATCAGACTGAGAAAAGAAAATACCTTAATCTAGTTAATGCCATTGGTTTATTCCCATGCCCTGAAGATATTTGGTAAATGATCAGAATAAAAGAAGGGAAAAGTCTTTGATTATTTCAGTTAATGTAAGCATTTCTTGAGTTCACAGTTTGACCAACTGAAGAGTCCTTAAAATGAATTGGTCAAAGAGGCACTGAATCATTTTAGGAAAATGATTCTCCCAGTTTGTGCCAAAATTTAGGTGATTATTTTTCTGTTTGATGAAGCAAGCCATTAACTGAGCTCTTACCTAAACTCTGAACTCTTGCTCATCCTTGACCATGAAATATTCTTTGTTCAAGGAAACAGTTTACAGTTATAAGGAAAAACACAATTATCCCTCACAACCCCTGAGGGTTAAGGCTATGGAATATGTGGTTGGGAATGTTGCTTCTGAATATCACTCAGTCAGGGGTTGAACCATACATGACAGCACTGGAGTCAGTTTGGACTGGGAGGGAGTGTGGGAAATAGCTCGTTTTCATTTCCACAAAGGTGCAATCTATGGGCTGGGTGGAAGTTGAATAAGGAAAGCTGTAAGTTAGAGTAAGAAAACACTATTGGTGGGTGAATAGACTAAGGGGCTGAAAACCAGTTCTGAGGTTAGGTATAGATTAACACCAAAAGGGTGTTCCCAAGTAAGGGCTGGGGTCCCAAAATTGTGGGGAGTGGAAGATGGAATTAGGGGTGGAGACTCACAAGGGGAAATTAGGCACTTCAGATAGGCTGTAACCTCTATAGTACTCAGCCAATGGGGAAATAAGGGAAGGAAATTAGAATGGGGAATAGGGAATAAAAAGATATGCATCTGTTGACACTTATGCTCCCAAGTGCATTCTCTCACATATGTTGGACGCCGGGCCCTCCCAGGTCATTAATAAAGTTTCTGCCTGATTCAACAATGACATCGTGGAATTCATGATATAGATAACAAGGCCACACCCCCAAATCTGGAAAATCTGCCTAAAGTTTTTTGGCCCTCCCTTCATACCAGAGAAGAAGTCAGAATTATTATGATATTAAACCATACATATGTTATATTATAAGATACTGTATGTATATCTTTTCCATTTCTGAATTCCTAAACATTTTCTGTGTGATCTGCTGGCCTTCACATGTCATACGTGTCTTCCACAAAACTCCCCCCTAAATTCCCATTTCATTTCTTATGCCAACCCATGGTATATTGAAACTGCAGTGGGGAAAGTTGTGATATGAAAGGGGTAACTGTAAATTGTAACTTCAAATGACTTTTGTTAAGAGAGGATATGTCCAAGGATATGAGGAGGGTATCAGCTTGGACAATTCCCTTTCTAAGCAGAAAAAAATTGCTTAGATTAGAATAATTTCAATTCATAAAAATTGTTTCTGCCAAGCTTGTACCCAAAACTCAGAGAATGGTATATTCTTACTTTGCCACTACCCTGTCAAGGCTGGTGCCCTCCCCCCTTCCCCCAGCACCCTGCTTCAATCCTGCTTGAAACCAATGTGTCTTGGATTTTCTATGGGAAGGAAAGGAGCTGCCCCTTTCCTCTCTTCAGCAGCTCATGGCAGCTGCAGCATGTGGTCATCTAGGTGAGCCTGAGGCAGGAACTCAAAGCTTTCACTGCCTCTCCTGCTTTGGGTTTCTTTCTTTGAGCACAGGTATGTTTAGCCTGGAAAGGAATAGACTCAGGGGAGACGTGAACACTGTGTTCAAGTGTTATGCTATTATGTAGAGAAGGGATTATATCTGCTCTATTTGGATCCAGAGGGAAGGATAATATATGTAGAAATCACAAAAAAAAGGTTCATTTAAGTTTGTTCTTAAGAAAACCCACTAACAGATTTGTCCAAGGTAGAATGAGCTTCCTGGAGAGGTGCTGGGATCCCCTTCCTTAAGGACTTCAAGCTGGATGACCACTTGTCAGGGATGTTGCAGTGGGGATTCCTTCACTGGATGGGATGCATTAGGTGGCCCTGCAGGCCCCTTTCACTTCTCCAACTCTGTGGCACTAACCTTTGTTAACAGAATTTTAAATGTAGTCTGGGCAGGACCCTGTCTCTAACCTGTGAAGACCTGGAGCCCCTTGAAGCAGGCCAGACACAGGAGCACCAGGAAACAAGTAGTGTTTAATAAATAGATTTCAGAGTGAGGAATGCTCTCTAAGCTAGAGCAAAGGTACATGTTGAGAAGTAAGAAACAATTATATTTCCATATAAGGAAATTGAGAAGAAAGTAGCTTTGGATCAGGAGCTTTGAGAACCAGCTAAAGTTGGGTGAAACTGGTTGTTTGATTAAAGAGGCTGTAAGTAGGACAAAAGTTAAGCTTTACTTAGAGTGTGCATGCTTGAAATTTACCTAGGGGTACATGTGGTGGGCATTTGGGGAAGTCTGTGAACTGTGTTGACTTCTCCCTATGAAAGTCAGCAAGGAGGGACTTGCTGTCAGGAATAGAGATATAAGGTTTGTTCTCACTTCTGTAGGGTCTGTGTGCTTATCTTGAGTTCCACACCCACTTCCTATGGGAACAGTATTAAAGATTTCACTGCTTCTCTCATCCTGAGTCTTTCTAACTTACTGTGCCTACTTGGGCACCAGAGGTTATTTCCAGCATATACATAAATCACAAGTGGAAAAGGAGGGGGTGGGGGAGGTGCATTACAAACAATCATTTCCAGGGCCTGAGTGGTTTCCCACAATAAGCCCACAAGTGCAGGACAATGTGGGTGTTCTGGAGTCCTGTGGGAACAGCATTTTTCCAATTCTTTGGGGGCCATTACATGGTGGGGCATAGGAGCAGAGTTTTGTGATTGGACCAGGTTCTATCGTCTTCGATTGGCTTCACTTAACACACAGGCACAGGAACGTAGTGATTGTGAGAGCGTTGTCGAGGGTTTGAATGACCATGTCAACTGCATTGTAAGTCTCTGACTCCCAAGCCAGAGTCTCCTGAGAAATCAAAATTATCAGTATATTCATTAAATGTATCATATCAATAAATATGAAAATCATAATTCCCTTCCCATTTCCTCCTTTAAGTCAAAAATCAGAATATCATGTGGTTTATCCTTCATTCTCAAAGAGGACCATGACATTAGGAAGATGATGCCATGAATTGCAAGTGAATTGGTCTGAAGTGAAGGAGGGCTGTGCAAAGTCACCAGCCTCATTTTCTCCTCTGGGTCCGGTGGTCGGATACAGAACAGGGCAACTGGAGATGACTCAGGATTTAGTGGAGACTTTGGCTTTTTTAAGCTAAAGTCTTTTCCTTTTCTTACTTTGACTGAGATAAGGCCCACTCAGTGATTAGATCTGTTTAAGAAGTGAACCAAGGGATGGCCCCTTTAATAAAAAAAATAAAAAAGCAAAACAGGGAGGGGAAGGCCCTCAGGACTTCTGGCCAAAAGAGAAACAATTTCCATTTACATTCCCTCAGACCCCAGGTGGCCCAAACAATAACCATTAAGTGGTGCTAGGGACCCACTGTTGGCCAATCTATGAGAGCCAGAGTGAATTGGTTTAAGACTTAGGCTTTAAGAAAGAAATCTAGCCAGTAAACCCCAAGATATCTAGGTAGGTTTCAGCCTTCAAAATGTACCTTTCTTTGGGCAGAGCACCCTCAGGGAAGGGCATGATATCCTATGTGTGGAAGGAAGCAAACAGGAGAAGAGCAGAAAAGAGGGAAGAGGAGAGGAGGCGTTGAGTTGCCTAACTGGAAGTAGCCAGTTGGGTCTTGTCGACCCGAAAATTGGTTAAAGAGGCAACAAGCTAGGCGATAAGTAAATTCATATTATTTATTCTCTTGTTAGTAACATGTACATGGAGCCAAAGCTTTAACTCTGACTGAATCACGTAATTTTAGGAGGACATTTAAACCCTTACTCAGGATGTCTGTGTCACTCAGATTTATGATCTCCATATATGTTTAACCGTAGCATGAGAAAGGAATTTTCTTAATTGAATAGGTTGTAAATACAATAAGATAGGAGAATGTCAAAATGTCCATTGAAATTATAAATCCATGGTATCTGTGTTTCTTTTACCATCAACATGACATGACATAGTATGTTTCCATAAAATACCAAGATAACAAAAGTTCCATTGGTCAAGGTAGTGTCCCTGTCTAAGACACCTTAGTGGTCATAAACGAAAGAATGCTGGTCAGCTTCATCTGGTCCAGTAGTTGCTGGGAGAAAGGGGCATTTTGAATTCACTCAGAGAACAAAGAAAAAGCATGTCTATTATGTTGGCGTGCTTCTTCTGGTTGATAAGTTCAGGCTTCAGCCCCTTTGGCTCAAATGATCTTAAATGATCATCAGTCCCCAGGGGCCAGATTGGACTATTAACAGGTAGTGGTTTATCCTTCCTTCTCAAAGAGGACCATGACTTTAGGAAGGTGATGCCATGACTAGCAAATGAATTGGCTTGAAGTGAGGGAGGGCTATGCAAACTCACTTTCTCTTTCAGAGCCATAAATTCCTTGGTTACCATCTGAAGAGCTCACTTGCACAACCATAAGAATGCCGACAATGATATCTCTATCCTGTTTATTTGAATTCCATGACCAAACCACACATGGGTGGTGGAATGGGAAGGAAAGTTCTCCCCACTCATATATTCTTGGAGCTTAGGTATAGCTCCTGTGGAACCTAAGGAGAAGCCCATCCATCTTGTGATCACCTGGGCAGTGGAAATATTTCTTGCTTTGCCTAACCTGTGACTTTGCTGATACAGTTTGCTTATTTTAGCCTATGAATCATGTGTCCACCAATGGAATTATTCTCTATTTGGTATAGCTGCTCAAGAATGTCTAGGTATCTAGTCCCATAAAAATTGGGATCTGGAAGAAGGGGGTATCTCCGATTGGGAGGAAGGTCTGAGGTACATTTATTAGAGGGGACCACGGACCTTTTCATAAAGTGCCATTGGCTCAGAGCTCTGCCTTAGTGTCTCTTATTGTAGGTTTTATAATTTTTATCATCACAAAATAAAAACAAGACAAAAACAAAAAAAAATGCACACACACACAAAAATTGCCAATCAACATGTCAAAAAATGGAAGGGAGTTAAAAAAAAAAAACAAGGAGGAAAGTGCTTCCCCTTCCACCACCTTATGCCCCAGATGACCTCAAAGGGTCCTTCCGTTTCTACCATCCTCTGATCCCACAGAAGACAGGAAAGTCTGGAGTAAGGTGTCAGCTAAGCCCATCAGGCTCCAGCACCTGGGTCAGTGTGGTTCAGTGAAAAGAGGTATGGCTTAGCTGTCAGGAGTTTTGGAGGAGGAAGAAGACTGGAGGAGGGAAGGGATCTGGGTGACCCTGAACAATGGAGGGGTGGGACAAGCCATGGGCAGGTCTGGCAGGGAGAAATTGTGAAGCACCAGGTGTGAGAGCAGAAGGCAGGTGTGCATCCTCAACATGTGGCAATGGGCTCAAAACCTCTGGGGATCCTCACGATGCCGACTATCACTCATTCAAGGTGTTGGTCCAGCCATGGCCACTCTCAGGAGCAGTGGATCCAGGTCAGTCCAAAGCACACAGGGCCGCCTCTGCTCTTTCCTGGCCCTGACCTCTCCTTCTGCTCCCACAACTTTCTCCTGCCCTCCTCTCTCCTCCAGTTCCCCTCCCCAGTCTCTTTCCCTACACTAATGCCCTTCCTTTCCTGACCCCCTCACTCCTTCCTCCAAGCTTTCCCTTCTCCATGTGTCCTCCCTCACTTCCTTTCTTCTTACCCACTCATCTTCATTCTCTCTCCCCCTTACCCTGCTTTTCTTTCCTCCAGATCCTTCTCTCCCTCCCTCCTCCCCTCTTCCTCCATTCTTTTCTTCCTTCCTACATTACTTCAGTTCATCTCTTTCCCCTTTACCCTTCCTTGCCTTCCCTTGGTCAACCCTCCCCTCTGTCCCTTCCTCTCTTCCTACATGGACCATCCCAGCTATCCTCTTTCTCTTTCTTCTCCTGGTTTTGCTTCTCCCAAACCTCATCTCCCTCCTCCCAGCCTTCTTATAGCCATCCCTGACTTCCTCCCTCCTCCCTAACTTCCCCTTGAGATCCACTTGACCTGGGGCTGCTCCTGCCTCCTGTCCCAGACCTTCCACCCCACACCCCAACTGTTCTTCCTGTGGATGAACATGCACACTTCTCCATCAGAGGCACCTACATGGGGGAGATGAAAGCCCAAGAGACCCTGTACTTCCCTACTATCCCATGTTCCTACATGTTTCCTGATGTGATCCATCCCTCCTCCTCTGCCTTTCTCTCTCTTCACCCTGGCCAGGCCAGTGCCCCTCTCCTACAGGCTCCTGGATGGTCAGGACACCCTCCCACCTGTCATCTTCCTGCATGGGCTGTTTAGCAACAAAAACATCTTCCAGGCTGAGGCTGAGGCCCTGGCACAGCAGACAGGCAGGAAGGTAAAGATTCCCAGAAAGAGATGAGGTGGAAGAGGGAACAGTCTTTGGGGAGGGACAAAGTCAGAGGAAGAGGGGAAAAAGAGAATGTAGGGGGATGGAGGAGGTTGAAATGAGAGGCGGGAGCTGTCAAGGTGGGATAGACCTTCACTCAAAGGGGATGACTTGAGGGGCACCAGGAAGTCTATCCACAAACTGCCACTGGATGTAGTGGGTTCCTTTTCACAGGAGACTTTCATGCAAAGGACAGATGATCACTTGTTGGGGGGATTTTTGTTCAGCCGAGAGTTGGACCAGAGATTCCTTTCAGCCTGGAGATTTAGCAAAGGTCCCCTGCCCCCTAAATAATCCCCACTACTGACACCTGGAATTCTATTCATCTTGGAAGCGTTGCCATGGCTCAATTGAACCTTTTTTAAAAATTTATTTTGAATGGCACACATTCCTAGTAATGAATAGTAATTGTAATGCCTTTATGGTTAATGAAATTACCAGTTACTTTCTTTCCTAACATCAGAAAGCAAAAGGAAATGGAAGAAAGTTGAAAATCAGGCAAAGAGGGAATCAGTGACCCAAGAATCAGAGTGCAGAAGGATCAGCACTGACCACAGTCATGGTTGGGAGAATGGGAGAGGGAACAGAATATTTTCCTTTCTAATGCTATTGTCCTACTATGTTCCCATCTTCCCCACTTCCTCCTATTATCAGGAATTACTCAGTACCCTCCTGGCTTCCTGGACAGTCTAGGAGTCCTCAGGAAGCCTCCATCAACTGCTGGCAGTGGTCAGCACCCCCAGGGTGGAGAGGGAAGGGGGAGGAATCAGGGAGACTGATAACTCCAAGTCTCTTCCCCCCAGGTATTGACAGTGGATGCTAGGAACCATGGAGAGAGCCCTCATAGCCCTGACTGCAGCTATGAGGCCATGAGCGCCGACCTGCAGGCTCTGCTGTCGAAGCTAGGACTCAGCCCCTGTGTCCTCATCGGGCACAGCATGGGAGGCAAGACAGCCATGGCGCTGGCACTGCAGAAGGTGAGGGAGCCCCGCTAGGGCTGAAGGGGCAGAGAGTCATACTTGTCCGCAGGCAACAGCAGCCTGTAACCCCATAAGCAACACCAAAGATTCATCATACTCAGCCAGCTGCTTGTGGGGTTGGGGGTGGAATGAGGCTGTGAGTGAACACTGGGACAGGAAACAGAGAGTTCCTAGGGGAATAACATGAGCTTTACTGTACACACTTCATCTTTCTACATCCTAATGGACTGAAGGGAAGTTGTGGATGCCTCCCCCGGGCCTGGGAGATTTCAGGGTTCAGAGTCAAGTTCTAAGAACTTTTCCTCATGAATGTCACCACCTCTCCATGGCTAACCCAGAGCATGCAAACAGGAAGGCTGGCATCAGGACCACTTACAGGCTATGGAATGGGCACCTATATATAATCCCCCATCGCTCTCCTTTGGGGACCATGGCTCCCACTTTATCTGCTCTAGTACCATCACTAGGTGCATGGAAGAGGAGGGAGGCCATTGTGCACTGATCATTGTGTGATGGACTTTCTCCTTTAGCCAGAGCTGGTGGAACGTCTGGTCTCAGTGGATGTCAGCCCCTTGGTGGCCACCGACATCCCAAAGATCTTTAAAATTATACCTGCTATGAAGGCTATAAACATCCTTGGAGATGTTTCCAACTCTGAAGCTTTTGAAGTAGTTGATGAGTATCTGAAGCTATTTGTCAAGGTGATCCTTCAGGACCCCCAGGGCTGGGGATGTGGAGATGGGCTGCTGAAGCCACAAGCCAATCATTTGAGTTTGGAATCCTCAGGAGAGTGGAGGTGGGGTGGAGTAGAATGCAGCCCAGAAGGAGAAAATCTCTGGGGGGAGGGGACAGGTTAAGGGGAACAGAGAGGGCTTCAATTATGAGCTCCTCCAAAGCCAACCCTATCTACTACTTTTCTTTGTGTTCCCAGCACTTTGTATGCCAACAGGAGGCATTTACTAAATGTTGACATGAAGGGAGAAGGGTGTTTAGAAATGAGCTGGAGTCTAGTCTGAGTAGGACTCAGAAAGGGCTGGGGTTGGTGGAGAGAAGACAGGGACTCAGGTGGGTGTGCCATCTAAGCCCTTGTACCCTCCAGGATTCAAGCATTCGGCAGTATCTGTTCAACAGTCTGGTGCAGGTCAACGGGCAGTATGAGTGGAAAGTCAATGCTGAAAACCTGTGGCAGCAACAAAACTTGTTTCTGGATAGTCTTCATATCCAGGGCGTCTATCGTGGCCCCACACTCTTCCTCAGAAGCGCCAATTCATCCTTCATCCCGTAAGGCAGGGCCAGAGGGTGGAGGGGCATGCCTAACCCCAAAGACTTCTGCCTTTCTTGGACCCCAGTTGCGTTCTTCATCACCAAGGACAAGGGCACCTGGGGGCTTCAGTGATGCTTGGGTTCAGGAGGGGAAGGTCCCTCCAGCACTGGGAGAAAACATGTACATTATCACAATTTATGCCTTTCTATCTGCCTAGACTGTTTTTCCTCCTGTCACCTCCCATACCTACTACTCAGCCTTTACCTTTGTGACTGCCTGTCTCTGATTCTCAGATTCTCTGATTCATCTTTTCCCTCCTCTCTCTCTCTCTCTCTCTCCCTCTCTCTCTCTCTCTCTCTCTCTCTCTCTTTCTCTCTTATTGCTGTCTCTCTCCTCTCTCCTTTCTCCCCTTTTCCCTCTCATCCTATACCCTCTCCCTCTTCTTCTTTCCCCCTCTCTACTACCCTTTCCTTTCCTCTCTTCCTCTCTTCACCTCTTTCATTCTCTCTCTTTCTCTCTTGACAGGTCAAGTCACTACTCCAAGATCAAGTTACTGTTCCCTGAAGCCCAGTTCCAGACCATCCCTGATGCTGGTCACATCCTCCATATCCAGAAGCCCCAAGAGTTCATGAACAGTATCCTCAGTTTCCTGTCCTAGAAGATGTTCCCTCTCCCCACATTCCACTTTCGAACTTTCAAACACTCAGAGAACCCTAGGCTCTTCCTTCAGTTGGAATCTTTTTTTTAAAAAAAAACCATCTTTTTCTAATTCATAACTGAACTAACACCAATCAATATGAACATTCCCATAGGAAAAGAATAAGAGAGAAAGAGAATTGTAGACATTGTGAATCTCTGTTATGAACAGCTTGGGGTTTTTTAATCACACGATAAATTCAGCATGTTAATTTCCAAGTTGTCTTCTTGTCTTCAGCTCCCACCAAACTTACTTCTGTTCTTTGCTCTGCAATTTTTACATGTTTCAATGACCCACTTTCTTTTCTTTTTTTAGAAAAATAAATACTCTTCTTGTGACCTTGATAGATAGCAACAGAAATAAACATTTCCATATACAAAGACAGAAAAAAGAGGATTCTATATGGAACCATGAATCTACCATGTACAGTTTGTTTTCTCAGGTTTTTTTCTTTTAAGTTGCATCAGTTTTATTTGAGGCCCTTCACCATCCTGGGGGCTCTGGATACTCTCTGGCTTATCAATGTCTTTTCTGGAATATGGTGCCCTGAACTGAACACTTTTCAACATTAGCAGAATGGAACTGTCAGGGCTGTGACTTCCCACATTAATAATTAAATATTATTAATAATTATTATATTTATAATAAGTTAACAATAAAAACAACATCAACAATAGCCATAATAAGGCTGCTAGGGAGTGGAATAGATAGAGCAATGAGCCTAGAAAAATCTGGCCTCTAGCTATGTAACTTTGGGTAAGTCACTTAGCCTCCATTTCCCCAGCTGTAAAATGGGACTCATAATAACCCCTACCTCCTAGGGCCATTGTGAAGATCAAATTGTGGAAAATGTGGTTGAGGATGTTGCTTTTGCATATCATTCAATCAGGGGTTGAATGCCTACACAACAGCATTAGAGTCAGTTTGGACTGGGAGGGAGTGTGGGAAATGACTGTTTTTTTTTCTACAAGGTTATAGTCTAGGGACTGGATGGAAGTTGAACGAAGGAAAGACATAAAGTAGAGTTGGTGGGTGAATGGACTTACCAGCGAAAACTGATTCTGAGGTTAGGTATCCATATCCCAGGCAAAGGGGATGTGGGCATGCCCAAATAAGGGAAAAGTTGAATAAGGCTCTGGGTGACCAAATTGTGGGGAGTGGGAGATGTAAAAATAATAAGCATTTAAATAGCCCTTTAATGTTGGCAAAATACTTTGCCTTCTTGCACTTGATCCACACAACAACCCTGCCAGAAATTCTTATTACCCTCCTCTTACAAATGAGGAAACTAAGGATTTCCCCAGACCCAAGCCAAAGGTCCCATGGCTTGGAAGTGTCTAAGGTGGGATTTGAACTCAGGTCTTCTGACATCAAGTCCAGGGTTCTCTCCACTGTGCCACCTAGCTGCCAAGCTGAAGTCTCTCACCTTGGCTGTCTCCACTGCCACAAGGCTTTGCCTGATGCCAATTGGGGAACCAAACTGAGGCCCTGAGGGTGGCTTTGCAGAAGGGCCCCTGCCCTCCCCCTGCATCTGGTTTTGGATCCACCAGCTGACCAGCTGCCTCACTTCTTCTAAGAGAAAGGGACAAGAAGGAGGGTGCAAGCTCTGCCAGGGACAGTGACGGCAAGTCCAAGCCTATGGGGAACCTGGTATAAAGCTGACAGACCTCTCTTGATGTCACACAGGCACACTCACAGAGCATGCCTCCTACATACATACTCCCTCACCCTCCTGTTCTCTACCTTCCAGGCTCTGCCTCGGTTTCTTTCCTTGTCTCCAGCAGCTCAGCCTCTTCTGCCAGTTTCTCTGTGGTTCCTCTTGTAAACCCTCAATCCATTGGGAGCTCCTGGAGGGCAGAGTCTTGTTTTTCCTTTTGTTCACGCATTGCCCACACCTAGTATGGTACTTGGCATGCAATGGTAGGTGCTTAATAAATGCTTATGGAATTAAATTGTATTGAACTGAATCTCAAAAGCTTTTGACCCTGTCAACCATGCCCTCTTCTTGGCCTCTTTGGAATGTAGGGAGCTTATGTGTTTTTTTGTTTTGTTTTGTTTTTGGGCAATTGGGGTTAAGTGACTTGCCCAGGGTCACACAGCTAGTAAGTGTCAAGTGTTTGGTCTGAGGCTGAATTTGAACTCAGGTCCTCCTGACTTCAGGGTCAGTGCTCTATCCACTGTGCCACCTAGCTGCCATTGGAGCTTATGTTTTAACGGGGGGAAGACAGTACATAAAAGAAAACTGGAAAAGGTCAAAGGGGTCAGAACCCTGGTTCTAAGGTCAACTCAACCTCATCTAAAGTGTCAAAAGCTACAGAGAGGTCAAAGGGGATGAGGTGTATTGTGGGAGGTCTCTGTCATCCCCCCCTGCCAGCTGGCATGGGTCACAGGGAAGGGGTCACCAGGGAGGAAGTGGGACCCTGTCATGGGGGGATTAAGTTCAGATATACAAAGGGGTGAACCTAGGGGCAGGTGGCACACTTTCCTCAGCCCTTCCATGGAAAGCCTTCTCTAAATGAGAAGAGACTTGAGGGAGTTGGAACTAACCCCCTAAATAGGGTACAGGCTAGGTTGGGATGAGAATTCCCTAAAATTGAGATTTCTGCTTTGGGGGTAGGACAGGAGAAGGACCTGATCTTTCCTAGCAGAGTTACTGGGACCCCATCCCTGCCCTATTCCTGGTTTTGCACCACCTCAAACTAGAGCTATTCCTGAGGCCATGCCTGGGGAAAAGTCTCTGGGTTCCAGCCTTTCCTTTTTGCTCCCCCCGCCAACCTGACCTTTTCTGGAGCCCCTCTCCTTGCCCGTGATGCATATACATGAACCACTTGTCCCCACAAGTCAGCTCTTAGCTGATATTCCTCTCTAGGCCCACCCAGTTTTCAAAAGAAGACTCTTGGAGACAAAGAGCTGCCTTATTTTAATGGTGAAGATGTTGGACAAGACCACAACCTCCACAGAGACAGTTGTAGGTGAGGGGCCTACATTGTCCATCACATCACAAGGCAGCATTTACCTGGACCTTGGGTTAAGTTCCCTATCTTAACCCTGGCAAATGAAGCTTCTACAATCTATGGTCATTCCTGTCCCCTTATACTGAGACCCATCAAACTTTGACTCCTGCAATACCTCATGTATTGTCCATAGCTCTATAATACTGTCCATAATATATGTGAGGATGAGCTGGAATTGACCCTACCCCATTTTAGCCTTGACAATCTTAACTATGTGAGGGTACTCTCAATCAATTTCAGGCTTCAGACTAAATGCAAAAAGGCCATTTTTTGCAAAAACTGAAGTGATGTTGCCTGCAAAGAATTTTGGCCACACTTTGAGAGTCATCTATAAATAATCAAGGGAAATGGGGAGGGGAGGAAAGATGTCTCATACCCATTTTTCTTTATTACTATCTAAAGAAATGCCTCTTCCGAGGAAACTATTGCCATACCTGCCCAATGCTATAAGCATAAGTGATCTCCAGGAAGAAGCACGATTGATTGAGTAAGGATTCAGCTGCTCCCAAAGCCCAAGACAGAAGTCCAAGCCTCTGAGGTGGATAAAGCAGCCTTCGAGGCTGGAGCGAGAAAAGCAAGGCCAAGGGCTCCATATTCCTAAAGAGAGAGGCAGCAGCTTCACTTTGTTTGCCAGCCGACAGTTAACTTGTGGGTCCTTATTGGTCATGAGGGCTCTACAGTAAAGGCAATGGAACAGTTTGCATGCACGCAAGTAAGTATCAAAGCAGAAAGAAATCAACATTCTATCTACATCTATGGAACCTGCGGAGCCTGCAGAAGAGGGCGAGATACGGTGGAATGTGTGCTTGGTTGGTACTAGCCAGCACACAAAAAGGACTTAATCTGAGCTCCAAAAAGAGAGAATACATCTCTGAGTAGAACTCTGGGGAATATCTCTATAACAAAACTGAGGTATGGCTGACATCTAGGGTCTCTTCTAAAAAGGATTAACAGTCAATCAGTCTACTAGCATTTATTAATCACCTGTATGTACCAGGCACTGTGCTAAGTTATGGAGACTCTTAACATTAGAAAGGCATTTAGGGTATTAAGTTCATATCAGGTGAAGGACAGCTATTTATTTCTTTCATCAGAAAAAAGGCACCTGGGCAGCTAGGTGGTGAAGTGGATAGAGCACCAGCTCTGAAGTCAGGAGGACCTGAGTTCAAATCCAGCCTCAGACCAAACACTTGATAGTTACTAGCTGTGTGACCCTGGGCAAGTCACTTAACCCCAATTACAAAAAAAATTTTTAAAAAGGCACCTAAAACACAAAACACTCACAAATATGTATTAACAAAAAAGATGAAAAACATGAAACAGTAACCCCATTACCACTCTTCTTTCAGGAGGTAAAAACAACCTTATAGGACTGCTCAGCAAAGGTCTTACTTTCCCATCTCACCTGCACTATCTGTAACTCACGGCCAGTCAGTTTTGACACAAACCCCTTCATGGGGACCACAGGACTAACTAGATTCTCCTGGTCATTCTTGTCCCTTAGCAAAGGGCCAGAGCACATGGGGTTCATTGGAAATGGCTACGGCAAATGCTCATTAAAGAGATGGACCCTGCAAAATGGACATCCATGTGCATGGATGTATACATACCCCAGCTATAACATGAAGGATCTCTCCTCATGAGGGGAACGCTCAAAGAGGAGCTGAAAGGTTTTAGGACAGTGATTTCCCAGTGCTGTTCCTGAAAGATAAAGTCAATGTTACTTTATTCAATGAAGTAAAATGTTAACCCAGAGCTATAAAACTAGGCTTTGTCATTGTGAAGTTGTCCTTGTTTAAGATTCTATAAACATTATTTTAAAAGGCCTTGTGTGAAGAGATGAGCCAGGGCATGAGGGACTCAACCAGTCTGAATATTCCTCTCCCCTAGCAAAACAATGCTGGAATAAGAACTCTAACCCTAATGAATAAAAATCATTTCTGACAGACTTGTGCCTAAAACGAAGAGGATATATAAATAGTTTTCTCTTCAACATATAGGAAGTACCATGACTAGGAGAATCTGATCTACTCTCAGTTTCAATGATTTTCCTCAAACCCCAAAAATAACGCCAACTCACTTTTTCAACAATATCCTCCAAACGGATGTTTCAGAAGGTAATTGTTGTTATTAAATGAATTTCCTCCATTATTATCATAAGAAAATGGTGATTTCTTCTGTTAGTTCACTCTTCAAAGTATTTCGTATGAGAAAAGTCAATGTGTTTCACAACAGTAGACAGGTGTCCTAATAGCTGCTCCCATTTCATCACACAATTTTACAAAGAGCATTCTTTTTTTAAATGATCAAAAATTGATTTTTTTCTCTACCTCTTGCTTCCCCTCCATCTTCTCCTCTAACAAAAAGAAAAGAAAAAAAGAAAAGCTAAACCTTTGTGACAAATTTGCATAATCAAGCAAAGCAAATTTCCTCATGGCCATGTCCAAAAATGTGCGCCTCATTCTACATGTTTAGTCCATTGCCTCTCTATCAGGAGGTGGGCAGCAGGCTTTATCATTGGTTCTCTGGAGATGGGGTTGGTCATTGAATTGTTCCTAAATCTTTCAACGTTGTTTATCTTTATAGTCTGATCATCGTCTCTTTCATTCTCTCATTCACTCTGGAGTTTTTTTCCACTGTTCTTCATTTTTACTTGTCTTGCATTGTCCTGTATTTATCATGGTTTCTGTTGAAAACTTTTTGTTTGTTTTTAGTATTTGGGAGGGGTTTTTGCTGGCCATCTGCCCTCCTAGTCCTCTGCACTCACTCATCCCAGAACAGATCGTTTTGTGTCCTGTGACTTTAAGGGAGAGAGAGAGGCTTTTTGTTTTGGTTTTTTCTTTCTCCTTAGCAGTAGGACTTGATATTTTCAACTTGGGAAGAATTAAAAGATGACTAAATGTGGTTGTTGGTTTTTTTTTTTAAGTTCACGTCTTGTGACAGTTCTTTCATACAGATCCCAAAGTAGCCTGAAAGAGGTCATGGGCAAATTTCAAGTCTGCTTTCTCACCTAATGAAGTACCAGACCTTGCACTGAAGGAGCCATATTTGAACAGAAAGTAAGTCATTATAAGGTTGGTACCGGCAAAGGGAACAATGAGTCTAGGCTTTCTTCAGGCTGGAGCATTCCACACTCTGAAGCATTTGGTACATTTTCTTATGTTTCTCCCTTTTGCCATTTTTACAGCACAATAATATTCCTTTTTTTTACATGCCATCATTTGTTCAGCCATTTTCTAATTGATGAGCACCCCTTAGTTTCCAGTTGTTTGCCACTACTAAACCAAAAAAGAAAGCTGAAATATATATACATATGTAGACACACATATACATATATGAATATATATGTAGTGCATAGGTCCTTTTCCTTTTTCTTTGATATTTTTGGAGTATAGACTTCATGTGGTATGGCTGGGTCAACATATAAATCATTTTGTGACTTTGGGGGCATAGTTCCAAATTGTTTTCTATAAGGGTTATGCCAATTCACATTTCCACCAAAAGTACATTAATGTGCCCATGTGTTTGAAAACCTTTGCAATCAATTAACAGAAAAATTTTTTTAAATTTTGGTTATTTTTGTCAATCTGATAGGTGTGAGGTAGAGCTTCAGAATGTCTCTAATTTTCATTTGTACATTTATTATTTAGCTATTGATAGCTTGGATTTTTTTCCTTTGAAAACTGCCTTTTTGTATCCTTTGACCACATATCAGTTGGAGAATAGAAAAAATCTTCTTATTAATGGACTAAAAATCAGTTCCTCTTATTGGCTAACATGACCAAACAGGAAAATGATAAATTTTGAGGAAGATGTGGGAAAATTGAAACATTAATACATTGTCGGTGGAGTTGTGAACTGATCCAAATATTCTGCAGAACAATTTGGAACTATGTCGAAAGGGTTATAAAATTGTACATACCCTTTGCCCCAACAATACCACTACTAGGTCTGTATCCCAAAGATATTGTAAAAAAGGGGAAAAGACCCAAATGTACAAAAATATTTATAGCCTTTCTCTTTGTGGTAGCAAAGAATTAGAAACTGAGGGGATGCCCATCAATTGGGGAATGGCTGAACAAGTTGTGGTATATGAATGTAATGGAACACTATTGTTCCATAAGAAATGATGAGCAGTCATAAAAATGGGAAAAGGACCCACAGGTACAGAAATAATTATATCAGCTCTTTCTGTGATGGCAAAGACTTGGAAATAGAGGGGATGCCCATGAATTAGGGAATGGCTGAACAAGTTGTGGTATATGAATGTAATGGAATACTATTGTGCCATAAAAAAATGATAAACAGGCAGACTTCAGAAAAACCTGGAAAGACTTGTATGGACTGATGCTGAGTGAAGTGGGCAGAACCAGGAGCATGTTGTACACAGTAACAGCTACGTTATGCAATGACTAACTTTGATAGACTTTAGCCCTTCTCAGCAATGCAAGGATCTAAGACATCTCCAAAAGTCTCATGATGGAAAATGCTATCCACATCCAGAGAAAGAACTATGGAGTTTGAATGCAGATTGATGCATATGATTTACTTTTTTTTTCCTCTTTTTTATTTTGTTTTCTCTTTCTTGTGGTTCCTCCTATTGGTTCTAATTCTTCCTTACAACATGACTAATGTGAAAACATGTTGAATAGGAATGTATATGTATAGCCTATATCAGATTGCACACCATCTTAGGGAGTGAGACAGGGAGGAAGGGGGAGAAAAATTAAAAACTCAAAAGTTTATGGAAGTGAATGTTGAAAACTAAAAATAAATTAATTTTTAAAAAGTCTACTCTCAAAAAAGTAGAAAGAAAGAAAGAATGAGCAGGCAGATTTCAGAAAAACCTGTGAAGACTTACATGAACTGATGCTGAGTGAAGTGAGCAGAAACAGATCATTGTACATAGTAATAGCAATTGTGCAATAACCAACTTTGATAGACTTAGCTCTTCTCAGCAACACAATGATCTAAGACAATTCCAAAAGACTCATGATGGAAAATGCTGTCCACATCCAGAGAAAGAACTATGGAGTCTGAAGGTAGATCAAAGCATACTGTTTTCTCTCTTTTTTTTTTCTTTCTTGTAGCTTTCCCCTTTTGTTCTGATTCTTCTTTCACAGTATGACTAATGTGGAAATATGTTTAATATGATAATACATGTACAGTCTGTATCAGACTGCATGCTGTCTTGGAGAGGGGAGAGAGGAAGAAGGGGGAAATTTTTAGAACTCAAAAATCTTATAAAAGTGAATGTTGAAAACTAAAAATAAATAAATAAATTTTTAAAAATCTATTATTCTTGTAATAACTGAAACTAACTTATTTTTGGCTTGGCAATCAGGGTTAAGTGACTTGTTAGGGACACACAACTAGTAAGTGTCATGTATTGTGTGTCTGAGACTGGATTTGAACTCAGGCTTGTTTTTTTTTTTTAAGATAATTTCTCTCTCTCTTTTTTTTTTTTTTTGGCAAGGCAATCAGGGTTAAGTGACTTGCCCAGGGTCACACAGCTAGTGAATATCATGTGTCTGAGGCTGGATTTGAACTCAGGTCCTCCTGACTCCAGGGCTGGTGCTCTATCCACTGTGCCATCAGGCTGCCCCTTATAACTTTTAATTTATTTTTCTCAACATAAATTATTATCTGTGAAACATGCATTAGATCCAAATTGCAACAGGAGCCATATTTTTGACTAGTGCTTATTGACCTGTATTTCACTCTATCATTCAGCTCTGTTAGTCCAGAAACCAACACAATTCTTCCACATTCTGCAATTTTTATTTTTAAAAATCTGACAATTATATTTGAAAATTTCTCTTGATGTGGCATTGCTTTCAATAGGTTGATATATTAACAATCTTACACATCCACCCATCCCATGTCACCTTGACATGCCCCCCCCCCATCCCTCATCATCCAAAAGCCCATGCCCTTTGTCCTACTTAGGGCTGGTTAAAAGCTATTCTGCCCTCTGGAACTTTGGGGCCTATTAAAAGATTAGGGCCTTTCTCATTGACTTGCCCTTTCAACTTTTTGCAAGCTTGTTAAAACAATGTAACTTCTTTGCTGATGTTGTAAGATGTCAAAGTGATGGGGTTGGAATCTTGGCCCCAGAAGGGAAAAACCCTGGACTTTCCATTCTCCATTGGCTCTATTAAGATGTTCTGATTCTTAGAATCTAGCCAATAGCCCATAGATGCTCAGATTCCTTAAGAGTCTAGCTAATATGGTGAATCTTCAATAAACCTTGTTTTTGGCTGCAAGAAGGCTTGGGTCAAATTCTTTCAGGCAGGACCTAGGTGTTGTGATTTTGGGATTCCAGGACCCCTAACCTCTAGACCACATCAAAAGGTTATCTTAAATTGTGGGAGCATGATACCTTGTCCCTCACACTTTTGAAAACTTAGAAACAATAAAAAAAAAATTGAGATACTTCAATGTCAAGTTAGTCACCAAACATTGTATATTATTATAATACTTTTAAAGTTATTTCTATTTTTTAATTGTAAGGTTGGTTTTTTTTGTGGAAAGTAGTTTATTATTTTTACCCATCAGAAAGATGTTGAGAAATTCAACAGATACTGGAGTCCCCAGCTGACAGCCTTGGAGAGGAATCATGGGAGGCTCAAAGAGAGAAGAGAAGGTTTGGGACAGCCTTGAAGAGTGGGATGGTCAGCTGTTTAGGGAGGAGGAGAAGGATTGCCTTCTAGGGTGAAGGATCTCCAGAGATTAGATAACACAGAATGTCAGTGAACCCAGCATGTAAATGGGACTGAAGGAGGAGGGTGGTGGAAATATGCCAGGGTTGGCGACTAGCAAGGGTGGCCCATGGGAGTTCTGGGAATGCCTATCCCAACTTCCTCTCCCACTGAAGAATTGGGTCCTCAGCAACAATAAGACAAGAGGGCAAAGGATTTGAGATGTACTCCCAATCTCCAGAGAACAGTGTAAAACATGATGATCCATGGGGGTGAAGATCAGTAAACTGAAAGATGGACTCTATCCCACCCTCATTGTGGCTCAGACATACCTTGTGACCTGCTTCAGCCTTTATCATCCACTGTCCCACTCCATCTATTCACTGCACCAGGTGTCCCCTGATCAGGGGTTACAGTGGTTAACAAGTAGACTCCTTTAGGGAACCCCCACCAACCAGCTTATGCACACCTGCCACTGATGAGGATGAGATCTGGACCCCTAAAAGGAAAAACCCTGGACTTTCCCACATAGCCAGATCTCTGGCATTCACCTGAGGCTATAATCCTATCAACTGGCCTAACTCCCAATCTCCCAATTCTGTTACCTAGCCCTCCATTGTCTATTATCTCCAGATGGCTCCAGGCCATTTCCCACATTTAATCCTAGCTAAACTCCATTCTCCCTTGGCCACTTGGTCCAGGTCTCAGGTGTTCTGTTCACCCTAGCTTACTGGCCCCTCCCATCCAGATCTTCCTGAGACCCCTCCTCCAGTCACCCCAAACTACTTGGCCACTCCTAGATCTTTCCCACAGTCTTTCTGTATGTAAGGTCCATCTTGTCTCCATTAAAGTGCTCAGATTCTTAAAATCTAGCCAAATGCTCAGATTCTGAAGATCTGGCCCCCTTGCATTAGTGATACAAATGCTTAGATTCCTCAAGAGTCTGCCCAATATGGCGGATGTTCTTATAAACCCTGTCTTTGGCTGAAAGAAGACTTGTGTCAAATTCATTTGGGCAGTGTGATTTTGGGGTCCCAGCACCCCTAAACCCTGAACCTCAACAGCACCACCCCATCACCTCACTGACTGCATCCAGGGCAGAGTAAGAACCTAGCCCTTATGGGTTCCATTTTGGGTGGGAGAGTGGTATTTAGAACTGAATGTCACCTGCTTGGCTAGCTACATTGGTCAGCTTATCACTGAATTAATTACTAGTGATCATCATTTATAAGTCCTCCTTATCTCCCAGGAAATGCACAAGGATTTTTTAAAAGTTAACTCACTCTAGCATATAGGTACTATTGCAATCAGCATTTGTCAACCTGCTAAATATAGTTTTTAAACATTTTTATTTTATTACTTTGGGTGGGAAAATTAAGTTTTGCTATTATTTCAAATATTTATTGAAACTGGCTCCTTCACTCTGTCCATGTGTCAAACATTCATGCATCATATATTAATTAAATTATTGATACATTAATTATATTTTAGCGAGAGCAGACTTTTATAATGTTAATAAGCAAAATACCAAAAAAAAGTTTTATATCATTTATTTCATTTTAACTCTTCTTAACCCAGCTCGGGTAGGTTGACTGTATACTAGAGACTTGGTTATTCTTAACTGTTCAATCAATCAACAGGTTTTGGGGGCCTAATTGCTAACTCTGGGAGCTCTACCAGGCGCAGTCAGAAGAGGAATGCAAATAAGAAGATGCAGTTGCTACCCTCCAGTGACTTCCAGTCTATTCAGTTATAGAAAGAGGGCTCTGGTTACTATAAGGGTCCATAGGATTAAAAGTTGGAAGGGATATTTACAGTTTTCCCTTTCACATCGTGGTCTTTCCCCATCCCAGTTTTGATATATAACAGATCAGCATAAGAAATTAGATGGGAATTTTGGGGGAGTTTTGCTGAAGCAACAGACACCATGAGAAGGCCAGCAGGCAACACAGAAAAGGTTTAGAAGCTCAGAAATGCATAAAATATATTTATAGTATTGCAGAGTAACCCAAATTTTACAAAAAGGTACTATAAACACCCCATAAAAGAAAAAATTCAGACTGCTCTGGTAAGAAGCGAGGGCCAAAAAAATTTACGCAGATTTTCCAGATTTGGGAGTAGGCCACACCCCTAACCCCCAAGATGTGGAAAAGATAACTGAAATTCAACTGCTGCATTATACAGATGAAAAAACTGAAGCCCACTTTATTCCTTGTTATCAGAGGGGAGATGATGTGCCCAAGGTCACAGCTATAGAACTAATGCTGGGAGTTCTTTCAAGGGTCATCTTACCCTACTCTTTTTAAAGATGATGAAACAAGGTCCAGGGAGGTCGTGGCTTGCCCAATATAGGTCGTTGGCTTTGTTTTTTTGTTTTTTCTTTCTAGGGACTTGAGCCTGTATTGTTCTATGGGCCCTTCCAAAAGCAGGCATGAGTACAGCTGTGATGAAATACACAAAGTGTCTGCCTTCTCTTCTCCAGAAGCAGGGAGGGCTCTTGGGGCAGGAGATCCCCCTTTACACTTGTCAATTCTGGGGGAAGGAACCCAGGCCTGTTCATTAATTAAGGATCCAGATTATGCACTGGTAGCATATGAAACCACCAGGGAAAGCAAGAAAAGAAGTGCTTTCTGTCTGTCACTCTCTCCATGGGAAAGGAGGGAAGGGCAGAATTCCTAAAAGCAAGGAGGAGGCAGGGTTTAAATTTACCAAGTGCTTTCTGCCTTTTCTCACAGAGATCACAGAGGTAATAAACATTGGAACTGAGATTTGAACCCAGAACCAGTGTTCTTGCCTTTATACCAAATAACATTTACTAACAGCAGGAATTTCAACCCAATCCCTTGGACTCCAGATTCAATGTCCACTCCTCTGATGGGTGGGACACATTTCACAGACCAAAGAAAGTTTTCCACTAACATCTGTATTCAGACAAAAGCCTTCAGCTGTAGAGCGTTAGTCCAAGGAGCCAAACCACTATTTTCTTTCCATGAAACAATCCAGAGAAGATGCTAGGCTGTTAGCAGCCCATTTACCCCTATCATTGAGACTTGGTAGAAAGATCTTCTAGGGCAGATCTGGGAAGGAAATTTTCCACCTGATGGAAAGTTTTTGTTACCCAAATGGGAAGGGAGGAATATGGATGAGTTGAGGGAAGAGGTCTTTTTTTTTTATCCCCCTGAAGTTTGCTAGACTAAGGGAAGTGAGATGAGAGAAACAGAGTAGATATGTTGAGGTTTAGAGATGCTGGGATTCTGAAATAGCGACAGAGGCCAAACGAATTCAACCCAAGCCTTCTTTAAGCTGAAGACAAGGCTTATTAGAACACTGGCAAGGTGGGCATGATTCTAAAGCTATTGGCCAGACTCTTAAGGAATCAGAGCATTTGTGATGCTTGTATTGACAAGCGGGCTAGATTATTAAATCTGAGCACTTTAATGGAGGGAAGGTATTATCTTTTATACAGAAGACTGTAGGAACAGAGAAGGGGTCTAGATGGAATTAAGGAATGGGGGTCTAGGGTGGGGCCAGGTGCAGAAAATGAGGGCCATAATGAAAGGGCAGTTAATTTGCCGGGAAGGGTCTGTTATCGCAGGCAAATGCCAGGGACCTGGGCCACAAGGGAAAGTTTAGAACTTTTCTTTTTTGGGGTCCAGTTCCCAAAGACATGGTCTTTTCATTTTAGGGGTTCAGATCCCATCCCCATCAGTTATAGGGCTAGAAACACTAGCTACAAGATAAGAAAAAGAAATTGAGGGACTAAGAATGGACAAAAAAGGAAAAAATTAGCTCTTTTTTGCAGGTGATATGATAGCTTACTTAAAGAACCTCAAAGAGTCATCCAAAAAATTAACTGAAACAATTGACAATTTTAGCAAAGTTGCAGAATATAAAATATAAACCCACACAGAATAAGGCTGGACACCAAGGTGCTGTGGAACTGTGAACTGGTCCAGCCATTCTGGAAAGCATTTTGGAACTATTCCCCGAAAGTTACCAAACTCTGCATACCCTTTGACCTAGAGATACCGCTATAAGGCTTTATCTCCAAAGAAAGAGGAAAATGATCCAAATATACAAAAATATTTGTAGCAGCTCTTTTCTGTGGTGGCAAAGTACTGGAAACTAGAGGGATGCCCTTCAATTGGGGAATGACTGAACAAATTATGGCATCTGAATGTGATGGACCATCACTGTGCTGTAAGAAATTGATGATGGCAAGGGGCAGCTAGGTGGCGCAGTGGATAGAGCACAGCCCTGAATTCAGGAGTACTTGAGTTCAAATCCAGCCTCAGATACATAACACTTACTAGCTGTGTGACTCTGGACAAGTCATTTAACCCTGTTTGCCTCAGTTTCTTTATCTGTCACAT
The DNA here is from genome assembly GCF_900497805.2 of Vombatus ursinus. NCBI lineage: Eukaryota > Metazoa > Chordata > Mammalia > Diprotodontia > Vombatidae > Vombatus > Vombatus ursinus. Next base: position 12,915,329 of record NW_020954546.1, on the reverse strand, counting down.
CAGCTGGAGAAGGAAATGGAAAACCACTCTAGTACCTTTGCCAAGAAAACCCCAAAAGGGGTCACAGGATATGGCATGACTGAAAAGTGAATAAACTAAATGCATCTTTGTTACAAGGGTTGTTTTCTTTTTCTAATATTGGGGTGGGGGGATGTGAGAGAGAGAGAAGGAAAAAGTCTCATTAATTGAAAAAATATTCAATTATTTAAAAAGACAGAGCAAGGCTAGGGAAGAGAAGTGAAGCACAAGGTGGTTTAGTAGAGAAAGGGCAAAACCTAGAATCAAGAGAGGCTTGCATCCCAGTCCTGACTCCAATACTTACAGCTGTGTGGCCTTGAGCAAGACATTTAAACTTCTTGGGACTTCAGTTTCCTCATCTGTTAAATGTGTGTCCAACCAGCTGGCTCCTCAGGTTTCTTGCAGCTCCTACAATGTGCCAGGCACTGGACTAAGCAAGGAGGATACAAAGAAAGGCAACAATGTAGAAACATTCCCTGCTCTCAAGCAACTCACATTCTAACGTGGGGAACATGACGGAAAAAAATCAGTATATAAAAGATATATAAAGAGTCCAAGGAAGATAACTTTGGTGAAGGAAGGCCCTCCCAGCTGCAAATGACTAGGAAAGGCCTCTGAGAAGACTGATTTGAGCTGAGTCTTACAGGAAGCCAGGGAGGTCAATAAGTAGAAAGGAAGAGGGAGAGCATTGCTGGCACTGGGGATGACAAGTGCAAAGGTGTGGAGATGGGAGATGAAATTTCATGTGTGAGGAATAGCAAGCAGACTTTTTTTACCTGCCTCTTGAGGACTGGGTAGAAACAACATGCAGATATACTCTGCCTGATTCAGACTTCTTGTTCAATTCTCTCCAGCTGACTGCTGAGCTGGAAAAGTTGATGCCTTGGGGCAGGGGTGGGGAACCTTTTCATGTTGGAAGGCTTCATTAATATCTACTTGTAATCAAATAAGGCCAAATTCAAGAAACTTCAATTAGATATATTTTAAAATGTACATTATTTTGTGAAATTCTAACTACCACGTACTTCATAATTTCAAAACATGAAAACTATTTGTTAATTTTCAAAGTAACAAACCTTTCAATGACTTTGTTGTGTCTGCTTTTTGTTGGAAAGCATTTGAATATTGGCTTGAAACCTGGGGGTCCACAGTTTAAGCTGATCCTGTAGATAAGTATCAGTCCTTTGTGAGCTTGAAGCTGTCTTGATTTGGGCTAGGTAGGAGAATGTAGATGAGCAGCCAGAAGGGGCTGAAAAGCAAGAAAGCATTTTGGGGGCATGTTGCTGAAGAGGTAGGTATCCTACTGCATTTTTCCATATTCCAACTGGATCTTCCTTGGCATCAAACAATGACTTTAAAATGTCATCTCCTGAGAGCTCAATCAATTCCATCTGTAATTCTTAATGCTTTGGTGATATCAACTATGTGAGGCTGAAATGCTAATTTGAGTGTGATATGATTCTCAAGTCAGTGAATCTTTCATTGTTTTCTCCAATTAATAGGTCTATAACAGCTGCATATTCTTCAAATGATTTGAATTTTTCATCCTGCTTGTCAATGACTTTTGCTAACTGGCAAAAATGTTCATCTGAAATTTCCTTTAAAAGAAGAAGTGTTTTGAAAAAAGATAGTTTTTTTTTTAAATGCTTGGATCCTTTGCCACATATCATACACACGTGCATGCGCACACACACACACACATACTTTACCTTGCAAAGAAATATTCAAGTTGTTTTGATTTGACATGAAATTGTTATAAAGACCCCAGACTCAATTCAGAATTCAGCCTGAGGCTAGCCCAAACAAGAGTTAGCTGGGTAATAATGAAATCACAGTTTGCGGAGTGAAAGAAGAGATACCTTTATTATTGATTCTCGCAAGGAGCAGGTTTATGCTCCCTCATGGGACACACACACACACACAGAAGTAGAGCAAGCAATTATACAGGATTATTTGATTTTAATCCCACCTTGTCCCACCCTTCCTTTCATCCATTGGATAGGATGTCACTCATCCTGGACCGCCCTCTACATGCTACTCCTTGATGTGTTACTCCTCCCTTGCCGTGTACGAAAATGGCAGCTGTCTCCTCCCATGGGATGTGTAAGTTAATATGCATGAGGCTAATTAAGCATGCATGTTAGTAGAAAGTCAGTGACCATCCCTTGACCTTCACCAATTTGAGCCAGTTTCAGCCTGGGCCCCCTTCAAAAGGAACTTACAGAATTCTTCCAGCTATACGATTGGATAAGGTCGTTCTGCCCTTCCTCCCCTCGTCCTGTTCTGTACATTCCTGTACGTCATATATAACATCTGTTTTTGCAATATTCATTGTTCCTATAGAGTCTGTGGAAACCAAACTGTTAACATCTCTCACAATATCACACAAAAATGCAACATTTCTATGGAAATATTTTCAATAATTCACATTGCTGATTCTGTTCTTCATAAAATTTAACTATCTGTTCTCCCAGAGATAAGATTTTGGCTAACACCTGCCCCTATAATAGCCAACACACTTTAGAGTGAGAAGGCAAATCCACACTGAATACTTCATCATTCAACTTTAGCATGTTACAAAACTGATGATGCCATGTTGCACTTGCACAAATATAGTTAATAATACTTATAACTTATTGCAAGGTGTCACTTGAAATAGTAACTTAATTTATTTATTTATTTTTGGTGAGTCAGTGAGGGTTAAATGACTAGCCCAGGGTCACACAGCTAGTGTGATTATCATGTGTCTGAGGTCAGATTTGAACTCAGGTCTTCCTGACTCGAGGGCCAGTGCTCTATCCACCCACTGTGCCACCTAGCTGCCCTAAATAGTAGCTTTCGCACAGAGATTTTGCTGAGCAAGACACAATGAAAAGAAATGAGAGCATCTGGATCTGTTCATGAATAAACCCTTCATGTTGTCCTGTGATGGAAGGTGCACCATCCGTACATACACTCACTAAATTTACCAAATTCAGTCCAACTTCATGACATTTATTTTGAAAGTTGTTGGAGATATTCCCCATGTTTTGTTCAGAATAGTACCCACAGTGAGCAACTCTTCATAGCAAAGAAAATCTTCTGTTATGACCCAAATGAAGTATAAAACTTATACCAAATCAGTAGTATCAACTGATTCATCCAAAGCCATTGAATAATATATGTTTTCCTTCTGAAATATTTCATGAAGTTGTTCTGTTAAGTTGAAGGCTAATTCATGCTGCCAATGAGTTATGGTTCTCCTTGAAAGAGGCAGTTATTTGTCCTTTGAAACATTATTGGGGTCTAAGTACCCTACAATTTCAACAAAGCAATCTTTTACAATTTCTACATCACAGAATGGTTTCCATTTTTCCCCCAAGAATATAAGTTACTTTATAAGTTGCTTATTGGCGTTATTTCCAAGTCTTATTGCTGCCTCAAAGAATTGTCTTTGCTTTTGCTTTTCATCTTTTAATTTCTGCAATACAATCTTTCACGCCTCTCTCTCTAATTTAAAATATACTTGTGGTTCTTATGAGTGTTATAACGCTGATGAGCATTGAATTTCTTTAATATTGATATTGTAGTATCACAAAACAAGTGAATCATCTTATCTTTAGCAGAAACAAGATAATATTACAATTATAATTCATCATTAAAAAACCTGTTTTCTTCCTTCAGCATTCTTTTGGTCTTCTTTGACATGATGAGCTATTAAGTGGACAGAATTTAAAAAAATACTATGGAGCTCTGTAACTATTCAGAAATTCTACTTCAAACAGAAACACAGTGCACCATTGTCAAAAGCTGATAACAGACTGGCATACTTGACCCCCACAACATCACCAACCAGCCTCATGGGTTAATGGCACCAGTTAGGCAGGGGATATTAGAACCAAATAATGAATGTAGCACCTGGCAATTTAGCCTTATAGCTTACTGATGTTCTAATTGTGCCCATCAATTTGGGAGGATTATTTCATTGAAATTTATCTTAATGTGTTCATTTAAAAAATAAAAAATAAAATAAAAATATAAAAGATGAACAAAATTGTATTAATAAAAATAAATAAATTAGTGTTTGATCTTATCACATGTATAAGATTCAGTTCCTTAAGTGTTTCGTTCTTTCAGATTAAGTATAGTTAGAGAAGGATAAATAAGCTTAAGAAGCAGAGATGCAAATCTATTAGAGTAGTAACTTATGATCTTAATGGAAATTTAATTTTACTCATGATGTTATTTAATCAGGAACTAGAACTCATGTAAGAATACGTGCAAACTACTTAAGGCTCACTTTAAAGAAGTTCCCTAACTGATGTGATATTATAGTCACATCTGAAGTTGTGATTTCCATTGGCCACTAGAGGGAACTCAAGACTACAAGTGTTTGAACTATATCCTCCTGTGGATGCTCCTTTGTTCCAAGAAGTTCTGAGGCATCAAAGGAGCCATGAAATTTCCCAAAGGAAATCCAGCCTCCTCCCCTCCTCTTGTTTAAATCTGGACAGAACTCACTGGTCACGGGCTGTTTCCGGCTAAGATACACACATGTATATGCACATAATAACTGTGTGTGTATACACACACCTACACGTATGTATATGCATATACATACATTTACACATTGCCCATCCAACTGCATCTCATAATCTGGACAGTAGGCATTCTTCATTTTTCTCTCATTCTTCATTCATTCATCTACTTGGTTTTTCCTAATAATAAATCAATCACTAAACGTTTGTGAAGTGCCTACCATGAGCCAAACAGTGCAAATGCTAGGGATATAAAAAAGGTAAAAGAGTCCCTATTCTCAAAGAGCTTACAATCTAATGTGGTAATAGCATGCAAACAATTCTACACAAACAAGCTGAATACGAGATAAACGGGAAATAATTAATAGAGGAAAGGCACTACAGTTAAGAGGGTTCAGGAAAGGCTTCCTATAGAGTATAGGATTTTAGTAAAGACTCAAAGCCAGGGAAATCAGTAGGTACAGTTGAGGAGGGAGAGCATTCCAGGCATGGGAAACAGAGAAAATGTCAAACCCAGAGACGGCCAGTCTTGTTTCTCAAAGAGTCAGGAGGTCAGCGTCACTAGATCAAACAGTACACATCAGAGAGTAATGTATAAGAAGACTGGAAAGGTAAGAGGGAGTGAGATTAGGAGGGTCTTTGAATACTATCAGAGAATTTTATATTTTATTCTGGAGGCAATTGGGAGCCACTGGAGTTTGTTTTGAAGGGAACTGATATGGTTGGGCCTGAGCTTTAGGAAAATAATTTTAGAGGATGAATGGAGGATGGAATGGAGAGAGACTTGAGGCAGGCAGACCCTGCCCCACAGCAGGTATTGCACTAGTCCAGGCATGAGGTGATGGAGCCTGTACCAGGGTGGGAGGAGCATCAGAGGAGAAAAGGGGTGTATTGTAGAGATGTTACAAAGATGAAATTGACAGGCCTTGGCAACATATTGGATATAGAGACGGGTTGGGGAAAAAGATAGTGAGCAGCTGAGGATAACTCCTAAGCTTTAGAGCTGAAGAACTGGGAGGATAGTGTTGCCCCCTATAGTAATAGGGAAGGAAGGGTGGAGGATGGATTGGAGAGAAGGAGAATTAGTTCGATTTTATATATATTGAGTTTAAGATGTCTACTGAACATCCAGTTTGAGATGTCTAAAAGACAGTTGGAGATGCAAGACTAAAGTTCAGCAAAAAGATAGGAACAGGATAAATAGTTTTCAGAATCATCAGCATAGAGATGGTAATTAAATCCATGGGAGCTGATGACATTACCAAGTGAAGTACTATAGAGGGAGAAGAGAAGAGGACCCAGGACAGAGCCCTAAAGGAGGGCATGATCTGGAGGAGCATCCAGCAAAACAGACAGAGAAGGAGTGGTCAGACAGGTAGGAGGAGAACTAGGAAAGAGGGAGGGTGTACTGAAAACCTAGAAAGAAGAGAGTATCAAGGATGAGAGAGTGATCAATGGTATCCAAGGCTGCAGAGAGGTCAAGGAGGATGAGGATTGAAAAAAGGTCATTGGATTTGGCAACTAACAGGTCATTAGTAACTTTAAAGAAAGGAGTTTCAAAAAAAAAAAGAGAGAGGAGTTTCATTGGAATGATAAGATCAGAAGCCAGATTGTAAGGGGTCAAGAAGGGAATGAGAGGAGAGAAAGTGGAGGCACCTGTTGTAAGTGGCCATTTTGAGGAGCTTAGCTATAAAGGGCAGAAGAAATATAAGATGATAGTTAGCAAGGATGGAAGGATCGAGTGAAGACTTTTTCAGGATGGGGGAAACATGGGCATGTTTGTAAGCAGAAGGGCATGAGCCAGTAGAGAGAGAGAGATTGAAAATAAGTGAAAGAGTGAGAATGACAGAGGAGACAATCTGTTGGAGGAGATAAGAAGCAATGGGACCACTTGTGCAAGTACAGCCTTAGTAGGGAATTAGATCAATTCATCAGATGGGGGTGGTGGCAGAAAGTGGCAGAAGGACCTGAGTGACAGGAGATGAGGAAGAGAAGAGAGAGCTCATGGTGACTGGCCTCTATGTTTTCTGTCAAATGTGAGACAAGTTGTCAGCAAGGAAAACTATAGGAGGTTTGAGAAGAGATGAAAAAGTTTGGAAAAGTCACTGTGGAGAATGGGATAATGAATTGACAAAGGAGGGGTAGTCGGATTGCCTGGCAGCAGAAAGGGCCCAGTGAGGTTGTGCAACATAAATGTGTAGTGGATCCCATCAGAACTGCTGTATGATTTTCTCTACTATCTGTGTAGGAATGAAGGCAACATGTGGTGGGAATGATCCAAAGCTTAGGCTTGGCTGGGCAAAATTGATGATATGATAAGGGAGCCGGAGATTCAAGAGAGGACAATGTAGAGTTGAATTCTCTTAGTTTCTCTTAGTTCACCAAAGGGTCAAGATGGGCAGAAGATGAGAGAGTGGCTAGTTCAGGGAAGATAATCTGGGAGATAATTGAGGGGTTGAGGGATTGTGGGAGACAGCGCAGTTCAGGTAAGAAGTAGTTTTGTAAGGGAAGGCAGAGGGAGAGGTGAAAAATCTATAGGTTATGGTTAGATAAAGGGACTTTGTAAGTCTTGAACATGGAGGTAGTACATCTGTGGGTGAGGGCAAAATCAAGGGTATGATCCTATAAAGATAGGTCAAACTCTTGAGTGCTTATGGATCTCATTCAGGAGGCCCTGAAACCGTCAAGGATTTGATTTACTTAGCACGATATAATATGCAAAAAGGGCATCTGGAGGACTTTATCAGCTATCTGACTCAGTGGATAGAGGACTGGACATGAAATCAGGAAAGTGAGTTCAAATCCAACCTAACACACTAGCTGCATGATCCTGAGAAAGTCATTTAATTTCTATATGCCTCAATTTTCTCATTCATACAATGGTGATAATAATACTCCAGGTATTACCTCCCCAGGTTGTTTTGAGAAGAAAAAAAAAGATGATATTTGTAAAGTGATTTGACAACCTTAAAGCACTATATAAATGCTATCTCTTATGATAATGATGACCTATTGGGAATCCCTCTCCAAACTGGACTCTGCTTTGGGTCTTCTACAAGACAGTGACAAGTACCTTTAGTGACTCTGTCACATTATTGTATGCTTTACCTAATGTTGATAATTAGATGACAGGTGAACAAGGTGATGTCTATTGTTTGAGCTGGCACAGAACGTCAAAGAATTTTGATGTATGCATAGACACACCTTATTGGAAGAGAGCCATAAGGTGGTATTTTCATCCTACCAAATTAAATGTTTTTAAAGAGAGTCAAAAAACATAAACAAGGTGAAACTTTGAAGTCTACATCATTCAGTCAATTGCATAATAATAAAGATATTATCTAATGTCAAAATATTATTTGGGACAGATTGTTCCCTACTACAGTCTTCATCAAGCATGTCTTTTAAAAAAAATTTATATTTCCACATTAGTGATATTGTGAAAGAAGAATCAGAACAAAAAGGAAAAACCATGAGAAAGAAAAAAAAAATAAAGAAAGAGAGCAAATAATATGCTTTGATCTGCATTCGGACTCCATAGTTCTTTCTCTGGATGTGGATAGCATGAGTCTTTTGGAATTATCTTAGATCTTTGCATTGCTGAGAAAGCTAAGTCTATCAAAGTTGGTCATCATGCAATGTTGCTCTTACTGTGTACAATGTTCTCTTGGTTCTGCTCACTTCACTCAGCATCAGTTCATGCAAGTCTTTCTGGGTTTTTCTGAAATCTACCTGTTCATCATTTATTATAGCACAATAGTATTCTATTGCATTCATATACCACAACTTGTTCAGTCATTCCCCAATTGATGGGCATCCCCTCCATTTCCAATTCTTTGCCACTATAAAAAGAGCTGCTATAAATATTTATGTACATCTGGGTCCTTTTCCCTTTTTTAATGATCTCTTTGGGATATAGACCCGGGAGTAGTATTGTTAGATCAAAACGTATGCACAATTTGATTGCCCGTTGGGCATGGTTCCAAATTGCTCTCCAGAAGGATTGGATCAGTTCAAAACTCCACCAACAGTGCATTAGTGTTCCAATTTTCCCACATCCCCTCCAACATTTATCATTTTCCTTTTCTGTCATAGTAACCAATCTGAAAGGTGTGAGGTGGTACCTCAGAGTTGTTTTAATTTGTATTTCTTTAATCAATAATGATTTAGAGCACTCTTTTCATATGATTATAGATAGCTTTGATTTTTTTATCTGAAAACTGCCTGTCCCTGTCTTTTGACCCTTTGTCAATTGGGAAATGACTTGTATTCTTTAAATTTGATGCAGTTCTCTCTATATTTTAGAAATTAGGCCTTTATCAGAGACACTTGCTGGAAAAAACTGTTTCCTAGCTTTCTGCTTTCCTTCTAATCTTGGTTGCATTGGTTTTGTTTGTATAAAAACTTTTTTAATTTAATATAATCAAAATTATCCATTTTGCATTTTGTAATGTTATTTCTTGTCTGGTCATAAATTTTTCCCTTCTCCACAGATCTGACAAGTAAACTATTCCTTGCTCCCCTAATTTGCCACTGATATCACCCTTTACATCTAAATCATGTACCCATTTTGACCTTACCTTGGTATACAGTGTGAGATGTTTGTCTATACCTAGTTTCTGCCATGCTGTTTTCCAGTTTTCCCAGCAGTTTTTGTCAATTAGTGAGTTCTCATCCCAAAAGATGGAGTCTTTTATCAAACACTAAATTACCATGACCATAGTACTACTGCATTTACTACCGTGTCCTGTGTACCTCAACTCTTCCACTGATCCCTGAGCCATTACCAAATAGTTTTGATGATTGCCACTTTCTAATATAGTTTGAGATCTCATACTATTAGGTCATATGGTAGAACTTGTGAGGGTTAGTGCCCAGACAGACTCCCTTCCATGCTAAGATAAGGTATCCCAGGAAGACTTTATGAACTTTGTATGCAGCAGATCTCCCCCTCCTGCCACTTTTCATAGATTCTTCAAAATCTCTTAAACTTCCTCCAAAAAAAAGAAATCCTAACTGCTAACATTATCTTCCCTGGTTCAAGACAAGCTGGGAGGTCCTCCCTTTTCACTTTGGGCTGGGTTGGGAATGACACAGATCTGCATTTGACAGAGGTCACACAGCTAGTAAGTGTCTGAGGCCAGATTGGAAGTCATGTTTTCTTGACTCCAGGTCCAGCACTCTATCCATTGCACTACCAAGCTGGGAGGGGACTCCAGGTCTTCACGGGCTCTCATCATCCCCTCTCTGTCCCTCCATGGAGGTACCCCTAATGAAGAAGTAGGAGGATGCCTGTGCATGAAGATTAACAAGGATAAAGCTACCAGACTGGTATAGAGTGAAGGTGAAAGGGTGGGGAGGTGAAGCGGGGAGAGGGATGAGGAGAGTTTAGAACAAGTACTAGAAAGAAGGAGGTGCCATCAGTGAACTGAGAAAGGGGAAAAGAGGACAGACAGACAGACAGACAGACATAGACAGACAGAGAAAGGAATCTCTGAAATTATCTAGTCTAACCTCCTCATATTTTCTCCCAAAACTTTTCTTTCTGTTGAGGCAGTGGAGGTTGGTGGGAGAAGCATCATGGTGGATTAGAGCCCACCCCACAGAGCATACCTGGGGATGGGTTGGGGAGGGGCATCCCATGGACCATGTGTAGCTCTGAACCCAGACCCTGGACACTTCTGGAAAGATATGTGCTCTGGTCTCTTGTGGAACCACTGGTTAGTACCCAAGTGCCATCTCCCCACCATTACCTTGATTGAGAAGGGGTACTTTGTCAAAGAGAATTGGCCACAGAGCAGAAAAAGTGGCCACTCATTAGACTTTGAGGGAAGAGACAATTTTCGTTCTCATCCTCTCATGCTTCTTTTCCAAACATTTGGCTTGATACCAATGTTTCTTGGACTTTCTATGGGGAAGAAAGGAGCTGCCTCTTTCCTCTCTTCAGCAGCTCATGGCAGCTGCAGCATGTGGTCATCTGGGTGAGCCTGAGGCTGGAACTCAAAGCTTTCACTGCTGAGTGCCCAGGGTTGCAGGGAGGGTCCCTCAATGTTTTCCGGGGTGCTTTCTCTTTTTTCTTTCCAGCATCTACCCTAGCCCCCATTTTACAACCTGTCCTCCAGTGGCCAGGTTTTCTACAAGTAAAACAAACTCCTCCCCTATTGATTTTGATGGGTGGGGGAAGGTAAGGGATGGGACAGTAAGGGATGGGCTGGGCATGGAGAGGAATGGGCTGCAGCTGCTGCAGAGGGGTTGCAAGGAAAACATTCCTTTTTCCTTCTCTAAGTTCCTTTTTACTATTTTCATCCTCCTCTGCCAGAGTACCTGCCAGCAGGGCTGGAGTCTCAGGGAGGAACCCAGTGTCAGAGTGGTCAGCTTAATTTGTTTAGAGATGGGTGGGCAAAGATTATTAACAAAGAAGGAAAGAAACTGAACTTGCTCCACAGTACTACCCTGCCGGAACAAGTCTGTCACAAGGCACATGCTCATTCTGCGGGAAAGTTGATGAGAAGGGCTGCTCCCTCCCCTTTGACTGTTCCACTCATCTGTCCCAGACTCAAAAATAATAACACCACTTAACTAACAAGTAAACATAGTACTTGTACAAAGTACTTGTAACTTAACTAACAAAGACACACAGTACTTGTATAAAGGGATACAACACAAATACACAAATATAAGTAATCCACACTGTACTAGTAAGCCATATGAATTACACAAGTAAACATTCCATACTTCTAACCAACAGCCCGATTAAAATGTTAATTTCCACCAGTTCCAAACACACACCAAACCAACCCTGTTAGCAATTCTTAGGCAAAAACAATTTGATGATTGCAGCCAATAAAAATAGAAACTGAAAATGTTGACTCATTGATTCATCTACTCTGTTCCAATCAGTATCAATCAATCTGATGTGATTCTATAGGGGTAGTGATTATAAATTCTGTATATTTGGCACCAGATCTGTGAGCTACAGATTGTAGGATCACTTGGTTAATCATAGGAAGTTAACTAAAGGCCCACTACCCTTGTTTTTCTTTGTCGTGGTGACCAGCCCATAGGGGCTGAGATGACCCAATCACACAGAAAGTCCCCTAATTTTATTTTTGAGCCTCCAGACCATTCTCTCTTGTCCAATATGAGCAGGTAACCATCTTATGACCATCTTATGACCACTTAGTCAGTGGAAATGCCCCGTGTTTCACCCAATCTGTGACCTCCCTGCTAATATGTCATTTGGCCATCAAGAACAAGGTCTATCAACCAATGACATTCTGTATTCTGCCATGCCTCTTTCGCATATTTGGGCAAGAATAAGCAATGTATAAATCCCTACTTTGCATAAGTCACATAGGAATATAGTTTCTAATAGAAGGGCCCTATAATAGTCCTCAGACTTTAATGTAATGCTTATTACTTGTTTGTGTGGTTTGTCCTTTGGTCCTGAAGAGGACCTTAACATCAGGAAGATGATGCCATGATTTGCAAGTGAATTGGTTTGAAATGAGGGAGGGTTGTGCAAAGTCACCAGCCTCACTTCCTCCTCCAGAGCCGTCTTTTAATTATCTGTTTGCCAGTTGTAAAGTTCATTTGCACAATCATAAGAATGCTAACAACTCCTCCTCCTTCTTCTCCTCCTCTTCCTCACCATAACCACCATCATCTTCCTCCTCCTCCTCCTCCTCCTCCTGCTCCTGCCACTGTTGCTTCTCCCCCCACTCCCCACCCCTGATCCCTTGGATCTGACCATCCTGGTGCCTCTTTTGTGAAGCTATGGCTGAGGAGACCCCCGGACTCACCAAGACTGCCAAAAAGCCGAAGGAAGGCATCAAGACCGAAAACAACGACCTCATTGATTTGAAGGTGGCAGGGTAAGATGGTTTGGTGGTGCGATTTAAGATTCAGAGGCACACACAACTTAGTAAACTAATAAAAGCCTATTGTGAATGACAGGGTTTGTCAATGGGGCAGGGCAGATTCAGATTTGATGGGCAACCAATCGATGAAACAGACACACCTGCAGAGTTGGAAATGGAGGGTGAAGATACAATAGACGTATTCCAGAAGCAGACAGGAGGCGCTGACTAAAAAGAGAAGACGCAACTCCACTCCAGAACTGTGCTCCCAAGGAAAACAATACATTCACAATTAGAAAACCAAGATTTGGTTCATCTACATCCTGAGTACTGCAGCATAGTTTTCTCTCCTTTGATTCCCTTCCCCCATTCCTTTATTGTCATAAAGTAACTAGTGTATGTGCACAAGCATAATGCATATATTTTTTAACTAAATGGCTGATGATATGTTTTGATCAACAGCAAATGGAGATGGGGAGGGGAAAAAACAAACTGGTTCTGTGAAAACATCCCTTTTCTCCATTAGGGCATGCTCATCCAACTTTTATCTTTATATTCCAGTAAGTTATTTGGCTCTCACTGTTTAACAACAACAACAACAAAAAAAACCCACAAAAAATCCTTGCATACCTTGTTTGATTGGATAATTCCAGAGTTTTTCTTTTGTCCTTGTAAACCCAAGAATGATTTTATAACTTTTTTGTACATAGCTGTTACATTCAGGGCAAGCTCTGTTTCTCAGTAGAGCTAAATTACTATAAAAAATTGATCCTAGATAGTTTTCCCTTCAAGTCAAACATCTTGTTGTTTAAATAAACTTCTTGTTTAAAACTTAAAAAAAAAGAATGCTAACAAAAATATTTCCATCCTGATTTGCTAAATTCTATGACCAAACCAAGCACAGGTTGTGGCATGGTATGGAAAGTACCCCCTCCCCACATGTTCTTCGACTGTATGTATAGCTCCTTCCTAACCTAAGGAGAAGCCCTTCCATCTGGTCCGTGGAGATATTTCCTGCTTTACCCAACCTGTGACTCTGCTGATATATTATTTGCTTATTTTAGCCTATAAATCATATGTCCACCAATAGAATTATTCTGTATTTGGTGTAGCTATTCAAGAATGTCTACATATCTAGCCCTATAAAAATTGGGCCCTAGAAGGAGGGCCGATCTCAGATTGTGAGGAAGATCTGAGGTCAACTTCAGTCTCTCTTATTGTAAGTTGGATACTTTTTATTGCCACAAAACAAAATCAAGACAAAAACAAAAAACCGAATGCATACAAAAAATATTTGCTGTTCCATGTGCCAAAAAAAAACAAAAGAAAAAAACAAAGAGCAGAGTGCTTCCCAGTCCACCATCTTATGCCCCAGATGACCTCAAAGGGTCCTTCCGTTTCTACCATCCTCTGATCCCACAGAAGACAGGAGAGGAGAGTCTGGAGTAAAGTGTCAGCTAAGCCCATCAGGCTCCAGCAGCTGGGGCAGTGTGGTTCAGTGAAAAGAGGTGTGGATTCAGGAATTTAGCAGGAGGAAGAAGGCTGGAGGAGGGAGGGGATCCAGGGACACTGAACAATGGAGGGGTGGGACAAGCCATGGGCAGGTCTGGCAGGGAGAAATTGTGAAGCACCAGGTGTGAGAGCAGAAGGCAGGTGTGCATCCTCAACATGTGGCAATGGGCTCAAAAACTCTGGGGATCCTCACGACGCCGACTATCACTCATTCAAGGTGTTGGTCCAGCCATGGCCACTCTCAGGAGCAGTGAACCCAGGTCAGTCCAGAACACACAGGGCCACCTCTGCTCTTTCCTGGCCCTGACCTCTCCTTCTGCTCCCACAACTTTTTCCTGCTCTTCTCTCTCCTCCAGTTCCCCTCTCCCATCTCTTTCCCTACACTAATGCCCTTCCTTTCCTGACCCCCTCCCTCCTTCCTCCAAGCTTTCCCTTCTCCATGTGTCCTCCCTCACTTCCTTTCCTCTTACCCACTCATCTTTATTCTCTCTCCCCCTTACCCTGCTTTTCTTTCCTCCAGACCCTTCTCTCCCTCCCTTCTACCCCCACTCTCCTTCCCTCCTATATCCCTTCAGTTCACCTCTCTCCCCTTTACCCTTCCTTGTCTTCCCTTGGTCAGCCCTCCCCTCTTTCCCTTCCTCTCTTCCTACATGGACCATCCCAGCTCTCCTCTTTCTTTCCCTTCTTCTGTTTTTGCTTCTCCCAAACCTCACCTCCTTCATCTCCCCCTCCTTGTGGCCAGCCCTGACTTCTTCCCTCCTCCCTAGCTTCCGCCTGACATCCACTTGCCCTGGGGCTGCTCCTGACTCCCCCTCCTATCTCAGACCTTCCACCCCACAGCCCAGCTGTTCCTCCTGTGGATGAACATGCACACTTCTTTATCAGAGGCACTCAAATGGGGGAGATAAGAGCCCAAGAAACCCTGTACTCCCCTACTATGCCATGTTCCTACACATCTCCTGATGAGATCCATCCCCCCTCCTCTGCCCTCCTCTCTCCTCGCCCTGGCCAGGCCAGTGCCCCTCTCTTACAGGCTCCTGGATGGTCAGGACACTCTCCCACCTGTCGTTTTCCTGCATGGGCTGTTTAGCAACAAAAACATCTTCCAGGCTGAGGCTGAGGCCCTGGCACAGCAGACAGGCAGAAAGGTAAAGATTCCCAGAAAGAGATGAGGTGGAAGAGGGAACAGTCTTTGGGGAGGGACAAAGTCAAAGGAAGAGGGGAAAAAGAGAATGTAGGGGGAGAGGGGAAATTGAAATGAGAGGCAGGAGCTGTCAAGGTGGGATAGACCTTCACTCACAGGGCATGACTTGAGGGGCACCAGGAAGTCTATCCACAAACTGCCACTGGATGTATTGGGTTCCTTCTCATAGGAAACTTTCATGCAAAGGACAGATGATCACTTGGTGGGGGGATTTTTGTTCAGCCAAAGGTTGGACCAGAGGTCCCTTCCAGCCTGGAGATTCAATGAAGGTCTCCTGCCCACTAAATATCTCCACTACTGAGAACTGGAATTCTATTCATCTTGGAGGTGTCACCATGGCTCAATTGAACTTTTTTAAAAATTTATTTTAAATAGCACACATTCCTAGTAATGAATAGTAATTCGAATGCCTTTATGGTTAATGAAGTTACTAGTTACTTTCTTTCCTAATGTTAGAAAGTAAAAGGAAATGGAAGAAACTTGAAAGTCAGGGAAAGAAAGAATCAGTGACCCAAGAACCAGCACTGACCACATTCATGGGAAAGGCAGCAGAATATTTTCCTTTCTAATTGCTCTTGTCCTACTATGGTCCCATCTTCCCTACTTCCTCCTATTATCAGCAACTACTCAATAGCCCCTGGCTTCCTGGACAGTCTAGGAGTCCTCAGGAAGCCTCTATCAGCTTCTGGCAGTGGGTCAGCACCCCCAGGGTTGAGAGGGAAGGGGGAGGAATCAGGGAGACTGATAAATCCAAGTCTCTGGCCCACAGGTATTGACAGTGGATGCTAGGAACCATGGAGAGAGCCCTCATAGCCCTGACTGCAGCTATGAGGCCATGAGCGCCGACCTGCAGGCTCTGCTGTCGAAGCTAGGACTCAGCCCCTGTGTCCTCATCGGGCACAGCATGGGAGGCAAGACAGCCATGGCGCTGGCACTGCAGAAGGTGAGGGAGCCCCGCTAGGGCTGAAGGGGCAGAGGGTCATACCTGTCCACAGGCAACAGCAGCCTGTAACCCCATAAGCAACACCAAAGATTCATCATGCTCAGCCAGCTGCTTGTGGGGTTGGGGGTGGAATGAGGCTGTGAGTGAACACTGGGACAGGAAACAGAGAGTTCCTGGGGGAATAACATGAGCTTTACTGTATACACTTCATCTTTCTAAATCCTAATGGACTGAAGGGAAGTTGTGGATGCCTCCCCCGGGCCTGGGAGATTTCAGGGTTCAGAGTCAAGTTCTAAGAACTTTTCCTCATAAATGTCACCAGCTCTCCATGGCTAACCCAGAGCATGCAAACAGGAAGGCTGGCATCAGGACCACTTACAGGCTATGGAATGGGCACCTATATATAATCCCCCATCGCTCTCCTTTGGGGACCATGGCTCCCACTTTATCTGCTCTAGTACCATCACTAGGTGCATGGAAGAGGAGGGAGGCCATTGTTCCCTGATCATTGTGTGATGGACTTTCTCCTTTAGCCAGAGCTGGTGGAACGTCTGGTCTCAGTGGATATCAGCCCCTTGGTGGCCACCGACATGCCAAAGATCTTTAAAATTATACCTGTTATGAAGGCTATAAACATCCTTGGAGATATTTCCAACTCTGAAGCTTTTGAAGTAGTTGATGAGTATCTGAAGCTATTTGTCAAGGTGATCCTTCAGGACCCCCAGGGCTGGGGGTGTGGAGATAGGCTGCTGAAGCCACAAGCCAATCATTTGAGTTTGGAATCCTCAGGAGAGTGGAGGCGGGGTGGAGTAGAATGCAGCCCAGAAGGAGAAAATCTCTGGGGGGGAGGGGATGGGTTAAGGAGAACAGAGAGGGCTTCAATTATGAGCTCCTCCAAGGCCAGCCCTATGTTCTACTTTTCTTTGTGTTCCCAGCACTTTGTATGCCAAGAGGAGGCATTTACTAAATGTTGACATGAAGGGAGAAGGGTGTTTAGAAATGAGCTGGAGTCTAGTCTGAGTAGGACTCAGAAAGGGATGGGATTGGTGGGGAGAAGACAGAGGCTCAGGTGGGTGTTCCAGCTAACCCCTTGTACCCTCCAGGATTCAAGTATTCGGCAGTACCTGTTCAACAGTCTGGTGCGGGTCAATGGGCAATATGTGTGGAAAGTCAATGCTGAAAACCTGTGGCAGCAACAAAACTTGTTTCTGGATAGTCTTCATATCCAGGGTGTCTATCGTGGCCCCACACTCTTCCTCAGAAGCACGAATTCGTCCTTCATCCCGTAAGGCAGGGCCAGAAGGTGGACTGGCATGCCAACCCCAAAGAGTTCTGCCTTTCTTGGGCCTCAGTTGGGTTCTCCATCACCCAGGATGAGGGCACCTGGGGGCTTCAGCTATGCTTGGGTTCAGGAGGGGAGGGTCCCTCCAACACTGGAAGAAAACATGTGTATTATCTCAACTTGTGCCTTTCTGTTTGCCTAGCTTGTTTTTCCTCCTGTCACCTCCCATTCCTATTACTCCACCTTTACCTTTTTGGCTGCCTGTCTCTGATTCTCTGACTCATCTTTTACCTTCTCTCTCTCTCTCTCTGCCTCCTTCTCTGTTTCTGTCTCTGTCTGTCTCTCTGTCTGTCTGTCTTTGTCTCTATCTCTGTCTCTCTCTGTGTCTCTCTCTCCTCTCTACTTTCTCCCTTTCCTTTTCTCTCTCATCCTATAGCCCTCATCCTCTTTTTCTTTCCCCTTTCTACCACCCTCTCCTTTCCTCTTTTCCTCTCTTATCTTCCTTCATTTTCTCTCTCTTTCTCTCTTGACAGGTCTAGTCACTACTCCAAGATTAAGTTACTGTTCCCTGAAGCCCAGTTCCAAACCATCCCTGATGCTGGCCACATCATCCATATCAAGAAGCCCCAAGAGTTCATGAACAGTATCCTCAGTTTCCTGTCCTAGAAGATGTTCCCTCTCCTCACATTCCACTTTCCAACTTTCAAACACTCAGAGAGCCCTAGGCACTTCCTTTCTTTGGAATCTTTCTTTTTAAAAAAAAATCATCTTTTTCTAATTCAGAACTGAACAAACACCAATCAATATGATCATTCTCATAGGAATAGAATAAGAGAAAAAGAGAATTGTAGAAATTGTGAATCTCTGTTATGAACAGCTTGGGATATTTTTTGAATTGTATGATAAATTCAACATTGTAAAAAATGATTTCTCTTGGTAATCTGTGTTTTAGGGACTCAAAACTCCACCCCCCAGCCTTCTGCTTCAAATTTCATCAGAAAGATCCCTGATAATGAGATTGCATTGAATCTTCTTATCCTGGTCAAACCCAACCCACACCTGAATTGATTTTATCCTACTCAGGCTTGGGTGGAGACTATTGCCCGGATAGATTGAGGCTAGGAGTGGTCTGGTGGAATGATCGCAGGTTTATATAAGGCCCTGTTGAAAAGGTGTATAACCCTGTACCCCCAAATTCCAAATCAACACTCACACTCACTCACTCACTTCGTTTGTCTCTTTCTCTGTAATGAAGAAATTGGGGTTCACATTAATGGTGCCATGACTCGGATTTGGACTTGTATTTTTGGGGTATACTTTTCACCCCAACAGGGCTAGGGCTGTGCACCCACAGGACTTTTTCCTAAAGTCCCAGCCCTGAAGGGTGGGTGTCCTGCCCTAAATCCATGCCCCTTATCTATCAGATTTCTCATTTTATGTTGTAGTCCATTTTCCTCCAAGTGGCTCTGGGGTCGGGGACCTCAAAAAAAAAAGATCTCTTCTGAAAGATATCCTTTGTAATTGACTAGAGGTCAATCAAAGTAAATTGGCATGTGATAACTCTGAATTTTGACAGTGTCATTCTAATTCTAAATTGATTTATCTTAAAAACAAACTAAGCCTAAAAAACCAAGAAAATTAGATTTGTGTGCACTTTGTCTTGTCGAGCTGTTTTTGTCTCTGTGTGTGTTTGTAAAATGTTTCATATTTGTGGTGAAAGATTTAAAATTAAGTCAGAAAAACTTCTAAGGAACTCTAAGTTCTGTAATTAGAGAGAAAACACTGGGAATAAACTCCCACCTTAGGCTTTCAGTGGGAGATTAAGATTCTTTTTTTGGGGGGTCACAACACTGACCAAGTTGGGATACCAAAATAAGGTTAGATAATGAATAATGGAATCAAAAAGCAGGGAGAGACTCTCCCAGAAGTTAGTGAAAGGTAGAATCAGTTAGGAAGCATCTTTAGACTGATAAGAATCTAGGCCAGACAAGGGCTTAGAGAGAGAAAAGGCTGAGAGTTTGAATTACTGTCTTTGCAACCCTCCTGCCAATGTATTTGATGTCACAGCAATATATTTAAAACTGCAAAATTAAGAGTTTTTCTGTCTTTTAAGCATTAATATTATAAAAGCTGTTTGTGAAGGGTGTGGGGAAAATACAGCTCTCTTGATTTGTAAATTACTAGCCATTAACTTCCTCCAAATTCTAACAGGTAAAAAGAAGCAGGACAAAAGTGGGGTGAGTTTAATTTTTTAAAATTTGGAATGTAAAGGAAAGTGAAAGTAGTTTGAGTAATGAGTTTGAAAGGAATAAAAGTTTGAGTGAAAATATGACAGGTAGAAAAAAAATGGTTTGGGAATAGATGGGGGTGAGGTAGTCCGCAGCAAGCCCATGTGCTTTTTTTTGGATGCAACACTTTTTGTGGGGGGGGGGCTAGGCAATGGGGTTAAGTGACTTGCCCAGGGTCACACAGCTAGTAAGTATTATGTGTCTGAGGCTGGATTTGAATTCTGGTCCTCCTGAATCCAGGGCCAGTGCTGTATCCACTGTGCCACTTAGCTGTCCCTAAGCCCATGTGCTTTAAAGCCCCTCATCCTTGGATAGTTGTTCTGGATGCTTTTGTACCAGTTTCAGATGGTTTAAGCATGTTGAGGTGGTGTGAGGAAGTTTCATTTTGTTTTAAGTAGAAGAATTGAAAATGAAAATTTTGTAGCTTTATTTGTAGTTTGATTTGAAAACTGATAAAGTTATAGAGGAGCTACGTCTACCCACCTTTCAGGATAAACTGGTAGGAAGGCCTCATTAAATCTAACCTTACATAAATATTGGATATGTTAAAGATATTGGTTATTGTGATTTGTAATTATTACATAAAATCTTGATATGTTTCCTTGTACTGTTCAATTTATTATTGGAGGTTTATGCTTGGGAAAACTAGCCACACCTTGTCACTACATCAAATTCTTTAGGTCTCTTTGCCTGGGCCAAACCCTTTAGCTAACTTCATGATTATAGATGATTTCAAATTGCCTATAAAACTTATATGGTCTAATTTGGGGCAGCTAGGTGGTGCAGTGGATAGAGCACAGGCCCTGAAGACAGGAGGACCTGAGTTCAAATCTGGCCTCAGACCAAACACTTGACACTTACTAACTGTGTGACCCTGGGCAAGTCACTTAACCCCAATTGTCTAAACAAAAAAAAAAACCAACAACAAAAAAAAGAAGCCCAAAAAAGAAAAAAAAAACTTATGTGCATCAGCCTGAAAATCCCAGGAAGTTGGAATGCTTAGGGTAGTTTTTATCTTATAAGCCTCAAAAAGATGACTTCTCAGCTCTCTTAAGGAAGTAGAGAGGAAAAAAAACGTTATTCAGAGCTGGGAATTGTCACCACATGTCTTTTTAAGGGAATATATGAATTTGTGGATAATGTTTCCTTTCAAAGGGCCGATAGTATTGAATTTTTAAGAAAATTAATTAAAATGTTTCTCGTTAGTGATTTCAATCCAGATTTGATTTGATTTAAGTAAAAAAAAAAAATCTGTCCGGAAAGAATAAGAACAGCATCAGACAATACTCTTTCTATCAGGGTTAAGCACAAAAAGATATTGCTATTTGGCATTAAGAAATTTATTAACTGTCTTGCCCCAAAGAAGTTCTATTTACCTCAGGTTACTGCTCTGTAAGGGGATGATAGTGAAACCCACTTCCCAGGGATGTTATGAGGATAACATTATTGTAAAGTGCTTAACACGAATTAAGATTGTTAACTAAGCTATTTGGAGTTATTGTTTAAATCAAGTATTTATAAAGGTATTTTTGTGAAAGGAAATTTGGTAATTATGCAAAGGACCTTGGAAAACCTCCTTGTAATTAATTTAGTTTGTTATAGTAACAGGATAAATTATAAGCTTTTTTTTTTAAGAAGGGGAAATACTTTTTACAAAGAAATGTTTTGCAAAATCTTTTGTGTGACTTTTGGAAGGCCTACTAAATTTCCATTTGCAAGCTGATTTGTTGCAGTAATAATTTTATATTGATGACTATTACGCCCAAACCTACTGTGAATTTTGAGTTTCATTCCTAGGTTTGTTGTGTCCTTGGACTGGCCTTAATGGGTGCTTTCTGAGAAAGCATCAGAGCCAGCAGCTCGGTGGGAGCAGCATCAGAGTTTTAAGACTGGTGATTAATACTAAAGCAACTACTGTGATGAATTGTAAGTGGGAAAGATCTTGCTGTTTTGATCTGAATGGTTAAAATTAGTGTTTGATCTTATCACATGTATAAGATTCAGTTCCTTAAGTGTTTCGTTCTTTCAGATTAAGTATAGTTAGAGAAGGATAAATAAGCTTAAGAAGCAGAGATGCAAATCTATTAGAGTAGTAACTTATGATCTTAATGGAAATTTAATTTTACTCATAATGTTGTTTAATCAGGAACTAGAACTCATGTAGGAATACATGCAAACTACTTAAGGCTCACTTTAAAGATGTTCCCTAACTGATGTGATATTATAGTCACATCTGAAATTCTGATTATTGGAACTTGCTATTCAAGACTTTATAAGACTGGTAACTGACTTTATTCTGAGTCTGACTCCAGGTATGGTTATCAAGGAAAGCTATTGAACCACTGATCCATGATACCAGCAACCCTGTGAGAGTCTATGAACTGCAAAGGGTATTCTCATGGGAAAGTCAGGAAAACAACTATTCTGCATGAGCTGAGGTAGGATTCTCCTGACTAAATTTTCCCACTATGACACCTGGCAGACTTTAAGTCTAGCTCAATGCAATTGGCCATCCACATGACTTCTGCCTGGAATTGAAATGAAGTTAGGGAGACATGGTTCCCTTACTTTTGTTACGTCCCTATTCTTTTATGGCAAATTTTTATAATCAAAAGTTTTGTAAGCATAGTATTAAATCTATTAAAGAATAGATTGATGCTGGAACATCTGAGGTTACTATAGTAAGATGCAAGTATAAGATTGAGCTATTTGGACTAGAATTTTAACCCAAACAACTACTTAATTAAGTATTTAGCCTTGACATCTATTACTAGTATATATTCCTGTATGAGTTAAAGTCCTTTAATTCTTCCTGTTAATGCCTTAAAAGAAGCATTCACTTTAATTAGGTGTTATTTATTTGAACATGACCAGAAGTTAGAATTGTTTTATTGATATATACTGTTTTAAAATTGATCACTCGGGCAGCTAGGTGGTGCAGTGGATAGAGCACCGGCCCTAGATTCAGGAGGACCTGAGTTCAAATCCGGGCTCAGACACCTCACACTTACTAGCTGTGTGACTCTGGGCAAGTCACTTAACCCCATTGCCTAGCCAAAAATAAAATAAAATTGATCACTCAATGTATTATGTATGTATTGGAGTCCATCTTTTTATAAAAAGTGTTCTGTTATTAATTGCTTGGTGGAATCTCATCCTCTTGATAGGGAATGCATGTGAAGTATAAAAATTGGATTATTTTATAATAATAGAGACATAAAGGTTGAGTTAACTTTCATTATTTGACCTGGTTATTGGCAAGGTAATTTAAAATTGTGTTAAGATCAATTTTGGAAGAGAGTGGACACAAGAAAGAGGAACTTTACAAGAAGACACTCTGCTGGAGACTGCCTGAACATCACTCAGACCAGAAAAACTTCATCAGATGTCCCCCCACCCCAACAGCTGTATGAGATGAGACTTCTGAATCTTAAATGGACAATTTATTGTTTATACTTACTAAGGGGACTGCACCCTTGATTTGTGAATGCATTGATGAATTTCTCCCCCTCCTCTCCCATATTGCTATAAATCCTCAAAACTCAGTTAGTGATTCATTGAGAAAGCTACATCTCTCATTAGAATCAGATGGGGGAATGTGAAAAATGATTTCTCTTGGTAATCTGTGTCATGAAGATTCAGAGCTCCACCCCACAGCCTTCAGCTTCAAAGTTCATCAGAAGGACACCACTGACAATGAGATTACGTTGAGTCTTCTTATCCTGGTCAATCCCCACCTAAACCTGAATTGATTTTATACTACTCAGGCTTGAATGCACAGATACTACTGCCCAGACAGATTGAGGATAGGAGTAGTCTAGTGGAATGATGGCAGGTTGATATGAGAACCTGTTGAAAAGGTGTATAACCCTATACCATCAAATTCCAAATCAATCCTGTTCTGAACTGGCCCCCTTAGGGGGGCCCAGTTTGGACTGAATTCCCATGCAATGCATGTCAAGCCAGCTTCAGAGAAATGAAACCGTGGACACACACACCCCAATTTCGTTTGTCTCTTTCTCTGTAATAAATAAATTGGGGTTCATATTAATTTAAAAGTTGTGTTCTTGTCTTCAGCTCCCACCAAACTTTCTTCTGTTCTCTGCTCTGCAATTTTTATATGCTTCAGTGACCCACTTTCTTTTCTTTTTTTGGAAAAATAAACACGTTTTTTGTGGCCTTGTTAAATAGCAACAGAAATAAACATTTCCATATACAAAGACAGAAAAAAGAGGATTCCATATGAAACCATGAATCCACCATGTACAGTTCATTTCTTGGGTTTTTTTAAAAGTGTGAATCAGTTTTATTTGAGGCCCTTCACCATGCCAGGGGCTCTGGATACTCTCTGGCTTATCACTGTCTTTTCCAAAACATGGTGCCCTGAACTAAACATTCTCAACATGAGCAGAATGGAACAAGTCAGGGCTCTCACTTCCCACATTAATAATAAAAACAACATCAACAATAGTCATAATAAGGTTGCTAGGGAGTGCAGTAGATAGAGCACTGGGCCTGGATTCAGGAAGACCTGAGTTCAAATGTGGCCTCCAGCTGTGTGACTTTGGGTAGGTCGCTTAGCCTCCATTTCCTCAGTTGTAAAATGGGATTCATAATAACCCCTATCTCCCAAGACCATTGTGAGGATCAGATGACATAATTTGTGTTGAACACTTGGCCTGTGGCAAGCACTGTATAAATGCTAGCTATGGTTATTTTAAGATGGTCATTTCTTTTTTTTCCCAAGCGGGGAGCCAATGCATTTATCAGCAGACTCTCTATGTCCACCTGTGAACATCCTTCTGCTCTCCTCTGGGTATTTCTATGTGTTTCATTGATACCTGGATCTTTCTTTTCTTCTTTTTTCCCATCACTGTCATTATACTTAACTCCAATAAAAGCTGTCCCTTATAACAAATTAGTATGGTCAATTAAGAGGCATATAACTGTTTAAGAGGTAGCAGGTGTCACAGAACAGAGACTTGGAGTCAGGAAGGTGTGAATTAAATCCAGTCTCAGATACTGGCTAGTTGTGTGACCCTGGGCAAGTCACTTAACCTGTGTCTTCCTCAGTTTCCTCATCTGTGAAATGGGGATAAGAGCACCTAGGTCCCAGGGCTATGAAGACCAAATGAGAGAATATTTGTGAAGCACTTTGCAACTCTTAAATCACTAGATACATGCTAGCTAGTGTTATTATAGTCAAGCAAAACAATCAGGTGGTGGCCAAAGGCTCACTCTGCTCCTCTAACCCATCCAAGAGGCAGGAATCAGACCTCAGCAGCATCCCCAGGGCATGGTTATCATTGAACTTATTTCTGAAGTCTGGTTTATCATTTTAATTAGTTTTTAATGAACAAAAATCTGTTTTTGTTTCTTCCTGCCTGAAATTCCCCATAAAATGAAAGAAAAAAACCTTTGTAATATGCATTATGAATACTCAAGCAAAACATGCATATTCAAGTAAACAAATTCCCACATGTCCAAAGATATGTGTGTATGTGAGTATATATTTATATATGCATATATTTGTGTGTATACATATATACATACATCTATGTGTACGTGTGTATATACACAGACAAGAAGTGAGTCAAAGGACAACCCCCTTAATAAAAAAAAATCAAACTGGCAGGGTCTTGAAGAGGACCATAACATTAGGGACAGGATGACATGACTTGCAATTGACTTTGATTTGAGGAAGGGAGGGCTCTCCTCCGGGGCCATCTGGGTCCAGTGGCCCTTTAATGTTGGCAAAATACCTTGCCTTCTTGCATTTGATCCACACAGCAATCCTGCCAGGAATTCTTATTACCCTCCTTTTACAAATGAGGAAACTAAGGATTTCCTCAGACACAAGCCAAAGGTCCCACAGCCTGGAAGTGTCTATGGTGGGATTTGAACTCAGGTCTTCTGACACCAAGTCCAGAGATCTCTCCACTGTGTCACCTAGCTGCCAAGCTGAGGTCTCTCACCTTGGCTGTCTCCACTGCACAAGCCTTTGCCTGATGCTAATTGGGGAACCAAACTGAGGCCCTGAGGGTGGCTTTGCAGAAGGACCCCTGCCCTCCCCCTGCATCTGGCTTTGGATCCACCAGCTCACCAGCTGTCTCATTTCTCCTAAGAGAATGGGACAAGAGGGAGCGTGCAAGCTCTGCCAGGGGGTGTGATGGCAAGTCCAAGCCTGTAGGCACCCTGGCATAAACCTCACAGACTTCTCTTGATATCACACTCACAGATCATCCCTCCCACATACATGTTTCCTCTCCCTCTTGCTCACTATCTTCCAGGCTCTGCCTCGGTTTCTTTCCTTGTCTCCAGCAGCTCAACCTCTTCTGCCATTTTCTCTGTGGTTCCTCTTGTAAACCCTCAATCCATTGGGAGCTCCTGGAGGGCAGAGTCTTGCTTTTCCTTTTGTTCATGCATTGCCCATACCTAGTATGGTACTTGGCATGCAATGGTAGGTGCTTAATAAATGCTTATGGAATTAAATTGTATTGAACAGAACTCTCAAAAGCTTTTGACCCTGTCAACCATGCCCTCTTCTTGGCCTCTTTCCAAGAACATAGGGGGCTTATGTTCTAATGGGAGAAGACAGTACATAAAAGAAAACTAGAATGGGGTGTGACCAGAATCCCAGCTCTAAGGTCAATTCAACCTCATCTAAAATGTCAAATGTTTCAGAGAGGTCAAAAAGGATTAGGTGGACTGTGGGAGGTCTCTGTCATCCCCCCCTTGCCAGCTGGCATGGGACTCAGGGAAGGGGTCACCAGGGAGGAAGTAGGACCCTGTCATGGGGGGATTAAGTTCAGAGATACAAAGGGGTGAACCTAGGGGCAGGTGGCACTTTCTCCTCAACACTTCTTCCATGAAGGGAGTTAGAACTGACCCCTAAATAAGACACAGGCTAGGTTGGGATGAGACTTCCCTGAAACTGAGATTTCTGCTCTGAGGATGGGACAGGAGAAGGACCTGATCCTTCCTGATAGAGTCACTGGGGCCCCATCTCTGCCCTATTCCTCGCTCTGCCTTTCCTCCAACTAGAGCCATTCCTGAGGCCATTCCTGAGGAAAAGTCCCAGGGCTCCAGCCTTTCCTTGTTGCCCCCCCACCTGACCCTTCCTGCCAGCCCTCTCCTTGCCCCAGTGAATACATATGTACCACTTGTCCCCACAAGTCAGCTTTTAACTGATATTCCTCTCTAGGCTCACCCAGTTTTCAAAAGAAGACTCTTGGAGAGAAAAAACTGCCTTATCTTAAGGGTGAAGATGTTGGGACAAGAACACAACATCCAGGGAGATAATTGTAGGTCAGGGGCCTACATTGTCCATCACATCACAAGGCAGCATTTACATGGACCTTGGGTTTAGTTCCCTATCTTAACCCTGGCAAATGAAGCTTCTCCAATCTATGGTCATTCCTGTCCCCTTATACTGAGACCCATCAAACTCTGACTCCTGCAATACCTCATGTATTGTCCATAGTTCGATAATACTGTCCATAATGTACACGAGGATGAGCTGGAATTGATCCTACCCCATTTTAGCCTGGACAATCTTAACTATGTGAGGGTACTCTCAATCAATCCCAGGCTTCAGACTAAATGCAAAAAGGTCATTTTTACAAAGAGAGAAGTGATGTTGCCTACAAAGAATTTTGGCCACACTCTGAGAGTCGTCTATAAATTATCAAGGGAAATGAGGAGGGGAGGAAAGATGTTTAATACCCATTTTTCTTTATTACTACCTAAAGAAATACCTCTTAACAAATGACTTAAGGTTGGCTGGCTGATTTTCAAGTGATAGTCTTTGCAACTGAGGGGAAGAACATGGCAGTGAGGGCTCAAGCTGATGGCATTGGAGAATCACTACCTAGCTTCTCAGGGGTACCCCTAGAACTCTGACGGGGTTTGAGCCTCAAGATTTGGAGGCTCATCTGTAAGAAAGGGAATTGAGATAAGGATCCTCAGAAATCACAAGAGCTATATAAGGTTGTGTTTACTATCTAGGATGTTTGTAACTGTGGGTGCCAGCCCTCCTCTCTGACTGTAAATGAATTGATATTACTTGCTAGAGAATGTATATGTCTCTTGTAGCCCATGGAGGAGGAGGAAGGCCTCCCACAAAGATCTTGATCACAGGTCAAACTATCCTAGATTTGGCCATAAAGAAGACTAATCTCTGAAATATAGCTTTCCCAAACTCTTTGGTTTGGTATATCCCCATCTCTGAGTAGATAGAACTCTGGGAAATATCTCTAAAACAAAACTGAAGTATGGCTGACATCTAGGGTCTCTTCTAAAAAGGATTAATAGTCAATCAGTCTACTAGCATTTATTAAGGACCTACTATGTACCAGGCACTGTGCTAAATTGTCTTTTAGATACCCTCCTAACATCATTGGTCCTCTTTAAGAACAAAGGGGGTGGACAACAAGAAATAAGAAGGGGAGGGCCATTGGCCAGTCATCCAGATTTATGTCTTGCCACTGGACTCCAATGATTAGAGGAGAGAGGCTGACGACTTTGGCAGCCCTGCCTCATTAAATCCAATTCACCTACAAGTCAAGGCATCACCATCCTGATGTCACTGGTCCTCTTCAAGATCAAAGGGTGGACAACAAGAAGCAACAACAAGAAGGGAAATGTGGAACCCCAAAGATGTCTTACTTTCCCATCTCACCTGCACTATCTGTGTAACTCATGGCCAGTCTGTTTTGACACAAGACCCTTTATGGGGACCACAAGACTAACTAGATACTCCTGGTCTCTCTTGTCCCTTAGCAAATGGCCAGGGTACATGTGGTTCATTGGAAGTGGCTAGGACTCATAGCTTTCTCATGCTTAATAACTTATATTCTAGCTTAATTACCATTGATTAATTTATACTAGTTAGAAAACACTTATAATCATAGGCCATTTACTTGGCAGAAGAAGCTCTGTCATTCAGCTCATACCACCCCCTACCATAGCTTATAATACCAATGGAACTGCATTCTCCTGAATAAAGTTTCTATCTGACTTAAACCCAAATTTCAATCTTTAGTCTTTTTCTATGGTAAAGGGAAGTAAGCAGAACTGTTTAAAGTTTCCTGTTTACAAGCTTCCAAAGCAGCAGAGTAACATATGATCCACATATTGGACAATGGTGGAATTCTCTCAAAATTCAATATCATCCAAATTTTGTTTAAGGATATGGAGGAAATGAGAAGGAAGCTTGATATATTCCTTTGGTAATCTAGTCTTGATATATTTCAGGTCTTGATGATAAAAGTAAACAAAAATTTACTTTCTAGGCATGAAGAAGCAGACACCTGATAGGAGTCACAGAAGGATCATAGTTGAATTTGGAACAATAGGAAAAGTGAAGACAATAGCAAAATTTAGCATCATAGCATCCTAAGATCTGGAGAATGAAATGACATACTACTCCAGTATCTTTGCCAAGAAAACCCCAAATGGGGCAAAGAAGAATTGGACAGGATTGAAACCATTCAATAATCACTGCATCATCATAAATTTAGCATTCAGATGGATCTCATAGGTCATCTAGCACAACGCTCAAATTTTATGGATAGAAAAACTGAGTCCCCCAACCTTTCCCAGAGGTAAAGTGCCCAAGGTCACACAGGGAGTAAATACTAGGGTCAAGACACAGAGTGAAGTTCATTAACCTTAAATTCAATTTGTAGGACAGTTTTTCCTTATAAGGGAGGATTCAATGTGAAGGATGAGGCTCTATGCAGAAATAGGCTGTAATGTCAAAACAAAAGATATGGTGAGAAATGATCTCCCAGAAGAGAAGCCTCCTCAAAGGGTTAATAGTTTTTGTTAATAGTTCTCACAAAGGGCAGCAATTAGGAGATCACTGGTAATTTGGAGAGAGCTGTCTCAGTTAAATGATAAGGTCAAAAGCCAGAAGAGAGTGGGAGGAGAAAAATTGGAGGCACCTGTTGTAGATGACCTTCTCAAGGAATTTAATTGTATTGTTGAAACACACTCCCTTCTGACCTTGTCAACCACCCCGCCCCCACGCTCAGACCCTGTTTTCAAGCATGTAGCAGAAAGAATAGTATATGCCCTATCCTCAACCTAAACTGCAAGACTTCCCACCTTTTCTTGTCTCCTGCCAAACTTGTGTAACTGCTTTTGTTCTTCGTTGCCGGGGAAGGTTTCCATGAAGAGATTGTGCCCCCTGAAGCCCAGCCAATGGGATAAGGGGAAGGGGGTTAGGGAGAAGGAGCTCGAATTAGGGTATAAATAAGCCTTGCTTTCTGTAACCAACTCGTACTCCCTGGCTGACGCCATTAGTGTGACGAGGGGTTGTAAACAATAAACTACTTTCTGCTTTCAAGGTATCTAAGTCTTTGTCTTGATTTTGAGTAGTGGTCTCTGTCCCACACAATGTCAATAAAACTTATTTAAGAAGCTAATTTCTCCCAAAAAGAGAAATAGAAGAGAAGAGAGCCAAAGACAAAATCTTCAAGGACAACTCCATTTATTGGACAGGAAATCGATCAGAAACCACTGGGGAGACAAAATATACATATATGCATACATACATTTGCATATACATATACATATACATATACTATACATATACATATATCAAGTCAGGAAATGACATGCATGTCAAAATGCTGCACAAAATATTAGGTTGACAAGGACTCCTGGACTAAGCTAGAAGGAGGTCATTAACAGCTTTAGAGAGAATATTTTCAATAGTGGAAGTGCTTTCAATAGTGGAAGGTAGGAAGTCACCCTGCAAGGAATGAGGAATGAGAAAGTGGAAAGCTGAGGAAGCATTAATTTTGAAGTTTGTCCCCATCTCAAGTGATTAGGAAAGTAATTATTGATCAATCTCTTTACAATTCCACTAAGGATTGTGTTAAAGGGCTTCCATCAACTTGGAATCCATTTCACAATACCGGATTTCTAGTACACTGACGACAAAATATTCCTAAGGATGGCCCTGAGTGAATCTGGAGTCCTTGCTGAGCCATCAAGAGGAAGACTACATTTCAAGGTGTATATTTATGGGCTCACGGGATAACAGATTTAGAGCAGGGAAGGACTGCGATGAGGTCTTCTACAGAGCAATAGGTCATTTCCCTGGGGTTTTTAACAGGAAGAATTGAGTGATACAAGGACTTTTGGTAATCAATCTATGAACAAGCATTTATTTAATAGGCTGCCCTATTATGTGGCAGCCCTTTGTTAGGAACTGGAATATAAATACAAAGAATTAAATAAGCCCTACTCTCAAGGAAGGAAGAATAATGATACCTGTTTCACTAAAGCAATTATCACTAGACAGATGTCCAGTAATATCAGAAAACCAGACCTTCCTCAGCTTCTGGCATAAGGAAGTACTAAGGAACTTGAGGCAAAGGTTGATGAGGATCCCTTTTAATCATGACAGACAATTCTGTTCTTATTTGTCCAACTTCATTTGCCAATTTTGGCCAGTGATAATCAGATGTGCTCCTAACAATCTCTTCTTGCAACTGAGTCAAAGTAGCAGAAGGAAAGCTATGGCTCTTGGCATGACTTATTAAGACCAAATTTTCATTTTCATTAGGGACATCCAAATAAATTTTATTAGAGGAGTAATAAATCCTACAGCTTGATTGGCATGACAGAACTCAACCTAGGACATCAGAAGAATAATAGGCACTTAGCAGAAAAACGTGATGATCTGATATAGGACCGATTGAAATTGTGACTGGTTTTGAAATAAAATGAGGAATGAGTTGATTAGAAATACTCACTATGTTTACAATTTCAATGGATGTGGGCATTTCAGAAAATTCCTGATTTCTAGAAGTAGAAAGGATGGCTCCAGTATCAACTCCAAACTTAAACTCTCTTCTGTTTACTCTGCAATTAAGATAAGAACCAGACTTATCTAAATGGATTAGGGGAGAATTAATGATGTCAAACTCCCTAGAACTATTCCATTGCAGAAGAAATAAAGGCATAAAGCCTAGTGTTGCTTACATCCTCAGTATTATTGCTAACTGTGCATGTACTATGTTTCTACATATGATCGATTCACTTGACAAAGGTATGCATTTCAGTTATATGTGTTGTCATGTAATGCATGAAATTTGTCATTTGGTTGCTTATATGCAAGATTGGCCTACATATTGTAGATGTCATGGATTAATTAGGAATGTGCTCTGACCCTGTGTTAACTATGCTAGCTATATTAGCCTATGTGAAATATGTTTTGAGTATCCACATCCAGTCATCTTGCTATCCTCCAAGTGATTTGCAGGGGCTACAGATTTTTCCCTGATGGGGAGAATGTAAGAGTGTGAAGCAAAGCCCCTTTCACACTTTGCTCTTTTCAGTGGTAACCCTGAGTGGCCCATTTATGTTGGTAAACAAAGAACCTGAAACCTTGAAAGCCTCATCTACATATGAAAAGGTTGTGAAGTGATAAGGATTGACAAAGACAATTAGTTTGCCCTGGTGCCTGGATAGTATCTTTCAAGAAATCATCAAGGAAAACTGCCCTGAGGTCCTAGAACCAGAGGGTAAAATAATCATCTAAAGAATCCACTGGTCACCTCCTGAAAGAGATCTCAAACTGAAAATGTCAAGAAATATTGTAATCAAATTCCAAAATTACCAGAGAAAATACTGCAAGCAGCCAGAAAGAAACAATTTAAATATTGTGGAACCACAGTCAGGATTACACCGGACCTTGCAGTTTCTACATTAAAAGATCAGAGGACTAGGAATATGATATTCTGTAAGGTGAAAGAACTTCGATTATAACCAAGGATAAACTACCCTGTGAAATTGAGCATAATCTTTCAAGGGAGGAGATGGACATTCAATGAAATAGGAGATCTCCAAACCTTCCTGATGAAAATACCAGAACTAAACAGCAAATTTGATCTTCAAATACAAGACTCAAGGGAGGCATAAAAAGGTAAACAGGAAAGAAAAAAAAACACAATATATTATTAATAAGGGCAAACTGTTTGCACCTCTGCAAGAGAAGATGATGCTTGTAACTCTTGAGAACCATGTCTTTATTATGACATTTAGAAGGGGTATACATAGACAAAGGGTGTGGGGATAAGTTAACTTTGATATGATGATAAAAAAAATCTAATTAAATGGTGAAAAGGGATTGTGCTGGGAGAAAAGGAAAGGAGAAGGCAGAAAAGGGAAAATTGCATCACATGAAGAAACCCAAGGACCTATTACAGTAGAGGTAAAGAAGAGATGGAGATGAGCATTGTTTGAACCTTACTTTCATCAGATTCAGCTCAAAGAGGGTCTAACATAATCATTTAGGTTTAGAAATAGAATTTTCCCTAGAGGAAGTAGGAGGGGAAAGAAAAAGGAGGGAGTGGATAGAAAGGAGGGAAGAAGTGAGTAGTAAGGGAAAAGAGGAAGAAAAGGGAGGGAGCTGATAGAAAGAAGGGCAGATTGAGGAAAGTGGTGGTCAAAAGCAAAACTTTAGTAAAGAAGGAAAGGGAAAAAGGACAAAGAAAAGCATAAACAGGGGAAATAGGATGAATAGAAAGACAGATAGTAATCATAACTGTGAATGTAAATGGAATGAACTCTTTCATAAAATGGAAGCAGATAGCAGAGTGGATTAAAAACCATAATCCTACAATATGTTGTTTACAAGAAACAAATTTGAAGCAGAGGGATACACACAGAGTAAAGTTAAAGGATGGAGCAGAATATATTATGCATCAGCTGAAGTGCAAAAAAGCAGGGGTAGCAATACTAATCTCAGGCAAAGCAAAAGCAAAACTAGATCTAATTAAAAGAGATAAGGAAGGAAACTACATTCTGCTAAAAGATACCATAGACAATGAAGTAATATCATTACTAAACATATATGCACCAAGTGGTATAGCATCCAAATTCTTAGAGGAGAAGTTAAGAGAGTTATAGGAAGAAATAGACAACAAAACTATACTAGTGGGGGACCTCAACCTCCCTCTCTCAGAACTAGATAAATCTAACCACAAAATAAGAAAGAAAGAAGTTAAGGAGATAAATAGAATTTCAGAAAAGTTAGATGTGGTTGACCTCTGGAAAAAATTGAATGGGGATAGAAAGGAATATACCTTTTCCTTGGTGGTACATGGCACCTACTCAAAAACTGACCATGTATTGGGGCATAAAAATCTCACAATCCAATGCAGAAAGGCAGAAATACTAAATTCATCCTTTTCAGATCATGACGGAATAAAAATTACATGTAATAAAGGGCCATGGAAAGATAGACTGAAAATTAATTGAAAACTAAACCATCTAATCCTAAAAATGAGTGGATCAAACAACAAATCATAGAAACAATCAATAACTTCATTCAAGAGAATGACAATAATGAGACAACATACCAAAATTTATAGGATGCAGTGAAAGCAGTGCTTAGGGGAAGTTTTGTATCTCTAACTGCTTATGTGGGGGAAAAATAGAGAAAGAAGAGATCAATTAATTGGGTATGCAACAAAAAAGCTAGAAAAAGAATAAATTAAAAATTCCCAATTAAATGCCAAATTAGAAATTCCAAAAACCAAAGGAGAGATTAATAAAAATGAAATTAAGAAAAGTATTGAACTAATAAATAAAACTAAGAGTTGGTTTTATTGAAAAAAAAACAACAACAAAATAGATAAACCTTTGGTTAATTTGGTTTTAAAAAGAAGAAAGAAGAAAACCAAATTACCAGTATCAAAAATGAAAAGGGTGAATTTACCACCAATGAACAGGAAATTAAAACAATAAATAGGAACTGTTTTGTCCGACTGTATGCCAATAAATTTGACAATCTTAGTGAAATGGATGAATATTTACAAAAATATAAATTGCTCAGGTTAGCAAAAGGGGAAATAAAATGCTGAAATAACCCCATTTCAGAAAAAAAAAAATTGAGCAAGCCATCAATGAACTCACTAAGAAAAAATCTCAATGACCAGATGGATTTACAAGTGTATTCTATCAAATATCCATAGAATAATTATTTCCAAGGCTATATAAACTATTTGAGAAAATAGGAAAACAAAGAGCCCTACCAAATTCTTTTTGTGTTGCAAATATGGTGATGATACCTAACCAAGAAGAGTCAAAATAGAGAAAGAAAACTGTAAACCAATTTCTTTAGTGAATATAGATGCAAAATTTTTAAGTAAAATATTAGCAAAGAAATTAGAGCAACTTATCTCAAGGATAATACACTATGACCAGGTAACATTTATACCAGGAATGCAGGGCTGGGTCAATACTAGAAAAACTATCAGCATAATTGATCATATCAACAACAAAACTAACAGAAATCATATGATTATCGCAATAGAAGCAGAAAAAGCTTTTGACAAAATACAGCACCCATTCCTATTAAAAACACTAGAGAGCATAGGAATAAAAGGAGTCTTCCTTAAAATGATAGGTAGCATCTATCTAAAACCATCAGCAAGCATTATATGTAATGGAGATAAGCTAGAAGCATTTCCAGTAAGATCAGGGATGAAACAAGGATGTCCATTATCACCATTGTTATTCAGTGTTGTACTAGAAATATTAGCTTTAGCAATAAGAGAAGAAAAAGAAATTGAAGCAATTGGAATAGGCAAAGAAGAAGCAAAGCTATCACTCTTTACAGGTGATATGATGGTATATTCAGAGAATCAAGTAAAAAATTATTTGAAATAAAAAATAAATTAGGAAGGTTGCAGGATATAAAATAAACCCACATAAATCATTGGCATTCTGTATATTACTAACAAAGCCCAACAGCAAGAGATAGAAAGAGAAATTCCATTTAAAGTTACTGCAGACTTTATAAAATATTTGGGAGTCTATTTGCCAAAACAAACCCAAGAACTACATGAACACAATTACAAAACATTTTTCACACAAATAAAGTCAGATCTAAATAATTGGAAAAATATCATTTGCTCATGGATAGGCTGAGTTAATATAATAAAAATGACAATTCTACATAAATTAATTTACTCATTCAGTGCCATACCAGTCAAACCACCAAAAAATAATTTTATGCAGCTAGAAAAAACATAACAAAATTTGTCTGGAAGAACAAAAGGTCCAGAATATCAAGGCAATTAATGAAAAGAAATGCAATGGAAGGTGACCTAGCTATACCAGATCTTAAATTGTATTATAAAGAAGCAATCATCAAGACTACTTGGTACTGGCTAAGATATAGAATGGTGGATCAGTGGAATAGTTTAGGTATGCAAGACACAACAGTGAATGACTATACTAATCTATTGTTTGATAAATCCAAAGACAACAGCTTCTAGGATAAGAACTCACCATTTTCCCAAAACTGCTGGGAACACTGGAAAAGAGTAAAGTAGAAACTAGGCATACACCAACATCTTTCACCCACACCGAGATAAAGTCAAAATGGGTACATGATTTAGATAAAGGCTGATACTACAAGCAAACTAGGAGAGCATGGAATAGTTTACTTGTCAGATCTATGGGGAAGGGAAGAATTTATGACCAAACAAGAGATAGAGAACATTACAAAATGCAAAATGGGTAATTTTTATTACATTAAGTTGAACAGTTTTTGCACAAACAAAATCAATGCAACCAAGACTAGAAGGGAAGCAGAAAGTGGAGAAACAATTTTTCCAGCCAGTGTCTCTGATAAAGGCCTCATTTCTCAAATACATAGAACTGAGTGAAATTTATGAGAATACAAGTCATTCTCCAATTGATAAATGGTCAAAGGATATGAACAGGCAGTTTTCAGAGGAAGAAATTAAAGCTATCTATAGTCATATGAAAAAAAGCTCTAAATCACTATTGATTGGAGAAATGCACATCAAAACAATTCTGAGGTACCACATCACACCTATCAGATAGGCTTACATGACAAAACAGTAAAATGATAAATGTTGGAGAAGATGTGGGGAAAATGGAACACTAATGCATTGTTGGTAGAGTTGTGAATTGATCCAAACATTCTGGAGAGCAATTTGGAACTATGCTCAAAGGACTATAAAACTGTGCATATGCTTTGATTCAGCAATACCACTTCTAAGGCTGTTTCCCAAAAAAGATCATAAAAGTGTGAAAAAGACCCACATGTACAAAAATATTTGTAACAGCTCTTTTTGTGTTAGCCAAGAATTGGAAACTGGGGGGATGCCCATCAATTGGGGAATGGCTGAACATGCTGTGGGATACGAATGTAATGGAAAACTATTGTGCTATAAGAAATGATGAGCAGGAGGGTTTCAGAAAAACCTGGAAAGACTTACATGAATTGATGCCAAGTGAAGTGAGCAGAGCTGGGAGAACATTGTACACAGTAAAAGCCACATTGTGTGATGACTAACTTTGAGAGATTTTGTTCTTCTCAGCAATGCAGGGATCTAAGACAACTCCAAAAGACTTATAAAACAGTAATCATCAAAACTATCTAGTACTGGCTAAGAAATAGAGTGGTGGACCAGTGGAATAGATTAGGTAAACTAGACACAGTAGTTAATGACCATAGTAATCAAATGTTTGATAAACCCAAAGAACCAACCTCTTGGGACAAGAACTCACTATTTGACAAAAACTGCTAGGAAAACCCAGGAAAACAGTATAGCAGAAACAAAGCACAGACCAGCATCTGACACCATATATCAAGATAAGATCAAAAATGGGTACATGATTTTAAACACAAAGATTGATACCATAAACCAATTTGGAGAGCAGGTATATGGAGAAAAGAAGAACTAATGACAAAACAAGAGATAGAGAGCATTATAAAAAGCAAAATGGATGATTTTGATTATATTAAGTTAAAAAGATTTAACACAAACAAAAGTAATGCAACTAAGATTAGAAGGAAAGCAGAACATTGGGAAATAATTTTTACAGTAAATATCTCTGATAAAGGCCTCATTTCTCAAATATATAGGGAACTGAATCAAATTATAAGAATACAAGTCATTTTCCAATTGATAAATGGTCAAAGGATATAAACAAGCAGTTTTCAAATGAAAAAATCAAAGCTCTCTAGAGTCATATAAAAATGCTCTAAATCACTATTGGTTAGAGAAATGCAAATTAAAACAACTCTAAGGTACCACCTACACCTACCAGATTGACTAACATGACAGAAAAGGAAAATAATAAATATTGGAGGGGATATGGAAAAATTGGGACACTGAGGCACCATCACAAGGCCTCTGGAGATGTCCTCGATCCTTGTATTGCCAGGAAGGGTTAAGTTTATCAATATTAGTCATCATACAACGTGGCTGTTATTGTGTACAATGTTCTCTTGGTTCTGCTCACTTCACTCAGCATCAGACCATACAAGTCTTTCCAGGTTTTTCTGAAGTCAGCCTGTTCATCATTTCTTATAGCACAATAGTATTCCATCACATTCATATACCACAACTTGCTCAGCCATCCCCCAATTGATGGGCATCCTCTCAATTTCCAATTCTTTGCCACCAGAAAAAGAGCTGCTATGAATATTTTCAGGGTACATGCTTTTCAATCCTGGGTAGGAGACCCCACCCAACTAGAGAATCTCACAAAGAATTTAATCTAAGGTGAATTCTGGCCCTTGTCTTCCACTCAGCCAGGTCTGAGTAGAGGTGGACCCCGTTTTGTCTAGATTGCTCTAGTAGGGATAGTCCAAATAAGAGATAAGTCTCTGTGTCCAAGACTGAGCGATCAGAGTCCCATCCCCAGCCCCTCATTAGAATAACCCCACCTCTGGGGGCAGGTAGGTGGTACAGTGGATAGAGCACCAGCCCTGACATCAGGAGGACCTGAATTCAAATCCGGCCTCTGACCAAATACTTGACACTTACTAACTTTGTGACCCTGGGCAAGTCACTTAACCCCAATTGCCTAAAAATAAAAAAACCTAAAAAAAAAAGACTATTGGTACCAAAAAAGATAAAGTTTAGGGGCAGCTAGGTGGCACAGTGGATAGAGCACCAGCCCTGAAGTCAGGAGGACCTGAGTTCAAATCCGGCCTCAGACCAAACACTTGACACTTACTAGTTGTGTGACCTTGGGCAAGTCACTTAACCTCGATTGCCTCACCAAAAAAAAAAAAAAAAAAGAATAACCCCACCTTTCATTATAATATTCATTCACTTCATTGATTGTTAACCAATCAGATTTGATTGCCACCCTCAGGAACACCAGTCCATGAAGGGTCTTTGGCTTTCAAGAGTGTCACTGACACCTTTTATTGATTATCCATTAGCAATGATTAATAAAATGACTAATTACCCAGAAACTAATGTCTCTTAAACTTTTTAATGTGTCACATTTGGATCCCTTGTTCTCAGTTCACACAGGAAAGGCATGGGAGGGAAAGAATATAGGGGGCCTGGGTCAAGGAAGATCACCAGGTTCAGTGCTGAAAAAGAACCTGTCTTCAAGTCAGAAATATTTGTTCCTAAATCTTCTCAATTGAGAAAATGAAAGGGTCCCCACCTGCTGACTCACAACGCTCAGCTCATGCTCTTTGTTTTTGAGTGTACTGAGCACAGGGCCAAAACTCCCAGCAGCTAGGTGCAGCTAGCATCCATGTGTGGCTTACACCTTGATCAAGTTAATCATATTGCTAGAGGAAAAACTATCCCAGGTGGGTCTTGCTGAGATGTATTCCCACAATGAAAAAGAAAATCATCCACAATCTGAATCAATCTATCTCAACTCACACAGGAAAAACCCAATTCATCCTGGGGTAGAGAACACCCAGGAATTGTCCATTTCCAACTTCATTCACTCAGGATTCGAAATAGATTAGGATACAGAGGAGGGAAATTCATATATTCCATAAATGTTCTGCCTTACTCTGTGAAATCAAAACTCAGATATTTCTCTGAAGGAAACATCTATTGGCAGCTCCTTCCACGCCTAGGGCTACTCTGAGAGACCTGCAAAACCTCACATTGATTCCAAAGCCTTGGTACATCAATAGGTTCTCAGCTAAACAATGCTTCTAACAAATCTGATTGTTTTTTAATTGGCTTGGCACATATCTAAGCAATCTCACCAATGAAAAACCTCATAAAGATTTAAATCAGGTCTCTTACTTCTGATCATCAGACCTGTGGGGAGCTGAGTAAGGAAGTCTCAGCACCAGCCTCTCCTAGAATTGATCAGAGTCCAATTCACCATTCTGTTGAAGCAAATAAACTCAATCATTCAGTGCTGTGTTTAGGAATCAGATCTATCAGAAATACACGTCTATATTTTATTTATCAGTTAGATCAAGCTTCTATCAAAACCTTCTACTTGAGGAGCTGTTTGGAGGGTGACTGTCTGATACAAAAATCTCTACCAGCTAAGAGTACCAGTTTGACACAGGAAATCTGGGCCTTATATACCTTATTTAGAGGCTCCTAGAAAATTTTAAGCAATGATCTCAGGCTACAAACTTTGCACTAAAATAACAAGTCAAGGTATGTTTATCTAACAAAAAGGAAAAATAAACCAAAGATACATTTGTGTTATAAAATCATGACAACTCAGTAATGTAGCTTCAAGGACATTGGGATGAGATAAGAGCATTACAAATTACAAAGATTCAAAATAAACCATTATGTAAAAACCAAGGCATAATCTTATCTGCTAGGTGACACTGGACCTGAAATTAGGAAGACCTGAGTTCAAATTTGAGTTAGGTACTTCTTAGTTGTATGATCCTGAGCAAATCCCTAAACCTCTATCAGCCTCAGTTTCCTCATCTGTAAAATGAGCTAGAGAAGGAAATGGCAAACCTACTCTAGGTGTTGTAGAGAGTCTGCCTAAGAGAAAGACGTACAATCCCAGAGCAACCAACCTTAATACCTCATTTGAGCAGTTGTCTAGCTTTCCACTGTTTGGTAACTAATAACCATATGAAAAAGTAAAGAAGCCAAGACCATCACTGCTCAGAAGGCACAAGGACACAAGAGAACTTGTGGACCTGAGGCAGGGATGGACAAGTAGGAGAAGCCAGCATAGTCTCAAGGAGAACGGAGGCAGAGACTGCCAGGCTGTTATGAAACCACCAGATTGGTGAACTGGAAAAGCTGATCCATGTGTCTGAGTTGAGTGCTGGAATCCCTCACTGTCTTCCTCAGTTTCCCTCTTCTTTAGTCTTTGATTTTGAGATCAATAATAAATGGACTGCTGTGGGAGTTAATGGTCTACCCCTCACTAGACCTCCTTAAGCAAAGGCTAGACAAGCTCTTGTCAGCCATGTTGTGGGGGGAATTTGTGTTAGCTCTGGATTGGCCTAAATGAGTTCTTTCTCCCCTTTCATGTCTAAGAATTTGGCATACAGAATGACAATGCCCTTGAATCCCTTGTCCCCCTGTCCTTCCTTATCCCCAACCCTGGCCATCCATCAAATGGCCATCCCACCATTTCTCCACTCCTACTCTCAAACGACGGAGTGTTGCTAGAGGAAGCCACAATGCTGTGCTGACCAGGTTCCACGCTCGAGGCTTTAGTAAATTTCACTCGATGCTAAGGGAGCTGGTGAAACCCCTGACTGTCTATCTCACGCTTGCCATGTGACTGTCCCTTATTCTTTTCCAGTCATAAATTTGTGCATGAGTGGATTTATTTTACCAGTGATACAATGCTCACATGGAATATTAGCTTGGATAGGCTGTTATAGGACTAAAAATCCAGCCAAGGGGATTGAAATCACTCAGATTTCAAGGCCACTCTGCTTAAGTTACCAGCCCAGGTCTCTTAGAGTTATTTATCATCAACAACAACAACAACAAGCCATGGGCTAAGCACTTTTAGGAGGCAGTGACATTTCCATTGGCCACTAGAGGGAACTCAAGACTACAAGTGTTTGAACTATATCCTCCTGTGGATGCTCCTTTGTTCCAAGAAGTTCTGAGGCATCAAAGGAGCCATGAAATTTCCCAAAGGAAATCCAGCCTCCTCCCCTCCTCTTGTTTAAATCTGGACAGAACTCACTGGTCACGGGCTGTTTCCAGCTAAGATACACACATGTATATGCACATAATAACTGTGTGTGTATACACACACCTACACGTATGTATATGCATATACATACATTTACACATTGCCCATCCAACTGCATATCATAATCTGGACAGTAGGCATTCTTCATTTTTCTTTCATTCTTCATTCATTCATCTACTTGGTTTTTCCTAATAATAAATCAATCACTAAACGTTTGTGAAGTGCCTACCATGAGCCAAACAGTGCAAATGCT
The DNA here is from genome assembly GCF_900497805.2 of Vombatus ursinus. Classification (NCBI taxonomy): domain Eukaryota; kingdom Metazoa; phylum Chordata; class Mammalia; order Diprotodontia; family Vombatidae; genus Vombatus; species Vombatus ursinus. The sequence continues at coordinate 12,873,484 of NW_020954546.1, read as the reverse complement.
AGGGATATAAAAAAGGTAAAAGAGTCCCTATTCTCAAAGAGCTTACAATCTAATGTGGTAATAGCATGCAAACAATTCTACACGAACAAGCTGAATACGAGATAAACGGGAAATAATTAACAGAGGAAAGGCACTACAGTTAAGAGGGTTCAGGAAAGGCTTCCTATAGAGTATAGGATTTTAGTAAAGACTCAAAGCCAGGGAAATCAGTAGGTACAGTTGAGGAGGGAGAGCATTCCAGGCATGGGAAACAGAGAAAATGTCAAACCCAGAGACGGCCAGTCTTGTTTCTCAAAGAGTCAGGAGGTCAGCGTCACTAGATCAAACAGTACACACCAGAGAGTAATGTATAAGAAGACTGGAAAGGTAAGAGGGAGTGAGATTAGGAGGGTCTTTGAATACTATCAGAGAATTTTATATTTTATTCTGGAGGCAATTGGGAGCCACTGGAGTTTGTTTTGAAGGGAACTGATATGGTTGGGCCTGAGCTTTAGGAAAATAATTTTAGAGGATGAATGGAGGATGGAATGGAGAGAGACTTGAGGCAGGCAGACCCTGCCCCACAGCAGGTATTGCACTAGTCCAGGCATGAGGTGATGGAGCCTGTACCAGGGTGGGAAGAGCATCAGAGGAGAAAAGGGGTGTATTGTAGAGATGTTACAAACATGAAATTGACAGGCCTTGGCAACATATTGGATATAGAGACGGGTTGGGGAAAAAGATAGTGAGCAGCTGAGGATAACTCCTAAGCTTTAGAGCTGAAGAACTGGGAGGATAGTGTTGCCCTCTATACTAATAGGGAAGGAAGGGTGGAGGATGGATTGGAGAGAAAGAGAATTAGTTCGATTTTATATATATTGAGTTTAAGATGTCTACTGAACATCCAGTTTGAGATGTCTAAAAGACAGTTGGAGATGCAAGACTAAAGTTCAGCAAAAAGATAGGGACAGGATAAATAGTTTTCAGAATCATCAGCATAGAGATGGTAATTAAATCCATGGGAGCTGATGACATTACCAAGTGAAATACTATAGAGGGAGAAGAGAAGAGGACCCAGGACAGAGCCCTAAAGGAGGGCATGATCTGGAGGAGCATTCAGCAAAACAGACAGAGAAGGAGTGGTCAGACAGGTAGGAGGAGAACCAGGAAAGAGGGAGGGTGTACTGAAAACCTAGAAAGAAGAGAGTATCAAGGATGAGAGAGTGACCAATGGTATCCAAGGCTGCAGAGAGGTCAAGGAGGATGAGGATTGAAAAAAGGCCATTGGATTTGGCAACTAAAAGGTCACTGGTAACTTTAAAGAGAGCAGTTTCATTGGAGTGATAAGGTCAGAAGCCAGATTGTAAGGGGTTAAGAAGGGAGTGAGAGGAGAGGAAGTAGAGGCACCTGTTGTAGGTGACCTTTCTGAGGAGCTTAGCTATAAAGGGCAGAAGAAATATAAGATGATAGTTAGCAAGGATGGAAGGATCAAGTGAAGACTTTTTCAGGATGGGGGAAACATGGGCATGCTTGTAGGCAGTAGAATATAAGCCAATAGAGAGGGAGGGACTGAAAATAAGTGAAAGAGTGAAGATGACAGAGGAGACAATCTGTTGAAGGAGATAAGAAGGAATGGGACCACTTGTGCAAGTGGAGCAAGTAGAGGGAGTTAGGTGAATTCATCAGATGGGGGTGGGGAGAAGGACAGAGAGTGGCAGAAGGACCTGAGTGACAGGAGATGAGGAAGAGGGAAGGAGAAAGGGCTCATGGTGAATGGCCTCGATGTTTTCTGTCAAAAGTGAGGCAAGGTTCTCAGCACAGCTATAGGAGACTTGGGAAGAGATGAAAAGGCCTGGAGGAGCCATTGTGGAAGGTGGGAAGTTGATAATGGAGATGTAGTAGGATTGTCTTGCAGCAGGGAGGGCCCAGTTGAGGTTGTGTAACACAAATATGTAATGGAAAGCAGCCAAACTGCTCTATAATCTTCTCCACTGTGTGTATAGGAGTGAAAGCAGGTGATGGGAGTGATCCGAAGCTTAGACCTGGGTGGGCTTAATTGGTGATATGATAAGGAAGCCAGGAATTCAAGAGAGTAGAGTGTAGAGTTGAATTCTCTTGGTTTCTTTTCTTCACCAAGGGGTCAAGATGGGCAGAAGATGAGAGAGTGGATAGTTCACGGAAGATAGTCTGGGAAATAATTGAGAGGTCAAGAGATTTTGGGTGACAGTGCAGTTCAGGTGAGGAGTAGTTTTGTAAGGGAAGGCAAAGAGAGGGGTGAAAAACCTATAGGTTATGGTTAGATAGGGGGATTTTGGAATTCTTGAACATGGATGTAGTACATTTGTGGGTGAAGATAAGATCAAGGGTATGATCCTATAAAGATTGGCCAAAATGTTGCTTATGGATCTCATTCAGGAGGCCCTGAAACAGTCAAGGATTGATTTGATTAGCACAATATAATGTGCAAAAAGGGCATCTGGAGGACTTTACCAGCTATCTGGCTCACTGGATAGAGGACTGGATGTGAAATCAGGAAAGTGAGTTCAAATCCATCCTCAGACACTAAGCTACATGACCCTGAGAAATTCATTTAACTTCTGTATGCCTCAATTTTCTCATCTGTAGAATAGGGACAATCATACCCCAGATATTACCTCCCCAGGTTGTTTTGAGAAGAAGAAAAAAAGATATTTGTAAAATGCTTTGGCAACCTTTAAAGCACTATATAAATGCTATCTCTTATGATAATGATGACCTATTGGGAATCTCTCTCCAAACTGAACTCTGCTTTGAGTCTTCTACATGATAGTGACAAATACCTTTAGTGACTCTGCCATACCATTTTATGCTTTACCTGATAATGATAAAAAGATGACAGATGAACAAGGTAATCTCTGTTGTTTGAGCTGGCACAGAGTGTCAAGTAATTTAGATGTGTGCAAGGGATACGCCTTATTGGAAGAGAACCATAAGATGGTATTTTCGTTCTACTAAATCAAATGTTTTTAAAGAGAGTTAAAAACCATAAGCAAGGTGAACTTGAGGTCCACATCATTCAGTCAATTGTGAAATAGTTAAGATATGATCTACTGTGGAAATATTATTTGGGAAAGACTATTGGTTCCCTACTCAAGTTTTCATCAAGGTTGTCTTTAAAAAAAAAAAAAAAGACATGTTTCTACATTAGTCATGTGGAAGAAGAAATCAGAACAAAAAGGAAAAATCACAATGAAGAGAAAAAAGAGAAAGAGAGAGAGCAAATAGTATGCTTTGATCTGCATTCAGACTCCATAGTTCTATCTCTGGATATGGATAGTATTTTCCATCATGAGTCTTTTGGAATTATCTTAGATCCCTGCATTGCTGAGAAAGTTGTCTATCAAAGTTGGTTATCATACAATGTTGCTCGTACTGTTCACAATGTTCTCCTGGTTCAGCTCACTTCACTCAGCATCAATTCATGTAAGTCTTTCCAGGTTTTTCTGAACTCTACCTGCTCTTCATTTCTTATAGCACAGTAGTATTCTATTCCATTCATATACCACAACTTGTTCAGCCATTGCCCAATTGAAGGGCATCCCCTCCATTTCCAATTCTTTGCTACTGTAAAAAGAGCTACTATAAATATTTATGTATGTCTGGGTCCTTTTCCCTTTTTAATTATCTCTTTGGGATATAGACACAGTAGTAGTATTGCTAGATCAAAAGGTGTGCACAATTTGATTGCCTTTTAGACGTGGTTCCAAATTGCTCTCCAGAAAGATTGAATCAGTTCACAACTCCACCAACAGTGCATTAGTGTCCCAATTTTCCCACATCCTCTCTAACAGTTATCATTTTCCTTTTCTGTCATATTAGCCAATCTGAAAGGTGTGAGGTGGTACCTTAGAGTTGATTTAATTTGTATTTATTTAATTAATAATGATTTAGAGCATTCTTTTCATATGATTATAGATAGTCTTGATTTTTTTCATCTGATAACATCTGTTCATATCTTTTGACCTTTATCAATTGGGAAATGACTTGTATTCTTAAAATTTGACTTAGTTCTCTCTATATTTTAGACATTAGGCCTTTAGCAGAGACACTTGCTAGAAAAATTGTTTCCCAGCTTTCTGCTTTCTTTCTAATCTTGGTTGCATTGGTTTTGCTTGTGTAAAAACTTTCTTAAATTTAATATAATCAAAATTATTCATTTTGCATTTTGTAATGCTCTCTATCTCTTGTTTGGTCCTAACTTCTTCTCTTCTCCATAGATCTGAGGTAAACTGTTCATTTCTCCCCTAATTTGCCAGTGGTATCACCCTTTATGATTTTGACCTTATCTTGGTACACAGTGTGAAATGTTGGTCTATGCCTAGTTTCTACTATGCTACTTTCCAGTTTTCCTGGCAGTTTTTGTCTAATAGTGAGTTCTTATCACAGAAGATGGAGTCTTTTATCAAATACTAGATTACTATGGTTATTTAATACTGTGTCTTGTTTACTTAATCTATTCCACTGATCCACCACTCTGGGCCAATACCAAATATTTCTGGTGACTGCCACTTTATAATATAGTTTAAGATCTGCTTTGGCTATGCCATATGATAGAATTTGTGCACAGCCTTGTTCTATGCTAAAATAAGGTATCCCAGGAAGATTTTATGGACTTTGTATTCAGCAGATCTCCCCCTCCTGCCACTTTTTATAGATCTTCAAAGTCTCTCAAACTGGCTCCAAAACAAAGAAATCCTAACTGCTAATATTATCTTGCCTGATTCAGTCTAGGATTCTCCAGGGCAGGACACAAGACAGGCTGGGAGGTCCTGCCCCATCACTTTGGGCTGGGCTGAGAATGAGGCAGAACTGCATTTGAATTCCATTTCCACCAGGCACTTGCAGAGTGACCAAGAACAGGTTATCTCCTCCTCTCTGGCTTTCAGTTCCCCTCCTTGTAAAATGTAGGGTTTGGGCTAGGCTCATGCAATGTTTAAGCCTAAGGTGAATTTTCTCCCATCAAGGATGGAGGAAAACAAAAAACAAGCATTTGTTAAGCACCTACTCTGTGCCAGGCATTGTACTAAGCATTTTACAAATAACATCTCATTTGATCCTCACAACAACCTTGAGAGGTAGGTGCTATTAAAATGGGGTTTCCCATTTTATAGATGAAGAAACTAAGGCAGACAGAGGTCGCACAGCTAGTAAGTGACTGAGGCCAGATTGGAAGTCAAATTTTCTTGACTCTAGGCCCAGTGTTCTATCCATTGCACCACCAAGCTGTGAGGGGACTCCAGGTCCTCACAGGCTCTCAGCATCCCCTCTCTGTCCCTCCATGGAGGTGCCCCTAATGAAGAAGTAGGAAGATGCCTGTGCATGAAGATTAACAAGGATAAAGCTACCAGAGAGATATAGAGTGAAGGTGAGAGGGTGGGGAGGTGAAGGCAGGAGAGGGATGAGGAGAGTGAAGAGCAAGTACTAGAAAGAAGGAGGTGCCATCAGTGAACTGAGAAAAGAGAAGAGAGGAGGGACAGACAGACAGACAGACAGAAAAAGGAATCTCTGAAATTATCTAGTCTAACCTCCTCATATTTTCCCCAAAATCTTTTCTTTTTGTTGAAGCAGTGGAGGTTGGTGGGAGGAGCATCATGGTGGATTGGAGCTCACTCCACAGAGCATACTTGCGTATGGGTTGCAGGGGAGGGGTTGAGACACCCCATGGATCATGTGTAGCTCTGAGCCTGAACCCTGGATACTTCTGGAAAGATATGTGCTCTGGTCTCTTGTGGAACCACTGGTTGGTACCCGTGCCATCTCCCCACCCTCACCTATGATTGGGAAGGGACACTTTGTCAAAGAGAATTGGCTACTGAGCAGCAAGAGTGGTCCACTCATTAGACTTTGGGGGAAGAGGCAACTTTTGTTCTCATCCTCTCATGCATCTTTTCCTTGGACTTTCTATGGGGAGGAAAGGAACTGCCCCTTTCCTCTCTTCAGCAGCTAGTGTCAGCTGCAGCATGTGGTCATCTAGGTGAGCCTGAGGCAGGAACTCAAAGCTGTCACTGCCTCTCCTGCTTTGGGTTTCTTTCTTTGAGCACAGGTATGTTTAGCCTGGAGAGGAATAGGCTCAGGGGAGAAGTGAACACTGTGTTCAAGTGTTATGCTCTTATGTAGAAAAGGGATTACATCTGCTCTATTTGGACCAGAGGGAAGGATAATATATGTAGAAATCACAAAAAGAAAAAAAGATTCATTTAAGTTTGTTCTTAAGAAAAACCTACTAACAGGTCTGTCCAAGGTAGAATGAGCTTCCTGGCAAGGTGTTGGGATCCCCTTCCTTAAGGATTTCAAGCAGAAGCTGCATGACCACTTGTCAGGGATGTTGCAGTGGGGAGATTGCTTCACTGGATGGGATGACTTACATGGCCCTGCAGGCCCCTTTCACTTCTCCAACTCTGTGGTTCTGATGAGGTCTAGAGGTTTAGGGGTGCTGAGACCCCAAGATCATGACACACAGGTCCTGCCTGAAAAAATTCAATGCAAATCTTCTTTCAGCCAGAGACAGAGTTTTAATAGGGATGGGCCATACAGGCCAGACTCTTAAACAATCTGAACATTAGTGTCACCCCTAAAATCAAGAGGGCATGAGGAAATCTTAGAGTTTAAATGGGGGCCAGGGTGGATCTTATATACATTCAAATAATTTTGGGTGTTTGGAGGAGGGGCTGGGAGAAAGATCCTGAAGCTGGGGTGAGTTTAGGGAGAATTCTGATGGGAATGTCTGGGAGGTTGAATAGACTATGGGAATAGATAATGAAGGGACTGGAAGGAAGAGGTTTGAATGAGATCTGGATAAGATCAAAGGTAGGAAATACACTAGGGTCAAAGACTAAGTAAGCTTCATTAGGTTTTCAAAGGGAGATAGGGAGAAAGGCCATTGAGTGGAGTAAAGCCTCAGGTAACTGTTTGAGACCAGAGTGAAGTCAAAGAAAGTTTAGGGGTTTTCTGGGGCCCGTAGACAAATGGGACCCAAATTCTTTTTGGGGCGAGGGGCAAAGGTCTCAGCTTGGGCCCATTTCACATCAGTTCTTCTTCTGTCACTAATCTTTGTTAACAAAATTTTAAATGTAGTCTGGACAGAACTCATCTCTAACCTGTGAATACCTGGAGCCCCACGAAGCAGGCCAGATACAGGAACACCAGGAAACAAGTAGTGGTTTAATAAATCGATATCTGAATGAGGAATGCTCTCTAAACTGGAGCAAAGGCACAGGTTATATATATAAATCACAAAGGGGAAAGGGGGGGTTGGGGGAGGACTACAAACAATCATTTCCAGGGCCTGAGTGGTTTCCCACAATAAGCCCACAAGTGCAGGACCATGTGGGTGTTCTGGAGTCCTGTGGGAAAAGTATTTTTTCAAGTCTTTGGGGGCCATTACATGGTGGGGCATAGGAGCATACCTTTGTGACTGGAACAGGTTCTACAATCTTTGATTGGCTTCACTTAACACACTGGCACAGGAATGTAGTGATTGTCAGAGCATTGTCAAGGGTTTGATTGATCATTTCAAATTGTATTGTAAGTCTCTGACTCCCAAGCCAGAGTCTCTTGAGAAATCAAAATTATCAGTATATTCATTACATGTATCATATCAATAAATATGAAAATCATAATTCCCTTCCCATTTCCTCCTTTAAGTCAAAAATCAGAATGTTGTGTGGTTTATCCTTCATTCTCAAAGAGGACCATGACATTAGGAAAATGATGCCATGAATTGCAAGTGAATTGGTTTGAAGTGAGGGAGGGCTGTGCAAAGTCACCAGCCTCACTTTCTCCTCCAGAGCCATCTGGGTCCAGTGGCCAGACATAGATCAGGACAACTGGAGATGGCCCAGGATCTAGTGGGAGACTTTGTCTTTTTTAAGCTAAAGTCTTTTCCTTTTCTCATTTTGACTGAGGCAATGTCCACTCAGTGATTAGGTCTGTTTAAAAAGTGAGCCAAGAGATGGCTCCTTTAATCCAAAAAAAAAAAAAAATCTAACCGGAAGGTGAAAAGCCTCAGGGTTACTAGCCCAAAGAGAAACAATTACCATTTGCTCTGAGCCAAGGGGGCCCAAACAATAACCATTAAGTGGTGCTTGGGTAAGGACCCAAGGTTGGTCAATCAATGAGAGCTAGAGGGAATTGGGTTTAAGTCATGGGCTTTAAGAAAGAAATCTAGCCAGTAAACCCCAAGATAACTAGATAGGTTTCAGCCTTCAAAATTTACCTTCTTTTGGGCAGAGCACCCTCAGGTAAGGGGCATGATATCCCATGTAGGAAACAAAGCGGAGAGGAGAGGAGAGGAGGAAGGGAGGAGAGGAGACAGGAGGGGAGAAGAGAAGAAGAGAGAAGAGGGGAGGAAGAGAGAGGAAGAGAGGGGAGGAGAGGGGGGGGGGGGGGGGGGGAGAGGGGGGGAGGGGAGGGGAAGAGCTGAGTTGCACAACTGGAAGTAGCTAGTTGGGTCCCCAGTGGGGCATCATGGACTACTCACATGTTGTGGTTTGTCCTTCATTATTGAAGAGGACATTAGGAAGATGACGTCATGACTTGGATGTGAATTGGTTTGAAGAGAGGGAGGGCTGTGCAAAGTCACATGCCTCACTTTCTCCTCCAGAGCCATTTGGAGATAGTACTTCCAGTAGACCCAGTCACCCAGTTGGAGAAGGGGCTGTCTTGGTTAGAATTTCTACAGAATGGGAGTGTGAGACAAGTTGGTAAGTATCTAGTGTTTTCTGAGCCAACCCAATACAGTATTGTAGGAGGGGGCCTTTGGCTATTATGCTTCCCACCCACAGGTACAGTGGCATTGGGCGTCCTGTTACTATCTCATTGGGACTGAGCTTATGGGAACCAAATGGTCTAGATCTAAGGCCTAGCAGGGCTAAACAAAGGGCTTTGGGCCAGGGATATCTAGCTCCTTGGAGAATTTAGCAAGGGAGGTTTTAAGTATCCCATTAACTCTTTCAACCATTCCTGATGACTGGGGGTGATAGGCACAGTGGAGGTGCTGAGTAATTGGCCAGGATGAAAGCAGTTTGGCTAATGAAGCTCCTGTGAAACAGGGGCCTCTGTCACTATGTATTTCCTTAGGAACCCCCCATAATGGAATGGTCTTTTTAAAGAGGATTTATTACCCAACAGGAGAGCATATAGATCATAACCAAAGCATATTTGTAACCACGGGAGGATGACAATTGAACGAAGTCTATCTGCCAGGTTTCAAAGGGTGAATCTGGGAGAGGAAACTGCCCATGGGCAGGCTTCAGAGGCTTGAATGTATTGTGCTTGGGGCAGGTGGGACACATCTCATAGGCAGCGACAGAAGCCCCATGAAAACTCCGCCACCAATATTTTTGGGCTAGCTTTGCTAGCTTATAGGGTCCCCAATGGCTAAGTGAATGAAGGTATTCCATCATAGGGAGGAATACGTTCTTAAGAGTACTTGAAGTCTGTTTGGGCAGATTCATAGTACCTTAGTTTTCTCAAGCTTATATCCCTCCTTTTGAAGCTTTTCTTGTTTTGTCATAAGCATTCTTTTCTAGGCTGTGGCTTTTCTTCTTTTGTTAGGCTAAGAGGCTTAGGCCAGGCCCTCTAGTCCAGATGGATATGCAGCTAAGGCCTTACTTATGGGCATGGTGAAAGTTCCACAGGGACCTGTACTATGGGAGCCACTCCCTCAAGAATTTGAGGAATTAAAGCTGCTGTTTTAGCTACTTGGTCAGCCAGGTCATTTCCGTGGGCATGAATGACATTTTCTTGGCTGTGCCCTGGAATTTTAATTACTGCTACTGCCTGGAGAAGGAGGAAACAATCTAACAGGTGGGAAACCTGTTTCTGATTTTTAATGGGCTGTCCTGAGGAGGTGAGGTAGCCCTGATGATTCCATAGTATCCCAGAATCATGTGCCACCTTGAATGCATGAGCTTCAACCCCTTCTCTGGCAGTGGGAGATGCCATGACCAGCAGCCAAATCTCCCTCCTCATTTCTGAGGCAGGATCCATCAGTGTACCAGTCAAAGTCTGCTCCTTCTAAAGGAGTTTCCTTCAGGTCTTCCTGGAGGGAAGCAAGACATCCAAATAAATGACACAGTCATGGTCTAAAGTCTCATCCTCATTTTCCACCTCAGGTAGATAGGTGGCAGGATTGAATGTGCTTACACCAACTACATTCCCTCCTTTCTCAGAGGTGAATAAATCAAATGGGAGAGCCAACTGCACAATAGATGGGCACTCCTAAATGACCCGATATCAGCAGCATCTGAAGCCCACAACCTGGAGAGAACTGAGTTGAAAGCTGGATGGCCAGAAGGGGTTAAGGAAGAGAAACCTAAAGGAATGGGGACACTTCCAGATGGGGAGGGTGTCTGGGATAAAAGACACAAGGAAGTGCTTCCTCCGGGGTCAAATATATAGTGGCCTGTGGTTTATGGAGCAGATCATGTTCCAGTCAATAGCTAGGGACTTCAAGGACCAGGACAAAAGGATGAAAGGTGCTGATCTCTCCAATAAAAAGGGAGAGTGATTCTGAGATATGGACTACTATGGTCTTGTTAGCAATTCCCAGGACTGAGATACACTCTTGACTCCAGGGGAGGGAAGTGGGGAAGGCAGAGAGTGCGGCACCATTGTCAACTAGAGCAGATGCCTCTTGCCCCTGTATGAACAAGGAGACATCTCCAACAGGAGTCATGGGGATAACTGGCATGGCCTGCACATCCCCCTCCTTTTGCCACCCTTCCTGCCAGTCTTCCCCAGAGCCAAGTCATGCTGAGTGATCAGGATTGCAGGGAAGGTCCCTCGATGCTTTCTGGGGTGCTTTCTCTTTTTTCTCTTCACCTTCTACCCTAGGCCCCATTTTACAACCCGTCCTCCAGGGGCTGAGTTTTCTACAAGTAAAACAAACTCCTCCCCTGATTGATTTTGATGGCACAGGGAGGGGGACAGTAAGGGATGGGATGGTAAGGGATGGGCTGGGGATGGTGAGGAATGGGCTGCAGCTGCTGCAGAGGGGTTACAAGGAAAACATTTCTTTTTGCTTCTCTAAGTTCCTTTTTACTATTTTCACCCTTCTCTGCCAGAGTACCTGCCAGGAGGGCTGTGGTCTCAAGGAGGAAGCCAGCTTCAGAGTGGTCAGCTTAATTTGTTTAGAGATGGGTGGGCGAAGATAATTATCAAAGAAGAAAAGAATCTGAACTTGCTCCACCACGCTATCTTGCCAGAGGAAGTCTGTCACAAGGCACATGCCCTTTCTGGGGGAGAGTTGATGGGAAGGGCTGCTCTCTCCCCTTTGTCCTTTCCCCTCATTTGGCCCATTTTAAAGGTAAAGACTCAAAGATAATAACCCCACTTAACTAAAAAGCACATACAATACAAGCACACTATAAAGGGAAACAATAACACACATACACAAATACAAGTAACCCACACTGTGCTAATAATCCACTTGAATTACACAAGTAAACATCCCATACTTCTAACCAATAGCCCAATTAAAATGTTGATTTCCACCAGTTCTAAACACATGCCAAACCAACCCTGTTATCAATTCTTAGGCAAACAAAATTTGATGATTGCAGCATATAAAAATACAAACTGAGAATGTTGATTCACTGATTCATCTACTCTATTCCAATCAATATTAATCAATTTGATGTGATTCTATAGGGGTAGTGATAATAAGTTCTGTATATTTGGCACCAGAGCTATGAGCTGCAGATTGTAAGATCACTTGCTTAATCATAAGTTAAGGCCCACCATAGAGGCCCACCACTTCTGTTTTTCCTTATCATGGTGACCAGCCCATAGGGGCTGAGATGACTCAACCATACGGAAAGCCCCCCAGTTTTGTTTTTGAGCCTCCAGACCATTCTCTCTTGTCCAGCATGAGCAGGTGACCATCTTATGATCACTTAGTCAGCAGAGATGCCCCATGCTTCACCCAATTTGTGACCTCCCTGCTAATATGTCATTTTTGGCCCTCAAGAACAAGGTCCATCAAACAATGACATTCTGTATTTTGCCATGCCTCTTTTGCATATTCGGACAAGAATAAGCAATGTACTAATCCATACTTGGTATAAATCACATAGGAATATGGTTTCTAATGCAAGGGTCCTATAATAGTCCTCAAACTTTAATGAAATCTTCATTTCTTGCTGTGAGGCTATGTGATTTGTCCTTCATTCCTGAAAAAGACCATAACATCACAAAGATGATGCCATGATTTGCAAGTGAATTGGTTTGAAGTGAGGTAGCACTGTACAAAGTCACCAGCCTCAATTTCTCCTCTGGAGCTGTCTTTAAATTATTTGTTTACCAGCTGAGGAGCTCACTTGTGCAACCATAAGAATGCTAACAAAGATATGTCTATCCCGTTTTGCTAAATTCCATGACCAAACCAAGCACGGGTTGTGGCAAGATATGGAAAGCACCCCCTCCCCATGTTCTTAGAGTGTATGTATAGCTCCTTCCTAACCTAAGGAGAAGCCCATCCATCTTGTGACCACTTGGTCAGTGGAGATATTTCCTGCTTTGCCCAACCTGTGACCCTGCTGATACATTGTTTGCTTATTTTAGCCTATGAATCATGTGTGCACCAATGGAATTATTCTGGATTTGGTATAGCTACTCAAGAATTTCTATGTATCTAGCCCTGTAAAAATTGAGCCCTAGAAAGAGGGGGTATCTCAGATGGTGAGGAAGATCTGAGGTCCACTTCATTAGAGAGGACTATGGACCCTTTAATAAAGGGCCATTGGCTCAGAGCTCTGCCTCAGTCTCTCAGTGTAGGTTAGATACCTTTTATTGCCACAAAACAAAAACAAGACCACAAAAAAAAAAGTATACCAAAAATATTTGTCAGTCTGTGTACCAAAAAACAGAAGAACAACACAGAGCAGAGTGCTTCCCAGTCCACCACCTTATGCCTCAGATGACCTCAAAGGGCCCTTTCATTTCTACCATCCTCTGATCCTACAGAAGACAGGAGAGGAGAGTGTGCAGTAAGGTGTCAGCTAAGCCCATCAAGTTCCAGCACCTGGGGCAATGTGGTTCAGTGGAAAGACGTGTGGTCTGAGAATTTGAGAGGAGGAAGAAGGCCGGAGGAAGGAGGGATCAAGGGGACCCTGAGCAGTGGAGGGGTGGGACAAGCCATGGGCAGGGCTCTGGCAGGGACAAGTTGTGGAGCACCAGGTGTGAGAGCAGAAGGCAGGTGTGCATCCTCAGCATGTGGCAATGGGCTCGAAACCTCTGGGAATCCTCACGAACCCAGTTATCACACATTCAAGGTGTTGGTCTATCTACGGCCATTCTCAGAAGCAGTGGACCCAGGTCAGTCCAGAGTACACGGGGACACCTCTGCTCTTTCCTGGCCCTGACCTCTCCTTCTGCCCCCCAACTTTCTCCTGCCCTCTTCTCCAGTTCTGCTTTCCCTGCACTAATTCCTTTCCTTTCCTGACTTCCTCCCTCCTTCCTCCAAGCTTTCCTTCTCCTTGTGGTCCTCCCTTACTTCCCTTCACCTTACCCACTCATCTTCATTCTCTCTCCCCCTTACCCTGCTTTTCTTTCCTCCAGACCCTTCTCTCCCTTCCTCCTCCCCTCTCTCCCTCTCTCCTTTTCTTCCTTCTTACATCCCTTCAGTTCACCTCTCTCCCCTTTATCCATCCTTGCCTTCCCTTGGTCAGCCCTCCCCTCTTTCCCTTCCTCTCTTCCTACATGGACCATCCCAGCTCTCTTCTTTCTCTCCCTTCTCCTGTTTTTGCTTCTCCCAAACCTCACCTCTTTCATCTCCTCCTCCCTAGCATCCCCCCGACATCCACTTGCTCTTCCACCCCACACCCTGACTATTCCTCCTGTGGATGAATGTGCACACTTCTCTATCAGAGGCACCTGCATGGGAGAGATAAGAGCTCAAGAGACCCTGTATTCCTGTACTATCCCATGTTCCTACACATCTCCTGATGTGATCCATCCCTCCTCCTCTGCCCTCCTCTCTCCTCGCCCTGGCCAGGCCAGTTCCCCTCTCTTACAGGCTCCTGGATGGTCAGGACACTCTCCCACCTGTTGTCTTCCTGCACGGGCTGTTTAGCAACAAAAACATCTTCCAGGCTGAGGCTGAGGCCTTGGCAAAGCAAACAGGCAGGAAGGTAAAGATTTCCAAAAGTGGTTGAGGTGGAAGACAGGACAGTCTTTGGGGAGGGACAAAGTCAGAGGAAGCGGGGAAAGAGAGAATGTAGGCGGATGGGGGAGGTTGAAATGAGAGACAGGAGCTGTCAAGGTGGGATAGACCTTCACTCAAAGGGGATGACTTAAGGGGCACCAGGAAGTCTACCTACAAACTGCCACTGGATGCAATGAGTTCCTTCTCACAGGAGACTTTCATGCAAAGGCCAGATGATCACTTGGTGGGGAGATTTTTGTTCAGCCAAAGGTTGGACCAGAGGTCCCTTCCAGCCTGGAGATTTAGTGAAGGTCTCCTTCCCCCTAAATAATCTCTTCTACTGACACCTGGAATTCTAGTCATCTTGGAGGTGTCACCATGGCTCAATTGAACCTTTTTTAAAAATTCGTCTTAAATGGCACACATTCCTAGTAATGAATAGTAACTGTAATACCTTTATGTTAATGAAGTTACTCTCTTGTAGTAACCTGAAGTAACTTTACTAGTTACCTTCTTTCCTAACATTAGAAAGTAAAAGGAAATAGAAGAAATCTGAAAGTCAGGGAAAGAGGGAATCAGTGACCCAAGAACCAGAGTGTAGATGGGCCAGTATTGGTATGTATGGCCAGTATGGGAAGGGGAACAGAATATTTTCCTTTCTAATGCTCTTATCCTACTGTGTTCCCATCTTCCCCTCTTTTTCCTATTGTCAGGAACTGCTCAGTAGCCCCTGGCTTCCTGAACAGTCTTCAGGTAGCCTCCTCTAGCTGCTGGCAATGGGTCAGCACTCCCAGGATGGAGAGGGAAGGAGGAGGAATCAAGTACACTGGTAACTCCAAGTCTCTGCCCCCCAGGTATTGACAGTGGATGCTAAGAGCCATGGAGAGAGCCCTCATAGCCCTGACTGCAGCTATGAGGCCATGAGCACTGACCTGCAGGCTCTGCTGTCGAAGCTAGGACTCAGCCCCTGTGTCCTCATCCGGCACAGCATGGGAGGCAAGACAGCCATGGCGCTGGCACTGCAGAAGGTGAGGGAGCCCCGCTAGGGCTGAAGGGGCAGAGGGTCATACCTGTCCACAGACAACAGCAGCCTGTAACCCCATAAGCAACACCAAAGATTCATCATACTCAGCCAGCTGCTTGTGGGGTTGGGGGTGGAATGAGGCTGTGAGTGAACACTGGGACAGAAAACAGACAGTTCCTGGGGGAATAACATGAGCTTTACTGTACACACTTCATCTTTCTACATCCTAATGGACTGAAGGGAAGTTGTGGATGCCTCCCCCGGGCCTGGGAGATTTCAGGGTTCAGAGTCAAGTTCTAAGAACTTTTCCTCATAGATGTCACCACCGCTCCATGGCTAACCCAGAGCATGCAAACAGGAAGGCTGGCATCAGGACCACTTACAGGCTATGGAATGGGCACCTATCTATAGTCCCCCATCCCTCTCCTTCAGGGACCATGGCTCCCACTTTATCTGCTCTAGTACCATCACTAGGTGCATGGAAGAGGAGGGAGGCCATTGTTCCCTGATCATTGTGTGATGGACTTTCTCCTTTAGCCAGAGCTGGTGGAACGTCTGGTCTCAGTGGATATCAGCCCCTTGGTGGCCACCGACATGCCAAAGATCTTTAAAATTGTACCTGCTATGAAGACTATAAACATCCTTGGAGATGTTTCCAACTCTGAAGCTTTTGAAATAGTTGATGAGTATCTGAAGCTATTTGTCAAGGTGATCCTTCAGGACCCCCAGGGTTGAGGGTATGGACATGGGCTGCTGAAGCCACAAGCCAATCATTTGAGTTTGGAATCCTCAGGAGAGTGGAGGTGGGGTGGAGTAGAATGCAGCCCAGAAGGAGAAAATCTCGGGGGGGAGGGAACAGGTTAAGGAGAACAGAGAAGGCTTCAATTATGAGCTCCTCCAAGGCCAGCCCTATCTTCTGCTTTTCTTTGTATTCTCAGCACTTTCTATATTGACTGGAGGCATTTACTAAATGTTTGTTGACAAAAAGGGAGACGGTGTTTAGAAATGAGCTGGAGTCTAGTCTGAGTAGGACTCAGAAAGGGATGGGATTGGTGGGGAGAAGACAGGAGCTCAGGTGGGTGTGCCAGCTAAGCCCTTGCACCTTCCAGGATTCAAGTATTCGGCAGTACCTGTTCAACAGTCTGGTGCGGGTCAACGGACAATATGAGTGGAAAGTCAATGCTGAAAACCTGTGGCAGCAGCAAAACTCATTTCTGGATAGTCTTCAGATCCAGGGCATCTATCATGGCCCCACACTCTTCCTCAGAAGCACCAATTCGTCCTTCATCCCGTAAGGCAGGACCAGAACGTGGAGGGGAATGCCTAGCCCCAAAGACTTCTGCCTTTCTTGGGCCCCAACTGGGTTCTCCATCACAAAGGATGAGAGCACCTGGGGGCATCACCTATGCTTGGGTTCAGGAGGGGAAGTTCCCTCCAGCACTGGGAGATAACATGTATATTATCACAACTTACGCCTTTCTGTCTGCCTAGCCTGTTTTTCCTCCTGTCACCTCCCATACCCACTACTCACCCTCTAACCAGAGACTGCTTGTCTCTAACTCTCTGACTCATCTTTTACCTTCTTTCTGTCCTCTCTCTGCCTCCTTCTCTCTCTCTGTCTCTCTGAATCTCTCTGTCTCTGTCTCTCTGTATCTCTCTCTTTCTCTCTCTCTCTCCCTTTGTCTTTCTGTCTCTCCCGTTGCTGTCTTTCTTTCCCCTCTCCTTTCTTCCTTTCCTTTTGTGTCTCATCCCATACCCCTCTCCCTCTTTCTCTTTCCCCCTCTCTTCCACCCTCTCCTTACCTCTGTCCCTCTCTTCACCTCTTTAATTCTCTCTCTTTCTCTCTTGCCAGACCAAGTCACTATCCCAAGATCAAGCTCCTGTTCCCTGAAGCTCAGTTCCAGACCTTGCCTGATACTGGCCACATCCTCCATATCAAGAAGCCCCAAGAGTTTCATGAACAGTATCCTCAGTTTCCTGTCCTAGAAGATGTTCCCTCTCTCCACATTCCACTTTCCAACTTTCAAACACTCAGAGAGCCCTAGGCTCTTCCTTCACTTGGAACCTTTCTTTTAAAAAAAAAAAAAGAATCTTTTTCTAATTCATAACTGAACAAACACCAATCACCATGAACATTCCCATAGGAAAAGAATAAGAGAAAAAGAGAATTGTCAAAATGGTGAATCTCTGTTATAAACAGCTTGGGTTTTTTTTTTAATCGTATGATAAATTCAACATGTTAATTTCAAAGTTGTCTTCTTATCTTCAGCTCCCACCAAACTTTCTTCTGTTCTCTGCTCTGCAATTTTTACATGTTTCAATGACCCACTTTCTTTTCTTTTTTTAGAAAAATAAATACTTTTCTTGTGACCTTGATAGGTAGTAACAAAAATAAACATTTCCATGTACAAAGACAGAAAAAAGAGGATTCTGTGTGAAACCATGAATCTAACATGTACAGTTCGTTTTGTTGGGGTTTTTTTTTAAGTTGCATCAGTTTTATTTGAGGTCCTTCACCATCTCAGGGGCTTTGAATACTCTCTGGCTTATCAATGTCTTTTCTGGAATATGGTGCCCTGAACTGAACACTCTCAACATGAGCAGAATAGAACAAGTCAGGGCTCTCACTTCCTATAATAATAATAAAAACAACATCAATAACAGTTGTAATAAAGCTGCTAGGGAGTGCAGTAGATAGAGCCCTGGGCCTGGACTCAGGAAGATCTGAGTTCAAATCTGGCCTCCAGCTGTTTGACTTTGGGTAAGTCACTTAGCCTCCATTTCCCCAGCTGTAAAATGGGACTCATATTCCCAGGGCCATTATGAGAATCAGATGACATAGTATGTGTAAAGCACCTGGCATATAGCAAGCACTGTATAAGTGCTAGCTATGGTTATTTTAAGATAGTAATTTCTTTTTTTTTCCACAGTGGGGAGCCAATGCATTTATCAGCAGACTATGTCCCCTTCTGAACATCCTTCTGCTCTCCTCTGGGTACTTCTATGTGTTTCATTAATACTTGTATCTTTCTTTCCTTCTTTTTTCCCATCACTATCATGGCACTTAACTCCAATAAAAGCTCTCCCTTATAACAAATTAGTATGGTCAGTTAAGAGGCATATAACTGTTTTAAGAGGAAGCAGGTGTCACAGGACAGAGACTTGGAGTCAGGAAGGTGTGAGTTAAATCCAGTCTCAGATACTTGCTAGTTGTGTGACCCTGGGCAAGTCACTTAACCTGTGACTTCCTCAGTTTCCTCATCTGTACAATGGGGATAAAAATAGCACCTAAGTCCCAGAGTTATGAAGACCAAATGAGGTAATATTTGTGAAGCACTTTGCAACTCTTAAATCACTAGACAAATGCTAGCTAGTATTATTATAGTCAAGCAAAACAATCAAATGATGGCCAAAGGCTCACTCTGCTCCTCTAACCCATCCAAGAGGCAGGAATCAGACCTCAGCAGCATCCCCAGGAGCATGATTATCATTGAACTTATTTCTGAAGTCCTGTACATTTATCATTTTACTTGGTTTGGGGTTTTTTTTGGGGGGGGGTGAGGCAATTCGAGTTAAGTGACTTGCCCAGAGTCACACAGCTAGTGAGTGTTAAGTGTCTGAGGCCGGACTTGAACTTAGGTCTTCCTGATTCCAAGGTCAGTGCTCTATCCACTGCACCACCTAGCTGCCCAATTGTGTTTTTTTTTAAGAAAAAAAATCTATTTTCTTTCCTTGCTGCCTGACCCCCCCCAATAAAATAAAACAAAAAACCTTTGAAATATGCAGTATGACTAATGAAGCAAAATGTGCATATTCAAGCAAAACAAATTCCTTTGTGTCCAAAAATATACATGTGTATATGTATGTATATATTTTATGTGTGTATATTTTTGTATGTACATACATACACATGTACATGTATGTGTGTGTGTGTGTACACAGATGTACACACGGTTTTTTTTTTTGCACCCTGAGCCCACCACTTCTCTGTCAAGAGGAGAGTAGCATCCTTCATCTAGGGTCCTCTAGAATCATGATTGGTCATTGCACTGCCTGGAGATTTTTAAGTCTTTCAAAGTTGTTACTGTATAAATTGTTCTCTGGTTCTGCTCACTTCACAATGCATGAATTTAGACAAATCTTCCCAGGCTTTTCTGAAACCCAGGATCTTCCCAACACAAGGACAGAACAGCTTCCCCTCCAGGCTAAGGGGACCAGTGAGTGTCCTGCAGTCCTTCAGGACTGAGGTAGGGGTGATAGCCCCTTGCTGGTAAAGAGGGGAATTCAGACCCTCCCCGTTGTTCCCTTTGGTGCGGGGCAGGGAAGGGAGGAAGGCACAAACTTTCAAACTTTAATGAGAAAAAGCTAATCTCATATGCCTTCCCCCTTCTATCTGAATAAAAATAATTAGCATTTAAATAGCCTTTTAATGTTGGCAAAGTACTTTGTTTTCTTGCATTTGATCCGCAAAACAACCCTGCCAGGTATTATTATTACCCTCCTTTTACAAATGATGAAACTGAAGATTTCCTTAGAAGCCAAGGGTCCCAAGGCTTGGAAGTGTCTAAGGTGAGATTTGAACTCAGGTCCTCTGATACCAAGTCCAAGGTTCTCTCCACTGTGCCACCTAGCTGTCAAGCTGACTTCTCTTACCTTGGCTGTGGACACCCTGGAATAAAGCTGACAGACTTCTCTTGATGTCTGACTCCATGATGTTGTGAGAGTGAAGATTTTGGAGATATAAAAGAGTGAACCTAGGGGCAGGTGAGACCTTCTCCTCAGCCCTCCTATAGAAAGCCTTCTCTAAAAGAGGAGAGACTTGAGGGAGTTGGAACTGACCCCCTAAAGAGGGCACAGGCTAGGTTGGGATGAGACTTCCCTGAAACTGTGATTTCTGCTTTGGGGGTAGGACAGGAGAAGGACCTGATCTTTCCTGGCAGAGTCACTGGGGCCCCATCCCTGCCCTATTCCTGGCTCTGCCCCTCCTCAAACTAGAGCCATTCCTGAGACCATTCCTGGGGAAAAGTCCCTGGGCTCCAGCCTTTCCTTGTTGCCCCCCCACCTGACCCTTCCTGCCAGCCCTCTCCTTGCCCCAATGAATACATATGTACCACTTGTCCCCACAAGTCAGCTCTTAGCTGATATTCCTCTCTAGGCCCACCCAGTTTTCAAAAGAAGACTCTTGGAGACAAAAAGCTGCCTTATTTTGATGGTGAAGATGTTGGACAAGACCACAACCTCCACAGAGACAATTGTAGGTGAGGGGCCTACATTGTCCATCACATCACAAGGCAGCATTTACCTGGACCTTGGGTTAAGTTCCCTATCTTAACCCTGGCAAATGAAGCTTCTCCAATCTATGGTCATTCCTGTCCCCTTATACTGAGACCCATCAAACTTTGACTCCTGCAATACCTCATGCATTGTCCATAGCTCTATAATACTTTCCATAATGTATATGAGGATGAGCTGGAATTGATCCTACCCCATTTTAACCTGGACAATCTTAACTACGTGAGGATACTCTCAATCACTCCCAGGCTTCAGACTAAATGCAAAAAGGCCATTTTTGCAAAAAGAGAAATGATGTTGCCTACAAAGAATTTTGGCCACACTCTGAGAGTCATCTATAAATCATCAAGGGAAATGAGGAGGGGAGGAAAGATGTTTTATGCCCATTTTTCATTATTACTACCTAAAGAAATACCTCTTCCTAACAGCAACATAAGGCTGGTTGACAGATTTTCAACTGATAATCTTTGGAATTGGGGGGAAGAACATGGCAGTGAGGGCTCAAGCTGATGGCATTGGAGAATCACTACCTAGCTTCTCAGGGGTACCCCTAGAACTCTGAGGGAGTTTGAGCCTCGAGGTTTGGAGGATCATCTGTAAGAATGGGAATTAGGATAAGGATCCTCAGAAATCATAAGAGCTATGTGAGGTTGTGTTTACTATTTAGGATATTTGTAACTGTGGGTGCCAGCCCTCCTCACTGAATGTAAATGAATTGATATTGCTTGCTAAAGAATGTATATGTCTCTTGTAGACCATGGAGGAGGAGGAAGGCCTCCCACAAAGATCTTCATCTCACGTTAAACTATCCCAGATTTGGTCATAGAGGACACTAACTTCTTAAATATAGCTTTCCCAAACTCTTTGCTTTGGTATGTCCGCATCTCTGAGTAGGTAGAACTCTGGGGAATATGTCTAAAATAAAACTGAGGTGTGGCTGACATCTAGGGTCTCTTCTGAAAAGGATTAACAATCAGTCTACTAGCATTTACTAAGCACCTACTATGTACAAGGCACAGTGCTAAGTTCTGGAGACTCTTAACAAGCTATCTTTTAGAAAAGCTTTTAGGGTACTAAGTACATATCAGGTGTAGGACAGCTATTTATTTCTTTCATCAGAAAAAAAAAGTATTTAAACCCAAAAGACTCATAAATATGCATTAACAAAAAAAGTGAAAAATATGAAATAGTAACCCCATTATCACTCTTCTTTCAGGAGGTAAAAACAACCTTATAGGACTGCTGAGCAAATGTCTTATTTTCCATCTCACCTGCACTATCTGTGCAACTCATGGCCAGTTTGTTTTGACACAAACCCCTTCATGGGGACCACAGGACTAACTAGATTCTCTTGGTCCCTCTTTTCCCTTAACAAAGGGCCAGAACACATGTGTTCCATTGGAAGTGGCTAGGGCACATGCTCATCAAAGAGATGGACCCTGCAAAATGTATATCCAGACATATACCAAGCTATAACATTAAGGATCAAAGAGGGATTGAGGGCTTTTAAGACAATGATTCACCAGGGCTGTTCCTAAAAGATAATGTTAGTTTTATTTTATATTATGAGGTGAAATGTTAATCCAGAGCTACATAACTAGGTTTTGTTGTTGTGAAATTGTCCTTGTTTAAAATTCCTGTAAACATTATTTTAAAAGATCTCATGTGAAGAGGTGAGCAAGGGCTCTCCCCTAGCAGAACAATGCTGGAATGAGAACTCTAACCCTAATGAATAAAAATCATTTCTGACAGGCTTGTGCCTAAAACAAAGAGGATGTATAAATTTCTTTCTCTTCAACATATAGGAAGTATCATGAATAAGAGAATCTGATCTACTCTCAGTTTTGATGATTTTCCTCAAACCCCAAAAATAACCCCAACTCATTTTTTCAACAATATTCTCCAAATGTATGTTTCAGAAGGTAATTGTTATTAAATGAATTTCCTCCATTATTATCATAAGAAAATGGTGATTTCTTCTGTTAATTCACCCTTCAAAGTACTTTACATGAGAAAGTCAATGTGATTCATAATATACAGGTGTCCTAATCACTGTTCCCATTTCCTCACACAATTTTGGAAAGGGCGCTCTTTTTTTTAACTTTTATTTTATTTTTTTTAATTATCAAGAATTTTTTTCTCCCCCTCCATCTTTTCCTCTTAAAAAAAGAAAAGAAAAAAGAAAAAATAAATCTTTGTAACAAATTTGCAGAGGCAAGCAAAGCAAATTTCCTCATGGCCATATCCAAAAATGTGTATCTCATTCTACATGTTTAGTCCATTGCCTCCCTATCAGGAGGTGGGCAGCAGGCTTTATCGTTGGTTCTCTGGAGATGGGGTTGGTCATTGAATTGTTCCTAAATCTTTCAATGTTATTTATCTTTATAATCTGATCGTTCTCTCTTTCATTCTCTCATTCACTCTGTTTTTTTTCCACTGTTCTTCATCTTTACTTGTCTTCCATTGTCCTGTATTTATCACAGTTTCTGCTGAAAACTTTTTGTTTGTTTTTAAGTATTTGGGAGGGGTTTTTGCTGGCCATCTCTCCTCCTAGTCCTCTGCACTCACCCATCACAGAACAGATCATTCTGAGTCCTGTGACTTTGTGGAGGGGAGGGGGAGTGGGAAGGGGGGAAGAGAGGCTTTTGGTTTTGTTTTTTCTTCTTAGCAGTAGGACTTGATATTTTCAACTTTGGAAGAACTAAAAGATGAATAAAATGTGGTTGTTGTTTTATTTTTTGAAAGTTCACCCCTTGTGACAGTTCTTCTATATAGTTCCCAAAGTAGCCTGAAAGAGGTCATGGGCGAATTTCAAGTCTGCTTTCTCACCTAATGAAGTGCCAGACCTTGCACTGAAGGAGCCATATTTGAACAGATAGTAAGTCATTATAAAGTTGGTACCAGACAAAGAGAACAATGAGTCTAGGCTTTCTTCATGCTGGTAGGAAGACACGCTCTGAAGCATTTGATGCATTTCTCTATGTTTCTTCCTTTTGTCGTTTTTTTTTTTTCGGCAGTTGGGGTTAAGTGACTTGTCCAGAGTCACACAGCTAGGAAGTGTTAAGTGTTTGGTCTGAGACTGGATTTGAACTCAGGTCCTCCTGACTTTAGGGCCAGTGCTCTATCTATTGTGCCACCTAACTGCCCCCTTTTGGTCATTTTTACAGTTTCACATGCCATTATTTATTCAATCATTTCTCAATTGATGGACACCCCTTAGTTTCCAGTTGTTTGCCACTACAAAACCAAAAAAGAAAGCTGAAATATACACATAGGTATACACACATATACATATATGCATATATATACATATATATATATAGTACATAGGTCTTTTGCCTCTTTCTTTGATATTTTTGAAGTATAGACCTCATGGTGTTATGGCTAGGTCAACAGATATAAGCCATCTTGTGACTTTGGAGGCATAGTTCCAAATTGCTTTCTATAATGGCTATACCAATTCACATTTCCACCAAAAGTACATTAATGTATCCATATGTTTGAAAACTTTTGCAATCAATTAACTGAGAATTTTTCTAATTTTGGTCATTTTTGTCAATCTGGTGGGTGTCAGGTGGTACTTCAGAATGTCTTTAATTTTCATTTCTCCAATTATTTTGTAGCTGTTGAGAGCTTGGATTTTTTTTTCCTTTGAAAATTGCCTGTTCATATGCTTTGACCACGTATCAGTTGGAGAATAGAAAAAAAAATTATTAATGGACTTAAAATCAATTACTCTTATAACAACTTAAACCCTATGTAATTTTTAATTTATTTTTCTCAACATAAATTATTATCTGTGAAATGTGCATTGAATCCAAATTGCAACAGGAGCCATATTTTTAACTAGTAGTTATTGACCTGCATTTCACTCTGTCATTCACTGAGCTCTGTTAGTCCAGAGACCAACATAATTCTTCCACATTCTGTAATTTTTATTTTTAAAAATCTGACAATTATATTCAAAAATTTCTCTTGATGTGGCATTGCTTTCAACAGGTTGATATATTAACAACACCAGTTTCAATGTAACATCAGTTTCAGTGGCATACATACATAATCAAATCAGCATCTTTAACTGTATTTGTTGCTTTATCCATTTGCAATACAAAATTAAAAGATTTTAAACTTCTCAGATAATTAATTGAAAAGGTTTTCAAACATATGGGCAATTATCCTTCTAAACAAATTTCTTGTGAGCAGAATCATTTGAGCTGCTTTGCATATGATTTGCCAATCATTGCTTCAGCTATATTAGTAACTACGGGCAGGGGCATGCTGGAGCCAGCCCCTATTGGCCAATTGTTCAATTTTCAGTGCAAGCATTTATATCTCAGACATACACAAATGCTACAATTCGTGGCTTGGTTTGTTGTTTTGTTGATTTCTAGGCTTGAGAAAGTGTTGGAAAAGATGTTAATAATTAAAATTTAAAGTGTATCATGTATTTTCAGAGAGCTGCTTGTTAGACATTCATCAGCACATCCTTGGCTATATGTAACATTGACATTTCTACCATAGAATAAAGTCCTTTACATTTAGAAATCACTTTATATCATGTAAGAAATCCCTGGAAGTTATAGTTACTGAAAAACTTTGCATTTGCTTATTAGAAGCATTGTGTCTTTCTATACACTTTCAAAATGTTATTTGAATTCTTACGGGTTTCATGCTGTCTGCAACTAAAGCATTTGTCTAAAGCAATCAAAGCATTCTTTTCGCTCCATCAATTACAGTGCTTACAAATCCCAATGATATATAGTGGACCATATTTTCTGAATTAAGGCATTTTAATTTGTGTTTTGGGATCTCAAAGACTTAAATTCCCTCTCTTATCTTTTCTTGTAGTAGATTCAGCTGTTCCAGAAGATTTTATCTTTAAACTGCCTATGTAATCATTTATCATAAAGGAACATTACATCACTTTTAAAAACTTCGAAACAATAAAAAATTGAGATACTTCAATGTCAAATTAATCATTGAACATTGTATATTATTATGATACTTTTAAAGTTATTTCTATTTTTTTACTTGCATAGTTTTTCTGTGGAAAGTAGTTTATTATATTTACCTACCACAATGACGTAGAGAAATACAACAGATATTACTGTACTTCTAACTTCCACACACAGACTATTTACTTTCAGTTTGGGAATTCACACCCAAATTCAGCAAGCAGCGTAATGACAAAACCCATCTGTATCATGTGCCTACACTGACTATTGGTCACAGAAGCAGATCATGCCACGTGAAGATTCAATTAAAACTGACAATTTCATGTCGTTTGCATTTATGACATAGAATAATTGTTGATCTCCCCTCAGTTGGAGTGAATTATACAAAATTAGAAGGCTCTACCACGGGTCGGGCACAAATAGGCTATGGGAACATTTAGAATGGAGTTGCCTCTGAATTCGCTCATCTCACATTTTCTCTCGACCTACTGCAATTCTGTTTTGCTCATAGAGCACAGCACTTTCTTTGATGAGGGCACATCATGCTAGGCAGTCCTGTGCCAGTGTCTGCCATGTTTCTCAATTGAAATCAAAGTTCTTCAGAGAGACCTTGAAATGTCCTTATAATGCTTCTTCTAATCTCCATATGAGCACTTGCCCTGTGTGAGTTCTCCATAAAAAATAGTTTTTTAAGTAAATGTATGTTTGGTATTCAAACAATGTAGCCAGCCCATCAGAATTGGGCTCTCTGCAGTAGAGTTTGAATTCTTGGCAGTTCAGCTGGAGAAAGAATCTCAGTGTCCACTGCCTTCGTCTTGCCAGGTGATCAGAATCTTCCTAAGACAATTCAAATGGAAACAATTCAGTTTCCTGGCATGGCCCTGGCATACTATTCAGGTTTCACAGGCATACAACAATGAGGTCAGCACAGTGGCTCTGTAGACCTTCAGTTTGGTAGGCAACCTAATACCTCTTCTCCCCCACACTTTCCTTCAGAGCCACCCAAACACTGAACAACGTGCAATGGCAATGTGTGTGTCAACCTCATCATCTATGTATACATCCCTGGAAAGTATACTGCTAAGGTAACTGAACTTATCCACAAAATTCTATGTTTCTCCATTTACAGTAATCATTGCTTCCATATATAAATGGTATTGTACTGGCTGGTGGAGAATCTCTGTTTTCTTGGTGTTAATTATTAGGCCAAAATTAGCACAAGTGGCAGAAAATCAAGCCATATTCTGTTGCATCTCAGCCTCAGAGGCTGCATTGAGTGCATCTATGTTAACCTCGCTTTTGTGGACTTTAATTTGAATTTTGCTTTCATTGAAAAAGAGGATGCATTTATGCAAAAGCTGTACTTGAGAATACCTAATAATTTTGGCCATTGCCTCAACACCCACCACAAGTAGACCAGTAAGTCTGGACTGTGGAGTACATGGCAGACAGTAAAATATAAGAAAACTGGAAGATTGGGAGGGGCCAGGTTATGAAGCCAAATGCCAAACAGAGGAGAGGGCCTTAACATGGGTTGACCTGTGCTTCAAGAAGATTACTTTGAAAGCTGAATGGAAGATGGACCGGAATGGGCAGAGACTTGAGGCAGGGAAATCAGCCAGAAAGTCACTGCATTAGTCCAAGAGCAAACTGATGAGGGCTCTCACTAAGGAGGTGACTTAGGGAGTGGAGTCACAAAGAGTCAGACATAACTGAAATGATTCAACAACAATAGCAAAATTACTTGTGATGTCACTTTTCCATAATAAGTGTAATTATGCTTGCATTAGCAATTAACCATGAAAGTGGGAAAATGCCAATAGCTGCCTACAAGGGTGCCACCTGGCATCTTCCAATGTTTTATCAGTTTCAGGTAAGAGTAGATTCCTGGGAGGGTTAGGGTAACAGCTCTTGCTAAAACAGTAGGAAGATATCACTGACCCATCTCCTCCGTTAGTCTCCTTCTCTTAGAAGAGCAAAGTTTCTAAACTATTTTATTACAGGCCTACCTATTACACCCCTTAAATAATGTGAAGTTATGATGCGTAAATTGGCTATTCCAAAAAACATATCTCTGACAATTACACAGGAACACAATTGAGAGAGCCTTGTCTCAACATACTTATGAAAGAACATTCTTCAGCTCTCAGCCCCAGACCTGACAGAGGAGGTTCATTTGTTATTATAATATCCTTTTTAAATCCCCCCAAGTGCCTTAAAATATTTTTGAATTCACTATGCATCCATGAACCCACAATGATGATGATATAAGGGAAGAGATTTTTCCTTCTAAGCATCATTCATTTTTTAGTTGTTATATACAACAATGTTTACATCATCCCCTAAGCTTAACAATGCTGCTACAAGGTATCAGGTACAGCAAAAGAAGACAACAGGTCAGTTCTTGACCTGACTTGGAGGACCTCAAAACCTGGTACTGATTCCAGAACTTTCTTTGGCACAGCCTCTCCATAGAGCCTAGTGATGGCCCTGGCCAGTTTCAGAGATACCAGATTTTTGTTCAGGAAAATGAAAATATGAAAATCAGAAATTCAGGGTATAAACAAATTTAGTCCCAGTGGTTTTTGTATGAGTTTATGACTACCTTACTGGGAAAAGTTTCTCATAAGTCCAGCCTAAGCCAATTTTCCTGACAACGGCCAGACCATTTAAAGCCAAAACTCCATGGAAAGACATATCCATATTAATTTGTTATTATCTTTGTACCAATGTAGCTTTATTTGCTTCTTATTCTCTCTCACTTTCACCCTTAAGACAAGGAAAGCGGGTCTACCCTCTCTTCAATCCATAATTTAGCATAGATCGTGCTTGAAAGAATAAGAAGAGGAGAGCCATTGCCAGTCATCCTGATTTATATCTTGCCACTGGACTCCAATGACCAGAGGAGAGAGGCTGACGACTTTGGCAACCCTGCCTCATTAAATCCAATTCACTTACAAGTCAAGGCATCACCCTCCTGATGTCATTGGTCCTCTTCAAGAACAAAGGGTGGACAACAACAAATGACAAGAAGGGAAATGTAGAACCCCAAAGATGTGGGGGGCCTCTACTAAAATTATGGACAATAAAGCTTATTGCTATGAATAATTGTATATTGGCTCCCTTGCAAATCCAAGCCGCTGACCAAGCTTTTCAAATGCTCTTCTCATCACTGGTGTACCTCTTCTCACTGCAATGGATACTATTGTAAAATGTTCCAAAACCATATCTGAGAACCGCATTCTCTGTCTTTATATCTCCATGCATGGAACATAGCTTTCTTGTGCTTAATAACTTATACTCTAGCTTACCTGTCATTGATTAGTTTATACTAGTTAGAAATCACTTATAATCATAGTCCTGGCAGAAGAAGCTCTGTCACTCTACTCCTATCTCTCCCTACTACGGCTTATGTTACCAATGGAACTGCATTCTCCTGAATAAAGTTTCTTCCTGACTTAAATGCAAATTTCAATCTTTAGTCTTTTTCCATGGTAAAGGGAAGTAAGCAGAACTGTTTAAAGTTTGCCATTTCCAAGCTTCCAAAGCAGCAAAGTAATATATGGTCCATATATTGGATAATGGTGGAATTCTCTCAAAATTCAACATCATCCAAATTTTGCTTAAGGATATGGAGAAAATGAGTAGGAAGTTTGATATATTCCTTTGGTAATCTTGTCCTGTATATTTCAGGTCTTGATGATAAAAGCAAACAAAAATTTACTTTCTAGGCATATGGGAATGGGGGGAAAAAATCTGAAAATAGATCCACAACCATGAAGAACCAGGCATCTGATAGGACTCACAGAAGGATTATAGTTGAATTTAGAACAATAGGAAAAGTGAGGATAACAGCAAAATTTAGCATCATATGATCTGGAGAAGGAAAGGACAAACTACTCTAGTATCTTTGCCAAGAAAACCCCAAATGGGGTCAAGAAGAATCAGATAGGACTGAAACCACTCAATAACAACAACATCATCAAAAAGTTTTTCACTGAGATGGAGCTCAGAGGTCATCTAGCCCAACTCTAAAATTTTATGTATGGAAAACTGAGTCCCTCACTCCCCCCCAGAGGTGAAATGTCCAAGGTCACACAAGGAATAAATACTGGAGTCAAGATACAGAGGGAAGCTCATTAACTCTACATTCAATTTTTAGAACAGGTTTTGCTTACAAGGGAGGATTCAATGTGAAAGATGAGGCTCTATGCAGAAATAGGCTGTAATGTCAAAACAAAAGATATCAATACAGCTTATTTAAAAAGCTAATTTCTCCCAGAAAGAGAAAGAGAAGCAAAGAGAGCCAATGACAAAACCTTCAAGGACAATTCTATTTATGGACAGGAAATAGAGCAGAAGCCACTAAAGGAACAAAAAATACATACATACATACGTATGTGTGTACGTATATATCAAGTCAGGCAATGACAGGATGTCAAAATGCTGCACAAAAGATTAGGTTGACAAGGGCTCCTGGATTCAGGTAGAAGGAGATCATTAGCAACTTTAGAGAGAGGAGTATTTTCAATAGTGAAAGTAGTTTCAATGGTGGAAAATGAGAAGTCGTCCTGCAAGGGTTTGAGGAATGAGAAAATGGTAAGTTGAGGAAGCAAGACAGATGGTCAATTTGCCTTCATTAATTTTGAAGTGTGTCTGTCCCATCCCAAGTGATTAGGATCAATCTCTTTACAAATCCACTAAGAATTGTGTTAAAGGGCTTCCATCAATTTGGAATCCATTTCACAATACCGGATTTTTAGTACACTGACGACGAAATATTCCTAAGGATGGCCCTGAGTGAATCTGGAGTCCTTGCTGAGCCATCAAGAGGAAGACTACATTTCAAGGTGTATATTTATGGGCTCACAGGATAACAGCTTTAGAGCAAGGAAGGACTGCGATGAGGTCTTCTACAGAGCGATAGGTCATTTCCCTGAGGTTTTTAACAGGAAGAATTGGAGTGATACAAAGACTTTTGGTAATCAGTCTATGAACAAGCATTTATTTAATAGGTTGCCCTATTATGTGGCAGCCCTTTGTTAGGAACTGGGATATAAATGCAAAGAATTAAACAATCCCTACTCTCAAGGAAGGAAGAATAATAACACCTGTTTCACTAAAGCAATTATCACCAGACAGATGTCCAGTAATATCAGAAAGACAGAACTTTCTCAGCTTCTGGCATAAGGAAGTACTGAGGAACTTGGGGCAAAGGTGGATGAGGATCCCATTTAATCCTGACAGACACTTCTGTTCTTATTTGTCCAACTTCATTTGCCAGTTTTGGCCAATGATAATCAGATGTACCTTTAACAATCTTTTCTTGCAACTGAGTCAAGGTAGCAGAAGGAAAGCTATGGCTCTTGGCATGACTTACTAAGACCAAATTTTCATTTTCATTAGGGACATCCAAATAAATTCTATTAGAGGAGTAATAAATGCTACAGCTTGATTGGCATGGCAGAACTCAACCTAGGACATAGGCACTTAGCAGAAAAACGTGATGATCTGATATAGGACCGATTGAAATTGTGACTGGTTTTGAAATAAAATGAGGAATGAGTTGATTAAAAATACTCACTATGTTTACAATTTCAATGGATGTGGGCATTTCAGAAAATTCCTGATTTCTAGAAGTAGAAAGGATGGCTCCAGTATCAACTCCAAACCTAAACTCTCTTCTGTTTACTCTGCAATTAAGATAAGAACCAGATTTATCTAAATGGATTGGGGGAGAATTAATGATGTCAAAATCCCTAGAACTATTCCATTGGAGAAGAAATAAAGGCATAAAGCCTAGTGTTGCTTACATCCTGAGTATTATTGCTAACTGTACATGTACTAGGTTTCTTCATACGACTCATTCACTTGGCAAAGATATGCATTTCAGTTACGTGTGTTGTCATATATTGCATGAAATATGTCATTTGGTTGCTTATATGCAAGATTGGCCTACATATTGTGAATGTCATGGGTTAATTAGGAATCTGCTCTGACCCTGTGTTAACTATGCTAGCTATATTAACCATGTAACCTACGTGAAATATGTTTTAAATGTCCATGTCCAGTCATCTTGGCATTCTCCAAGTGATTTGCAGGGGCTACAGATTTTTCCCTGATGGGGAGGGTGTAAGAATGTGAGGCAAAGCCCCTTTCATACTTTGACCTTTTCAGTGGCAACCCTGAGTGGCCCATTTATGTTTGTAAACCATCTTGAAACCTTGAATGCCTCATTTACATATGAAAAGGTCATGAAGTGATGAGGGTTGACAAAGGACCATAGGTTGGCCTCCAATGCCTTTTTTAACCTCACTGATGAACAGCTGGCAAGAATGAGTGTTTGAAAGCAAAAAAGTCGATAAGGAGCATGCCTGCAAAGTAGTCCAGTTGCTAGTGAGTAGAAAGAGCTTGGCATCTGGGGCAGGAAACCTGCTGCTTAGGAGACTAGTAGTCTCAGGGCTGAGACTCTAAGAGAGAAGAATCAGAGAGACTCCTGCTTGTTTCTGGGTCTGACTCTTTCCAAAAAAAAAGACTTGGCAGTATCCTAGACCAAGATATCAGCAGAGCCAGAAGGTACAGAGGGTGAGTACAGACAAGCAGTGAAGCAACATCCAGCACAGACTATAAGACAAAGGTCAGCAGGAGCAATGTGAGAACACCAGCAGTCCTGCAGCATCAAAGTTTTGGTACATGGTGTCTCCTAACATGTGCTATAGGGAACGTGCAGGTTCCCTATGTGTTTGCCTCTCTACTAATGAACTGTCTGTCCTTACACTCTTCCCACTGGCATGGTGTGTGTTTGTGAGAGAGTGCACCTCAGTTCTGTGATGGAGAGATTCAGCTGCTTTCAACACCTCTGTGACATTTCAGAAAATGCCTTTGCTAATTCTGTTCTCTGGCGGGCTAAACATAATGTAAATGCAACACTGGATGAATATCTGGAACCTGGAGTAATCAATCATATCTCCAAAGGACCCATCTTATGAATGCCAGTTAAGGGAATAAACCAGTGGGGAGTTACATGTGAAAGCCTCAGACTAAAGTATTAACACCTCCCAGAGCCCAGAGTCTTCTCCATTTTCTCCACAATAAGGATATGGTTTCAAGAAATTTACAGTCAGATCTGGATCTGTATCAGCAGCAAGGATGGATGTGATGGCTGCTTTCTTGGCTCCATTTCAGTTTTAGAACTTGGCTGAGAAGTGAGAAGGAGCTATTTGCTATGAATGTGTTGAAAAATAGGACTAATAAAGAGAAACCCCATTTAAAATCACTGTAGACAATATAAAATACTTGGGAGTCCACCTGCCAAACAAACCCAGAAACTATATGAACACAATTACAAAACGCTTTTCACACAGATAAAGTCAGATCCAAACAACTGGAAAAATATCAATTGTTCATAGCTAAGCCAACCTAATATAATAAAAATGACAATTCTACCTAAATTGATTTACTCATTCAGTGCCATACCAATCAAACTGCCAAAAAAGTTATTTTATAGAGCTTGAAAAAATAATAACAATATTCATCTGGAAGAACAAAGGTCAAGAATATCAAGGGAAGTAATGAAAAAAAAATGTGAAGAAAGGTGGCTGAGCCATACCAGATCTCAAACCATATTATAAAACAGTAATCATCAAAACTATCTGGTACTGGCTAAGAAATAGAGTGGTGGACCAGTGGAATAGATTAGGTACCCAAGACACAGTAGTAAATGACCATAGTAACCAAATGTTTGATAAACCCAAAGAACCGACCTTTTGGGACAAAAACTCACTATTTGACAAAAAACTGCTAGGAAAATCAGAAAACAGTATAGCAGAAATGAAGTATAGATGAGCATCTTACACTATATGCCAAGATAAGGTCAAAATGGGTACGTGATTTTGAACACAAAGGTTGATACCATAAACAAATTAGGAGAGCAGATATATGGAGCAGGGAAGAACTAATGACCACATAAGAGATAGAGAGCATTCTAAAAAGCAAAATGGATAATTTTGATTATATTAAGTTAAAAAGATTTTACACAAATAAAACTAAATCAACTAAGATTAGAAGGAAAGCAGAAAGTCAGGAAACAATTTTTACAATAAGTGTCTGATAAAGACCTCATTTCTCAAATATATAGGGAAATGAGTCAAAATTATAAGAATACAAGTCATTTTCCAATTGATAAATGGTCAAAGCATATTGAACAGGCAGTTTTCAAATAAAAAATCAAAGCTATCTATAGTCATATGAAAAATGCCCTAAATCACTATTGATTAGAAAAATGCAAAATAAAATAACTCTAAGGTTCCATCTTACAGCTATCAGATTGACTAACATGACAGAAAAGGAAAATGATAAATATTGGAGGGGAATATGGAAAAACTGGAACACTAATGTACTGTTGGTGGAGTTGTGAACGGATTCAACCACTCTGGAGAGCAATGTGGAACTATTCCCAAAGGGCTATAAAACTGTGCATACCCTTTCATCCAGCAATACCCCCTACTAGGTCTGTATTCCAAAGAGATTTTGTTTTAAAAAGGCAAAGGACCCATTTGTACAAAAATGTTTATAGTAGTTCTTTTTGTAGTGGCAAAGAATTGGAAGTTGAGACGATGTTCATCACTTGGTTGATGGCTGAACAATTTGTGATACGTGAATGTAATGGAATAATATTGTGGTATAAGAAATGATGAGCAGGCTGATGTCAGAAAAACTTGGAAAGACTTACATGAACTGTTGCTGAGTGAAGCGAGCAAAACCAGGAAAACATTGTATGTAGTAATAGCAATATTATATGATGATCAACTGTGAATGACTTAGCTATTCTCAGCAATACAATGATCCAAGACATCTCCGAAGGACTATCTATCCCCAGAGAAAGCACTGATGGAGTCTGAATACAGATAGAAGCACACATTTTTTTGTCTGTGCTTTCTTTCACAACATGGCCAATATCAAAATATGTTTTGCATCATTACATATGTATAATGTATATCAAATTACTTATCTCAGGGAAGGGGGAGGAAAGAGAGGGAGGGGGACAGTTTGGAACTCAAATTTTTTTTGAAAAATGAATGTTAAAAATTGTTTTTCATGTAATTGGAAAAACATAAAATATTATTCAAAAATGGGACTAAAATAGTCAGATCCATTCTGGGATAGCCCTGGTTGAGAGAATAAGAGGAAATGGGGACAAGATTTTCTCCAAAAGCATGTATTTTGGGAACTTGAAACAGGTTCATGATAACATGAGGGGGGAGACAGAATATGCCTGAAATAAACTATCAAATCTTTAGAAGATTTCTTCTTAGTATACTCAGATTAGGTAAGAGTAGATATAATGGAGCTGTTGATTAACACTTAACTAATTTATGGGATTATGATGCCTGCCTACAACTGATCTTTTAATTTATTACAGGAATCTTTAAAACAATGAAATAAGGACTCCAGTCTTTTAGGTCTTTCTTCATACCAGGAGAAATAAGTTCTCCATTGACCATCCTGAACTTTAGAATCCTGGGAATAAAGTGCACTTTCCTAAATCATTTTCGCTAAATCTAAAACAACCAGGTAGTAGTCACTGTTTCAAAGGATTATTGCTAGTGATATTATTCCATTCAGTCATAAATCTGCATGCCTTTGGGCGACAGTGTACATACAGAAGTCAGGCTTGAGTGTCTTTCTCTGGGATTGGCAAGATCTTAGAACCTTTGTGAGAGAAATGATTATTTCTCTCTCATATAAATAATCAATTATTGAATTAGGACCAGGATTTTTTTCAGAAACCTGTAGGTTGTTCAGTCTCTAAAGGACATTGTTGGTGAATGAGATTGCCCAAATCCCAGGGGTACATGCTTTTCAATCCTGGGTGGGAGACCCCACCCAACTAGAGAACCTCACAAAGAATTTAATCGAAGGTGAATTCTGGACCTTGTCTTCCACTCAGCCAGGTCTGAGTAGAGGTGGACCCCATTTTGTCTAGATTGCTCTAGTAGGGACAGTCCAAATAAGAGATAAGTCTCTGTGTCCAAGACTGAGTGATCAGAGTCCCATCCCCAGATCTTCATTAGAATAAGCCCACCTCTCATTATAATATTCATTCACTTCATTGATTGTTAACCAATCAGATTTGATTGCCACCCTCAGGAACAACAGTCCATGAGGGGTCTTTGGCTTTCAAGAGAGTCATTACACCTTTTATTGATTATCCATTAGTAATGATTAATAAAATGACTAATTACCCAGAAACTAATGTCTCTCAAACCTTTTAATGCGTCACATTTGGCTCCCTTGTTCTCAGTTCACACAGGAAAGACAAGAGAGGGAAAGAATATAGGGAGCCTGGGCTAAGGAAAATCAAAAGGTTCAGTGCTGGAAAGGAACCTATCTTCAGGTTAGAAATATTTGTTCCTAAATCTTCTCAATTGAGAAAATGAAAGGGTCCCCACCTGCTGACTCACAACGCTCAGCTCATGCTCTTTGTTTTTGAGTGTACTGAGCACAGGGCCAAAACTCCCAGCAGCTAGGTGCAGCTAGCATCCATGTGTGGCTTACACCTTGATCAAGTTAATCATATTGCTAGAGGAAAGACTATTCCAGGTGGGTCTTGCTGAGATGTATTCCCACAATGCAAAAAGAAAATCATCCACAATCTGAATCAATCTATCTCAATTCACACAGGAAAAACCCAATTCATCCTGGGGTAGAGAACACCCAGGAATTGTCCATTTCCAACTTCATTCACTCAGGATTCGAAATAGATTAGGATACAGAGGAGGGAAATTCATATATTCCATAAATGTTCTGCCTTACTCTGTGAAATCAAAACTCAGATATTTCTCTGAAGGAAACATCTATTGGCAGCTCCTTCCACGCCTAGGGCTACTCTGAGAGACCTGCAAAACCTCACATTGATTCCAAAGCCTTGGTACATCAATAGTTTCTCAGCTAAACAATGCTTCTAACAAATCTGATCGTTTTTTAATTGGCTTGGCACATATCTAAGCAATATCACCAATGAAAAACCTCATAAAGATTTAAATCAGGTCTCTTACTTCTGATCATCAGACCTGTGGGAAGCTGAGTAAGGAAGTCTCAGCACCAGCCTCTCCTACAATTGATCAGAGTCCAATTCACCATTCTGTTGAAGCAAATAAACTCAATCATTCAGTGTTACGTTTAGGAATCAGATCTATTAGAAATACATGTCTATTTTTTATTTATCAGTTAGATCAAGCTTCTATCAAAACCTTCTATTTAAGGAGCTGTTTGGAAGGTGGCTATTTGCCAGCCAAGAGTACCAGTTTGACACAGGAAGTCTGGGACTTACAGAAGCTCCTAGAAAATTCTAAGCAATGATCTCAGGCTACAAACCTTGTAATAATGTAACAACTCAAGGTATTTTTATCTAACAAAAAGGAAAAATAAATCAAAGATACATTTGTGTTATACAATCATGACAATTCAGTAATGTAGCTTCAAGGACTCTAGGATGAGATAAAAGCATTACAAATTACAAAGACTCAAAGTAAACCGTTATGTAAAAACCAAGGCATAATTTTATCTGCTAGATGACACTGGACCTGAAATTAGGAAGATCTGAGTTCAAATTTGAGTCAGATGCTTCTTGGTTGTATGATCTGGGGCAAATCCCTAAGCTTCGGTCAGCCTCAGTTTCCTCATCTGTAAAATTTGGATAATAATAGCTCTTAGCTCACAGGGTTGTTGTGAAGATAAAATCAGATAACATTTGTAAAGTGCCTTGCCAACCTTAAAGTGCTATATAAATATTAACTGTTATTATTATTTTTTATTATTACAGAAATGGTTGGCATCTTACAGTGGATGTTACCACTGACTCAGAGGTCATTAATCTTGATCAACAGCTAGTAACTTAAGTTATAGGACTAGTTTTTTTTTTCTTCAGAATAAAATCATCTTATTTTAACATTTTAATTTATTTTTTATTTTTTTTAAATTTTGGATTCCAAAATCTCTCCCTCCTCCCACTACCACTGAGAAGGCCAGCAATATGTCAATTATACATATGAAATCATATAAAACATATTTCTGTATTAGCCATATTTCAAAAACAAAGCAAGACAAATTAATAAAATGAGAAAATTACACTTCAGTTTGTGTTCAGAGTGCATCAATTCTCTCTCTGGAGGTGGATAGCATTTTTCACCATGAATCCTTTGGATCATTGTAGATCAGAGCACTGAAGTCTTTCACAGTTCATCATTACAATAGGACTAGTTATTTTGACCAGCAAATTAAGGCCTTTTAATTTTATTGTAATCATAAGTTTGAGACTGTAATATTCTGATTCTTCCAAAAGTCTATAAAAGGGGCAGGACTCAGTGAAAAGGACCACTCATATTTGGAATCCATCACAGTAAGCTTGAAGTTTTCTGAGGAAGATGTTGGTGTCAACAGGAAAGTGGCTTCTGGTATGCCCAGACCCATCAGCCATCTCTAGAGTGTCATCACAGTTTGGAGCTAAGCCGTGCCTATTGGTGTTATTAGAGGGATGCTGCTGGCAGGTGCCCTGGGTCTAAACACCTTGATCCCCCATGCAGCTTCTCCTCTCCACAGCTCAACTCAATTATCTCTTGGATCCATGGTCGATCTCTTCTCTTTTGATAGATGCTCCATGAAAATGCTTTCTCCCTGTAGTGACTGCTTCTCTCCACCTATGTCTGACTAGACAGTATGTGAACACCTCTGCTCCATCCTGGATTTGTCCCAAATGATTTGAATCATCTCCAAATGACTCATCCAAATTCTTCAATGAGTAGCTCCAGTTCTGGACACCCCAACCCATGTGAAAGGAGGAGAGAACATCCCTTCCCTTCCTGCTGACCTCTAAGACAGGTGCAAGGAAACCTCCTCCCAGTTTGGGTTTTCTCAAACTCACAAACTTGTTGAGTGACTTCAGAGCTGACAGGGTTTAAAGGCCTCAAGGGACCATGATCATCTTTCAATTAGTCAATCCCACACTCCTCCTTCCAACTCACAGGTCATAGACACACCTTTGCCATTAGATGAACACTTTGTTAATATCTCATTGCCTTTTCTATCTCTCCTTTTCCTATCTCAACAAGGTGAGAAAGCCAAAAAGCAACTACTCAAAAGACCAAAGACCCCAGGTGCCCTAGTGAATGTATACAACTCTGATGCCACAGGTTTCACAAAGCATGTATTGGTGTTTGAGCAAAAAGCACATCAACCCATTGATTCATGTTTGGGAGTCTAATGAGATGGAGAAAACATAAAGATTCATAATCAGCACATCTCTCAGATGAAGGGTTGACTAAAAGAAAATTACCAATCAGCCCTGGCTATTGAATTAAGAAAGCTGGTGTAAACAAATGGCTTGAGTTCATTGTCAAGGACCTCACCAGGGTGAGTGTCCTGCTGAGAAACCTTGATGTCTAGGGAGCCTACAAGAGAGTGAACTGATGAAAAGGCACTCCATGACAAGTCAGTTGAGAGGCAAGGCAACTCACCTGCATGCAACTAGCCCCAGAGATTGACAAATGATGCATTGCAATGTATGGTTTGTTGAATGGATCATGTGGATGTGAATAAAAGCACAAATGAATTAAAAGCATTTATTAAGTACCTACTGTGTGCTAGGCACTGTGATGTAAAGGATATCATGGGATGTGATGTTTGACTTGTCATCCAGGTTAGATGGGAATGAATATTATTAATATTTATGTTATGCTTATGATGTGTAATTTTGAGGGATAATGAAATTCTCAACTGAGAGGATGGGTGTTTCTACAATAGCATTTCACTCTGTGGGGAGCAGAGGGGGTCTCAGAAGTCTTCACAAGTGGAATAAATTTGTGAGACATTGGCAAGTGTCCAGGTAAGTACCCAGCACACAGATTTCCAGGTTCCTTATTTCTTTTTCTTTTGCAATGTAAATTCTTGCCTGTCATTTGGGGAGGGTCCCAGGGAACAGAGGGCACAAGAGCTGGGTCCCAGACACATATGCATAAAAATGTTTCACCTTAGATTCCCCTTTCCATGAGTTGTAGGAGAAAGAGAAGTTTCAGAAGAAAACTGGGCAGATGTTCTATGTAGGAGTACAGGGTCTATTTCTTTTCTATTTTCATGTCCACAGTGAATTGAGGCTCCATGTTCTATAAATGTGGAAAGTCATTTGGACTGAGAGATGAAATTACAGATTTGGAATGAGGGTAGAGTCATAGATTTTATATTTTAATATTTTAATTAAAATTTCATTTTCATTCCATAGTATAAATTCAGAACCCAGCCACCATGAGAAACATCAGAGTAGCCTGAGATTTTACAGACCAAGTACTTTCTGGTGGCTGGTCATACTAGAGTGTTGTTGTAAGTCCTTCATTCTTAAAGAGGAAGTGAAAGAAAGCTGAAAGTCAGAGAAATAGGGATACAATGATGTGAAAGCCAGTTTCCTCAAAACCAGCACTGGCCACAGTCATTGGGAGAGAATGTTTGTTTCTATTGCTTGTGTTCTTCTGTGGAGCCTATTTTCCTCCTTGTATGCCCTTCCTCCCATTATCAGACTCTACCTTTTGGCCCCTGCCTTCTTGGACCAGCTGGGATTCCTGCTGCTGCTTCCAGGCAGTGGGTCAGCACCCTAGGTGGGAAGATAGAAAGAAATCAGGGAGACTAATAGCTCCAAGTCTATGCTCCTCAGACTCTGACAGTGGATGTTCAGTACCATGGAGAGCAACCACACAGTCCTGATTGCGGCTACCTGATCT
Source organism: Vombatus ursinus (assembly GCF_900497805.2). NCBI lineage: Eukaryota > Metazoa > Chordata > Mammalia > Diprotodontia > Vombatidae > Vombatus > Vombatus ursinus. Next base: position 12,833,281 of record NW_020954546.1, on the reverse strand, counting down.
GTGAGCTCTCCTACCAAAGTTAGGACTACCCTCTGCCCTCATCAGGCACTGCATTGGGGGGGCAAGATGGTCATGGTCCTGGCACCACAGTAGGTGCCCCAGTAGGGCCCAAGGAGCACAGTGCCACGTTTCTCCATAGCCAAGAATATCCCCTATTCCCACAATCAGTGGCAGGGACCCACCATAGTCAGAAAACAGGTTGATAAGTTTAGAATAGGATAAGGTTGTGAGGGAGGAGGGGGGTTAGAACCAGAGAATTTGGTCCTAGGGGATAGAATGGAATGTCCTTTATACTAGTTTCCCTTCTAAGGCTTAATGTACTGAAATGATTCTGTGGGTACCCCAGCAGTGATGTGTTTCTGGGTTCAGGGTCAAGTACCCCCCTACGACATACAAAAACAGGAGAGACTTGAATTGGTCACTTTTTGATATCTAGGTCAGGAAGACTCCACCCCAGACCTTTAGTACTCCCCTAGACTGGGTCAGCACCACCCTCTACATGCCCTAGTTCCAGGAGAGGGGTGAGAGGGAAGGAGGAGAAAAGGCGCAAATGTGCCCTTACAGCAACTCATGTTAGGCTTTCACACTCATTTTGAGCTAGTTGAACATCAGCCAGGGGTGACTACAGCCTTCCTAAACATCTATTTCTATGTATCAGCAAAGAAGTTTCCCAGCATCCCCAGGGACCTTCTCTTCCCTCAAGTCTTTGCAGTAACTGATAAGCAGCTCAAGTCAGTCATCAAGGTGATCCCCAGGGTCCTGGAGACTCTGACTAGGAATGTGGAGATGGGCTGTCCATGGCACAAAGAACCAGTGGGGATGAGTGGGAAGTGGGGCTGGGGGGAGCTTCTGGGAGAGAGAATAGGAGATGGGAAGGTTAGAAAAGAGAGGATAACAGGAAAATGAGTTGGAGAGTGGACAGGGCTTGCATGGGAGAGGGGTTAAGCTGGACTGAGGAGGGCTAAGGAGAGAATGGGGGTCAAGGTGGGTATGCCAGCTGAGTCCTGATCTTCCCCATCCACCCACCCTCACCCTCAGGACTCAATCATGCAGCACTACATGCTCAACCATCTGGTGGAAGTTCAAGGGCAGTGTCAGTCAATAGATATTTATTAAGCTCTTACTATGTGCCCAGCACTATGTTACATGCTCATGGGCCACTTCTGAGTCCAGGCGCTTCCTCAGAGGCACCAAGTCCTCTTCCATCCAATAAAACTGAGCCAAGGGCTAGAGGAAGGGACAGCCCTCTCCCTACATCTTTCTTTCTGGGGGGTGGGGGAGGGGCTGTTGAGTTCTCTGTTATCAAGATTTGGAGCAGTGGGTGCTCAGGTTAGGCTTGAGTTTGGCAGGAGACATTCTCCTTCAGTTCTGGGAGAGAAGTAGGTGCATTATCTCACCCAGATATTTTTCTTTCATCCCCTTTTCTCTGTGTCTCCCCATCTGTTTTTCCTTCCTACCCCTGCATATCCACTACACAACCCCCAACCCTCTGTCTGTCTCTGATTCTCTTTCTATCACTCTCTCTCTTCACTCCCTCACTGTCTATTTCCCCCCCTTCTCTCCCTCCCTTCACTTCTCCCCCTCTCCCTGTCTCCGCACAGGTTTAAACACCACCAGATCAAACATCTCTTCCTTCAAGCCCAGATGATGTCTTTGGTGCCAGCTAGTTTATCTATATTGACCAGCCCCAAGAGTTCATGGACAGAAACCTAAGTTTCCTGTCCTAGAAGTTGTTACCCACCCCCACCCCCCACCTCCACTTCCCAATTCTCACCTGCTTATGGAGCCTTAAGGGATTCTCAAGTCTAAACTCTTTCCTACATATAGGTCAGACCTATCAATTTCCCCTCAGGGCAAAGGGGACCAAAGGTCTGAAGTCTTTCAGAAGGTGAGGGGAGGTTTGAGATTCCTTGCTGGTGAAGAGGAACATTCAGGCCACATCTGATAAAGAATTGACTTGTATTTGCTGAAACTAGACAATACACTAGTGATTTGAGGAATTGGAAAAGAAGAGGATTTGCATTTTATCTTAGAGGTAGTAGGGAGCCATTGGAGAGGTTTGGGGGAGGGGAATAACATCATCACATATCTGTTTTAGGAATATCTATTTAGTAGCTGTGTGGCAGGTGGATTGGGGTGGGGGAAGACTGGAAGAGGAGAGACCAGTAAAGGAGGTAACAGCAATCATTCAGGTAAGAGGTGATAAAGAACTGAACTAGGGCAGAGAGGGCATGAGTGGCAAAAAAGGGAAAGATTTAAGAAACACTGTGGAGATAGGATCCACAGGATTTGGCTACTGAATTGATATGTGGGTTAAATAAGAGAGAAGAGTCAAAACTGACTCCTAAGCTGTGAGCCTGAATGACTAGATGTCTGGTGATGCCCTCAATAGAAAGAGGGAAGTTAGAAGGAGGGACAGGATTGGGCAGAAATTAATTCTATTTTAGACATGTTCAACTTTTAACAGAGAAAATTGAATTTGAGAAGTGAAATGGGAATTAGTTGGATTTTTAACATCCTTAAAGACTAAGGATGTCCCCAAGAGATTCCTAAGTTATATCCAGGTAGAGATGTCCATCAAGTATGTAGGCAAGATTATTGACCTCCCCCAGCTCCAGGGTCACTTCTGGGCCCAAGAAGACCCAGGCACTTCCTCAGAGGCACCAAATCCTCTTCCATCCAGGAAGGCTGAGCCAAGGGCTAGAGAAAGGGACAGTCCATTCCCTACATCTTTCTCTCTTCTTGGGGGAGGGGGGACTGTTGAGTTCTCTGTTCATAATTCAGAGAATGAAGTTCAGGAGAGATTAGGATTGGATAATCAGATTTAGAAGTCACCTTCATAGAGATGTTATTGAGCTTTATAGGAACTGGTAAGATAATCAAAGGAGAGAGTAGATTTTTCAAAGAAGAAAGGGACCAGGACAGCAGAGCCAGAGTATGGGAACATGATGATCCTGAGAAGGAGAAGTCAGACAGATAAGAGAACCAAGAGGGAGTGTCACAGAAGTCAAGGAGAGAGTAGCCAAGGGGACAGGGCAGTTATAGAGTCAAAAACTTCAGAGAAGTAAAGAATAATCAGGACTAAGGAAAGGCCACTAGATTTAGCACCTAAGAGATTACAATTACAAGTGTACAATGATTTCTTTGGAGACAACAGGTTCCAAAAAGTGGTGGGTTCACAAGCTAGACTACCAGGGACTGAGAAATGATAGAGAGGTGAAGACATGGGGGCAAGGAGTACAGGCAATCCTTTCTCAGGGTTTGACTATAAAATGTAGAAAAGCTATGGCTTAAGAATTTGAGGGTCTTTCAGGGTCAAGCAAAGGTTTCTGAAGACTCAGGGAATATTTGTAGGTGGCAATGGAGTAGAGAAAGTGAGGGAATAACTGAGGGGTAAGTTCCCAGAAGGGATGAGAGAGGATGGGGTCAAGAGCATAAATAGAAGGGTTGGCTTTGGAAAATGGAAGGCCTTCATCAACAAGCATTTCTTATTATGGAGCAAAATAAAGAGAGAATGGTGGTGGTTGGGGGATGATGAAAAGAGTTTTGAAGTTGGGGGTGGGGTGAAAGAAAAAGTTCACAATGAATGGCCTCTTGCCTCAGTAAAGTAAGAAGAGAGATCCTCTGCTGAGGAAGTGAGAAAGAAGTGGTGGAAAAAGTCAGACAGGATTCAGAACGAATAACATAAATTTGTTTTGAATCTGTTCATTACCATTTCAAAACTTTCTCCTGGTACATTCAGCAACACAAGGAAAGGAATGGAGAAGGCTGACACCATGTCCCAAAGGTCATGTGACACTGGAGTGATGGTGAAACCCAAGGAAGTTATGAAGGCTATAAGTGATACCCAGAGAGCTGGGACACAGTCAAGTGGAAGTAGAGCTGAGAGCTTTGGGCTTCCACCAGATGGCACAGAAGCAGTGTATGTGATCCTCATCTCACTGTCCCAGACTTTTCTGCCTCAATTGTTTGTGGATGACTGGAGGCAAGAGCATGTGACTTAGAAAGTGATCCAAGCCAAAAAGAAAGGGAATGCTTCTAAAGGATTCAAGTTCCAGTCACAAAAACGCCCCTCGCTTTGGAGAGAATCCAAGAAGTTAGTGTCACTATACAGTGGAATACAGAAGCAGAATGGAACTGATCCCATACAAGGTCCCCACAAAGCAGCTGGTGCTTGGCCAACTTCTGAGTCCAGTCTGCTATGTGCTCTCCAAGGCTAAACCAGAGAGTAGTCACAAGGGAAGGCACCACCCTCATGAGTTCCCTTTCACATTGAAGGTTAAATTCTATGCCATAGTCCAAGCCAAGATCAGCAGCACAGAATATCTATGTCTTCATCTGATGGTCAGCCCGGCAGCTGCATGAGATGAACTTCCTGTGAAAAGTAATTGTTTCCACCCCTTGGTGGGATTAGCAAAGATTTAAGAAAGACCATGGAGATAGGATCAACAGCATTTGGCTACTGAATTGATATGTGGGTTAAATAAGAGAGAAGAGTCAAAACTGACTCCTAGGCTGTGAGCCTGAATGACTAGAAGTCAGACTCATTATTTCTCTCTCTCTTTTTTTTTGAGGCAATCAGGGTCAAGTGACTTGCCCAGGGTCACACAGTTAGTGTCTGAGGCTGGATTTGAACTTAGGTCTTCCTGACTCCAGGGTCAATGCTCTATCCACTGCACTACCTAACTGTCCCAGACTACATATTTCTCAAAACTGTTGGGTTTAGATTAGCTCCACTACTAAGGGGATGTCTGTAGTCTAGTAGAACAGTGGGCTCTTAGTCCTTTGGTAGATGTTTTATTATTTGTTGTTTTCTTATTATTCTGTATCATCTATTTATTTACTGATTCTCTACTGAGAATAAAAAGAGTTGCATACAGTATCTAACCATGCTTGTCTGCATCAGTATTCATGGAAATAGCAAATTAATGAAGGAGCCAGGGTTTTGCCGGTGGATAAGGACTCAAATTGTCATTGTTCAGTTGTCTGACTCTTTGTGACCCCATGGACCACACTGTCCAGGGAGTTTTCTTAGCAAAGATACTGGAGTGGTTTGTCATTTCCTTATTCAGTGGATAAATGCAAACAGAGGCTAAGTGACTTGTCCAGGGTCACATGAGCTAGAAAGTGTCTGAGACCAGATTTGAACTCTAATCTTCCTAACTCTCCACCCAGCACTCTATCCACTGAGCCACCTAGGGACTCAAGAGCTGATTTCTAATGGGGTAAATATAGAAACCATAGAATTATAATTGAATAAATAAATGAAGAAAAAATTTATCAAGCAGTTACTATATGCCAAGTACTAGGGATACAAATACAAACAGTGGAGACAGCTGGGAGAAGAAGTTGGGGAGGCCTGTCTCCCCAGTCAGATAAGGGGGGAACCAAAATACAGAGAGCAGAAATTAGTTCAAGATACGTAAAAAGAAGTCCTAAATTTGACCTAAAAGGGGACTTCTTTTTGTGCACAGATTTTTTAAGTGTTCTTGTGTCTGTCTTATCATATTATCTGTCTTTTGTAAGTAAAAATTTTCCTGGGACCTGATCAGCTGACAAGTTTGACTCTCTTTTAACTCTGGCCAAGTTAGAAGGCAGATAAGAGACAGATAAGAGGAAAAGGAATCTTTATTCCCAATTTACAGAAATTTATGGCATTATCAAACTAATTAGAGACTAAATTTATGACTTAAATGTAATTTTCTGCTGTGACTTTCCAAATGTGGTTTGAATGTTTTTTTTAATAAATGCTGAAGTATTTTATTGAGTTTTGAAGTAACTCACAATAGAATTTGTCTTAAGAATAAATGAGGGGGCAGCTAGATAATGCAGTGGATAGAAGCCCGGCTCTGAATTCAGGAGTACCTGAGTTCAAATCCGGCCTCAGACACATAACACTTACTAGTTGTGTGACCCTGGGCAAGTCACTTAACCCCATTGCCTAACCTAAAAAAAAAAAAGAAGAAGAACAAATGAGAATAGAACTGTTAAAGTTACAGGAAAACAACACTTAGATTTTTTTTTATCACTCTATCCCCAGAAAGGAATAGGTGCATTGCTTTAGTGCAAGGAGGAAGATAATTTCACTGATTTGAGAAAAGGAAACAGAACTTGATTTGAAAGTGGTATTAGTAGAATTCCAAAGTGAAAAAAAAAAAACAGGTTTAAAGTTTTCAGTTTAAAGCGATATATCTAAGTTTTCTGCTCTAGGTGAAGGATATAGGTGAACATAAGAGTATCACCATATATGTATATGAGGGAAAGAATAAAGCAAAGGAATCTAAACCAACACCTCCACCCCATTCTACAGCAGGGTTATACCCCTAAGAGGTCTCTCTCCAGCTTCTCTACATCACAAAACCTCAGGCTAGAGAAAGGGAAGTAAGTTTGGGCTAAATTTCAAAGCCACTTTACAATTTGAATTTTTAAGAACTGTCTTGCTTCTAGGCCACAGAAGGAGAAGCATATTTAAGGGAGTGACTTGAATGTAAGTAAAATTTAATTTGGAAAAATGCTTTGTGTTACTTCTGTGTATAATATAACAGAACTTCATATTTGAATAGAACAGGCATTTGTAAGCTCTTTAGAACCCCAAAGTCAACGGCTTTGATCCTATCTCCACAGTCTTTCTTAAATCTTTGCTAATCCCACCAAAGGGTGGAAAAAATTACTTTTCACAGGAACCAGTGTTGTATAAAAAAAGTTTTGTGCCAAATTACAAGGGAGAAATTCAGTGAAGTGAAGATGGGTCTTATAGATACTCTGGGATATGAAAGAGAGGAGGCAGATCAGAGTATGAAAAGAGAACAAGAAAGGTCCTATTTTAAAGGGCTTTAATCAAAGTCAGAGAGAGAGAAAGAGAGAGAGAGAGAGAGAGAGAAATGTTTTGTAGTTATTATTTGCAAAATGGAAACTATAGTAATAAAATAACAGTACGTCATTCCCAGGCTCCAAAGCAGGAAGGGAATGTGAGGTTGCCCATGTACAGCCTCTCCCTATTTCTCACCCAGAGTTAAAACTGAAATGTCTCAGGGATAGGTGAGAGAGTGGAAGCTAGATTTCAAACACAAAAGGAATTGGGTTAGGGGTTTTTTTGGGGGGGAGAGTGATTTAAAAGGAAATAAAGAAAGTTTTGTGGATCTGGGAGTGTCACCAGGAATCTTCAAAGTTGAGCTAATTGATATCAATGAACTCTAACTTTTGGAGTACTGACTACTAATGGCCCTTGGGAGAAAAAAATTTTTTTTTTAAGTTTTAAATGTTACCATTAGTGAGTGATTAAAAATCCAAATGTGATTTGAATGACAGTTTGTTCTGAAATTAAATAGGGTAACTGTTGTAAATTGGAACCTAATTCAAACTACATTTAATATTTGTCATTAAAATGGTCATGGCTCTGACAACCTGAGTCAAAATCCAGTTTCAGAAATTTGTTAGCTGTGTTACTTTAAGCAAGTTGCCTTACCTCTGTTTACCTCAGTTTCCTGATCTGTAAAGGAGATAAATAGTAGCATCCACCTCCCAATGATGTTGTAAGTATCAAAATATATAGTGATTATGAAATACTTAATACAGTGCCTAGCATATGATAAGCACTATATAAATGTTAATTCTTTTTATTACTATTATTATTTCTTTAATCAGATATAATTAACCCATATGGGGTAACTATATTGGGTTTTAAATATGATTAGTATAAAATGCTCACAGTGACAAAATGAATGATTTTCTGCATAAGACAATTTGGGAATGCATTTGTCTAAATTGATGTCATCTGACTGGTAACGAGTTTTGCTTCATGATATTGTATATGTTATTATTATGTTTCTAAGTTTTCTTGTATTGTAATTTTTGGGAAACTATTGTATAAGAAATGATGTTAAGATGATGATACAATTATATTGTTGAAAAAAATTTAATTCCTCTTAATCTGTATTTTGTGAAATTATTAATTAAATTATTGGAAGTTATTGTTATAGTGTTAAAACCTATGATGTATTTAATTGGGAATATATTAAAAGAAGAAGAAGAAGAATTACTTACTTTGTGGAAAAGAAAAAAAGAGAAAGAGAAACCTTGTAAAAATCTCCTTATCTCTAAACTTGCCAGGTTTCTTGGGACTGCCTGCTTGGGCAAGGTCATAAAATCTTATTAGTCCTGTGAAAGAATTTGTAAATTGGCTTACTGAGAAAATAGGATCCTCTCTTCTACTCCTTGTGAAAAGGAGTGGGGGGGAAGATTTACAAGTTTATTAATAGTATAGAAGTGATTTATGTGATGGTTTATGATGTTTAAAATTATAAAGTTGTATTTGGAATAATATATATTGAAGTTACATCTTGATCCAACTTAGTCTCAATAGACTCCAGTCTTAAAATTTTCATTTTGCTTTAGGGATTAATGTACAATACCTTAAGAGGTGGATCTCTGTTAGTCTGGAAATTTACAGTAATCAACCAATATTTTAGGAGATGGGGATGGGAGAGTTGAGTGAATATATTCACTATCTATGTGGAATTCCAAAATGTAATTATTTTCTTGATTTCCTGTGATTGATTTTTACACCTGGTTGAGTTTAAACTGGAGAAGAAAAAGAAGAGGATGATGAGTGAATTTGTGTGTGTGTATGTGTGTGTAAAACCTGGTTTAAAAAAAATTATTACTAACTGGCATTGTAACAACCTAAGAGAACAATAATAATTGTATCTAACCCTAAGTTATGATTTGTAAGATTTTCTATTTGAGGTAAAATCTCTTGTGACTGTAATTTTATTTCATTTCAAAATTTTAATTCAGGTATGAAGGTCTGAAGTAGCATTAAGTCAATAATTCACCATTCAAGGGAAATGCCACAAGTTGTTCAAAGGGAATGTGATCTAAAGACATGAGGAAGTGGGGGGAGGGGAATAAATCCTCAATTCAAAGAAGAAATACTGTGGATTCAAAGAATTTCAAGATAAAATTCCAGAGGAAAAAAAGAAAGTACTCTAAAATAATTACTAATAGAATCACAGAAATAAAAAAAGAAGAAGAAGAGATTTGCTCTAAGAACTTTAGGAGTGGATGAAATAAAGGAAAAGTGTAAGTTAGAGCACCTGGAAAAAATAGAAAGCTTAGAACAGGAGATGGAAAACCTTACCCAAGTAGAGTACATCCTGAAAAACAGAATGGATCAAATAAAGAAAAAATTCAATGATACAAGAAATATGAAAACAAAGTTGAAAGACTGAACAAATTAGGACATGTGTAGGACATGTATATCCACATGTGGATACACAGGGAGCTCACTGACCAATTTCGATGTTTCAAAATCACGTAAGGAAGATAAAACCATGGCAGAGTTCTCTAATAACAATGTTGAGTGCTAATGGTGAGAATGAGCTAAGCTCAGCAAGGCATCCTAAAAAAAATTAAAAGATTTGTTGTTATTGAGCTCATGTTAACCTCCCTGGCTTCCTTTAATTCCCAACTAAAATCTCACCTTAACAAGAAGCCTTTCTCAACCCCTCTTAATTCTAGTACCTTCCCTCCATTAATTATTTCCTATTTATCCTGAATATAGCTTGCTTTGTATATAATTGTTTGCATGCTGTCTCTCCCATTAGACTGTACGCTCTTTGAGGGAAGGGGCTGTCTTTTGCTTCTTTTTATACTTCCAGTGCTTTGTCCAATGCTCCTCCTATAGTAGGCACTTAATAAATATTGATTGGTTGATTGAGTGAGCTTTTTGGGAGAAATAAGGAGGATAAAAGAAGGGCTAGGACCCCAACCTGGGGTAGATGACATGATGGCAGTGTTCAGCGGAGAAAAGACAATTGCCTAACTCTTATTTCTGCTTTTTTTTTAGTAGGTCAAAGGAAAGGACACACACTTCTTATATTAAGTGTATGGTGAAAACAATGATTTATAACTATTAACCTAAGATGTGTCAGAGGATAGATCTAACTGAAAATTTCAAAGAATTATTCTTATTATGGGGAATCTAGGTGGCATAATGGATAGAGTACTAGGCTTGGAGTCTGAAATACCTGGAAACCTCTGTTTCCTTATCTATAAAACATGAAAGTTTGACTTTGCTTTGAAGATCCCTGCTAGCTCTAAATTTAGGCTTTCATGATGCTATTCTCTTTGATAAATTGCACTTGTTTGCTCCAGAAGGGCTAAGAATGCCACCAGAATGAGGCTTGATGAATGTTAGAGTTGGCTTTTGTCCTTCCCTGACTGGCCCAGGAGTCACTGCTATTGTCCAAAACTCTAAATTTGTTCATTGACAGTGACTCCTCTGTCAATCATATGTAATAAAGTAAATGTGTCATTGATTTTTCTTCCCCTTCTGTTTAGGAGGAGCTCATGCATCTTCCTTTGGGCCATCCCACTATTCTCTGAAACATTGGTTTAGTCCAGAAAGTAGTGTTGCAGTTTCATGGTGTGTTGTGGGGGCCACCCTCTTGAAGAATTCAGAGCCAGAGTACCTCTAATCCAAGTATGGACATTTATTGGGAATGATGCCTCCAACAGGCTGAGTTCCAAAAGGAACCAGCAACTTAGTAAGACAACACAGGCAAATTTATAGTGTAATGATGCTGATTACACAATAGAAATTATGAATATTAAAAAGGCAGGAGGGGTTAGTCAAGGGATTAGGTAACAGGGCAGGGGTCCCAGCCTCAATGGAACTGCTCATGCAATTACCCACAATGCATACAGAAAAACCCCTTGGGGGAAATTAATATATGCTAATTATATAATAAGCCTCTCTATGTCATAAGTTCACCTAAAGGAAAGCTTTTGCTATTACTCAGCAGGTGCCTACTTAGGGAAAGTCCCTTCTATTGTTTTGGGGTCCGTATCCTGGTGGTGCTGCTTTCTGATTGGCTGGCTATTGTGGTCCTGTCTAAGATTAGATGGATGTGTTTGTGGTTGAGTGCATGAACACACTTGCTGTTTCTGTGAGGAATATGAGGAATGGGTCAGGGGCATTGGCCAGCTAGAGGCAGTGGCTGGGATCCCATCACACAGACATGCCTGCTGTTTCTGTGAGAAATATGAGTTCATGGACACACCCGCTGTTTTGGTGAGGCAGTGAGGCATATATGAGGAGGTTAGGGTATTGAGTCTGGGGGAAAGGGGGCAGTGGCTATACTGAGTCTGGGGGTCTGGGGAGTGGTGAAAGCTAGATTGTGTGGCTAAATCAGGACATGCCTGCTGTTTCTGTGAGAAATATGAGTTCATGGACACACCCATTGTTTTGGTGAGGCAGTGAGGCATATACGATGAGGTTAGGGTATTGAGTCTGGGGGAAAGGGGGCAGTGGCTATATTGAGTCTGGGGGTCTGGGGAGTGGTGAAAGCTACATTGTGTGGCTAAATCAGGACATGCCTGCTGTTCAATGGGGCCCATAAGGGGGCTAGAATGTTGGGGCTGGGGGCAGCTTTATTAGGATTCCATCAGTAGCAGTAAGAAAGTTGCAATATGGTAGGTGAGGAAACAAGCCACTGAAATAAGAGGAGTGATGGCAGCCCTGAGACACACTTTAGCTTTTTCTTCCTTACGTGTGAAGAAGCCTCTCCACCAGCCAACTGTTCAGCATCTCGTTGTTACTAGATTGTGGCTAATGTCATGGAATCTTTGCTATTGCTCAGTGGTCCGTTTAGCAGAGCCAAAAATTCTCGGAGGTAAGAATGGGAGCAAGACCCAGGCACCAAAACGTCACAAACCTGGAAGCACCAGACAGAACAGATGGATGGAAGTTGTTGATCCAAAGGAACACCAAAGAAACAACACCCACCATGACAGGTGGGAACTAGGCTCTTTCCCATGGAAGGATTTTCTCAGCCACCAGCATTACTTCTCATCCTTGTAACTTCCAGACTGACAGCTTCTGCAGCCAACAAGCTGCTACTGCTCGTCCCCCTCCACCATAATCACCAAAATGCACTTGAGCAGCATCACCACTAATGCCTTCTGAAAGAAGCCACCTCCCCAGAGATCGTTCACTGGAGACCCTCATCCTGTCTATATCTTGTTCATACATAGTTGTTTTCATGCTGTCTCTCCCATTAGAGTGTGAGCTTCTGGAAGGCAGGGAATCTCTTTGGCCTTTCTTTGTATCTCCAGCACGTGGCAGAGTACATGGCACACAGTAGGTGCTTAATAAATGTTTGGTGACTGATGGTTTTTATAGGATTGTTTATCTGTTTCTCCCAAAGAGAATGATCTTTAGACTGGAAAGACAGACCGAAAATGGCTAATCGGGAGGGGAAGGCCAGCATAAGTGGGGCAGAGTAAAAGAACGCCATATGTGATCAGTTCAAATCCCTAGGCCCAGACAGACTACATCCCAGGGTACTCACAGGACCAGAGGATATGATTGCTTGAGCCATTGTCAGAGATCTTTGAAATAATATGGGTAATGAGAAGGTGTCACAGGAAAAGAGAACAGCAACTGTCATCCCGACTTTCAGCAAAGGGACGAGAGCTGAGTCTACAAACTATAGGCCAGAGGATTTGACTGGTTCCTGACAAAACTCTGGAATGTATTTTTAAATCTATTTTCTAAAATTTTAAATTTATTTTCCAGAATGTATTTTTTTGTTTTGTTTTGTTTTTTTGCTTTATGGTGAGGCGATCGGGGTTAAGTGACTTGCCCAGAGTCACACAGCTAGTAAGTGTTAAGTGTCTCAGGCTGGACTTGAACTCAGGTCCTCCTGACTCCAAGGCCAGAGCTCTATTCACTGTGCCACCTAGCTGCCCCCAGAATGTATTTTTAAATCTATTTTCTCTACCTTTCACTTCTTCTCCCCAATTGAAAAGAAAAAGAAAAAAAACCCGGTAGTAAATAAATAAGTAAATGTGTGTATGTGTGTGTGTACATATACATGTAGACGTAAGTATACATACAGAGAGACAGAGAGAGAAAGTAAAGCAGAACCTCTCATTGTTCAGTCCTTTTTCAGTCATGTCCAACTCTTCCTAACCCCATTTGGGTTTTCTTGGCAAAAATACTGGAACGGTTTACCATTTCCTTCTCCAGCTCTTTTGACAGATGAGGAAACTGAGGTAAACAGGGTTAAGTGACTTGCCCAGGGTCACACAGCTAGGAAGTGTCTGGGCCTGGTGTTCTATCCACTGCACCACCAAGCTGCCCCCAGGTCAGTGATATAGAAGGGAAAAACAAAAGTGCTAGGGATCAGGTGTGTTTGTCATCCACCATCTTCTGGGTATCTCTCCCCTCAGCTCTCCTCGTCCCTTCATAGCCATCCTCTACTGCCTCGCGTGTCCTTCCACCTCACTACAGACTCAGGTCTGGTTCAAAATCAAACCCTTCCCTCTTGTTCACCTTCCCTCCCTGGCCTTGAACTTCCTCTTCTATATAATACACAGGCTGGGCCAGAATCACAGAACGGTTAAATCTGGAAATACCTTAAAAACTGTATTAGTCCAACCCTCTCATTTCCAAAGGGGAAATGAATCCCAGAGAACTAGTCATTTGCCTAGGTTTATGTAGTTGGCCAGGAGCAGGACATGCTGAAGGTCTGGCTACAAGCTCTTTCTGTGCCTTAGATCGACCTCAGGTGTCCCTACCTCCTCCTGTACAGTCCTAGGATCCCTCAGAAGATGGTAGCACTTGTGTAGAGTGAGGATATTCTCTAAGCCCAGTGGCCCTGCCCCACCTCCATCCTCTCTGGTATTTGCCAGACAGGAAAGCCCTCTGGATTCAGAATCAAAAGATCAGGAAGAAAGGAGAAAGGAGGGAGGAGGGAGGAGAGAAGAGGTAGGGGGGAGAATGGAAGGGTTTGGGTGCAACCCTATGGGACCAGTGGATATATATTCCTGGTCAATTTTGCCCCAGTCAAAGACTTCTGGACAAGAACTGAACAAAGCATGTGGTGTTGGCCCAGAACCTAGACTCGATCCCTTGAGGAGACTGGGATACTCTCAGTGCCCTCCCAAGGTCAAAGCAAGCCCCTCTCAGGCTCCTTTCTGACTCAAACCATGTGTAGTAGCAATGGTCCAAGGTAAGGCAAGAAAGCTCTTTACCTCCCCCAACCTGTGCCTCACTGGCCCTCACCCATGGAAGAGAGGTCTTCCATGTAGCATCACCTGCTCTGGTTCTCAGCCCTGCTATTCCTCCAGCGCAGGGATTCCCAGACCCCTTCTTCACACATGCAGGACCAAGGGAACTGGTCTTTGAAAATTCATGGCAATGTACACTCATCTCCTCCCAATTCATCCCTACAGGTGCCCAGTCTGAGCCAACCTCCCCACCCAGTTCCACTCACCCTCCTCTCTCCTCTCCCTGACCAGGACAATACCACTCTCCTACAAACACTGGAAGGTCAGAACATCTGCCCAACCCTGGTCTTCCAACATGGGCTCTTTGGCAGCAAAATCATCTTTGAGTCTGAGGTCAAGGCCCTAGTAGAGCAGACAGGCAGGAAGGTAAAAAAAATAAAAATAAAAATAGAAATAGAAAATCCCAAGTAATTGGGACCAGGTAAAAATCTGAAAAAAGAGACAAAAGTTGGAAAGGACAACATAGGGGAAAGAAGGGTTGTGAGGAATAAAAGGTTATGTCCAAGAGCAATCAGTCCTCATTCACTGGGCATGACTTGATGCACACGAGAAAGGGATGGGATCCCTTGGGAAGTAGTGAGTCCTCCTACACCAGAGGTCTTCAAGCTAAAGCTAAAATGGCATAGATCCAGTTCTTAGGCACATGCACATAGCATTAGATTGATCTTCTTGGGATTCTGAGGAGATACCTGCCTATAACGTAGGTGCCTTACTGACGATTTGGTCAAAATTCCATAATTATATAATCATTCAGAGGTTTTGTCATGGTCTTCTCTGTTTATCTCACCTGATGTGGGCCAGTGAAGATGGGGGCATGAGCATTTTCGTCCCTGAGTGCAGGGAGCACTGTTGGGAGGACAACAGGGAGTCACTTGCCCAAGATCACAGCATAATAAGGGGTAGAGCCTGGTCATCTGAGTCTAAAGCCGGCCCTTTTTCCACTCCACAGTGGTTCCCATTTGGGGGTTCATGATGATGATTCAAGGGGTTCACACTAAAAATTATTTGATCATGCTGAAAGCAGAAAATAATTGCTTGTGGATATTATGAGTAACCTACTAAATTATCCTGGATGTTCACAACACATTTTTTTTGTCAAAGGGGGTTCATGGAACAAAAAACATTGGGAATCATTGCGCTAGGATCACAGTGAGACAATGACCAGTTTGCTCAGGGATAATCGTTGTTGAATCGTTTCAGTTACATCCGACTCTTCATGACCCCATTTGGGGTTTTCTTGGCAAAGATACTGCAGTGATTTGCCATTTCCTTTTCCAGCTCATTTTACAAATGAGAAAACTGAGGCAAAAAGGGTTAAGTGACTTGACCAGGGTCACACAGCTAGGAAGAGTCTGAGGCCGGATTTGAACTCAGGAAGACGAATCTTCCTGACTCCAGGCCCAAAAGTCCTAGCTATTGTCACTGTTAGACTGACATTCTTAGCCTGCCATGGTTCCAACTAGCTCTCATGTCGTCGCTTACTCCCACTCATTCCCATCATTGTCACCATCTACTCAATGCTTTGGAGTTAGATGCCTCTGTCCTCTTTACTTCTTGTGTGGCCTTGGGTAAGTTGCTTAACCACTCTGGGCCTCAGTTTCCTCATCTGAACAATGAAAGAGTTGGAATCTGAGGTCCTTTCAATCCCTAAGTCTGTGATCTGATTAATCTATGATGCTATTAAGAGTCTGCTCCTAGTCTCATGATGGAAAATGCTATCCACATCCAGACAAAGAACTGTGGAGTTTGAATGCAGATCGAAGCCTAATATTTGCTCTTTTTTTTTCTTTTTTGTTTTGTTTCTTCTTTCTTGTGGTTCCTCCTATTGATTCTAATTCTTCTTTACAACATGACTAATGTGAAAATATGTTTAATAGGAATATATTTGTAGAGGCTATATCAGATTGCATGCTGTCTTGAGGAGGGAGGCAGGGAAGGAAGGAGAGAAAAATTTAAAACTCAAAAGCTTATGGAAATGATTGTTGAAAACTAAAAATAAATTAATTAATAAATGTCAAAAAAAAAAAGAGTCTGCTTCTACCTCTGAAGCCCCAGGCTAGGGAGAAGGGGAGGAGTCAGGGAGACTGACAGCTTCAAGTCCCCACACACTCAGGTGCTGACAGTGGATACCCAGAACCACACGGACAGCCCTTCAAGTTCGGATTGCAGCTATGAGGCCGTGAGTGCAGACCTGGAGGCCCTCCTGCTAAAACTAAGACTCACTCCTTGTGTCTTCATTGGGCATTGCATGAGGGGCAAGACAGCCATGGTCCTGGCACTACAGAAGGCTAGGGTGCCCCCACTAAGACCCAAGGGGCAGAGTGTCACCTTACTCTAAGATGGTGGCATTCCATATTTCCAAAATAGGTGGCAGGATCCCTCTTACTTAGAGTGCAAGTTGCAGAGTTGGGATAGAATAGGACTGTGAGTGAGCGGTGAGGTTGGAGTGAGAGGATTTGGTTCTGGTGGGATAAAGAAGGGTTCCTTCATACAGTTTACACATACACACATATGTACACAGAGAGGGAGAGAGAGAGAGAGAGAGAGAGAGAGAGCTCTGATACCCTAAGAGAGAAATTATGGCTGCAAACTATTCCCACTAAATGTCACCCACACGGCCAATGCAGCATACAAGAACAGGAGGGGTGGCATCCCTAACCACATAAAAGCTATCAGATGGGTATCTTCTGATATCTGAGCCATGATTTCTCCATTTCTGACCAGCATTGCCCCTCAACACCCTTTCAGAATTATGCCCTGCTCATTCTGTCATCGTGCCATCCCTGAGAGCACCTCAGGTCACCCTGTGCTGGGTTTTCCCCCTCAGCCTGAACTAGTGGAACACTTAATTCCTTTGTATATCAGCCTAACCTTGACCACAGCCTTCCCAGAAGTCTGGACCTACATGGAAACCACAAAGTCACTAAACATTCCAAGGAGCTGTATTTCTCTGAGGCCCAAAATTCAGCTGATGGAGCAGCTTGGCCAAAGCGTCAAGGTAATTCACTCTTCCCCTCCTCCAGGGCCCCAGATGTGGAAATGAACTGCAGAAGCCACCAAACAACTATTTGAATTTGAGGTCCTTGGAGGTACGGAGGGAGATGTCAAAGGAAGCTTTAGGGGGATGAGTCTCTAGGAAAGTGGCAATAGGTATCCCAAGTGTGGGTGTAGGGCAAGATTAGAAAATGAAGAGAGGGATGATAGGCATCAGAAGTTGGGATGGGATGGGATGGGATGGGATGTGATGGGATGGGATGAGATGGGATAGGATGGGATGTGATGGGATGGGATGGGATGAGATGAGATGGGATGAGATGAGATGAGATGGGATGAGATGGGATGGGGTGGGATGGGGTGAGATGGGATGGGATGTGATGAGATGGGATGGGATGGGATGAGATGGGATGGGATGAGATGAGATGAGATGAGATGGGATGAGATGGGATGTGATGGGATGGGATGAGATGGGATGGGATGAGATGGGATGGGGTGGGATGGGGTGAGATGGGGTGAGATGGGGTGAGATGGGGAAAGTGTACGTCTGGATGTAGTCTGAAAAGGGGAAAGGAGAACCTTGTAGTTAAGAGGGGTGCTCAACTGAGCCCAGGTTCTCCTGCACAATCCAGTTATTTGGCAATATATGCTCAACAATCTGATAGTGGTCAATGGGCAATATACATGGAAGGTCAATATTGAAGCCTTGAGCCATCAAATGGACACAATCATGGAGTTCCCCAGATCCTTGGGATCCTACTCTGGCCCCACACTCTTCCTCAGAGGGGCTAACTACTCCTTGATTCAGTAAGACAGAGGCAGGGGAAAAGGGAGACAGGCCTAACCTCTTAGATTCTTCTCCCTTGGATGCTAGTTGGGTTTTCCACTGCCATGGTTTTGAGCAATGGGGGTTCAGGTTATGCTTGGGCTTGTAAAAAGAGGTTCCCTTCCAATCTTGTTGGGCAGCATGTCTGTTAGCTCATCCAGAATTCTCCCTCTGTACCCCACCCTCTAAGTTCCCAATTTGTTTTCAACACTCCTGCCATCACAAGGCTCAATCCTCATGCCTGCTTCTGACTCACCTTCAATATATGCCTTTTCTCCTCCCTCTTCTTCTCCTCTCAGACCTCATGACTATCCTCAGATCAAGCATCTTTTCCCTAAAGCTCAGATTCTATCTGTCCCAAAGGTTGACCACTGGATCCATGTTGACCAATCCCAAGCCTTCCTGGCCAGTATCTGAAATTTGCTGTCCTAGAAGTTGCTGCCTCTACCCACTCTTCAACTTCGAGAGCCCTGGAAATTGGCCAGAATCCATCTCAGCTATACTGAGGTCACCAGTGAGGGGAGAGGAATGTGATGGGGGGAAGGGCTCCCCTGCAAGTGAAGAAGGAAAGTCAGGACTCTGACTTTCATTTTCTTCAGAGTGGACACTAAAGACAGGGTTTCAGATTTTAATGAATAAAGCTCCTTCCAGCCCCTCTGCCAGCATTAGCTGAGTTCTCTCACTTCCACTTGCCACTGGGAAAATTGGGTGGTTGAACCAGGCTGGGGTCTTGGACCTGGTCAGTCAATAAACATGTATTAAATGCCTACTATGTGCCAGGCACTGTGCTAAGTGCTGGGGATAAAAATACACAAAAGAAAGACAGTTTTTGACCTCAAGGAGCTTACAATCCAATAAGGGAGAACAACACACAAAAGGAAAGGGTACTACACATGGGGAGGAGGCAGGGAGCAGGGAAAGGATGATGGAGAAGTCGAAGGAGTGCAGCTGGATGGGCCATGAAAAAAGGGCTGGCCCAGGCCCCTTTCTTAAGGAGGGTTAAGAGCTCCACCCTGCACCCTCCCATCAGAAGGTAAGGTGCTGATGAAGGACCTAAGCAGGTTACTCTGAGGCCACTCCCCTCTCTCTGCATCTGGCTTGGAATCTACTGACTTTACATCTTCCTGGGGAAGGAAAGGAAACCATAGGTTGAGTGGAGGCTCTACTGGGGGTGATAGCAGAAAGTCCTGGCTTGTGGGCACTCTGGTGTGAAGTTGGTGCCCTTCTCCTGGCATCTACTCACCCCTTATACACACATGCCCTCAGCCTCCCCCCTTCTGCCTTACAGGCCTTCACGCCCTCTATCAGCATCAGTCTCTCCTTCATCACCTCCAGCAGCTGCTTCTCCACAGCTTAGAGTTTGGCTCGGCAGATGCCCAGTTCAACTTCTACCACCAACTTCCTGCAGGGGGAAGGGAAGAAGGCTAGGCCTCAGCCCCATTCTAGTCCTTAGGGCTTTTCTCTCAGGCTCTGGTGAAAAGGGGTGGGCCAGTTCTGCCTAGGAGCCATCTTCAAGACATGAGAATAGGGGCAGCTAGGTGGTGCAGTGGATAGAGCACTGACTCTGAAATCAGGAGGACCTGAGTTCAAATCCAGCCTCAGACCAAACACTTGACACTTACTAGCTGTGTGATCCTGAGCAAGTCACTTAACCCCAACTACCTAAAAATAAATAAATAAATGAATGAAAATTAAAAAAAAAAAAGACATGAGAACAGAGGTTCAAAGTCTGAAGAGCGGAAAGGGGCCTTAAGAGACATCTAGGCCACCTCTTCATTTCACAGATTCTATTGAAATTCAAGTTGTCCATTAGTCAGTCAGTCAACAAGTATTTATTAAGAACCTACTGTGTGCCAAGCACTGAGTTAAGCACTGGGGATACAAAGAAAGGGGAAAAAAATCTGGATAAAGTCTTAAAAATCCATTCAAATATCTGGTAATAATAATAATTAATGGTTAGGGTTTGCAAAGTGCTTTAAAATATTATCTTATTCCATCTTCACAAGAACCTCAGGAGGTAGGTATTACTATTATCCCCATTTTATAGATAAGGAAATTGAGACACGGTTAAGTGACTTGCCCAGAGTCACACAGCTGGTAAGCTTCTGAGGCAGGATTTGAACTCAGGTCTTCCTACTCCAAATCCACCACACTAAATGCTATACCACCTATCTGATGTGCCCAGGGCCTTGGATTTGAGGAGTCTTGGGGAGGACCCATTGGCCTCTATCTTATTTGATGAAACTCAGGACTGCCTAGTGAGGAAGTTGGGACATGCTGTAGATGTGGCCAGGACAGAGATGGGCTAATCTGGGTGCTAGGTCAATGAAGGTAAAATTCTCCCTTAAGCCCTCCGTGGAAGGTCCTGGCAAAGCAGGGAGTGACTTGAGAATGCAGTCAGCTCTCTGACTCAAGACTCAAGCCCAGTATGATGTGTGGGTATTACCATGACACGAGGGAAGGAAGGTTTGCCTCCAAATTAATCACGGGTGGCTGAAGATTCCCTGGGAATTGGGGCTTCTACTTTAAGAGGAAAGACGTGATCCTCTGAGACAACATGGAGGAGTATGAAGGGCTTTGTGGCAGAGGCCTTGGGTCCCAGTCATCCCTCAGCCTCTTCATTCCTGTGTAGTCTTGGATAAGGCCTTCCATTTCACTGGGCTCACATGGCATAGTAGACAGAGGGCTGGCTCTGGAGTCTGAGGTCCTGAGTTCAAATCCTGACTCTGACACTTAACTCCATGTGTGACCTCAGATGAGTACTTCCATTTCCACTTCCACTTTCCTCATCTGTAAAATGAGGGGATTTGACATGATGACCTGGAAGGTGCCTTCTAACTCTGATGGCTTGAATCAACGAGCTCCCGACAATTTCTTGGTAGAGTCATTGGGCCCACCACCTGCCCTCTTCCCACCTTTGTACCATAGTTGCCTAGTCTGGGCCCCAGTGCTGCCCTTGGACCAAATGAGGCTGAGAAAAGATTCCAATCCCTGAGCCCCAGACTCTGCCGGGTGCATGAGCCCAAGCCCAGCTGTCCTTCCACACCCTTTACAACTGATCCAGTCATCTCTTAGAGCCTATGTACATTTCTAGGAAACCCTTAGAGACCAAAAGCCTTCAACACCTCAGAAAAATGAGTCTTTAATAGGAGAATCTCAGGAGCAACAACAGTGTGATTGGAGAGATTGTTTTGGAAGGGAGTGGGGGGAGGTCTGAAGCTTCCATTCTCACCTCACCAAGTCAGAAACTGATCCATCCACTTTGGGGAAAGACCTTGATCCCGCCTCCTGGTTCTTCTCATTGTGTTCTCCCCAACATTGTTGTCATTCCTCCAGTCTCCAAAAACAAATCCTGCCCACACCTCAAGAGTTAAGGGGCTATTTGCATAGCAAGAACTCAATCATTGCTTAGAGTATTATGTATTCATATCTTATGTCCATGCTGCTATCTACACTCACAAAACCGCCATCCTAGTTTAGGCCCTCAGCATCTCTTGCATAGGCAAGAACTTGAAAATCCGGCTTCTATTCTCTTCTCTTTCCAATCTCTCCTCAATGCAGCTAGCTGCCAGAATAATCTTCCTAAAGTACACCTTAAAATGTCATCCCCCTCTTCTATAACCATCAGTGACTCCCTATTGCCTCCAGGATAAAATACAAACCTTGTATGCAAGAGTTTAACATTTAAAGCTTGATTCCAGTCTCTTTCCAGGGTTGTTGGGTTTTTTTTTTAATTAATAATAGTTAGCATTTATTTAATAGCTAGCTCTAAGTTTTGCAAAGCACTTTATAAATACTGACTCATTTTATGTTTTATTCCCTTCGCATATTCTCCGGTCCAACCAAACTGGCTTACTATTCATAGCAGTTGGCATGCCATCTCCCACCTCCAAACCTTTGCAAAGGCTGCCTTCATGCTTGCAGTGCCTCACCTCTACCTTTTACAGTCTCTAGGTTCCTTCCAGGTTCAGCTCCTGTGCCATATTCTAAGAAGAGGTCTCCCTGATCCTCCTGGTGTTAGTGTTTTCTCCCTCTTCAAATTATCCTGTATGCTTTTATCTGTGTTCTATCCCCTTTACTCTAGTATGTAAATTCCTGGAGGGCAGGGACTGGTGTTTTCTTTTGTTTTACCTTTAGCTTTTGCATCCTTAACTGCTAGCACAGTACCTTGGATAAAATATTTTCCTCCCGATAATCAGGAAAACCCTCTCCTCAAGCGATATCCAACTCTGTTTTACAGTATTTCATAAAATAAGAGACAGAAGAATTCAGTAGCAATAAAAGAACGAAAGTACATGGTTTTCATTTATAGTTTCAGAATTATTAACTAGAGGGAGCAATGATAATGTGGACACACCCTTGGGGAAGGTTGATTTAATAAAATCTTACTGGGTTGGACTAGATCAGATAGGTAATAACAAGTTGAAACAGAACATAAATTGGGAAGTAGCTGGAAAATTTGCTGCTGATCCAGCCAAATTATATCTTAGGGTACTAGGCTGATGGGATTGATGATCCACTCTGGTGCCTTTTATAATCTCTAAGTTTTCAACGTTCTTGGTTCTAGGATTCGATAGGAGCAAATACTGTCCCAAATTTCAGAAAACAGAAGAGTAGAGTCCTAGCAGAATTCCAGCATGCATTTTAAAGGGATGGTTAGTGAATATTCAGAAAAGGAAGCTGCAAGCACAAAAAGCCAGCCAGTAAGACTCCATCCTGAAGACATTACGCCAAGCTAAGCCAATTTTCCCCATAGACAGTATTACAAACTACTAGATCAAGAGATTGCTGAAGATAAAGTCTGCCTAAATTCTAGCAAAGCATTTGACAAAGTCTCTCATTCTATTCTTGTGGACAAGAAGGAGAGATAGGGACTAGACAAATATAGATAGGTGGATTCTATAAGAGCATGATACAAAAAAATCACTCAGTTTAGAGAGAGGTTTCCTGGGAAATGACCCAGGGTTCTGAGCTTTGCCCATTGCTGTTTAACATTTTTATAAATGATTTGTATAAAGACATGCTTATCATATTTGCTTACAAAATCAGGAGAGATAGCTATTCCAAGGGTTTTCCAGACTACCACAATTAATAAGGAATGAGATGACTGAGTCACGATCCACAAATCTAATCAGGTAAAAATTGATAGGAACACATCTGGGTCAAGCAAATCAACTTCCAGATTGAAAAGTATGGCAAAATAGCAGTCAGAAAAAGATCTTGGGGTCTTAGTGGGCTGCAAACTCAATATGAGTCAGCAGTGTAATATGATAGCCAAAAACCCAATGTGATTGTGAGCAGCACTTCAAGAGGCATAGTATCCAGAACTAAGAAGGTGATAAGACTTCTGTACCTGGTCACTGATCAAATCATATCTGGAATTCTTTGTTCAATTCTAGGTGCTATGTTATTGGGGGTTTTTTATTGTTATTTACTCTATTGCTTTCTTTTGTCCTTATATCTGAGTTATTCATAGAAATTAAGAAATAATCCATCCTCTCCTTCCTGATCAAATCCTCCCTTATGATAAAAAAAAAAGTTAAATAAAAATATACAATACAGGAACCACAATTGACAATGTATACAACACTCAGCCCCCCTAGTCCCCACCATTCTCTGCTGTGAAGATGGAGATGTGCCTCATTACAACTCATCACTTTTTCAAGCACTTCATTTTGAGCATCTTTTTCATAATCTTTTCATTTCATTGTGGTCATAGTGTACATTGTCCTTTCATTTCTGTTCATTTCAGCCTTCAATCTTTCCATGATTGCATGGAAGCTCATAGTGTGAAGGTCTGCACAGTGGTAGAAAAACTAAGAATCAGTGTTCTAATAATCTCTTTGTTCCGGTATTCTTTGTCTCTTTTGAATCAATAACCTAGTCATGATAGGGAGTGTTCTTAATCCCTGGAGAATCAGTAGATCAATTGAGGGCGTAGCCTCAGCTTTACTAGGTGATTCAGCTAGAACAAGGAGAATCTTTGTTTTCCTAGAGGACAGATCTTCCTCAAGGGTGTGCCTATATTACTATTGTTCCTTCTAATAAATAATGAGAATACTATAAATAAAAAACATGTACTTTGGTTATTTCATTACTGCTGAGTTCCTTCATCTCTCATTTCATAAAATATCGTAAAATTGTCTATCACTTGAGGGAAAGGTTTACCCAGTTTTCAAGAGGAAAGTTCTTAGAGCTTTTCTCCAAGCTAACATCTTGCACGTTAATAAAATACGTCTCTAACAGATTTTAGCTAAATCTGCAAAGCACATTGTTTTCCTTCCACATCTGAATCCTTCATGTTCATTTTTTCTTATTGCATAGTAATATTTCATTATATTCATATACCATAATTTTTTAGTTATTCCCTCAATCAGTAGGCATCCACTTTGTTTCCAGTTGTTTGCTGCCACGGAGAATGCTCCCATGAAGATTTTAATATATATGTTAGACCTTTTTCTTTGACTTCCTTAAGAAGTGGGATCACAACACCAAAAAGGTATGAACCATTTGATTACTTTCTTGCATTATACTAACCTTCCACCAACAAGATACTAGTTTTCCTGTCTTCAACACCACTTCCAACGTTGAACTTTTCCCATTTTCATGGGGGGGTGGAAGGAGGAGATCATCTCTGTCAAATTGTAGGGCATGAGGAGAAACATCAAAGTTGTTTTATTTTGGGGCCACTAGGTGGCACAGTGGATAGAGCTCCAGCCTTGGAGTCAGGAGGACCTGAGTTCAAATGTGACCTCAGACATTTGAAACTTACTAGCTGTGTGACCCTGGGTAAGTCACTTAAACCTGATTGCCGCAAAAAAAAAAAAAGTTGTTTTATTTTGCATTTCTCTTACTACTAGTGACTTGGAACAGGTCTTCAAATAGTCCTTTATACTTTGCAATTCTTCTTTTGAAAACTGTTCTGTCCTTTAATCTTTTATCCACTAAGTAATGGCTCCTAGGGTTAAAAATTTTGTGTTAAATGCACATATACTTTGGATATCAGATCTTTATCACTGATATTTAATATAAAAATTTTTTTACTCTTTACACTTTCTCTTCTCTCATATTTGCATTGGTTTTATTCCTGTAAAAGCATTTTAATTTTATGTAATCAAAATTGTTGATTTTCCCCTCCATGATCTCCACTAGCTCTTCCTTGGTTATGAATTCTCTTCTTAGGAATTCTTAACCAACCAAGGAGTAGAGATTATTGCAAAAGATAACCTCAGTTACATGAACTTTAAAAACTTTTGCATGCACAAAATCAGTGTAACCAGAATAAGAAGTGAAGCAGTCAATGGGTAAAACATCTTTGCATCATCTAGCTCTTATGAAGATCTGCTATCTAAAACATATAGAAAAGTAATAGACAAGACCGAGAGCCATTCCTCAATGGATAAATGGTCAGATGTTATGAACAAACAGTTCTCAAAAGAATTGCAGACTGTTAGCTATCACATAACAGTAATAATACAAATCAAAACAACTTTCACCTTATATCTATCAAATTAGCAATAATCACAAAATATGGGAACAGTCAAAGTTAGAGGGAGTGTTGGTTAAGTTGTGAATTGGTCCAAGCATTCGGAAAATTATTTTGGAATTTGCTAGAAAAGTGTCTAAAATATCCCTACTTGTTGACCCAGAAGTCCCGCTGTCAGGACAAAGAGATCAAAGATAGAAAATTACATACAAAAACATTCATGGCTACATTTTTCTCAGTAACAAAGAACTAGAAACAAAGTAGAAACCCATTGGTTGAGTGAGAACTAAACAAAATGTGGCCCGTGAATGTGACAGAGTATCATGTGGAATACTGACTATACTATTGGAATTTACTGATGTGTTGGTTAATTTTGCTGGACTACTTTTTTTCTCTTTCTTTTTTATTCTTCAATCAATCAGTAAACATTTATTGAGTGCCTACTATGTACCAGTCGCTGTGCTAAGTATTAGGGATGCAAAAAGAGGCAAAAGACTTATCCCTGCCTTCAAGGAGCTTGCAATCTAATGGGGGAGAAAACAGGCAAACAAATATATGCAAAGCAAGCTATATGCAGGAGAAAGAGGAAATAATCAAAAAAGGGAAGGCACAGGAATTAAGAGGGTTTGAGAAGGCTTCTCATGGAATGTGAGATTTTATTTGGGACTTAAAGAAAGCCAGGGAGTTCAGTCGTCAGAGAAGAGGAGAAAGAGCATTTCAGACGTAGAGGACAGTTAGAGAAAAGAAATCCTCCCTCAAGGAGGATGGATATGTTGTGAATTGAAAGTCATATAAAACATAAGATATAAATATTAAAAAAAAAAAAGGAATTCTTCCCCCAACCATAATTATAAAAGAGCTTTCTTCATCCTGCTTTGATTTAAAAGACCTTTTCTATTCAGCTGGCCTACTTTAGTGGGTCTTATATTTTACAAAGGCTTCAGTAAACTGGAGAATATCAAGAAGAGGAAGACAGAAACAATGGTGAAGTGTCTTAAGCTAGTGCCATGGGAGGACTGTTTGAACGAAATTAGGGTCTTTAGCCTTCAGAAGGCTCAGAGGAGACGTGAGATCTGGATGTGGAAAATAGAGTGGACTTGCTCTGTTTGGCCACCAGAGGGAGCCAACATGGCATAAGTAGAGAGAGTGTTGGCTTGGAAGGAGAACAGGGAGGATGGCAAAGGGCCTCACTGAAGGAGCTCGTTCTCTTTGGCCCCAAAGGTCAGAAGTGGGAGCGTGGGGTAGAAATCGCAAAGAGGTCAGCTTAGACTGGATGTCCAGAATAACTTCGTAGCCAGCATCAGAATGGGCCGCCTTGGGAGGTGCTGGCAGTTTTTTAGCTGAGGCTAGATGAATACTTGGCAAGAATCTTTGAAGTGTGGACTCCTTTTACATATGGGTCAGATTAGAAGCTGGGGCCACTAGGTGGTGCCATAGTACACAGAGCACTGGGCTTGGAATAGGGAAGACTCATCATCCTGAGTTCAAATCTGGTGCTTACTAGTTGTGTGACCCTGGGTAAGTCACTTTACCCTGTTTGCTTCGGTTTCCTCATCTGTAAAATGAGCTGGAGAAGGAGATGGCAAACCGCTCCAGTGTCTCTGCCACGAAAACCCCAAATGGAGTCACCAAGAGTAGGTGAACTGAACAACAGCAGCAGAGGAGAAGGCTACAGAGTTCCCTTGTAACTCTGAAATTCTTTGATTCTATGAAGGCAAGGGCTTTGGGTTGGAATCCCAACCCTACTGCTTGCTATCTATGTGACCTTGGGCCAGTCACTTAATCTCTGTGCCTCCATTTCCTCATTTGTAAAATAAGAGGATTGGTGGGGCAGCTAAGTGGCACAGAGGATAGAGATATGGCCTTGGAATCAGGAGGACCTGAGTTCAAATCCAACCTCAGACACTTGACACTTACTAGTTGTGTGACCCTGGGCAAGTCATTTAACCCCGATTGCCTCACCAAAAAGCAAAAAAGGGGAAAAAAATAAGAGGATTAGACTGGATGATATCTAGTTTCCCTTCTATCTAAATCTGCTTACCTGTAGGAGTAGCAATGTGTGGAAGTCATTAAGAGAAACATTTAGGTTTGATGTAAAGACAAGCTTTAACAATGAGGGCTATTCAAAACTGGAACTGCACAGTAAGGCTCCCCCTCACTAAAAAGGCTAGATAACCACTTTTCAATGATGTTGCAGAACAATCTCCATTCAGCTTAGGGTTGAGGTAGGTAGCCTCTGGGGTCCTTTCCAGCTCTGAGAGCCTATCATTCTGTCAATCCATGGTCCTCCATCCTTGGATCCCTTGTCTTCTTGCCCTTTCCCTGCACCAAAATCTGAGTTACCTCCAGGATTTGCCATTTCTGATTCCAACTATGGAGCACTGCTAGAAGAGGTCATAGTAAGCCCTTGATAAGGGCTTTCCATTCATTTGTTCATTTATGCGGGAGTAGGGAGAGAGAGCAAAAGAGGGAAATGGGATGGTGTTCCCTCTCACCCCCAGTTCCTTCACTACATCCCAAAGGGATCTATGCAAAAA
The DNA here is from genome assembly GCF_900497805.2 of Vombatus ursinus. Lineage (NCBI taxonomy): Eukaryota > Metazoa > Chordata > Mammalia > Diprotodontia > Vombatidae > Vombatus > Vombatus ursinus. Next base: position 12,805,362 of record NW_020954546.1, on the reverse strand, counting down.
ATGAAAAGAAAAAGAAAGAATCTCAGAGTAAAAAAAAAAAAAATCATCTTATATAACTGGCTCTCCACATTCACACTCCTGGCTGCAGGCCCCATTTCCCAATAACAAAGCTAGGAGCTCTGCATTGCTCATCTCCATTACCTCCAGGAAGCTGCTTCATCATTGCCATCCCTCCTACTCCAGACTGTCTTCCAATAAGACAAAGCAAAGATGAATAGGACTGGGGAGAAAGGGGAGTGTGACTTGAGAAAGAGAGAGGATTCAGTATGACTGATTCTCCACCTAGAGCTGTCCTCTTTCCTTCTAGAGACAGCTTCTAGGAAGCCTCCTCAAAAGGGGGGTTGGCCTGAGAGCTTATTCCATTTCTGAGATGTGCTGAGCAGACTTTAGGGGGGAAAACAAATGGCGGTCAGGCTCTCTCTGCTACCGACAACCTTCCCCCGGGCTGGGCAGCCTGTCTAGCCAAAGAGGAGGGATTCTTAAGTTGGGGTCCATGAAGAGATTTCAGAAAAATCCTGAACTTGGATGGGGGAAAAAATTACATCTTTTTTTATAGAATTGGTTTTCTTTATAACATTACATGTTTTATTTTATGCATTTAAAAGCATTATTCTGGGGCAGCTAGGTGGTGCAGTGGATAAGCTCCAGCCTTGGAGTCAGCAGCACCTGAGTTCAAATCCAGCCTCAGACCCATGACTCTTACTAGCTGTGTGACCCTGGGCAAGTCACTTAACCCCGATTGCCTCACCAAAAAAAAAAGAAAGAAATAAAAAGCATTATTCTGAGTAGGGGTTCATAGACTTCAAAAGTCTGCTGCCAAAGGGGTCCTTGCCACACATGAAAGCTCTATGAACCCCTTAGAGCTATCAAATGATGAAGAGCTGGAAGGGACCTTAAATATTACCTAGTCCAACTACCTCATTTACAGAGTGGGAAACTGAGGCCCAGAGAAGGGAAAGGATTTGTCTAAGAGCATGCAGTCAGTCAGTGGTGGACTAGTAGCTAAAACCCAGTTCTTCTGCCCCTAGTTCTCAGTCTGGCATCTTTCTCAATCTTATCTTTGCCCCATCAAGGGATATGATGTGAAATGACTGTTTCTGCCATCCCAGAACACAGGGGATCTCAGGGGTAGTATGGGAAGCCAGAGAATGGCTTAACAGAAAAGACAAAAGCAATTTTTTGGATAGCCATAAATTCAACTCCCACCTGGTTATCAAGGGATATGTAGAATTTACAAGAGGTAGAGGGCCTGGAGACTCAATTCAGGCTGTGGGAGTGGATTGTGCATTCAGAGGACAGTGCCTAGACTAAACTGGCTCCATTAGTGTTGAGGTTTAGGGGTTTAGGGGTGCTGGTCACAACATGTAGGTCCTGTCTGAATGAATTCAAGCCAAATCTCCTTTCAGCCAAAGACAAGGTTTATTAGAATATCCGCCATATTGTTCAGACTCAAGGAATCTGAACATTACTGAGCTATTGGCTAGAATCTAAGAATCTGAGTAGATTTTAGGAATTTTAGATTTTAAGAATCTTAGCGCCTTAATGGAGACAAGATGGCACTTATATACAGAAAGATTGTGGGAGAGATCTAGGGATTCCAGGGAGAATGGAGTCTACATAGGATTAAGGGTAGGAAGGGGCAGGGCATCGGGAGGAAATAGCCAGTGGAGGGCTAGGTGGATAATGAAAGGTCAGTTGATAGGATTATAGCCTCAGGCAAACGCCAGAGATTTGGCCATGTGGGAAAGTCCAGGGTTTTTCCTTTTTAGAGTCCAGATGCCATCCTCATCATTAGGAAGCTTGTTTCAGGGAGCATGGAGAATGCCACACTAATTTCCCTCCTTCCTCTTTTTGGCTTTCTGGCAGACTACCCCAGCTGCCTGCCTGTGGTCATGCCCTTCTTTGAACTCCCATAGAATAGAATAAAGTGGAATAGGACTTGAGAGCTGGGAGGGACCTCATAGAACATTCTAGCTCATCTGCAGTTTCCAGAAGAAGCTGAAATTTAAAGTTAAGTGATATGCTGATAAGGCAGCTAGATGTCAAAGTGGCTAGAGCACTGGGCTTAGAGTCAGTAAGACTCATCTTCCTGAGTTCAAATTCAGGCCCAGACACTTGCGTGACCCTGGGCAAGTCATTTAACCCTGTTTGCCTCAATTTCCTCATCTGTAAAATGAGCTGGAGAAGGAAATGACAAACCATTCCAGTATCTTTGCCAAGAAAACCCCAAACGGTGTCACAAAGAGATGCATAAATATATCCATTTTTTAAAATGAAGTAAAAGCTCATCGAAGAAAAAAAAAGTGAGTCTAATATGGCAAAATCACTTCAAATAACAATAAATGCATCACATTTGTATGCATACATGTGGTGAAATTTGAGTTGGGAAATGTTAAACCTTGACAGGGGCACGATATGCTGTGATCATTATAAGGTAAATGAAGGCTCTCAACACAGACAAATTCCTTCATTGTGCTATTTGTTGCATTTGAATGTGAACTATGTAAACTTGAAGATAACCTTCAGGTGGAACTTAAAAATACCATTAAAATGACTGAATTAGGACTGATACACCCATGCTCATACAACTCATCAAGCAAATAGTTTTTATCAAGCACCTTCTGGTACCAGGTATTGTGGGAAGAACTGGGAATTGAAAAAAATTAAAATTAAACAGTCTCTGCCCTCAAGGAGCTTACTTTCTAACAGGAGAGGCAGCAGGTACATGTATACAGGAATATACAAAATAAGTACCAGAGAACATGGTGGGGAGAGGTCAAGAAGGCCAAGTCAACAAGCATGTGTGCCAGGCACTATGCTAAGCATTGGGGGATAACAAAAATAAAGCAATCACATGCCTCCTCTAGGAGCTCACATTTTAATGGGAGAGACAATGTGCAAACAACTATGTATGTACCAGTGTAAATGGAAGGCAATCTTGGGCTGGTTTGGGAGAGGGAAGGCACTAACAGTGAGAAGGAACCAGGAAAGTCTGCCAGCTTTAGAGGAAACTAAGTGTTCTAAGAGGTTCAAGGAACAAGGCAGTGTATTCCAGATATGAGGGCAAAGAAACAGAAATGGGAGAATATAAGTGAAACAATGTTAGTTTGGCTGGACCATTAGGGTACATGAAAGGGATTAAGGTCTAATGAGGCTGCAGAGGTAAGACGTAGCAAGGTTGTAAAGGGCTTTAAATGCCAGGGAAGCTTCTAGTTGATCCTGGAGGTGATAGGGAGCCAATGGAGCTTATTGAGGAGGAGAGCAATGTGGTCAGACCTGGCAGCTGAGTGGAAGATGAACTGAAGGGAGCAGTGAGGCCATTTAGAAGGCTATTCTAACAGTACAGGTGAAGGGGACCTAGGATAGCGCTTAGCCAAGACCAGGAGAACTCAAGGCTTCAGACCACACTGTGCTCTCCCCACTTGGCAACACTGTCTTCCTATTTACAGTTTGTTCAATAATGAGCTTTTAAGCCCCCCCTAAAAACAAAGCACAAAATCCCAAGGGCATGAAGACCCAAAGGGAGCCTTGCTAGAGGACAAGAGATTACATAGTCTGTTCACACAGGTAAGTAAATACAGAATAATTTGAGGACAGAAAGAATATTTATGTGGGGAGAGGGGGAGATGCTAAAGTAAGACTACAGACAAGAAGCTAAGCCTTAAATAATAGCCTGAAAGGAGGCCAGGGGAGAGAGCCTTCAAAGCGGGGGGGCAGTGAAAATATGACCTAAATGACTACCCCGAGGTAGGAGATGGAATACTGAGTCTGGGACACAGTTAATAACACACTTCAGTTCGAATGTGAATGTGGAGTGTGGGAAATAAAGCTGGAAAACTAAGGAGAGCCAGGAGGGCATAATTTTTTTTTTAATTAAAAAAAAGTAGTTTGTATGTTTTATTCAAGAAGAAACATTTGTTCAACTCCTACTCTAGGAAAGACACTGTCCAAGGTTCTGGGGAATACAAAGACAGAAACAGAGGGGTCTCTGCCCTAGGAAGCCACTGAACACTCTTTTGAGTTGGGTAGTGAGATAGTCAGACCTGTTACTTAGGAAGGTGACCGTTTGATAACACTCTTTTTTTGTTTGTTAGTTTCACATTCACCCAGATTCTGCCAGAATTAAAAACCTCAGCATCGGCAGGGACCTCAGCAGCCAGCTTGCTCAAGGCACTGAAGAAGAGGATCCCCACAAGCATCCTTCTGGACAAGTTATGCAATAAAATTTTCCCAGGGGTCCACCAATAAGGTACTTTGTCAATCACCAAATCTTAAGTAAATGGCAGTAATACAGTTGAACCAGAAATTCTCTTAGCACCTTGGGTCATCAAGCCTTTGCTAGGGGAGGCAACATGGTGGACTGGATAGAGAGTGCTGACTTTATTATCAAAGGACTTGAGTTTGAATTCTGCCTCTAATAGCTACTATTCATGTGTAACATCGGGCAAGTCTTTTTACTCATCTGAGTCACAATTTCCTCCTTTGTAAATGATGAGGGGGCTAGGTGGTGCAGTGGATAGACAGCCTGGAGTCAGAAAGACTCATCTTCCTAAGTTCAAAGCTGGCCTCAGACACTTGCTAGCTGTGTGACCCTAGACAAGCCACTCCACCCTGTTTGCCTCAGTTTCCTCATCTGTCAAATGAGCTGGAGAAGGAAATGGCAAACCACTCCAGTTATCTTTGCCAAGAAAACTCCAAATGGGGTCATGAAGTGTCAGACACAACTGGAAAATGATTGAACAACAAAATGATGGAGTCAGACTAGACTACCTTTGAAGTCCCTTCCAACTCTGTACCTAAAACCCTATTAACCTATGACATAGGGCAAGTTTCCTCCTTGAGCCTCAATTTCCTCATCTGTAAAATGATGGCTTCTGAGCCATCTTCCAGCTCTAGATACTATCAATTCTATGAACTACATAATGGTATCGCTGACCCTGGTCTTAGACAGTTCTCATTGTGAAAAAGTTTTTCCTAAAACAAAAGCTTAAATTTGACCTTGTATGATTTCTACCCATAGTTCCTAGTTCCACCCTCCAGGGTCAAGTAAACAATTCTAATCCCAGCCCTTCAAATACCAAGAGGCTTCAGCACTGAGCTGGAACCCACTTGGACCCCTGGAAGTGATGAGGATAAGAGCTAGACCCCAAAAAGGAAAAACCCTGGACTTTCCCATGTGGCCAAATCTCTGGTGTTTGCCTGAGGCTATAATCTCATCAACTGGCCTTTCATTGTGGCTACACCCAATCTCCCATCTCTGTTACCCTTAACCTAGCCTAGCCCTCCCTATGGCCCCCAGCCATTTCCCACACTTAATCCTAGCTAGGCTTCATTGTCCAGGTCCCAGGAGTTCTCTTCACCCCAGCTTACTGGCCACTCCCATTCAAATCTTCCTTAAACCCCTCCTCCAGTCACCCCAAACTACTTGGCCACTCCTAGATCATTCCCACAGTCTTTCTGTATATGAGGTCCATCTTGCCTCTGTTAAGGTGCTCAGATTCTTAGAATCTAGCCAATGCCTCACAGACTCACAGACTCTCAGATTCCTCAAGAGTCTGGTTAATATGGCGGATCTTTAATAAATATTGTCTTTGGCTGAAAGAAGGCTTGGGTCAAATTCATTTTGCAAGACCCGTGTGCCATGATCTCAGGGTCCCAGCACCCCTAAACCTCTAAACATCATCAGAAGTAGCTCAGCTAGGCTCAGCTCCACATGCAGAGTGCAAGGTTTGGAGGGCTTCTTGAACACCCCTATTACACCTAAATCCATCAAATCTCCCCTTCCTACACCTCTGCTTGTAGAATCTTCAAGCCCATACTCCTTCTAAATCAATAATACCCAAATACTACTGTCTAACATTTTCTGCCATTTCCTTTAGGCTCAGGCATGGTTCAAATCTAGGCCATCCTTGATTCCCCAGGGTAGAAGGCAAGACACACTGTGACATCCTGCCCTGGGAGTTGTCAGAGCTGGGAAGTCAGGGAACCTGGAGTCTAGTCCTACCATCTGCCACCAAAACCTGCTGTGTGGTTGAGAAATCGATAAAGTAATTATCCCTCTCTGGATTTATTTCCTCTAAAGTACAGGAGCTAGGACTGGAATCATAAACTGTCAGAGGGAGGAGGGGGCTTAGAGGTCACCTAGAACAATTGTCTCCTTCTAGCAAAGGGAACTGACTTGCCCAAAGTCTTATGTTAATGCTTTGATGAGTCTGTGATTTCATCTATGTGAGTACTCCCATGGCCCATCCATGTCTCCTCATCCAATGCCTCTTGTCCATGCCCTCCCCTACATCCCCCACAGGAGGTTTACCCAGTTTTCTGCTTTGACTTCCTCTAGCTGGCCACAGTGTGCTATAGTGGAAAGTGCCCTGATCCTGATGGTTTAGAGAAGTAGGGTCAAAATAGAAAGCTGCATATTGACTTGGAAAACCATAAGTTAATACTATCTATGTTTTATTGTATTTTTATTTTTTTTTGTTTCACATTTCCCAATTCCATTTTAATCTGGTTCAGACGCTCCGGGGAGTTTGGACACACCTGGGTGGATGGCAGGAAGACCTGAATTTAAATTGCTTCTGATGCCTATGACATTTATAACCATGACCCAGTCTCAGTTTCCTCATCTATAAAAGGGGGAAGGGTGGACTGGATGACTTCTAAAACTCCTCCTGGACCTAAATTTATTGGCCTGTGATCTCACTAGATGGAATGTAGTAAAGGAATTGTTTCTCCAATGCCTAACATGGTCGCTGGTTCATAGTAGGTGTTTAATAAATGTTTGTCAAGTGATTCAGCTACATTCAAATCCTACCTGTGATACTTCCTATATGGTGACCTTGGACAAAAGGGGTTGAAGCTGTGGTTGTTCATCCTTCATTTTCAAAAAGGAGCAATGACATCACAGGGTGATGTCTTTGACTTGCACGAGAATTGGATTTAAGTAGACGCTTTTGAGGTCCCTTCCGGCTCTCTGTTTATGATCCCAGGATCTCTTGGCCTTAGGTGGTGGTTTTGCATTGCCTAAGATCATTCTGGGGAGACCAGTTGTGTGACTTCATTAGACTAGGGGAAGTTTCCAAGAGGAAATTGCTTCTGCCAATGCAGTTCTGAGCCTGCTCTGCCACATTTCATCTTCTGCAGTTTTCTGAGGTCACTGAGGGGATGACTTGCCCAGAGTCATACATCTCAGATGCAAAATAGGAAGCCATTTTTTCCTGACTTGGAGGCCAGTTTTCCATCTGCTTCAGCCCACTGTCTCTCCTACAAAACATACACAAAGTAAACACAAAGTGATTTAGGCAGTGTAGACTCTCATATTACACACTGCTTTTACAAAATATTCATGCTCTCCAAGTCTCTGGGGCTTATTAATTACAAGTTTACAAGTGATTTGTTGGTCCTGCCTAGTGAACTGGATAGTATGAGCATTATTATGCCCATTTTAAATATAAGGAAATGGATAGAGATCAGGTGACTTGCCCAGGGTCTCAAAGACATAGCTGCCTCAATAGTGGTCCCTGGGGGGCACTAGAATGATCCAGGGGGGTGGTAGTAGGTTTGGCTGCAAGTGGGGGGTGTTTAACAAAAATCAGGGGGCAGTGGAAGCATAAGGAAAGAAGAGAAGAAAATTTTGAAAAACCACTCATAGATGTTTCATCTGTTTTGCCAACAGTTAAAATCATGGTGATAACATTACTTTCCAAATAAACACACAAATGCAAGTTATTGATCAGTGGTCAAGTCCACTGACAGGTCTTAACAAGCAAGTGTTGGTAGGCAAGTGTGTAGGGCATTGGCGCATTGTGGGGAAGTCCAGCATGCATTGGCAGGAATATGTGCAGATAATGACTTCTTTACAATAAGCAATATGGTTACATGATGTAATATTGTGTCATCAAAATTTCCATGCAGGTAAAAAACCACAAATTTACAACAAACTATTAAATTTAAGATACATCATTTTTTTTAATATATTTTTTGAAATCATGCAAATTTCAACCAAAAAAAAACCGTGAAAGGAAAAGTAGATTTCCAGGGAGGCACTGAGTAATTTTTTTTTAAAGGAGGCAGTCAGCCAAATAAGTTTGAGAACCTCTGGTTTAGACCATCTCTGAGGGCCTTCGACCCTGACTTTCTTTGATCCCACATAGGCAGCAAGCCATCCTTCTGAAGCTTTTGCTCTTGTCCCTATACTTCCCACAGACTCCTTCCCTTCTATGAGTGAGAAAAGAAAGAGTGGACAAAGACAAAGGAAGGGGACCTTTAGCTCTTTAGGGTCTATATCACTGAGCGAGGGACCTCAGCTAGGAAAGGATCAAGGGGTGGCCTAGGAACCAGACATGTGGTAGCTTTCACAGGAAACACTGCAGCAAGGACGTCTGGGTAGAACCTGGGGTCAGTGCCTTAGGGGGTCCTCAGTGACTGCCCTCCCAACCCAGTCCTTTTCTGTGCTGGCCACGCACAAGAGCAGCAGTTCCAGGTCAGTCAAGGACACTACCAATCACCTCTGTTCCCCACCTGACACAGTTTCTATCCCCCCTCTCTCTTGCCCTCCTTCCCTTTCTCTTTTACCACCATCCTTATCTTCCTCTTCCTCCTGGCCTCAATCTCCTCCCTCTTCTCTCTTCTAACTCATCCATCTGCTGCTCTCACAACAGTTCTGCCTCCCATAGACCCCTTTAAATGATGCCCATTGTGGGAAGGGGGAGAATAGGACAGTGACCTAGAGGGGTTCAGAGATTGGGTAGCCATTTGTTGGGGGTGGTATAGAGGTCTTTGTTGGACTAGATGATGGCCTGTGAGGCCCTTTTCTAATATGAGATTCTGTGAAGGTCCTCTGCCCCTCAAGAATTTCTCCAGCTGAACCCTGGAATTCCACCATTAGATGTCCATTGTGGGATATTGGGTGGGGTACAACTGGAAACAGAGATGCCAAGGAATAAAGGCAAGGGGGTTGGAGGGGTGTGCTGGGGGAGAAGAGAAGGAAACTAAAGTCAGGGAAAGAGGCAACAAGATATAGTGGACAGACCACTAGATTTAGAGCCAAAGAACCTGGATTCAAATGCTGACTCTAATATTTACTGCCCCCCCCATAGAATGTAAGCTCCTCAAGGGCAGGAACTGCTTTTTATTTTGTCTTTGTATGCCCAGCATCTATCTTACACATGCTAAGCACTTTGAACTAGCTTGACCCTTTGCTCAACACCCACACAATAGGTCAGAACCTACAGGATGGAGGAGGGACCAATAAGGGGAAGGAGTTGGGGAGAAAAACCCCAAGTTGCTGTCCCTAGGTGCTGATATTGGGTGCCCATTAACACAGAGAGAGCCCACCCAGCCACAACTCCAGCTGCTTCCAGGCCAGGAGCACTGACTTGCAAGCTGTCCTGCCTCAGCTTAGACTAGTCCTCTGCATCTTCCTCAGAAATAGAATGAGAGGAGGCAACACAGCCATGGTCTTGGTGATACAGCAGATGAGGCTTACCCGCCAGGCCGCCAGCTTTCTCCACAGTCAGAAGCATCCCATATTCCTACAATCAGTGGGAATCATCATATCCTAAAAATATGTCATGGTGTCAAAAGTGGATTAAGACTGTGAGAGGGAAGCAGAAAATATAGTCCTGTAGGAATAGAGTAGAATTTCCTATGTATCATTCTCCCTACTATGTCCTACTGGATTGGAAATTGTGGGTACCCAGGCAGTAGGGGATTTCTGGGTTCAAGATTAGATCTGAGGAATTGCCTCCTGAATGTCACCACTTCTCCACGGTCAACTCTGCACATAAGAACAGTAGGGGTGGCATCAGTGACCACTTAAAAGCCTTCAAAAGGGTATCCCTTAATGTCTGAGTCAGTAATCCTATATCTTTCAGCATACCCTTTCAGAGGCATATATGCTTGAGATTTGTATCAAATCCAGCTTGCATTCAAGAAAGTTAAAGATTCTTAGGTAAATCATGCTTTACCTGGGCTTTATATAAGTATGGAGATAGGCTGCATGGGACAAATATTTGAGTTTGAGGTCATGAGGAGAGGTGGGGAAATGTGAAGCCACAGGGCAATGAATTGAAAGGTGGTGGATAAGGAAAGTGGGAGGGGTGAAGTGAGGACACATAATCACAAGTGTAGATATTGAACCAGATAAAGTAGGGAGAGAGCTAGGAAAGGAATTCCAAGTTCTACTAAGCTGGACTAGAGCTTGGAAAGAGATGGAGCTGGACCTGGCCAGGGAGGATGAAGGAGGGGCTCAGGGTCCAAGGGTGTGCAACAGCTGAGTCAGGATACCTACTCCCATCAACTCACCCAACTCTCCAGGACACAGCTGTTCCTTCTCACCAATCTGGTGGAGACTGATAGGCAGGACTTCTAACAGTCAACATTGAAGTCAGTCCCAGCAAGGAGATAAAATTAGGGACAACCTCCAGCTTCAGAAACCTTCTCCTGGACCCATCTTCATCTTCTGAGGTGCCACCTTCTCCTGCATCCAGTAAGGCTGGACCACAGAGTGAAGGAACACATCTGTCCTACCACTCTTGGGCCCCAGGTGGGATCTCCATCACCAAGGTTTGGAGCAACTGGGGGCAAGTTATTCTGGAGTTTGGGAGAGGAAGGTCCTCTCAGCTCTGAAGGGAGAACTATGTACCTTAACTCATTCAGAGCTTTGTGCCATCCTCAGCTTTCTGACTCTTTTTCTCTAACTTTTCTCCAACCCCCAGCCACCCCCATATCTACCTTACTCTTGAATCTCCTTCTATGTTTTTTCCTCTGACTCTCTCCTCTTGTCCCCACATTGAGGTCGTGGTGTCTCTCTGAGGTATGTCTCTCTAACTCAGATCCTTTCTGTCCCAGGGCCTGCCCAATGGACCCACAATGACCAACCCCAAGATTTCCCAGCCAATATCTGAAATTTCTTGCCTTAGAAGCTGTCCCCTCCCCCCACCCCACTCCTCAAACACTCAAAGGGCCCTAGGGACCTCGGTGAACTGAGGATCTTTCACACAGGGAGGCCTAGGCAGCCTCAGCCTCTGGGGTGAGGGTGAGTCTGAAAGGCCTGTAACTCTGGAAGACGAAGGAGGTAGGGAGTAGGTGAGGGGGTGGATGGGGCTCCACTGTGAGTGAAGACAGAAATTCAGACCCTGGTCCTGCGACCCTTCAGATCACAATCTCTTTCTGTATGGTCTCTCCTTTGATTCAGAGTGGACACATAGCCAGGGTTTCAGATTTTATTGAATAAAACTACTTTTCCAGCCCCGCCACCAGCATTAGCTGAGCTCTCTCACCTCCGCCATCTCCACTGCCACTGGGAAAAGTGGGTGGTCAGACCAGGCTGGGTTCTGGACCCCGATACCCCGTCCCCCCAGGGATCACTCCCTTCTCTCTGCATCTGGCTTTGAATCTGTCGGCTGACCAGCTCCTGCATATCATCCTGAGGAAGAGAGGGAGACGATGGGTTTGTTGAGCGGAGGGCCTACCAGGGATGGTAGCAGAAAGTCCTGGCCTGTGGGCGCTCTGGAGTGATGCTGACGCCCTTCTCCTGGCATCTCCCCCCCCCGCCTCCCCAGCCAGACCCCCATACACATACACTATTATACACGCATGCCCTCAGCCTCCCCCTCGCCTACCTTCCAGGCCTCGACCTCCTCCATGAGCACCAGTTTCTCCTTCACCACCTCCAGCAGTTGCTTCTCCGTAGCTTGGAGTTTGGCTCTGCAGATGCCCAGTTCAGCTTCTACGGCCAGCTTCCTTTAGGGGGGGAGGGCGAGAAAGCCAGGCCTCAGCCCCATCCTAGTGCTTAGGGCCTTTCTCTCAGGCTGGGGCTGGGGCGGCAGGGGCAAGGAGGCAAAGGCAGGCAAGGGCTGGGGGTGGCAGGGGCAGGGGCAGGGGCAGCTGGGGGCAGTTCCACCAGGGAACCATCTTTCAGCCACCATTCAGACAAGACAACAGAGGCTCCAAGTATAGAGCGAAGACCCTGAGGTGACCTAATCCAACCCCTTTGTTTTACAAATAGGGAAATCAAAGTGGGGGGGAATTATTTCCCTAAAAATCTTTCATTTTCCTAAGTGAGTTTCAAACCATATGGTCCAGATAGAAATCTCAAAAATCCAATCTCAAACATCTGAATTTTTTCATTGTCATCTGAATGGGAAGCAAGCAGAGGGAATCTTAATCATTTCTGCCATAATTTATCTGGAAAAAGAAACTTTGCAAACAGGGGAGGAAGTCTTCTAAGGTCTCCAGGGCAGGCAGATGAGAACACCTCCAGTCCGGGGGTGTTAGGAGGGAAGAGAGGGAGGGGCTCGTTCAGAAAGACAAGAGCACTGTCTATCCTCCCAGTGCCCCGCTCTTCAGCTGGGGCCTCCCCCCTCCAAAGCCCACCAGGGCTCACTGCCCCCCCCCCTTACTTGGCTATGGCGTCATCCCGTTCCTGGGTCACCTGCTCCAGGGCAGATTTTACCTCAGCCTCCCCCAGGGCTCTGGCCACCTGCAGCTGTTGGCTCTGCTGTAAAGGAATGACAGACGTGGGGTTAGGATGGGGGAGTAAAGACGGGTGGTGAGGGTGGAAACAGCCCAAAGGGTCCTGGGAAGGGTCCTGGGCAAGGGAGTGAGTGCCTCAGGTTGGGGAGGGCTTCTTACCTGGCTCTGCTCTGGGCTCTGCCTGTCTGCCTGTGGTCCTGTGTGGCCCACCAGCCTAGTGTCTTTCTGTTCTCTCAGTGTCTCTGTCTGCCAGCTGAGCTGGCTTCCAGGAGAAGTGTGGTCACAGTGACCCTGTCCCCATTCCAGTTTTCTTCCTGGAATTTCCCTGGGGGAGGGGGAGACTTCCTTAAGCCATCTTCCACTCCCCCCACCACCTACAGCCCGAGTGGCATCGGAGCCTTGCCCCAGAGGGAAGAATACTTACCCTCCTGTGAGTCAAGGCTGACTTAGAGGGTGACCTGCCAGGACCTGAGGTTCCTGCTTTCAGGGTGGGGCTGAGGAAATACATGGTCCTTTAACCCTGACTTCCTGGTGGAATCACTAGGGCCCCACCCCTGCCCTCTCCCCTAGCTCTACTCCACCCCTGTCTAGGCCAGGCCTCACGGCTGGCCCTCCACCAGTCCCTTTCTGCTCACTCCTCAGCTTGTCCCATTCATTCAGCTCTCAGCCAGAGTTCCTCTTAGGACTAAAGGTGCTTTAACAGGAGGCTCTTGGAAACCAGAAAGCCTAAGCCCAAGCAAACGAATCTCTAAAGTGGTATTTCAGGTTGCTTAGAGGAAAGGTAGGAAGAGAACATTGTAAGCAGCAAGGCCTACACTGTGCTCTTCATGTCATCAACTGGGCACCTCCTTGGGACCCTGCGAGTAAGACCGGACTTTCCGCTCCCTGACCCTGAGAACTGTGTCTACCCTTAGACTTTGGTTATTTCCTTCCCCCCTAAAAAAACCCTTGCCCCTCACTCAGGGAGCTAAAGGGCTAGCTGGGTCCTCAGGCCTCGGTTTCCTTCCTTTATCATAAAGGGGTTGGATTGGATGACTTCTAAACTCTTCCAGCTCTAAATCCCATCTACAATCCTAAATCACCAGATCTCTCCGGGCCTCAGTTTCCCCATCTTTAAAACAGACGGTCACTGAGGACCCTTCAGGCCTTAGAGCTAGAATCCTATGTCTCTTCCCAGGCTGTAAAAGAGTCTGGCTTGGAACCCTAGCCCTCAGACGCCAAGCCTAGAGCTGTTTCCACCTCACCTGTGGGCAGGCCTTGCTTCCCTTGGGCTCCTTCGCTTTACTGGCCCTCAAAGCTCTCGGGCACCTCAGGCCACAGGAAGACATTAGCAAAACTGGCCCAAAATAACAGGGAAAGTGTGTCTGGCTGTGGCCCCTCTGGAGCTGACAAAAGTTACAGCAGGTATGGCCATAGTCCAGCATCTTTGGTACCTGGTGGCAGGATCTTCCAGGACAGACCTAAGAATGAAATTCTCCAACCCAAAGAAGAGTGCTCTTCTAGAGCAGTGGGAAGGGAAGAAGATGAGTATCTGTTTTTTAAAAATGATATCTCATTTGGAAAGAAAGCTACACTGTAGAAAGGAAAATGGAGGGAGGCTAGAAGTATAGCTGGTACCAGAAGGTAGAGAGGTAGAAAAACCACCTGTCACTCCTTCTATCCCAAGTCTGAGGTGATTTTTCCAAGGGACAGCCCTGAGATGCCGTGAGCTGAGTTGAGAGGTGTGACATCTGATCAGCTGAGAGATTTCTGAGTTGACAACATTGCCATGTGTGGGCATGGGTGGCAAATGCTTAGGGAGTGGTGGAGGGAGGCAACTGGGAGCTCCCTGGTACCACAGGCGAGTGGGAAAACCAGTCCCAAGTACGTCCCTTAAGTCCTAGTACCTGCTAAGAGCAGGCATCACCCTGATGAGATCATTCTATCCCTCTTTGGGTGAGCTAGGATCATAAATCTCTCAGAGAAAGAACTGTCATGTATTCCTTCTCCTACTAGACAATCAGTATTTAGTGGGAAGGAGCCAAGCTGATGAGAAGCGAGATGTTCCTCTTCCCCTTAAGAGCAATCAGAGGAAGTAGCTTTTATTCCAAACTCCTTATCATAACCCTACACTACAGACATTCGATGTGCACTAGATAGATATAATTATAGCCTGGTACCCCTTCTGGAGATAGTCCAGATCATATATCTACCTGTGCCCCACTCAAGCCATCAGAATTTATATTGGATGGCCACATCCCACATATTCTACATGGTTCTAGGACTTCATGATTTATGCAGTGATGTAAGGAAGAGAGGGGGACCTTGGGAGTTTGGACACTGTGTGTCCAGCAAGTCAGGTGCCTCCCCACAGGCTCTTTGTCCCAAAAGGCAGGTGCTCTTTCACAAGTCTACTCCTACAAGTGACTAAGACCAAAGGTTTGAACCAAGGAACAAATTATGGGAATGCTGGTATGAGAACAATTCCTGGCCAGCTTGCCTGACATGCTCCAAGCCCTAGCCCAGTTGTCCAAATGGCTTCTTAAATATCTGCCAAGGAAAGATGACCCTGCTGGCAAGAAATAAGCCAGAAGTCATCACTGATGCCAGAGCCACCAGGAGCAATGAGAACTCTTCCTTCCCCCAGTTTTCTAGGAACCTGGCTAAAACTGACCTGAAAGTGACCAGTGACCATGCAGATGGGTTTTCAACCATTGGGTGATTTTTAGGGCTGCTGCAGAATGAATTACTTCTAAAGGGATGAAATCTAGGTATGGTCAATCTGTATAGTAGGGCCACTATCTAGCAGAATTCCCTCCTCCCTCTTATAACACGGGTTGGGTTCCATTTTCCCTGAAAGGTAACAAAGCTGTCCCCAGCACTTGACTGACCCCAGAGGACATTGGCTTGAGTTGTGTTCCACTTGGCAGATTCCTGGTAACCTCTGGCCACACTGATGAGACTTCCTGGTCACCTAAGGTCATAAAAAGCCCCTTCCATGTGTGGTTAGACCATAGAGTCCCACCTCTGTGTTTAGACTTGGAGGATACTTCAAGACCATATGAGTCACCACATCCTGCCCTGCTGACCAGATACTCTTCTGGCTACCTCTACCCAAGCTGGAATATTCTTGTTCAATATCCTTTTCATGCTATGGCTAAGTAAACCGCCATTCCTATACCAAACCTAAACTGACAGGTTTAGGTCAGGACTACTCCTAACAATAGAGTTAAGCTGCTACTTGGGGCTTCTCTTTGAGTGTTTTCATGTTTTTCCCATAATTCTGTAATGTAGGTGGGCAGGGATTAGTATCCCCATTTTATTTTATTTATTTATTTATTTTGGCTAGGTAGTGGGATTAAGTGACTTGCCCAGGGTCACACAGCTAGTGAGTGTTATGCGTCTGAGGCTGGATTTGAACTCAGGTCCTCCTGACTCCAGGGCTCTATCTACTGCACCACCTAGCTGCCCCAGTATCCCCATTTTAGAGATGAGAAAACTGAGGTAGATATGACCATAGTCCAGTGTCTTTGTGACCTGGTGGCACAATCTTCTAGGACAGACCTGAGGGGCGAAGTGAATTGCCCAGAGTTTATGTAACTGAGAAGTCTACATTCAAAACCAGTCCCTCCAGATGCCAAACCCAGAGACTTTCCCATTATTGGCCTCAATTTCCAATTGTGTCCTCCCCTTCCCCTGTCCAAGCCGGGACCAGTAGCCAACCACTAAATAACCTGTTAACCTGTCAGCAGAGATCTCATCTGCCCATCAGCTCATCTGCCTGGGGAGGCTGTTTGTGACTAGCTACCCACACTGGGATCCTTTCAGAGGAAAGGGAAGTCCTAATACTCACAGCAGGATTTCTACTTCAGCCAAGAGAGTGTTGGGCCTAGAGTCAGGAAGAGCTCCTCAGACATCTACTAGCTACATGATTCTGGGCAAGTCACTTAACCTCTGTTTGCCTCAGTTTCCTCATCTGTAAAATGGGAATGATAATAATAGCACCCCCTCCTTCAGAACTGTTGTAAGGATAAAATGAGGTAATATTTGTAAAGTGCTTAGTACAATGCCTGGCCCATAGTAAGTGCTTATTATAAATGTTAGCTACCCTTACTGTTATTATTAAGTAAACAAAGCCAGGAAAACAAAATCCACAATGATTACAATAATGTAAACAGAGAGAACAATAACAAAACAGTTAATACTGAATGTTGTGAAATTATAGTGGCCAAATTTTACCTTGAAGAAGAAAGATGTAGCTCCCATCCTTCCTTACAGAGGTGGGGCACTATGGATGTAGAATTCTGCATACAGTGTGGTACATGTTGACATGTCTTAGTTTTACTGAGAAGATATTTTTTCCTTTTTTTTTAATTCTTCACTCTAAAGCAGGGGTTTTTACCCTTTTTATGAGCCATGGATACATTTGATAGTTTCCCAAAGCCTATGGACCCCTTCTCAAAATGCTGTTCTTAAATGCATAAAATAAAACACTGTTGGATTACAAAGGAAACCAATTATATTGAAATACAGTGATTGAAGGGCAGCTACCTCGTGCAGTACAAAGAGCACCAGGCCTGAAGTCAGAAAGCCTCATCTTCAGTCAGTTCAAATGTGGCCTCAGACACTAGCTGTGTAACCCTGAACAAGTCATTTAACCCTATTTGCCTTAGTTTCCTCATCTGTCAAATGAGATGGAGAAGGAAATAGCAAACAACCCCAGTATCTCTGCCGAGAAAACCCCAAATGGGGTCAGGAAGAGTCGGATATGACTGAAAAACAACAGGGATGAAAAGAATTTTTTTTAAGTTCACAGACCCCAAATTAGAAACCTCTGCTTTAAGGAATGGTGGCTCTCTGGAGGGGGTGGGGTGGGGAAGAGAATATAGATTAGGACATATAAACTGTAAAAATGAAAGATATCAATAAAAATTTTCAGATGTTTTTAAAATAAAGTGTATTCTTTGGTGGAAAAAATAGTTGAGTTGTTAAACCTATACAACAGTGAATGGTGTGTTCAGCAGACTCACAAAAGAGCTGGTCGTTAAATTATTAGTGTGAGCATTTATGCTTCAGAAATGGGAAAATGCTACTACAAATAATTATTATTTTGTTGATTTCTAGACTTAGAAAAATGACGTAGAAAATGTTAAAGATGTGGATTAAACTTAAAAGTGTGTCTCTTGTACTTTTTTTCCCCCAGGAAGCAGGTTGTTAAACATTTACCAGCACAACCCTGCCTATAAACCTGTGCTGAGCCGCAGAACTTAACCCCAAACTGTGAAATAATCAAAGTAGGACTTTATCCCTCCAATATCCTCCTGGCACCCTCACCTGATTCCCACAGGGCTTTGCGCCCCACCTCCACCATGACCCCACATGCTATATTTAAACCGATAAGGGCTTTAGGTGTTCTCTCTTCCAGGGAATGTTTGCTCAGTGCAAAAGAACTCTGGAAGATCAAAAAAAAAACCCTTCAAGACCCAAAGAAATAAGTGATAGCCTTGGAATTCAGTTCAACAAACAGCCCCCATAACATTCAAGTTCCATAAAAGATACTCAGAGATCCCATAGGCCAGCAAACTTTTTGGCCTCCAGACCCTTTTACATGCTTACAAATTATCAAGGACATGCCAACGAGCTTTTGTTTTTATCAATATTTACCCTATTTGAAAATAAATCATCATCGAATTTTTATAAAAATAGTTTTAGCTTTGTGAGCCCCCAAAAGGGTCTCAGGGGTCTCTGGATGACATTTAGGGTTTCTGCTTGTCCAGCCCATATGTACCCTTCTTCCTCCTGTGCCTTTATCCATCTCACTTTCCTCTTTCTTTCCTCCTCCCTTTCCCAGCTCTCCCTTTCATCTTTCCCGTCTTAGCCCCACTGAGCACCAGTCCACCTGCCAGCACTTAGCCCAGTGCCTGGGACATAGACCCTAGTTCATTGACTGACAGGTGGGCAAGGAGGGGCTGCACTGGGTCCAGAAAACCCCCTACCATAGGGCAGCCAGAATTCCACTTGAAGGTTGGCTTCTGTTATCTTATCTCCTACTCACTCTCTTGGTTTCTGATTGACTTTCTAAGTCATTACAAGGTCAGTCACCTTGCTTTCCACGATTCTACAGGATCACCTTTGTCTAAAGGTGCCCTCCTGGACTAGGCTTTACCTGCATGGCTGGCCCAAGCCCAGAAAACTACCGGAAAAGGCCCAGAAACCTCCCTTACCACATTCCTCTTGCAGGGACAAGAAAGAAAAATGTCTCACAAGGTCACATAGGAAGACCACCATAGTTCCCACCAAGAAACCAGCAAGAACTCTGAATCTCGGATTTCTATCACTTCATCACCACCCTTTCCTCCCCAATGTGCCTTTTGAAAGAGACTCCTTGAGGGCAAGAACTTTTTTTTTTGCCTCTTTTTGTATCCCCAGTGCTTAGCACTAAGCCCGACACATAGTAGGTGCTTAATAAGTGTTTACTGAAAAAGTGAATGTTGAAAACTAAAAATAAATAAATACTTTTTTTAAGAAAGAAAAAATAAGTGTTTATTGAATGAATGAATGAATGAATGAATGAATAATGAATAGAGCTCTGGATCAGGAATCAGGAAGACCTGGGTTATAATCCTACCTCGAGCCCTTACTAGTTTCTTGACCCTGGGTCACTGTTTCCTCATCTGTTGTATGAAGGGGTCAGACTCAATGGCTTCTAAGTTTTCTTCCAGTTCTAATTCAATGATCCCTAAGCCTTTACCTCCTTTTCCTTAGCAGACAGAAAGTGTGGCATAATAGATTGAGTACTAAACCTAGCATTAAGAAATACTTCTGTTCAAAGCTTGCAAGTGACTTTTCCCAACATTGTGACCACTGGCAAGCCTGGTCTTTCTCTGAGATTCTTCTTCCTCCCATCTGTAAAAAGGGAATAATAACCCCTGGAGAACTTAATGTATTGTTGTTCTCCTTAACTCTCTAAGAGGACCAATGACAGGGCATGTCTTGACTTGCACATGAATTGGATTTCAATGAGGCAGCCTCACTTTCTCCTCCAGGGTCATCACAGTCCAGTGGCAAGACAAAAGTCAAGACCACTGGCAATGGCCAATGGGTGGGTGAACTTGGCCTTTCTAAATTCAGGTCTTTCCCAGTTCTCAGTTTGTCTAAGGCCACACCCACTCAAAGACTACGGGCTAGATAAGAATTGAGACAAAAGATGGCCCAATTTGCACCATAAAGACACCAATCTGGGAGGGAAGGACCCTCCAACTTTCTGACCAGAACAGAAAACAAGTGTTTTACAAGTGTTTACATTCATTCTAAGCCATCTACCCTAGGAGGTAGACACTCTTATTATCCCTGTTTTATAGATGAAGAAACTGAGGCAGGCAGGTGTTGTCTGAGACCAGATTTGAACTCAAGTCTTTCTGACTTCAGTTCTACTCCTCTATTGAGCTGTCTATATCTCCCTTTGCCATTAATTGGCAGGCATTTTTACATGACTTTTTTTTCTTTTTCTCTAAGTTGTCTTTAATTTCTGATTTTTTTTTTGTTTAATATGAACTAAGGTTGACCATAAATGCTTTGGGATTTAAATCTGTTAGCAAATTGTGCATAGGGAGAATTGGAATGGAGGAAGCCAGTGACTAGCTTGGCATACACAGAGATAATCAGGACAGATTTAATTTAGGACTCTGCCTAAAACATTAGGATTTCCCCTCAATAAAAGAGTGAAAGAGAGATTTTTGAGAGTTTGATTCTGTTAATAACTTGAATAAGTTCCTAAATAGCAAAGATGAACCATTTTGCTGTGGACATTTTATCCCTGGGCTAGTCATGAGTAAGCCAAGTTCAGGTAGCATGAAGTGACAACGCCATCTGCTGGTTACAAGTAAATATCTCACCATGCTTTTTCCCCACTCTCTGGAATTTTAGATATTATTGGGTTTTTAAAGCAATATTTCCTACATTATCGTTCACATGTGCATTTTAATGCCACTTTTTCCTGATTTTTCACTTTTAAAATATTTTATATTAACTCATTTTCCTTTATAACTAGAGTTTAGAATTGAAGTTAGCTTGACTTTGACTCTTTTTGAAGAATATTATTGTATATTAGAACTTTTTCATTTGTTTTACATTTGCTAAGTATTTTCTTTCAATTTTATTGTGTAATTGTACAATTTATTGTACAATTCCATTATTTCCTCTAATGATTTTTTTCCTCTTATGATATTTTAATTTTTCCCCTTCTAACTGAAGTTATCCATTAGATTTTCTTTGAATGATATTTTATTTTGGATTGTTTATTTTTTTCAATTCTTATCAGTGTACCAGTTACCACTACATTCTGTCTACTACGTCTCTATGTTGCATTTGTACACTAATGCTTGTTATTAGATGTAGCCAAAGAGAACTCTAGCTGGTATATAATTGGATGCTGATGGGCAAGCAGAATGCCATTGCTGTCATAGCTGTTTATTTGCATGTTCCCCTTTGTAGACACTTGCTATTGCTTTTATTGCTGCTAATTTGCATAATGTCTTACTGATATTCACTGAGTTTTGAAACTTGGTTTACTTTTTTGATCAGTTAGGAGATAACCCTTTTTGTGTGTTGTTCAGTCAATTCAGTCATGACCCCATTTGGGGTTTTATTGTCAAAGATACTGGAGTGATTTGCCATTTCCTTCTCCAGCTCATTTGACAGGTGAGAAAATGAGGCAAGTAGGCTTAGGTGACTTGCCCAGGGCCACACAGCTGATAATAAGTATCTGAAGTCAAATTTGAACTCAGGAAGATAAGTCATCCTGAGTCCAAGCCCGGCACTCTAGCCACTGTACCACCTAGCTGCCCTGGATAATCCTTTACTGATTGGTTAAATTCTAGTATTGATCTTTTGATGAATGTCAACATTCATATGGGATTACTGATACTTGAAGTAGAGCTTGTATAGAACTGAGGGTATTTATAAAGTATTAAAAGGCAAAATACAGGAAATGGGAGACCACAGAATAACCTATTCTGAAATGAGGTTAGGAAAAGCCAATTTTGTAAGTTAACCAGACTCAATGAATCACTCAGCCACATCTGACAAAATCCAAATAGAGATTGGAAGTTGGTTTACAGTCAGATATTGTAGAAAAATCATAGCAATACCAAGTATGGGGAATATACATGTTAGGATATACACTAGGGTTCTCACTCAGATAGGAAGCTGAGACAGGATTGTAGCCATCAGAATCAGTCATCTCATCAGACACCAGGCATGTGAGGGATGCTGAGTCCCATATTGTTTTCTCTGTATCAGAAAGAGATGACTCACTTGTGCAAAAGGTGCTGGATGATTCCCCAAGTCCTACAGAGGAACAATATTTTGTGTCAGGTAAGGTTGATTCCCTGGATTGTGGAGAGAAACCTCTCTTGTGGGCAGGTCTGGGATTAGATATGTCATAGCAAAAGGACACTACTGGTCCAAATTAAGAATTTTCTCAGAAGAGGACTCCTTTATCTTGTGGAGAATGACATTGATGGGAAATCTGGATTACAAGTGTGCCAAAGGTACTATAGAATTGGAAAGCCTCTAACATACAATAGAGGAACTGAGTAATGGTGAGACTCAGTGGAATGACTTAAAGACATATGGGGGGGGCCTGATGTCTATTTAACCTAGACATCACATGGCAGGCTCATTTACCAAAACCTGAGAAGCATTTTAGGGGGGGCAAAACACCAAGATCTTATGGAGAACCCACCAGGTATTGAAGAATTGTTGGAGTCAGGGCACAAAATGGAAAAAAAAAAATCTCAAAGATATGAAGAATAATCCCGATTGGGAAATCCCACTTTGAAATAGATTAGGAGCCCAGTGCATGGGCTAAAGAAACCACTAGAGATTCAGAGCTGAAGGCAGAAGGCCTCAAGAAACCTTTTGAAGGAGGGTACCATGGACAAAACTGGTCCTGTCAGAAAGGTCCTAGGGCAAGGTTAATAGAGAAAACAGACTGAGAACCAAGAACTGCCAATGGGAGAAAATAACAGGGATGGAATTCTCTTCAGTCAGAACTGCAGAGATGATCCTATGCAGATCCCTTGGAAGAGACTTGGGTCTCAGAAGCCCCAGGAGCTAGGGGCCCTAGGATCAGCTTGGGGAAAAAAGAGAGATAGCCAAGGAAGGAGATCACCCAAACCCTCCACCTCACCAACAATTCCTAATGTGTTTTTTCCATCTGGGTTCGTGGGACCCCAAACAAAGGTAAGAGTGAAGGCCGAGGATGTAGACTGCTGTCTGGGCTAATGAAACCCAAGTGAGCAATATGTTCCAGTCATTCTAGGAGAGACATTTGAAGAAAATGCCTTCGAAGCCTCTAAAACAGGGCTTCTTCATCTTTTTTGTGTCATGGGCCAATTTGGCAAGATGGTGAAACTTATGGTCCCCTTCTCAAAATCATGTTTTTGTTTTTTTATAATTATACATTATTTATTTTAACATTTTTTTTAAATTTCGAGTTCCAAATTCTCTCTATTCCTCCAACCCCTCCCCCACCCATTGAGAAGGCAAGTAATATGATATCAATCAATACATGTGAAGTCATGCAAAACATATTTCCATATTAATCATTTGGGAGGGGAAAGGCAAGAAAAATAAAGTTAAA
The DNA here is from genome assembly GCF_900497805.2 of Vombatus ursinus. Lineage (NCBI taxonomy): Eukaryota > Metazoa > Chordata > Mammalia > Diprotodontia > Vombatidae > Vombatus > Vombatus ursinus. Next base: position 12,782,261 of record NW_020954546.1, on the reverse strand, counting down.
AAATATGTTTCAATCTGCATTTGGAGTCCATCAGTTCTCTCTGGATTATAGAAAGAAAAATTTCTTTTTTTAATCTATTTTTCCAATTACATGTAAAAAAAATTTTAACATTCATTTTTAAAATTTCAAGTTCCGAATTCTCTCCCACCCTCCCCTTTCTCCTTATTGAGAAGGCAAGCAATTTGATATGGGTTATACATGTGCAGTCATGTAAAACATGTTTCCATATTAGTCATGTTGTGAAAGAAAACACAGATTTCCACCCCCCCCCATAAAACACCAAGAAAAATAAAGTAAAAAATAATATGCTTCAATCTGCACTCAGATTCCATCAGTTCTTTGTCTGGAGGTGGATAGCATTTTTCATCATGAGTCCTTTGGGATTGTCTTTCAGAAGTGGAGAACTTGCGGCCTTGAGGTCACATGTGACCCTTTAGGTCCTCAGGTATGGCCCTTTGACTGAATCCAAACTTCACAGAACAAATCCCCTTAATAAAAGGATTTGTTCTGCAAAACTTGGACTCATTCAAAAGGCAACACCCAAGGACCTAGGAGGCCACATGTGGCCTCAAGGCTGCAGGTTCCACACCCCTGTCAGACTTAAATCATTGTATTGTTGATAATATCCAAGTTATTCACAGCTGATCATCACATAATGTTGCTGTTACTGTATCCAATGTTCTCTTGGTTCTGCTTACTTCACTTCACATCAGTTCATTTAAGTCTTTCCATGTTTTTCTGAAAGCATCCTGCTCAGCATTTCTTTTTCTTTCTTTCTTTTTTTTAAAACATAAAATGCTTTTTTAAGGAAAGAAATTTTAAAGAGATATACAGTCAGGCTCAAGTTGTGCAGTTCACAAGCATGGTAGGGCAGGGGGGAAAAAGTCATATTTAACCAAGGACAAAGCTGGACTTGCCACCAGGTTGATGTCTTCTGGATGGCGCTGATGTTGATGCAACTGGGCTGGGAAAAGGTGCAGCAGGCACAGATTTCTCTTCATTCTGTCCCAGCTCAACCTATAAGTCTGCCACCACATTTTCATGTACATCACCTTCTCCCTTTGGACCTAAAAAGTCTCCAGAACCTACTTCAGAAGAGTTTCTTCTTTGGAGTCCAGATGGTTCAGAATTGTCCCTACTAGACTGAGCCCCTGCTGATTTGGCCCAAGAAGGTTGATTTTCTTCAGGTATTCCAAAAATATTAGATGCCATTTTGTTCTTTCTCACTGATTGTTCTGTAGACTCATCAAAGCCCAAAGTAAAATTAGACCCACCATCTGGAAGACATAACACCCAGGAGCTATTTCTGTCATTGGGGTCGACGCCCTCGAAGGTGGTAGTGGTGGTCATGGTGAAGCCGGAGCCTGACCAGAGTGAGGGAGGATAGATGGGTGAACAGACAGAGAGCAGTGCAGCTCCTGGACAAGGTCCAACTGAACACACTCACAGACACACAAACAAAATTAAAAAATAAAGACCCACCCTCTCTCCACATTTCTTATAGCACAATAGTATTCCATCATAATCATATGCCACAACTTGTTCAGCCATTTCCCAATTGATGGGTATCTCCTCAATTTCCAACAGAATAATGTTTTTAACTACATAAAATAAAATGCGTAAGATTACAAAGAAAATCAATTAAATTGGAATACAGTTAACAAAAATTGTGTTGCTGTTGTTTAAAGTTCACAGACCCCAGGTTGGGAATCCCTGCTCTAAAATGATTTGGCTTTGGAAGACCTCCTTGAAGAGGATGTCTGAGAAGGAAGGAGCTCCTTACCCTCCAAAGAATGAGTGAAGATATACAAACTGTCAAGTAAAGATAAGAGGAAGAAGAGAGGAGGAGGAGGAGCTGGTGATTCCCTATTCAAGGGATAGCAAAGTGGCTGTTCATCAACCTAATAACAATACAGAGGTTTACTGTCTTTCTGGGGCAAGTATAAAAGATAGAACATAAAACCTCCCAAGACTTATCTGAGTAGGTGACAATTACCTACTTCTCTTCATTCACATGGGCACAAATGTCACTGCCAGAAGGAACCTAACAAATATTGCAAATGATTATGAAGTATTTGGCAAGAAACTGAAGACCATAGGGGTACAGGTTGTGTTTTCCTCAGTGTTGCCCATAGGAGACAAGAGATACAAAAGAGAAAGATTAATTTGGGAAGTGAACAGCTGACTAAGAAGGTGGTGTATGAAAATAGGATTTGAATTTCTGGACCATGGCCTGAAATATAGGGATGACAGATTCTTGGCTAGAGATGGAATACACCTAACAAAGCCTGGGAAAAATGTATTTGCTGGGCATCTTGAAAATCTAATCAAAAGGACTCTAAGCTACAAAAGAGGAGAGGGAGAATACTACCTCTCTCTCTACCTCTCTCTGTCTCTTTCTCTCTGTCTCTCACTCACTCTTTCTTGATAGAATAATAGATAGATTTGCACATACATACATGTATATGTACAGATCCCTGAAATTAGACAACATAGAAAGTAGCTACAAAGAAGGAAAAAGAATAAGAGTTGAGATACCCAGAAATTCACAGGAGGTAAAATCCCAGAAAGGAGTCAGCAGCAAAAAACATAGCTTCATATACATATATACACAATGTCTATACACACTGTGCCCAAAATCAGGCAACAAACCAGGAGAACTGGGGATCCTAACGCAAGGAGACAAATTTGAACTCTCAGACTTTATGAGATAAAACTTATGAATGATCCATGGCTCTGGATGGGTATTTCTTATTCAAAATAAATAGAATATGTTAAAAGGGGGGAGAGTAGCATTGTATATTAGGAAGGTGTACAAATGTAAGAACCCAGGAACCAGAAGGGAAATATGATAGAGAATATTTAGGTAAAGGTCAATGGAGGAAGAAATAGAAATGATTTTGCCATTGTAGTATACTAAAGACCACCTGGACAGAAAGAGGAAATAGATGAGGAGTTTGGAAAAAGATCACTAACATGGCACAAAGGCATGATATAGTAGAGATGGAGAATTTCAATTATTCAAACATCCTCCAGAATTCTTTCTATGCCAAAAGCAGGACAGTTAGTAATTTCTTGACTTGCCTTAGTGATAATCTAATCCTTCGAAAGGTGAAGGAACCAGTGAGGGGAAATTCTATTCTGGATCTAATTCTTTCTAACAGGGAGGCACCGGTTGCTGAGGTAGAAACAATGAGAACCCTGGGAGGAAGTGGTAGAGGAGAGGAAATCCAGATATAATCTGACATTTGCCCTAGATTGTGGGAAAAGTTTCAAAGAGTTAAGAAGAAATATGGATAGGATTCCAATGACTAAAGTGCTACGAGGGAAGTCAATATAAAAAGGATGAAATTGAGAAGACACAAAGGGAAACAATTCAATGATGAGGAGAAATGGGATATGTCTGAAGAGATCAATGTGGGTGCATGAGGAACTCATCAACCAATTCAATTTTTAAAAGGAAATGAAAGCAAGACCAGTTAATGGAGGATAAATCTAAAAGTGTGGTGTAGTCCTATAAAAAGGGTTAGGAACTCTAGAGCTCAGAATGAGTTGGAGCTTCCAAGAGAAGCTAAAAACAAAAAAGGGAGGGTAGCTATATTAGGTGAAAAGAGAGCTCAAGAAAAAGAAGCGGAACCTTGCTTGGGGTACATGAGGCAATGATAACTGACACAAGAACCACTCGGTTATTTTTTGCTTCTGTTTTCTCTACCAAGGAGAAAGAATCTTCTACTGGAGATGGCAGGGGAAAAATGGCTAATGGGGAGTCAATAGCCATGATAAGTAAGGAAAAAAGAGAGGGCTCAGCTTTCCTTGATAAATGGAAGTCACCTGGCCCGGGGAATTACATCCTCAGGTACTGAAAGAGTCAATCAATGTGATTGATGACCACTGTCAGTGATCTTTGGAAAAGCATCAAAAATAAGAGAAGAACCACAAAACTGGGGAAAGGCAAATGTGGTCACCATTCTCATAAACAGGAAGAGAACAGAGTCTGACCCACTCAGTCCACTATTCTGATGCCTTAGGTTTGGGAGCCAATTAAAATCATTTTCTCTTGAGTCACTGAAGACTCAGGAGAAATCCATCCTCCAAACCCCACCCTCAGAGAGGGCCCCCCATGAAGGCAAAGCTGTGGCTTTTGACAAGGGAAACCAGAGAAGCCAGAGTCCTCTGGGGAGCCAGGATTTCATTGTCCTGTCTGTGGGAATCAAAGGGGTCTGCCCCTGCCTGGACTGACTCACAGCTGGGAGAAGGCTGTAGAAAAACAAAGGAACTGGGAAAGATGGCTCCCCACCTTCAGGGCCTCCCCCTCAGGGAAAACTCCTGGGTTCTGTGACAAAAGCACCCACTCAGCTGTGTGTGTGTGTGTGTGTGTGTGTGTGTGTGTGTGTGTGTGTGTGT
>NW_020954546.1:12775081-12777847 GCF_900497805.2 Vombatus ursinus | reverse complement strand
TGTGTGTGTGTGTGTGTGTGTGTGTGTGTGTGTGTGTGTGTGTGTGTTGAAAACACACAAAGCCCCTGTCATTGGGAAAAAGGAGCTGAGGGAGCTGGGAAGATGGAGGGGGATGGCTGCACAGGTGTGGGGCTGGGTAGGGAGTCGCTCCTTTATTTGCACTTTACACCCAGCCTGCTCTGCCTTCCCCTTTGCTCTCTGAATTCCCAGTTTCATCATTCATTCCACAAACATTTGCTAAGCATCTGCTATGTGTAAGGCAGTGAGGTATCACTGTTGTTCAATCATTTTAGTGGTGTCTGACTCTTCGTGACCCCATTTAGGGTTTTCTTGGCAAGGATATTGGAGTGGTTTGCCATTTCCTTCTCTGACTCATTTGACAGATGAGGAAACTGAGGAAAGCAAAATTAAGTGACTTGCCCAGGGTCACTCAGCAAGTCAGATCTGAACTCAGGTCTTCCTGACTCCAGGACTGAGACTATCCACTGAACAACCTAGCTGTCACTGATACAAAGTTCAATATTATACTGTGCCTTTCCTGAATCCCCTAGCCAGTTGTGCTCCCACACACACTCTCCCCCACTCCTCTATATCACCATGTATCTATTTCATATATACCCCTACTATAAAAGCTAGATTGTAAGCTTCTGGAGGGCAGGAACTGCGTCATTTTTGTCTTTTCATACACAGTCCTTGGCCTAGTGCCTGGACACTAGGCACACAAAATAGCCTTGCCCAAAGCCTGAGCTTAGCTCAGCACAGGATAGCTCAGCAAGCTGTCCCCTAAACTGAGGGCCACGGGCATTGGGATACTCCAAATATCCTCAAAGTAACTATGTCCACCAACAAGTGGAAACAAGCACCCACCAGGGCTCTCAGCGGCCCTAAGGAGGTGAGAGTGTCAGAGTTCAGCCTGCTCCTTCTTGCCTCGTCCCTATGCCAGAAAAGAAATAACCTCAAAGATAGGCCCAGAGACTGACCTGGCAGATTCCCTTCCTGATGGAGGAGACACAATCCCTGCCATCTCTTTGACATTCATTGGCTCATAACTCCAGAGCTGGAAAGGACCCTCGAGACCATGTAATCCAAACCTCTATTTTTACAAATCAGGAAACTGAGGTGCAGAGAGTTTAAACAACTTGTTCAGGGCCAGAAAGAAAATGTTGGAGTTGGGATGCGAGCAAGGCCCTCTCACTCCAGAGCTCTGTCATTGCATGCTTTCTTTTTAGGTAGGAATCATGGGGTTAAAGCCTGAAAATGCTCTTATGGATCCCAATCTCTCATCCTCTCCCAGGACCTCATCTGCCTCTGGACCTGCTTTTGCCCTCATCAGGACCTACAGTTGTTGTCTCTCTTTCAATTCTCCCAGGCCTTTCCTCCTCTTCTGACCTTCCAGGCTTGTGTAAGCCCAGGAATTTTGCATGATGCTGCTTGTACATGACACCAGACTGGTAGAGAGGATGCTAGTACAAGCCTTCAGACCTGGGTGAGGGCCAGAGTTGGTGCAATAGCTTTGGGAAGAGAAGACATGCTTTATCAGAGAGTTTCTTTGGATTCGGCTCTAGGAAGGAGTTGGAGCATTGAAAGTATCAGGCATGTAGAGGAAGCTACCTCTCATATAGGTCCTCAGCTCTGTGTCAGCATTCTCTCTAGAAATCCAAAGTCTTGCCTAAACAGCGGTTTGCAAAATGTCCCGGGCTTGGCTGAAAACTGGGTTATATGGCACCCTTGCCCCCTTGTCCTTCCATTGTTCCAGTCTTGGCTCATCTCCCTGAGTCTCTTTTTCTGCTCTGGTCCTAATTATTGGATGCAGCTGAAAGAAGTCACACAATTATCCTAAAATGTGCACTGCAAAATTTATGTCATCTCCCCTCACCTCAGCACAGTTCCAAGGCCATCCTTTCCTTCAGCTCTGATTAGCTATCACCCTCTCCATCTCTCAACCTCACCCCCATCCTCCCACCAACAGCTGAACTCCCCTCCTACTTCCCTGAGAAGATTGAGGCCATCTGTCCGGAGCACCCTCCCGTCCCCTCTAGCACACCTCAGAACTCTCATGCCTTCACTCAGCTGCTGCTGCTCCCCCCCAGACTCAGAGGATGAAGTGGCCCTTCAGCTAAAGTTAACTGCTTCATTTAGGACTTTCATTCCAGCCCTCCTCTGGGACCTTGCTCCATTGATCCATCTATTTATCATTCCTTCTCACCCGTCTACAAGCTCCCCCCATACTGACTTCTCCCCTTCTTCCTGCTAATATGCCAGATATAGAGACTAGGAATGCAGCTGCATGCCCTGGTGAGATGTAGGATTGCCCCACTACTCCCCCAAAATTTAAAAAAAAAACTTCCCTTAACCTGGTTACCAATATCCTATTTTTTCATCTCTTCACTATTAAACTTCTAGAAAGAATAGTCTGCATTCACTAACTACCCACCCACTTCACCAGCCACTCAATTCACAGCCTCCTGGCATCTGGTTTCTGTCCCCGTTGAAACTTTGATGGATCTTTGATCTCAGTGACGTGAACATTTCCTGCAGCGATACAGACCAAACTCCTCCTCAATTTCTCATCCTGTACAACTCTTGTCCTTTCCTCCCTTGAACCCTACTATCAAATGCATAGATCCCATTGCAGTCCTACAGCTGCCTACCTCTTGTCCTTCACCCTAGCTCCATGAGTAGCCCCATAGCAACTCCATGCATTCTACTAAAACTGCTCTCTCTCTCTCTCTCTCTCTCCATCTCTTTGTCTCTCTCTGTCTCTGT
>NW_020954546.1:12724801-12775071 GCF_900497805.2 Vombatus ursinus | reverse complement strand
CTCTGTCTCTCCCCCATCTCTATCTCTGTCTCTCCTTGTCTGCCTCTCTCTGTCTGTCTATCTCTGTGTCTCTCTGTCTCTGTCTCTCTCTATCTCTCTCTCTTTCTCTCTCACCACCAATGACCTGATGGCCAAATTTGAGAAGATCCACTCAACTCCATCTCCAAACTTTTGGGTTTCTATTAAGGGGCAGAACAGAAGCAGGCATACTTTTTGTGAAATCAGCCACATCCCATTGTTTGCTGTCCCCAGCGCTGAGTTAACTGACTACCTATGGCCCTCTAAGTACCTCTGAGTGGCACAATGCTGCCTAAACTTCAGTAAAAGACCCTTAAGTGTCTTCCTATAGTCCATGTGCATGCTCCTTTTCTCCTTCTAGAGAAACACCCTCCTCCCCTTCCAGGCAGGTCAGGCTGCCATACTTCACTTACCGCCTCAGACTTGGACCAGCATCCCAACTCCAGCCCTGGGTCCTGAGTTTATGATTGGCGAGAGTTTGACACATTTAGTCAGCCAAGCCCAGAGCCTCTGGAAACAATAATCAAATCAACACTACCATTCCTGGAATGGATTGTCAATCAATTGCCCTATGTCTCCACTCACCATCCTTGTAATTTCCCAAGGCAAGCCACCCCTTCCTGGCTACCAATCCAAGAAGTATGAGAGAAAGCACAAATTCTATGGTCAGAAATCCCAGGTTCAAATTTTGTCACAGATGCTCACTACCTGTGTGACCATGACCAAATCACCTAAACCTCCTTGGCCTCAGTTTCCTCACTTATAAAATGGAAGGTGTTGGCCTTTGAGGCCCTTTCTAGTTTTGGAGCTATGATCTTCTGAATCTCTGATGCTATCTGAATAACCCTGGAAAATTCACTCACATTCCTGAGCCTCAGTTTCCTCATCTGTGAAATGAGGGTGTCCAACTAAATGGCCTCTAAGGACCCTCCTAGATCTAGAATCTTTTCTATATATTCTATCCTTCCCTTTTTGAAATGTAAACCCCTTGAAGGCAGGAACTACCTTGCTTTTTGTGTTATCTCTCCAGTGCTAAGCACAGTTATTGGCACATAATGAGCATTAGGTAAATGTTTTTTATTCACATATTGATTGAGAGACCTAGCTTGGAAAACCAAATTAAAGGTTATTGCAGTGGTACTGAGGTAATGAACTAGGGTGGCAGCCATGCAAGTGGAGAGAAGGGAACAAATGCCAGTCCAACCCCTTCATTTTACAGATGAGGAAACTGAGGCCCAAGGAAGTTAAATGACATCTCCAAGGTTGTACAGGTAGAAAGTGACAAAGGCAGTTTTTGAACTCAGGTCCTCTGAGCACGTCGGATTTGAGACCCTGATGGAATTTCCAATTGGAGATGCCCAGTGGGGCGTTGGCAATATAGGACTGGTATTCAGGAGAGAAATTATTACTCATCCATCAAGATTGTCTCATCCGGAACATCACATAGGGACCAGCATAGCACTGAGGTAACCTCTCTAAAAAAAAGTGTGTGATGTTGAAACTCAGTTCAATCCAATCCAATGGCACTACTTAGCACCTGATTAGATGGGAAGAGGTGAAGGGAGGAAGGAGTCTAAGGCGATTCTGAGGTGAAGCCACTGATAAAGGAAAGGAAGTTGTAAAGGAAGTTTTAGCGAAAGATGAGAAACTCTGCTTTGGATATGGTGAGTTTGAGGTAGTCAGTGAGATATCTAGGGGGAGACAGCTAAGTAAAGGAAAGGCTGAGGATGAGGGGATCAATGAACAAGATGGACTCCCATCCACCGACCTCCTTTTCTTCCTTTAACACCAGTTCTAAGCTCCTTTGAGAAGATGGCTTTCTGACTGTGCAATGCCTACAGAAAACACCCTTCTATGCTATGAGAGGTTCCCAGTTGGACCCCCAATGGGAACCCAGGATCCTAACCCTGCCGCCTGCATGGCTAAATCCCACTGAGTACTTTCACCTCTGTTTTGAGAGACCAAAGCAGCTAGTGTGTGATGGGGAGTAGAGACCAGAACCCTAGGAACGGGTAGGGGACAAGATTCTGGGGTTCTTTGATTGAAAATTGGTTGACCCTCTCCATGTGCCTATCTCTTTGGAGGGTTAATTCAAGGCATTAAGAAGTTTTCTTTCATTCCTCTAAGGAATGCAGAAGTGTAGTCCTCACAAGGTCTACCGTCTCACAGCTGAAATGGAATCAAACGCAAGAGAAAGCAGGATAACACAGCATGGCAACATGGGAGATACAGACAGTCAGTCCCACTGGCCTTCAGGGGAAAGAATGGCCCACGGAAGAGTTGACTGGACCTGAACTGGACCTTGAAGCATGGGTAAGATCTGGAGACAGAAGAGGATCTTCTCATGCAGTAAGTGGGGGGAGAAGGAGAAGGATGAAAACATTGAGATTGGTGTGCTGTACTTGGACTCACCAGACAGTTGGAATCCTGCCTCAGATACCACCCACGTGACCTTGGACAGATCACAACCCACCTGGGCCCCAGTTTCCTCCTCTGTAAAATGAAGAGCCTGGACTAGATGGTCTCTGAGACCCCTTCCAACTCCAGCTCAATGATCCTTTCCCTTAATTATGTGCTTTCTGAAAAGGACAGAAAAAGAGCATTGGTGGGTAAGGAACAATGATTAAAAAAAAAAATCAGCTCGAGAAAAAATGTCTCCTCAGCTAAAAACGCTGGAGGAGAGATTCAAACTGTTCTGAGGGCCTGCGAGAAAACGGGGCCTCAGGCAAACGAACTGAGAGAATCTTTCGTAAAGGTGGGCCATCAGTTCGTTCGCATGAGATTCTTTTCGGAATCTTGAGGCACATGACTGATAAACTATTAATCAAATAACTGCTTGGAGAATATGCAATGGTTACATAAGGATTGATCCAAGGTCCTCCAGTTCTAAATCTTTAATCCCCGGCTTCTAGGATTTGTGGAGAATAACTCCAGTCATTAGGGGCAGGGGTGAGAGAGGAGAGGGTTCCAAGTATTTCTATGGAAATTAAGGGTCACGGTTTTAAAGATTCTCTGGGAAGGGCTCTGTAAAAATGGCTGAGACAGGGGATTTTCTCCCCAAGCTCCAGGAGGATGAGCCAATTAATGACCAGCTTGAAGTATATTTTCCTTGGGAGAGGGGAGATAACCTAAGAATGGTCTTCAGGCATTGGGCTGAGCCTGAGTGAAGAGAGAAGGGAAAGCGCGTGCCTAGTGTTCTGGAGGGTTTTTTTTCTCCCCATATCCCCTTCACCCCTAGGCAATAAGGCCCCAACCACACTTCCCTGATACATCAGCTAGGGGCCCTACCTATCCCCTACCTTTTTCTATACTTTATGTGCTCCAGACACCTTAGGCAGGAAATCACTCTCCTCTGGTCTGATACATTACCCTCCCAGTTTCTTGTCCTTGTATGGCCTCTCCCCCCATCAATTTTCCATCTGCCTCTCTCCTCTTACCTGCCCCATTGCTTCCTCTAGCCCTGGGTTGGGATGGGAGGATGCTTTAGCTAGGACTATCCTGGGACCCCACCCTCCAAGAGTTTGCAGTTCCCTTTTAAAAGCTGTGAGGAAAGAGGATTATGGTACCAAAATCAATCTTTCTCTCTCTCTTTCTCTTGCCATCACCATCAGCAGAATGGTTCAGAGTATCACAGATCGAAAGGGAGCTAGAGAACATCTAATCAGTCCAGCTTTTGGGCTCACAGAGGTAACTTCTGTGACTTGCCCAGGGTCACACAGCTAGTAAGGCTCATAGGCAGCATTTGAACCCAGCTCTTCACGACTGAGTCCAGCACTCTGTGCTTATGTATGCCATGCCTGGTGGAGGTAGCATCTGAATTAAGCCTTGAAGGCTTAATTAAGGATTCTGAAAGGAGATGAGGAGGGAAAGTATTTCAGGAAAAGGAGACAGTGCATGCATACAAATCCACAGAGGTGGGACCAGTCAGTAGTGTTGACTTGTTGAAACATGGTATGCGTAATAGATTGTTGCTGTTCAGTCCTGTCCAACTCTTCATGACCCCATTTGGGATTTTCTTGGCAGAGATCCTGGAATAGTTTGCCATTTCCTTTTCCAGTTCATTTGACAGATGAGGAAACTGAGGCAAATTGGGTTAAGTGACTTGCCCAGAATCACACAGTTAGTAAGTGTCTGAGGCCAGATTTGAACTCAGGAAAATGAGACTTCCTGATTCCAAGCCCAGCACCCTAAGCACTATGATGTCACCTAGCTGTCCCATAATAGGTTACACTTCCATAAGGTGTACCAAATGTCTTAGTGCAGTCTTAAGCTAGTAAAGCTTTATAGTGCTTTAAGGTTTGCAAAATACTTTAGGGGATCCTGAGAAATAAGGGGGGAAAGGAAGTTCGGACGGAGCCAGAATGTGGGGGTTTCCTAGCCACCAGTTTGAGAGTTTGCACCATATCTAAGAGACAGAGGAAAACCCTGGATGACAGGGTCATGGCTAGGCCTCAGGAGGAAGTTATGCTAACAGTCAATCCGACCTTTCCCTTCAAGTTTTCCAGGCGATTATTTCTTTCTAAGGAGTTGAGGTATCCATTCCAAGCGTGGAGTGAGAAAATAGCCCTTGAGAAGGTGGGGATGGAGGGGCTGGGGGAAGATAAATTAGGCTGGGACTCTGCCTCTTGTGGAGGTCAGTATGTAGGAGCTTTGACGGCCACCAAGAGCAAGAATTCATCATCTTTGTTTGTGCCTTGGACTGCTTTGGCAGCCTGGTGAAGCCTATGCCCTCATTCTCGGAAGAATGTTTTTAAATAATGAAAGGAAATACTAAATTTCAGTTAGACTTTGAAAAATAAAGATGTACTTTTTTTCTCATCCAAGATCATGGACCCTCCCCCTCACATCTGTACAGGTTAAAAGCCCCTGATTTACAGTCTGCTGCTTTCTCACCCCATTATCCTTCACCCAGCCCTGACCTTGCCCCAAGGGATATAGTTGAAAAAGCAGGAGTCTAAGGCTTAATCAACTGGCTGTTTGCTATTTGTGCATATGGAGGCAGGAGCGCTGCATTACCCAGTTCCATGACCCCCAAGCAGCTGTTTCAGCTCATCCCTCCTCCAGCTCGCACCTTCTATTTCCAATTAGAGAAAGCAAAGATGAATGGGACTAGAGAGAAAGGGGAGTGGGGCTTGAGAGGGAGAGTGGCCTCAATATGATTGATTCTCTGCCTCGATCTGTCCTTTTCCTTGGAGCCAGCTGCTTCGAAGCCTCTAGAGGAGGGGGTTGATATGAAAGCTAATTCCATCCCTGAAACCTGCTGATCAGATTTTAGCCAGCAAAACAAACCATGATGAGGTTCTCTCTGCTACAGAGAACCTCCCCCTGGGGCTAGGCTGCCTATCTGGCATAGAGCCGGAAGACACCACGGAGACCACTCTAATTCAGCATTCTCATTTTACAGAGGAGAAAACTGAAGCCCAGAGGGTCAAATTGACTGACCTAGGGTCACCTAATCTGCCAGTGACTGACAGATCCAAAATTAAAACCTAGGTCTTCAGACTTCTAGTTACTCAATAGGTCGACTAACAATGCCTGGACAGCTTTCTCCTTATCTCCACTTCCTACAGTCTTCTTCCTCAATTTCAAGCACCATCTTCTGCATAAAGCCTTTGCTGATCTGCCACCCCTTCCCAAACTACCTGGGATGCAAACAACTTTGTATACATTTGTATTGATTCTGTTAATGCAAGTCCTTGTGGTTGGCGTTGTTTCATTCTTTGAATTTGTATCTCTAGCATTTAATACATAGTAGGCATTTAAATCCTTCTAGTTTTTGTTAAATATTTATTAAGGAAGCTCTGCACTAAGCACTGGAGATACAAGGAAAAAGCAAAAACAGCCCCTGCCCTCAAAGAGCTTCCATTCATAGGGGAGACGATAAGTACAGACACAGATATTTACAAGATAACACGCTAACATGCTAAGTAAATAGAAGGAAGTTTTAGAAGGAAAGGCTGGACATCATCTAGGTGAGCCCAGACTCACATCTGTACCCCCTCAGAGATAAAGCTTGAAACTGTCATGTCTGCCATTCCACAAAACTACCTAATGCGTAAATCAAAGGATCACCAATTTAGATTGGCAAGGAATCTCAGAAGTCCCTTCATTTTACAGCAGAAGAAAGAAGGATCCTGGGGAGGTGAAGTGCCCAACATCACACATGTAGTAAGTTCCAAAGCCAGGATTTCAAACCAGGTTCTCTGCTTCTAAATCCAATACTCTTTAAACACTCCACACTGACTCAAAGGTGAGAGCATCTCTCAAGCAAGAATTTAACAAGTGGATCAAGGTGGTCCCAGGGTGTAAGACTAAGAAAGACTACAGGAAATGGATTGGCTTGGGGAGGCAAAATACCTTCTTATGGGTACCTGGGAGAGGTGAGAGTCCAGCTGGGCCTCAGAAAAGGAGTATAATTTACATGGGGGAAGGGTGGGGATGTGGCATTTCAGGGAGGAGAAATGGATTGTGTGTTCAGCAGACCGTGACTAAAGTAGTCTGACTGGAGTAGGGGGTTAGTATAGAGCAACAGTGGGGGGTAAGATTGGAGCAAGATTGCAGAGGATTGGGAATACCAATCAAAAGAAGAGGGTATTGTCTCCCGCCTTCCTCAACTCTCCCAAATGACTGTGACCTTGCCCTACTTTAAACCTGAATAGAACAGAATGGACTATATTGCAACCTTAGAGTTGGAACGGACTTTAGAGCACCCTTATTCCATCTGCTTTCATTTTATAGAAGAGGATACTGAAACACAGGAAGGTTGTTTGTCTGTGGCCGCACACCAAGTCAAGAGCAGACATTGGACTAGAATCCCAAGTCCCAGATTCTTCAGCCCCATGATCCATCCCTTAGGTCACACAGGACAATCATACCGCCAACTTGTTCTCTCAGCTTAGTGCTAACCTGTGCTTTTATAGCACCACAGAGCTAGAAGAAACCCCAGAGGGCATCCAGTCCAAGCCATCCCTGGACAAAAATCTTCTCTGTAGGATCCCGTCCAAGTGGCCACCCAGTGTCTACTTAAACGCCTCCAGGGAGAGCGAACCCAGAATTACAGTTTCGGAGTTGGCAGACCCGTTATCAGCCTTCTAGGCCAACTCCTATCCGAAAGGAACCCCCCCTCTAACACACTCTGCATGTGGTGGTCCAGTCTTCACTCAGACTTCCAAGAGGTTTTCTCTCAACAACCTCTCCAGAAAACTAGTTCCAGTTTTGGACAGTCCTATTTGTTAAGAAATTTCACCTGATAATGAACCTAAATATGCTTTTTTACAACTTTTTCCCATTGTTCCTGGCTCTGCTCTCTAGAATCAAGCAGAACAACCCCAATCCTTCTTCCATAGAACTGCTTAAATCCTTGGAGTTAGCCTTCAGGTGTGCCCTAAATCTTCTCTCCTCCAAGCAAGACTCTTTTGATCTGTCCTCCTTGAGAGTTTCTCCCATCTTTCTAACACCATGGTTGCCCTCTTCTGGATGCTCAATTTGTCAATATCCAATATGTTCAAAATTGGGGGGCCTGAAACTGATCACGATAACTCCAACTGGTCTGGCCAAAGCCGAGCATAGCAGAGATTTAACCTCCTCTCTTCTTAGAAATGAGATTTCTCAATGCTGCCTAGTACAGTATTGGATTTTTTGACTGCCCTGTCACATTATTGGCCAGTTAGCCAGGCTCAAACTCTAGGAGTCTTTTTTGGCTCCCTCTTTCTTGCCTGCCATAGATAATCAATCCTGAAGTCTGGTAGAGTCTTTCTCGGAAATATCTCTCACATGTGTCCTCCTCTTTCCATTTCCACCTCAATCAATGGAGTCTAAGCTCTCATTACCTCATTCAGGCAGGCAGGCAGATAACAAGCATTTATTAAGTGCTTCCTGTGTGCCAGGTGCTATGCTAAGCTCTGGAGATAACCAAAAAAGAAAAAAGGTAATAACCAGTCCTTGTCCTTAAGGAGCTCACATTCTAATGGAAGTGACAACATGCAAACAACTGGGTATGTACCAGATAGAGATATATACAGGGTGTTCCAAAAGTCTTAGTGAAGTTTTAAGCTATTTAAAACTTCAAACTTCTAAAATATCCTGGAAAGAGAGATGTACCGGCCGCGCCGACCCTCTCCTCCTATAAGGAGCAGGCTGCCAGAGTCATACTCACTCTCGAGTCTTCGGTCCTCAGCCGGATAAACACACAGAGACGAGCCATCGGGAGGCGCCAACACCAGAGCTTTATTCGGAGGCCATCACAGCAAGCCATCAGTAAGCGGGCTGGGGAGGAGGGGCTAAGTAGGTACTTACGAACGAGCGTGGTCAGATCACGAGCTCTCTCTCTCTTGGCTCCTGCTCTGTTGCTCTGGCCTTGTTGCTTGGGCTTGCTGTGATGGCTTGCTGTGATGGCCTCTGAATAAAGCTCTGGTGTTGGCGCCTCCCGATGGCTCGTCTCTGTGTGTTTATCCGGCTGAGGACCGAAGACTCGGAAGTGAGTATGACTCTGGCAGCCTGCTCCTTATAGGAGGAGAGGGTCGGCGTGGCCGACACGAGGTCGGCGCGGCCAGTACAGAGAGACAAAGACAGAGAGAGAGAGAGGGAAGGAGAGAGGGAAGGAAAGAGGGAGAGAAAGAGGGAGGGAGAGAGAGAGAGAGAGAAGGAGAAAGGGAAGGAAGGAGGGGAAGGGGTAGAAGGAGAGAGAGAGAGAACAGTGTGAGTAAATGGCAAATGATCTCTTGAATTACTGTGGCAGGATACTGACTGCCTCCAGTCTCTCCCCTTGTCAATCTATCCCATGCACTACAATCAAGTACATCTGCCTAGAAAATTGCTTTCATCAGGTCACTGTATTGCTCAAGAGCCAGCAATGGTTCCCTATTGCCTAAAGGACAAAGTCAGTTCAGCAATCACCTAATATGTATTGGACATCTATTATATGCAGCATGGTACAGTGGAAAGAAAACTGACTCTGGAGTCAGAAAACCTGGGTTCAACTCTGACTTCTGACATTTACTATCCACGTTACCTTGGGCAATCCCCTTCACTTCCTTCAGCCTCATTTTCTTTGTCCATAAAATGAGGGAGTCAGACTGGCTGCTCTCTGAGGTCCCTTTAGCTCTAAGTCTACGATCCAATGATATGAAGTCACTGTGTGACATATAAAGTGTCATAAAATACCGTCGCTACGACCAAAGAGTATATCATCTACTTGGCGGTAATGGTGATACATGTGTGAGCAGGGTGGGGAGGGAGGGGGGTAATAAGGAAGAAAAAAAATGAAACTGATGAACAGGGAATTGAAACTTAAGATAAAAGAGGAGGATATAAACTCCTTGCAAGGAGGAATTGTTTCCTTCTTTGTATGTATCCCTGGTGTCTAACAGAGTATTTGGTACATAGGAGGTGCTTAATAAATGCTTGTTAGTTGATTATTGATTGATCGCCTTGCCCTCAATGCATTCAAGTCATCAAGTGCAGATGAACATACCTACCGGCATATTGGAAGAGGGATTGCTGAAACCCAATCAGAGAGACTCTGGTGCACAATTTTTACTCTACCTTGACAAGCTGGAATCTGTTTAGAGGAAGGCCATGGATGATGAAGGAACTTAAAGTCATGCCACAGGAAGTCAGTTGAAAGAAATGGAGATATCTCATCTAAAGAAGAGATGATTTGCAGGGGGAAAAAGGGGTATCAGAGCTATCTTCTAATACCAAGAGTTGTACTGTCTAGCCCCAGAGTGAGAAGTTTCAGACATAGTAAACACTTACATTCTTGCCGAGTGAATAAATAATAGGTAGAAGTTCAAGTCAGATTTTGGCTTTGATTGAAGGAAAAAAAAAAACTTGACAATGAAAGCTTTCCAAGAGCAGCTTCCTGAGGAGGAGGCAACAGTTCTGCCCCACAGGAGGTCTGCAGATCAAGCCCAGATGACCATTTGACAAGTATTTGGTAGAAAGGATTCTTGTTTAGTTCAAGTTGAAATACACAGCTCCTTCCAGCTTTGAGATGGTATGACTAGGACAATGATATCATTGATAGAGAAGGCACTCAAATGAGTGAATATTTATTAAGCACTTACGTGCCGGGCTAAAGGATACAAATACAATTATAAAAATGAAAGAGTCTTTGCCTTTAAAAAGCTTATAGTCTAGTGGAAGGAAACAACCCATACAAGGCATTGGTGGCCAGGGAAGGAAGCTTTGACCTGGAGAGTGACAGAGATGACATGATGATTGACATGCCATTTCCAGAAGCAGTGGTCATGTTGATTTAATTAAGTGCCAAGAGCAAAAGGTGGAAAGCTGAGGTGGACAAGGGTGAGTCTGGATGGGATGGTTTCTGGCACGGTTTAGTCTGGGGTGAGGTCAGATAGAGTAGGAAAGGCAAAGGGGTTTGGGTTTTGCTTCTGTTTTGATGCAGTGGGAGTGAAAACTTTAGACTTTAGACACCTTGAATTTATGGCAGTTACAAGTATCATGTAGCTAACAGTACCCCAGAGGAGTTGGGCTAACTCCAGAGTGGTGAAGAGATGGATAAGGATTTGCCTGGGCCTCAGTTGTTTGATGGAACATGGTTTAAAATAAATTTCAGCTTCAAGACAGAGGGGAGAAGGGGTAAGGGATAAGTACCAGGGATTGGGGGGGGGGAGTAGGGATCAGTGCTTAGGGGGACAGAAATACTGTCTTTTCCCAGGCTCAGGAATCCCTAGGCTCAGCTCCAGGTCCCCTACAAGGGCCCAGAAAATGCGACCAGTTTGCCAGGTGCTTCTCCCACGTTGCTGCAAATAACATGCCACAGGGAGTTTCTCTCTCAGCTGCTGAATAACCTTTAGATGCTGTTTGGTTCCTTTCTCAAAAGATGTCAGTGTACTCAATAAACAGGAAACACATAGACAGGCCAGAGTCAAAGATCATGCCTGAAGGGCAGGCACCCACAGAGGGCTTTGATATCATCAAAGAGAAGTTCTTGGGAGAACTCACCCCTATCTTTCAATGAGCCATGTCCTTCCACCTCCCACCTCCTCCAAGCCCAGGAAACAGAGGTCACCTCCTCCAGGAAGTCTTTCTAATTGTACCTGCCACACAAACAGGACACTTTGGAGGCCAGCCAATCAGTCCAAGTCACATCTGAAGAGGAGTGCTGCCACCAAAATACATGACAAACTGACAGCTAACTTCTTTGAAGATCTCCAGTGGAGTCTCTACCTCTCCGCTCTGCATTTCCCTCTGCCAACCCTTCCCCAGGCAGTCTATTCCACTTTGGGATAAAGTAGTTCTTTTTAGGAAGTTCTTCCTGACATCAAACCCAAATCTGCCTTTATGCCATTTCATCCATTGTTCCCGGTTCTGTCTTCTGGGACCAAACAGAAGTCAAACCCCTCGTGCACAGGCAGCCCTTCAAATACTGGAGAACCACTATCATGCCTCCCCTTTCTTCTCTTTTACAGACTAAATGTCCCAGTCCCTTCAGTGAGTCCTCGTGTGGCATGATCTCGAGGCCATACTGGTCACCCTCCTCTAGACAGTCCCTGCTTTCAATGTCCTTCCTCAAATCTGGCACCTAAAACTCAACACAAGACTCCAGGCAACACCTGCCAAGGTCAGAGTGCAATGGAACTCTCACCTCTGGTCCTGGACATTAGGCCTCTCCTAATGTATCCTTTCCAAAAAATTCAGTTTGTATTAGCTTGTATGACTGTCCTACAGTACTGTTAACTAATATCAAGATTGATATCTATTACAACCCTCAGGACCTTTTCTTTTCTTTTCTTTTCTTTTTTGTTATTTTTTTAATTAATTTATTTTGATTTATCAACAATCACTCCCATAAGCTTTTGAGTGTTAAACTTTTCTCCCCTTCCCTCCCCTCCTTCCTCCCCAAGATGGTGCACAATCTGATATAGGCTACACATATACATTCCTATTAAACATATTTTCACATTAGTGATGTTGTAAGGAAGAATTAGACCAAATAGGAGAAACCACCAGAAAGAGGAAACAAAACAAAACAGAAAAAAAAATACCAAATACTATGCTTCGATGTGCATTCAAACTCCATAGTTCTTTCTTTGGATGTGGATAGCATTTTCCATCATGAGACCTTTGGAAATGTCTTAAATCCTTGGATTGCTGAGAAGGGTTAAGTCTATCAAAGTTAGTCATCATACAATGTGACTGTTACCGTGTACAACATTCTCCTGGTTTTGCTCACTTCATTCAGCATGAAGTTCACGTAAGTCTTTCCAGGTTTTTCTGAAGTCTGCCTGCTCATCATTTCTTATAGCACAATAGTATTCCATCACATTCATATACCACAACTTGTTCAGCCATTCCCCAATTGATGGGCATCCCCTCAATTTCCAGTTCTTTGCCACCACAAAAAGAGTTGCTATAAGTATTTTTGTACATGTGGGTCCTTTTCCCATTTGTATGATCTCTTTGGGATACAGCCCTAGAAATGCAATTGCTAAGTCAAAGGGTGAGCACATTTTTATAGCCCTTTGGGCATAGTTCCAAATTGCTCTCCAAAATGGTTGAATCATTTCACAAGTCCACCAACAATGCATTAGTGTTCCAATTTTCCCACATCTTCTCCAACACTTATTATTTTCCTGTTTTGTCCTGTTGACCAATCTGAGAGGTGTGATGTAGTACATCAGAATTGTTTTGATTTGCATTTCTCTAATCAATAGTGATCTAGAGCATTTTTTTCATATGACTATAGATGGCTTTAATTTCCTCCAGGTCTTTTCAAACAAAATGCTGTCTAGCCTTGCTTCCTCCATCTTGAACTTGGAAAACTGATCTTTTGAACCCAAATAAAAGATTTATTTTCATTTATCTCTATTAATTTCATCTCCAATTCCAGCCAGCAGTATACTCTCTTCAGATCTTTTTGAAGCCTGGCTCTGTCATTCATTTTGCTAGCTACCCCTCCCAGTTTGGTGTTATCCCTAAGTCTGATTAACATACCATCTGTGCCTTTATTCAAGTGAAAATGCTGAACAGCGTAAGATCCAGCAGAAATCCTACAGGTACTCCACTAGAGACCTTCCTCCCATGTGAGATTAATAATCATAATCAATAATAATGTTTATTAATTTAATTAATGATAGTGCATTAATAATAGCTCACATTTATAAGGCATGTTAGGGTTTGTAGAACATATTACATGTGTTATCTCGCTTGATCCGCTTTTATTATGTCCGTTTTTGCAGATGAGGAAGCTGAGGCTGAGAGGTTAAATGACTTACCCAGAGTTACACTGGGCAGCTAGGTGGCACAGTGGATAGAGTGCTGAGCCTGGAGTCAGGAAGATAGATGAGTTCAAATCCAGCCTCAGATACTTACTAGCTATTCAAGTCTGGGAGAATTGCTTAACCCCTGATGGGGTCATGAAGAATCAGATACGACTGAAATGACTGAACAACAATAACAACTACACAGCTGGTGAATATCTGAATTTGAACCCAGCCAGGTCTTTGTGACTCCAGGCCCAGCTCTCTATCCACTGTACAAACCAGCTGCTCTTGACCATTCAACAAATCCCCAATCCACCTGAATTTCCTATCAGCTAGGCCACGTCTAGTCCACAAGGGCAGCGTGAAAAGCCTATGCTTCTGTTCCCTCCAATACCGAACACACACTTTTTATATAATTTTTATCTGTCTAGTTCTAAAATCTGTTTGTCATTATTCCGTCTAAACCCCATTAAATGGGAGGATCTCCTGAATAGGGGCTGTGTCTTCCTGTGACCAGGAGATTTCTATGAGGGGAGGTACTTTGTACCATTTCTCTCTGTCTGCCCTAACAATGCTCAGCAGGGAGCTGGGAGGGTGGGGTGCAGAAGAGACAGAATGACTGATGTGCTGAATTGTTTTTAATGTGCACCTCTGCTTAAACAAATAATGAGAAATCTTCACGTGCCTCATGCCAGGGTTTAAAGGGAGGACAAGCAAGAGTGGGCACAGCCCCAAGGCTGGCATCAGCCTTGGCCTCTGGGAGAAGAGCCAGGACCGGACATGCAGGGATACAGGGAATCGGCGAAGAGCCAAAGCAACACCTTGTCTGCCCAGGGCAAAGGAGGGGACTTGGACAGGGAATAAATGTCATTGGGTCTGCAGAGAGTGGGACCAGAGAACAAAGCTAAAAGGCTAGAGCCCAACCCACTGGGGAGAGCAAAGACCTGGATGAGCTGGCCCTGAAAACAGATGGTCTTGACTCCATCCCTTAAGGGGGTTGAGAAGAGAGAGGGGGAAGACCTGGAGCTGGAGACAGGGCTTTTTAAATTGTATTTGCCCTATAGCGCCTTTTTTCAAGAAACATTGACTGACTGGTCAGAGCCCACAATGACTCCCTGGCAGTTCCAAAATGTCCCCAGCATCTGGGGCAGCCTCACCACTGGGATGGGGCCTCTAGACATGTTGCTATCCCAGGACCAGGGTAGCCTGGGGAAGGAAAGCTCGCTTTGGAGAGACGAATGATAGACTGTAAGCCCCAGAAAGGACCTGTGGAGTCATTGGGACCACCACTTCGCTTTACAAGTGGGCAAGCTGAAGCTCGGAGACGTCCAAGTAATTTGTTCAAGGTCATGTAGATGCCAGGTCACCGTGAGCCCCAGCTGTCATTCTATGAGAAAGTAAGCCTCTGAACATCTCAGTCTAGGACCCTGCCCAATAAACGGGGGGGTGGGGGGGTGGGGCGGGGTTTAATGCATCAAGCCTGGTGGGTTAGGTTGTAGGAAAGGAGGAGGGACGAGGTGGGGTCCGTGGGAAGGGGAAAACTAAAATAGGGGGAAAGTAGGGCAGGAGTTCCTCCGGGTGAGGATGGGCAGGGTGATATGGGTCCCAGTGGGAGGGGACTGGGCACAGGGGCTGGACGAGGTGGACTGAACAGGAGACGGGGCGGGGTCGAGGCCGGTGAAATGAGGAGGTGAGAGCTGGGCTGGAGCCCCTGGGGCAGGGGCCCACCGGGACTCCCAAGAGCCGAGCAGCTCTAGGAGGTGCGTGGGCGGGCCCGAGCTCCGGGCTGCTCCCGAGAGGGGCGGGGCCGGGGCGGGGTGCTCGGGGCCTGGGTCCCCTAGAGAGGGTCCCGGGGGCCGGGGCGGGGCCGGGGGAGGCGCTGCGCATCTGCAGGGCCGCCGTCGCGCATGCGAACGAAGCCCAGACGGCTGGAGCCGCCGCCACCGCTGCCGCCGCTGCTGCCGCCCCTGCTGCCGAAGCTGCCGCCTCCACTCCCAGGAGCATGAAGGACCGAACCCAGGAGCTTCGCACGGTAAGTGCGCTCCCTGCGCCCGGCTCCTCGCGCCCAGACGGGGCGGAGCAGAGAAGCCCGGCCACCGGTGCTTCGCTCTGGGACACGCCCAGGGCGGGCGCGCCCCCCTGCCTTTCCCTCCGAGGAGTGGGGGGAGTCCCAGGCCGACCCCCAATCCCATGCTGACCTTCCCGAGACTTTGGTCCTTGCTCTCCATTTGCCCTTTGACTGGGGGTGGCTGCCTCCACCTCCCTAGAGGCCCGGAGAAACTTTTCTTTTTCCCTTTCATTTGGGGGAGAGGGTTCTGGGGGTGACGCCTAGGGCTTTCGCTGCTGGTCTTCTTCGACTCCGTAAAGAGGTGGGTGTCTCCCCAGATTTCCTCGAGCCTTCCTCCTCCCCCGCTACCCTACAGAGTTCAGGCTCCCGGAGCTGTCCGAGGTGCTGCCCTCTCGGGCTGGGGGAGGGGGGCGGGAGTGGGAGAAAGAACGACCAGACTCAGCTCTTCAGGCCTGGGGGAGGGCGAACAAGATTTATGTACCCAGCCCAGGGCGAGGTCCGGAAATGGGGCTGTCTGGAGGGACAGACTGTCCCTGGATCGAGGAGGCGGGGGCCACCTGGGCTCGCGCTTCAGCCTTGGTGCCTTTTGTCAGTAGAAGAAAAGAGGAAAAAAAAAAAAAACCACCGGTGGGTGCAGACCCCCTCCTTGAGGACGCCTGGCTTCCCTTCTCTTCAGCTTGGATTTCACTCGGGCTGAGACACTTGTGGCTGCTGGTTCCCTCCCCCTCACATACTCTGCTTGCTTTCTGTGAATTGGATTCTCGCCCCCATGCAGTAAAGGGGGACACGTACCTTCCTGTCTTACCCCTTGGCCACCTCCCACCACCATGTGCAGGGGCTCCTGGGACCTCCCCCTACTTCTGATTAGCATTTATATGTGTCCTCTCCGCCCCACCACCCCATGATTGTCACCAGTCTCCACAACCTCTTCTCTCCTCCTGCAGTAATGCCTGGGGTCTTGAGGCTTCTCTGGAGCAGGCCCCATCCTGAGGGGGTGGAGGGAACGGAAATTCCCTCACTGCTGCCATTAATTGGGGACAGGGACAACTATCTGCCCGGTCTTTCCTCTCCAGTTTCCACACTCTGGGGCCTCTCATGCCAACATTAGTCTTATTTCAATGTCCCTGGACAGATTCATTTATATTTTTTCCAAATTCAATCTGATTCTCAAGCTGTGTTTCTGGGGCTCCAAGGTTTCCTAGCACATTTGTCCAAGTCCTGGTAGTGGCATCTTGCCCTATACCAAGGCTTCCTGCTCTTTCTAAACCAGGAAACGGTAGAAGAGAAAGCTTTGTAGGTTGGGAAATTTTCCAGAGTGTAACCCTGTCTTCTTTAGCTTCAACTCCCTATTTCAATTTGGCAAATATTTATGGTGTGCCTACTGTGTGTCAGGCCCTGTACCAGGTGCTGAGGGAAATAAAAGGATGGATGACTAAGACAGAACTTCTGCCTTCGAGCAACCTCAAATGCTCAAAGCTCTAGAGCAGGGGGAGTGGGGGCGGGGTGCTCACCTGAACCACATTTGAGGAGTCACCACCCCATGCCACCAACTCCCTATTAATTATCTAGGGGCTGGTGAATTGTACCCCTTGCTTTTTACCCACCCCCAACTTCTTGATCTTTTTGTTAATTCCTTTGAATATTAGTAACCATAAATTCCTTTGAATATTAGTAACCATTCCTCTTTCTTCTTCTGAGAAAGAGAGAGAGAGAGAGAAAGAGAGAGAGAGAGAGAGAGAGAGAGAGAGAGAGAGAGATCTACTGAGGATACCAAAGAAATGTGGAAAGGAATGAATAGTAGTGCCTATTCACATTGTGTTGAATGACTGCTTGAACATGGGAGCCAGATGGGAGCAGGGCTTCTCTGAATTTGAGAATGGCCATCAGGGGAAGGGATTCTAGCAATAAATCCAGCTCCAACTGCAACTCCAACCCTTTCAACCAAATCCAGAATAATGAAACTTCTCTGTTCATCTGTCTCTGGCAGTTAGAACCCTATGCTGAAATATGGTGTGGGAACCATCATGCATGTATACTACTCCTGCCCTTGAAGTCATAATTAGGACAGGAAGCCTTCACCCTTAAGAGTAAGTCTCATGCCCAGGAAAATAGCCTACAAGGCATTGTTATGGGTTCAGGCTCTGATGCTCCTCCTTCCCCACCACCATCCCAGGAAAAAATCTAGCAGGTCAGGTTCCCCTGGGGCATGGGCCCCAGAGGAACCCCTCCTTGTCCCCTGTAATTAGTTTCTAGCTCTATCACCCCCACCCCCTTTCTTCCAGAGGCTGCCAGCTTGGAATCAAGAACCAAGTTTGAGACATTCAGGTTTCAGTGTCCAAAAAGATTTTACTGGTGCTGATTTGGGAGTCTTCTGCTCCACCCCTACTCCTAGTGTCTCTCTGCTTAATTCCAGGAAGCTCATGGCTAGAAGATTGTATTCTCAACTCTGAAAGACAAGGATTTAGGGAGAAGTGGGCCCTGGAGCTCTTTCTCCTTCATCTTGACTCAGAATGAGACTTGGCCCTGTTAGAATCCTATCATGGTGGTAAAGAGAGAAAAAAAAAAGCCATCTTTTGGTCCTGTGGACCCAATCTATAGACTAAGGTCCACCTAGTCTGAGTCATTAACCCCTAGCCCCAGGCCACAGAAAAGAGATTAGTCTCCTAACCCTAGCCACAGACCTACCTGTGACCCCCCAAACAATCTCACCAGCCCTCCCTATTGACCACAGGTAAGATTGGGCAAGCATATGGATGCTTCAGTGCGGCCCATCTTTGCTGCTGGAGAAACAACTTAGCATTCAAATTTGATGGATGGAAAGGAAGAAGGGGAGTCTGACCAGGAGCCAGAGAAAGTCCTCACTTGTCCATGTTTTTATTTCCTTACTTTATAATCCTTGGCCTTGACAAGATCATAGAGAATATAAGGTAACAGTCTTCTCCTTCAGCTCTGAGTGTGGGGCCTTTGTCTCACTCTATCCCCCACCGACTAAGGACTCTCTATCATCAATCCAGGGCCCCCAAAGTTAAGGAGCCTGCTTCTTCTTCCCTCTGGTGCCCCTTGCCCAGCTCAGGGCCCTCTCTATGGTGGCACCTATGTCTGGGAAGGGATGAAGAAGCTGCTCTCAAGGTATAAGCATTGGCCCCTTTATCTGCACCAGGGGCCTGTTCTAAGTGACTTGGGATTCCAGAGGAAAAGATGTGGTCTCTCAAGTTGTTAATTCTCTAAATACTTCCCCAGCCTGGGTTTGTGGTTGTCCAAGAGTTTCCTATTTGCCTGCTCAGTGGTAATTCCTAAGAGGAGGTAGACAGCATTAGCTCATAGATGAGTAAATGTATAATGGGCTTATTTTTAGGCAAGTCCCTTGACCCTTCACAGAAAGAGACTGTGAAATACACAGCTTCTGTGTGTTCCAAGTGAGGGGGAGGAGAGAGAGTCAATGGAGAAGTAAAGGGGAAGAATTCCTGGATGTGATAATAGGCAGCCTCTGTATCTCCTTACCCTAGAATCTACAAATGGATGATGGGTGTGCACTCCGTACTAGCCAGCCTCCTATACCTTTCACATCCGGTATTTCATACAACTCTGTGGGTGACATAGGGAGGTCAGAGAAAGGGAAGAACCCCCATTTGTAGCTGAGGAAACTGAGGCACAGAGACGTTAAGTGACTTGCCCAAGGTTACACAGTGAGGTCAACATAGAAAGGCAACATAGAACTTAGCCTGGTTGTTCTTCCTAAGCACACCCACCATGTCATAGAAAGTTTGGGCCTCTGTGAAATCAATTAAGCAATCAACTGGCATTTATTAAGCACCTACTATGTGCCGGGCACTGTGCTAGTCACTGGGTATACAAGGACAAAAAATGAAAAACAAGGGGTGGAATTCAATGACCACTAAGGTCCCCTCTGACTCAATGGTCCTACATCATTTGCCTGGATCCAAAAGAAGGCATTGTGGGATGGAAGAGATAGAATGAGACATATATTTTGGAAATGGACAATTTAAGGATTTGTTTTGCATGATTATACATATTTGTGTTGTGTTCCCTATTGGCCATAGTGGGGATAGGGCAAGAGTGTGGATGTTTCAGTGTGGCCCATCACTGCTGCTGGAAAAACAATTGAGGCCTCACATTTGGAGCAGAGGAAGGGGAGTCTCATTAGGAGCCAGGACCGTCATCTTCTCATAGAAAGTTCTCACTTGTCCGTGTTTTTATTTTCTTGGTGTGTAATCCTTGGTCTTCACAAGATCATATAGAGGGCAGATAATCTCTTTTCAAGGGTGGGGGAGCTGGGGAATGGGAGAAAAAATAAATGTTTGTTAATTGAAAAATAAATTAATTCACCAAAAAAGAAATAAGTAAATATGGTACAGTGGAAAGAGCAATGGGTTTGGAATCAGAGGCCCCAGGATCAAATCCCAGCTCTGCCATTTACTGTCTGTGGATTCTTGGACCAGGCCCTTCATCTTTCTGGGCCTCAGTTTCCTCATCTGTAAAATGAAGGGGTTGGTCAAATCCTGTCCCCACCATGGCCCACACCTCTCTCCCTACCTTTCCCATCTTACTTTTACTGACTGGGTTAACGAGGAGCAGGAAGACCCAGAAGTGAGAGGACAGCCTCTGGCTCAGCCCTGGCCCTCAGGCCTGGCTCAGGATAACGAGCTTCAGAGGGACCCAGACCCCAGTAGCCAAGACCCCAGAACCCTGGGTCTGGGTGTGGGTGCAACCCCCTTTCCCCCCTGGCATCTGGGTTTTCTAGTTCATTTGGGCCACACTGAATCTTCACGCCCTGCCTTCTTCCAGTATCCTCAGGTGCACTGGTTTATGCCAGGTTTTGCCACCCTCAGCCTGGGAAGCCAAGAGCCAGGAACCAGAGAGTCTGAAGCTCATGAGACACTGGGATCTTATTCTGGGAGAAAGAGCATCTGAGTTAGTAGCCAAGAGGCCGAGGTTCCAAGCTGGCTCAGTCGCTGATTTTCTGAATGACCTCAGGCAAATCACCTTTCTGTCTGTTGTCTAAAGAGAGGAAGCCTCATACAGTGGGAAGAGGGTGGCTTTGGAGGCAGGTAACCTGGGTCCAAATCTTGCCCCTGTAACCTTGGACAAAATGCTTAACCTTTCTGGAGTGTAATTTCCTAATCTGTAAAATAGGGTTTTAGACTCAAGAGCCTCTAAAGTTCCTTCCAGCTATCAATCTAGGGGAGGCAGACTGCAGGTGGAGTCAGAGGCCCTGGGTTTCTATCTCAATTCTGAAACTTGGACAACATTTAACCTCTTTGTGCCTTGGTTTCCTCATCTGTAAAATTAGAGGGGGAAGGGTTAGACTAGATGACCTTTAAGATCTCTTCAATTCTAGATGTATAATCTATTATCTATGATTTACAAAATATAAGTTTTGGACAAGATAATTAACCTGTCTGGGCCTCAGTTTCTTCATCTGTAAAATATGGAGTTAAAACAAAATGATCTGTAAGGTCCCTTCCAGCTCTAAATCGATCATCTATGATTTGTCTGTAAAATGTAGCAACCTTGGACAAGATAATTAACCTGTCTGGGCCTCAGTTTCCTCATGTGGAAAATGGGGGAGGGGGAAGGTGTTGACCTAGATGGCTTCTGAGGTCCCTCCATCTCTAAATTTATTATTCCTTTTCTTTTGTGTAATGAATAAAGTCCAAAATCCTTTCTCAAATACTTAGCCCTCAGCAAACTGGCTTCTGTCAATCCAACCTTATCTCTCACTGTACTCTAGCAACCATCATAAGACTGGAACCCAGTTCTCCTTACTCCCAGAAGTCCTGGCTTCTCTTTTCATTCTACCTCACTATAATAAAAAAGACCTAGATCCCTTTTTATGCACCAATCCAAATCCCACTCACCCTTCAAGTTCCATCACCACCATGAAGCCTTCATTGACCACTTCCAGTGGCCACTGATCTTTTCCTGCACTGCCCTCCTCAGCAACTACTGTCTGATCCTCATATTTAACACTTAGCATAAATTTCCTTACATGGTAAATTAATGATTTGCATGTGTATCTTATCTTGCCACTAAGATTGTGACCTCCCAGAGGGTAGGAATCTGGTATCTTATATTTCTTTTTTACATCCCACAAAATACTGGGCGCACAATGAAAGAGAGGGCAGATCATGATAACTGTCTTTAAGTATTAGAATGATTGTCATATACCAAAGAGATTAAACATCTTCTGCTTATCCCCAGAGGGTGGAACTCAGAAGAAGCAGGAGGTTGGGAGTGGGGAAGGATCAGAGAAAATCTAGGACAGTGTGGATGGGGTGATGATAACCAACAAAGGAGAGAAGGCAGAAAGGCTAACTCTTACATGGCATCCATTTTCTCTGCCAAGCAGAATGACCTTTGAACTGGAAAGGAGAAAACAAAAATGATTAATTGGCAGATGATAATAATAAGGATAAAAAAGGAGGTAGTAAGAGAATGACTAGTTGTCCATGATGAGTGCAGGTCACTGTCCCCAGGGAGCACCCTGAAAGAACTTGCTAGGATTGCTAAACCCCCATCAGTGATCATTGAATGATTATTGAAACAGGAGCAGGACCCCTGGACTCAAGAAAAGCAAACGTCCAGGTTTCCAAGAAAGGGAAGACAATGGAGTTTATAAACTGCAGGTCAGTGAACTTGGCTTGGTTCCCTTATAAAATTCCAAAACCTATTATTAAAGGGATGTTTAGTGAACATTTAGAACAGAAAATGGCAATCACAAAGATTGCTCAGTTTAATTAAGAACAAGTCAAACCAGATACTTTCTTTTTTTTTAAATGATAAATAGATTGGTAGGTCTATTATATAATTATAGCTAGCATTTATATGGCATTGGGTGGGGGGGGAGGGAAGAGGCAATCAGGGTTAAATGACTTGCCCAGGGTCACATAGCTAATAAGTATCTGAAGCCAGATTTGAACTCAGGTCCTTCTGACTACAAGGCCAGTGCTCTATCTGCTATACCAACTAGCTGCACCTATTTATATAGCATTTTAAGGTTTGCAAGTGCTGCATATGTTATCTCATTTTATCCTCACAATAACCCTGGAGGTTATTATGTCTTCATTTTACAGATGATGAAACTGAGGCTAAGAGTGATTATGTGACTTGCCCAGGGTCACACAGCTAGCATTTGTCTGACACAGGATTTGAACTCAGCTATTCCTATTCCCATACTCTACTTACTGTGCTACCTAGATGCCTCAGATTACTACTATATAGTTTACCCAAATTTAAACAAAGCAGGTGATAGAATCTTTCATTCTATTCATGTGGATTAAGATGGAAATCTAGGAGCTAATCAGTGATGATACATTTAGATGGATTCAGAAATGGTTCAGTAGCTGGACTCAAAGGTTATCATTCCAGGGCAGCTAGGTGGTGCAGTGGATAGAGCACCAGCCCTGGAGTCAGGAGGACCTGAGTTCAAATCCAGCCTCAGACACATAACACTCACCAGCTGTGTGACCCTGGGCAAATCACTTAACCCCAATTAACTCGTCAAAACAAACAAACAAAGGTTATCATTCTGTATCAACTTGGACTGACACAGGGATCTATGCTTGGCCCCACTCTCTAGTTAACATTTTCATCAATGACTAATAAAGGCATAGATGACATACTTACCAGATTTCCAGATGACCCTAAGTTAGATGAGATAGCTAGTTAATTCACTGGCTACAGTAGCATGAGCCAAAAAGATCTCTATATTGGGATGAAGCTAATAAGATGAAATTTCATAGGGATCAATGTAAAGCCTCATACTCAGGTTCAAAAAATCAATGTCACAACGACAAGAAGAGGAAGACATAGATAGGCAGCAGACTATCTGAAAAAATATCAGGATTTTAGTAGGCTTCAAGTCCAATATAAGTCAGTAGTAATATGTCAGCTAAATATAAAAAATAAAAAAGCAAAAAGCTAATATGGTTGGTCACAGGAGGTGTTAAAAGAACTAAAGTTTTCAGGGGACTAGGGAAGAGATGCTCTCACTATATTCTGTCCTGGTCAGACCACATCTGGATTACCACATTTCCATTCTAGGTAGCTGAACTGAAGAATATGTAAATGGAGCAACCAGAATGGTGAATGACCTGGAAATCAGTAGGAAATAAGAATGTTTAGCCTGGAGAAGAGTAGTCTTTGGAGGAGGTGGGGGAGGATATGAGAGCTGTCTTCAAGTATTTGAAGGGCTGTCATAGGGAAGAAGGATTTGATTTGTTGTATTCAGTCCCAAAGGGTAGCAGTGGGGACAGTGGATTTAGGCTTAATGGAAAGAACTCTCTAAGAATTAGAGCTATCCAAAATGAAATGAGTGGCTCTGGGGAGGGGGGGTGAGGATGGGTTCCCCCTCAGTGAAAGGAAGCCTTTGAGCCAAAATCTGCGTGGCCTCTTGGGGGGAATTCAAGAGAGGCTATTTTTGTTTGGATATGGGTTGAACTAGACTTCGTCCGAGAGCCTTTCTAACTCTGTGGTTGTGTCAAGAGTTGGAATAAATGAACAAAACCATACTACCATACCGCAGGGAGAGTAATCCCCACCATACCTCCCTCGTTGAGTTATATAAGAGCCTGTGCACAATGTGCTCTAATAAATGTTGAATGAGTGGATGAATAAATTAAGGAATGATCAGAAATAGTGGTAGAAGCTCTTTGGGAAAGAAAACACTACAGAGGCCACGTACTCAGTCATCATGAGGGACCATTGGTTCTTGGCCACAGGGCAGAGCCTTCTCTCTGCTCTCCCACTCGTAGTTTGTCTCCCAAAGCACCAAGCCAAGCCAAGCTTCAGCAGCCATCAATCAGTCAATCAATCAATAAGTAGTTATTGATCATGCACTGAGTGCCCAGCCCAGTGCTTGGCATTGTGAGGAATACAATACTAACGATTCACTGGCTCATTTAGCCCTTTCAGTTTTCCAGAGCCACCATCTTAAAAATACTGCCGTGAGGAAGGTAATGAGATTAAAGTTCTCCCCATTTTATAAAAGAAAAGAAAGAGACAGAGAGACAGAGAGAGAGGTGGTGTGATGCAGAGGTGTCAGACTCACTGCAAAACTCAGTGCAGCCAAGCCAGATTAAAATACAATTGGGAAATGTTTAACAAAATAAATAAAAATACAATAAAATGTAGATAATGTTAATTTGTGGTTTTCTAAGTCAATATGGGCTGGGGGAGGGATCTGTTCCTGTTTGAGTTTGACACTACTAAGGGATGGAGAACCAGCCCTGAAGCCAGGAGGACCTGGGTTCAAGTTTCTCCTCTGACATAAATTCTGCTTCTGCTTCTTCTTCCCATCTACATACGGTCATGGACAAGCCACTTAATTTTGACCTCGGTTTCCTCCTCAGGAAAATGAGGGGATTGGATTAAATGACCTGTAAGGTTCTTTCTAGCTATGAATGAGCAACAGATTGCTCATTGCTAACAGATCTATGAATGAATGAAGAAGCATATATTAACCACTTATGTCCCAAGCACTGTGCTAAGCCCTAGGGATACAAATACTAAAGTGAAAACAATTCCTGCCTTAAAACAGCTTACACTCTAATAAAGGGAAACAACACAGGGAACTGGTGACTAGGAATGTTTTAGTTTGGAAAGCTCCAGGGATGGTGAGTGGAGCCATAAGGTAGATGGATGCAGCAGTACAGATAGAAGCATTGATTTGATTATGGTTGCCAATCTGATCCCATGATGCTCTCCAAGGTCTCTGTTAGCTCCAATTTATGATCCTGTGGTGAGCTCAGGTCCCTTCCAGTTCTAAATCTAGAAAATAGCTCAGAGCTGGAGAGAGGCATATTCTAGGAAGGGAGTACTTGATCTGGACAGAAAGAATGGGAAGATTCAGTTCCTTCTGAGACAGACAGATTCGGTTTGAGGACAGAAATGCTGTCTACACCAGCCACAGGAAGGATAGATGCGCAGTTCACTCATCTTCTTCTTCTCCCTCTCTTCCGCCACCCCCTTTTCCTTTGCCAGATTTGGAAGGAGATGGGAAGCTTATTTATAAAAGTCACACTTGGGGAAGGAGCTGGCACATTCCCTCAGTGCTCCACAGCCATGGACCCAGTTTCTTTCTTTTGTCACAAACCCTTTCTTTTTCACCCCCTTTCTTCCTCCTACACCATCCTCAACTAGAGACTTGAGAGAAGAGGTTACTTTTCTTGTTTTACATTGGGTGAAGGGAAGGCTTCCCATTGGACCCTGGGATGAGTGGTATTTAGGCCCTCATAGCAGTACATCCTATCCAAGGAAAGAAAGCCATGGGGCAAACCATTAATATAAGGGATCATGTGATTACAGATGTAGAGTTAGAATTGGCCTTAGAGGCTATCTGTTTCAACCTCCTCTTTTTTACAGAAGAGGAAACAGAGTCAACGAGGGGATGTAACTTACCCAAGATTACACAGGAAGTAAGAGAGAGAGCTAGGATTTGGACCCAGTTCTTCTGTCTCCAAATTCAACATTTTAACTACACCAAAATGCTTATTTAAAAGGAGCTGAGACCATAGCTGTTCCCCACTCCAACTCAAGGCCAATTAGGCAGGTTCTGTGATGGAACTTACCCAGGGCACCTGGCTAGACAGAAAATTTCCGGGCCATGTAGCCACCATAAAAGTAACTTTCCATCATGATCACCAGAGATAAGGGTAAATTCTCTAGGGACTAGGGCCCTTGATGTAAGATCACACACACACACACACACACACAAAGACATTACAGAAGAGTAGAGAGCTAAGGGCTAAATTGGGCACTGTGCAGGTCAGAGAGAAAGGAGAGGTCCATATGGGCCTGGTGGTCAGGGAAGGCTGCCTGGACAAGATAAAAATTAACTCGTCATCAAATGAAAGGTCAGATTTGAACAAGTGCTTGAGAATATAGGCTGCTGGGACTTCTAAGAGAATGTCAGCTGCAAAAGAGCAAGGGCTATGTCATTTTTGTCTTTGTATTTCCAGCACCAAACATAGTGCCTTATAGCTTTAACATAGGCAATGTGGTATGATGGAAAGATGGCATCTAGGTGGCGCTATGGTGCACAGAGCACCAGGTCTGCACTCACCTTCCTGAGTTCAAATCCAGCCTCAGACACTTGAGACTTACTAGCTGTGTGACCCTGGGCAAGTCACTTAACCCTCACTATAAAAGAGAGAAGGAAATGGCAAACCACTTCAATATCTTTGCCAAGAAATCCCCAAATGAGGTCACAAGGAGTCGGATGTGACTGAACAACCATAAATAGTAGAAAAAGGCATGCATTTTGGAGCCAGAGGACATGAGTTCTTCTCCTCTTTCTGCCACTTACTGCCTGTAGGATCTTAAGCAAGTTGCTTAACTTTTCTGTGGCTCAGCTTCCCCTTCTGTAAAATGCAGGGTTGAGCTGAAGTCCCTTCCAACTCAAGATCTAGAATCCCATGGGCTTAGGCGCGTCATGATTGATCTGACTGGTGGGGAGCAGGAAGAGCTCACCCTGTGATGGCAGGGAAGAAGACAGGAGAGTGTCCCCTGCCAATATAAGCAGGGTGGGCTTGCTGGCCCCTAAGATCTCTTCCAGTCCCTAATCTATGACCCTGACAATAGTTGGCATTTAGATCGTATTTGGAAGTTAGCAAAATGCTTTACATCTGTTATCTCACTGGAGCTTCACAACACAGGTATTTTATTCTCATTTTACAAATGGGAAAACTGAGGCTCAGAGAAGTTAATTAATTTGCCTGTGATCACACAGCTAGTAAGTATGCAGCCTCTCTTATTAGGAGATGGGCTAGACCTGTGTTTTCATTGGTGTAAGGAACTCCCAGGGTGAGGGAATTCCTCCTGATGCAGATCAGCATTCTCCATGTACTTTGTACTCTTAAGAGATGCCGGGAGTCCTGAGCAATTCAGTGATGCCCAGAGTCACACAGTCAGGATGTGTCAGAGGCAGAGCTTGAACTCAGGTCCTCCTGGCTTTCAGGGCAGTCACCATTCTGCCTCTTACTTCTCTTATTCTTATTAATTTGATTGCATAATTGAACTCCATGCCATGTTCTAAACAGAGAATCTTAGGTGACTCCCCCACCTCACATTGACCCTAAAACATCTCTCCTCCCCCACAAATGATCAAAATCAGTGGTCCCATAGAAAAGGCAGTGAAGGGATCTATATGTCCTGTCTTTCCCTCCCTCATCCCATGTCATTGCATGCCAGGTACCCTCGAGCACCCTGCAGAGAGTAGGGCTGTGATTCCCCAGCTCTTGGTGGTTCCTAGAGCTTGGGAAGAGGAGGGTGAGGAGGATCTGTGAAGGGGAGCTAAGAAACCTGCGTCTAAGGGGAAGATTCACCCAACAAGGTCCCTACTCCAAGGATTCCATGATTGCATCAGTAGCACCAAGGTCAGGGTCTGGCCATGCCTGGTCTAGTAGGATTGACTTTTATTTTTAAGCTACAGTTAGAAAATAAATGGGGGTGAAGAGATAGCCTGACTCACCCTCCTTAGGGTCTGGCATGACGTGTTCCATTCTGCTACCCCTCCTCAAATAGCCCATCTCTCTCTAGATCCTACCCCTTATCTCCCCTCCATTAGATTGTAAATTCCTTGAGGGCAGGGACTGTCTTTTGCCTCTTCTTATATCTCTAGTGCTTAGCACAGTGCCTGGCATATAGTAGGTATTTAAGAAATGTTCATTCACTCACTTAACTAACATCTCCATGTTGTTCAAACCCTCCTTGTACATAATCAGCTCCCCCAGTGCATTGAAAATAGGGTTCAATTTATATTCCATTTATGTCCAACTGCCTTATTATGGAAAGTGACTTCACTTCTCTGGGCTTCAGTTTCCCTATCTGTAAAACAAGAGTGGCTGGATTGTTTTGCCCTGGCCAGAACACATCTGGAGTATCGTATTCAGTTCTAGAAGCAGCTAGCTGGCCTAGTGGATAGAGTTCTGGCGTTGGAGTCAGGAAAACCTGAGTTGGAATCCTGCCTCAGACACTTATTAGCTCTGTGACCTGGCCAAGTCACACAGCTTCTGTCTGCCTCAGTTTCCTTCTCTGTAAAATGGCACCTGCCTCCCAGGGTTTTGGGGAGGATAAAATGAAATAATATGTGTAAAGTAACCTTTACCAAAGCTCTTTGAACACTAGCTTTCACGACTATCCTGGGTGCCACGTTTTAGGAAGGCCATAGACAAGCTTAAGCCATTCAGAGGAGAGTAGTCAAAATAGAAAGAGACAGGGACAGCTAGGTGGTGCAATGATTAGAGCACCGGTCCTGGAGTCAGGAAGACCTGAGTTCAAATCCAGCCTCAGACACTTGACACTTACTAGCTGTGTGACCCTGGGCAAGTCACTTAACCCCATTGCCTAGTCCAAAAAAAAAAATAGAAAGAGACCTGGAAAGCAGACTCCCTTTCATTGAAAGAACTGGGGGTGTTTGATCTGAAGATGAGGAAGCTGGGTTGGGATGGGGGAAGGGAAAGGACAGATGAGCTTTCTGCCTTCAAATCTCTGCACCATTATCTTATGGAGGACTTATGGGATGCTATCTGCCTGGCCCTAAGGGTCAGAACTAAGGACAACAGGTGAAAGTTATAAGGAAGTAAATTTAGGCTTCATGCAGGAAAAAGTTCCTAATAGTTAGAGCCACCCAAATGGAGAAATGGGCTGCCTGAGGAGGAGGAGAAGGAGGACGAGGATGAGAGAGTGATCAGGGAAAGGAGGCATCAAAAGTGGAGGCCACTTGTTGGAGATGCAGGAAGAGGTCCCTTCCAACTCTAAGATTCAAGGATTTGAAACCAAAACATCTCTGGGATTGGAGACCCATTATTTTTCTGCAGTTGATCTTTGTCCAATTTCCCTTCTCAGCATGGCCCCTCCTCCTAGGAGCTCACCCTGCACCCAGTGGGATCTCAGGAAAAAGAGGAGGGGGAGGAAGGAGAGGAAGAAAAGAGAGAGAGGAGAGAGAAAAAGAAGAAGAAGAAGAAGAAGAAGAAGAAGAAGAAGAGACAGAGAAGATGGAGACAGAGGGAGAGAGAGGAGAGAATAGAAAGAGAGAGGAGAGGAGAGAGAGAGAGGGAGAGAGAGTAAAAGCTGCTGGGTTTCCCACCCCATTCTGCCACTGTGTCTCCTTGGGTGAGTGGCCTCAGACTTCAGTGTCCCCCAGAAATGAGATAGACTAAGAATATAATTTGGGATTTCACTGGAGTTCTCTCTGAGGAAGTGCCCTCTACCAACACAGGTTGGCACTTCACTGAGTGGCCGAGAACACTGAGAGATGACATGACCTTGCCCAGGCGGCATGTGGCAGGGGTGGGACTCCAAGCCAGGTCTTCCCAGCTCTGGGGCCAGCTCTCTCTACCCTATACCGTGGTGCCTCTCCATAAAATTAGAAGAGAGTATAGAGACTGAGGCTCCTATCCCTGCATAGG
The DNA here is from genome assembly GCF_900497805.2 of Vombatus ursinus. Lineage (NCBI taxonomy): Eukaryota > Metazoa > Chordata > Mammalia > Diprotodontia > Vombatidae > Vombatus > Vombatus ursinus. Next base: position 12,745,327 of record NW_020954546.1, on the reverse strand, counting down.
GATTTGACAGAACAAAGAGAAGACTCCACATCTAGGATGGGAGATCTGAAGTAGGGTGCCCAGGTTGGAGATCAGCAGGAGAGAAGAGTGGATACTGTTCTTCCATGACATCTCTACTTCCTTTCCTCATGCTGCCACCTCCAACTGCTCAGAAGACTTGAGTTCAAATCCCAGTTCTGGCACTTAATCATCTGTATGTCCTTAGGCAAGCTGCTGCCTTTCTCTGAGCCTCAGTTTCCCCCCTTTTTATAACTTGTTTCCTTTAAAGCTCAACTCCAGTTTTTCCTTCCACTTGAAGCCCTTCCTGCCACACCCCAGCTACTAGCACCTTCTCCCCAAATTTGCCTTGTATCTGTTTTGTAAAGATACATTTCCATGCTGTTTCCCCCAGCAGTGTCTCCTTGAGGTAGCAGCTGTGAAGCCTACCACAGTGCTTAGCACATAGTAGGCTCTTAATAAACGATTGTTCCTCGATTCATTGATGTGCCTTCTGTCACCAGGACCTCCAATGAGCAAGGCTGAGAAACAAGCAAGCAGAGACAGGTCCCCACTGAGGGTGGGGTGGCCATTAGAAATTGAGGCAGTCATAGAATCACAGATCTAGGATTGGGCTTTAGGGCTTGGGTGACAGAGCTAGAAGAAACCTTAGAGGTCATCTAGTCCAATCTCTTTATTTTATAGATGAAGAAACATGCCTAGAAAGATGTGATATGACTTGTCCAAGGTCACACAGGTAGCATCAGAGTCAGGATTCAAATTCAGGTCTTTGTTGCCAAATTCAGCCATCTTTACACCGACACACCCATGCACCACACCCACCACCTTCTGACTTCTCCGGAACCCTCCCCATGTCCAGGAAGTCAGTATGAACTACTCCTTGCCCTGGGGTTTGGAGGTGGAGGTCAAGAGAGTGTGAGAGAGTGCTCTGGAATCCCTCGGCACCTTCTCTTTGAGCTCAGCTTCACCTTCGTCCAGTCCTGACCCATCTATATGCCTTCTGTGCTTTTTTAATTGGGACTTTGATTAGTCATTAAAAAGGGTGGGGGAGGACCACCTGGTGACAGCAGCTCTCTGCTCAGCACCATCAGCTGCAATGAATCAGTTTGTCCAGGACTGACATCACCCATAGGGAATCATCCCTGGAGTGCTGGTAACTTCCTTCCTGCCTCCTGTAAGAATCCCAGAATCACGAGCCCCGATTCTTAGAATCCTCAACGCCTCAGGCTGGAAGGTCACGAGGGCCACTCCCCAGCTGCCAAACACCACCCAAGATAAATGAGCATCTTTTTTCTTAAGGACTTCTGGGGATAAAAACCCCTTCCAACCATCCTCCATTTCAAGGTTTGGGCCCCGGCTGCTCCAAAAGCTCCTCCATATGTCTGACCCAAATCCCCCTGGGGCCTGTTTCTTTCACAACAAGAATGATAGCTAAGCATTTTCCCCAGAAAAGCACAGAAATGACTCCAAAGCCATAATTAGGTCATCACTCGACCTTCTCTAGTGAGGCACAAAGGAAAGAGGGCTGGCTTGGGAGTCAGAGGACCTGAGTTCAAATCCTGGCTCTGTCATGTACTACCTGCGTGACCTTGGGTATTTTAGCCTCTCTGGGCCTCAGTTTTCTCATCTATAAAATGAAGGGATTTGATTAAGGAGAAGCAGGTCCCCAGGGTAGTGGACTTAGAATCAGGAAGAGCTGGATTCAGATTCCACCTAAGATCCTTATTAGCTTTGTGACCCTGGCAAGTCATTTCCCTCATCCGTAAAAAGAGGACTAGATGGTATCAATATTCCCTGTAGCTCTGATTCCCTGCCTGGTTTCCCTTCATGCTTTCTACTCCCCTGTTCCTAAATTCCCCTTTCTAAGGTCTGCTCTGGTTCTAGGTTTTCTCCCACCTAAAGAACACTCAAATTCCTTTGGTCTTTCTTTTTGAGCTAATTTCCCAGCATCTTTGTCTCAGGTCTTTTCTCTGAACACCAGCACCGTCCCTGCCTCCCCACCCTCAGCTTTTGTGGGGGCTTTTTTTAAAGTGCCATGACCAAAACTGAAACCCCTACGGCGTTTTATGTATATAAAACTTTATTTGAGAGGTAGCCTGGTTTGGTGGATAGAAAGCCACCTCAAACTCATACTGGTTCTATGACCTTGGGTAAGCCAATTAGCCTCTCTGTGACCTCTTCAGTGCCCAGTGCTTCCCCTTTCTGGGCCCAGTCTCTCCATGCAGTGCCCGCTGATCTTACCGGCCCTCTTTCCTGTCAAGGACAAATGGCCCAATAAACATATTCAAACTGGAGTGCGTGTCAGGGTGGAGGTGGGGGGGGTGAGGAGGGTTGTGTTCTAGGTTAGAGTGTGTGTCAGGGTGGGGGTGGGGGGTTGTGTTCTAGACGAGTGTATGTCAGGGTCAGGGTGGGGGGTTGTGTTCTAGACTGTCAGATCTGAGAAAGATGGGAAAGAGAATCTAGACCAACTTCTTCCCTCTACAGAGGAGTCAGCTCAGGTCTGGAAGGACTTATCCAGGTCCACAGTGAGAGAAAGAGCCAAGACTAGAACCCAGGTCCCCTGACTCCCAATCATTTCCTTTCCTACTACATCGGGCAGCCACATCATGGGTTGTTTAGATTCTAAAAGGGGAAGGGGGCAGCATTCCCAAAGGAGTGACTTTCTAATGGTAGAATTTCAGGCTCATGGCAGATGGTGGGGTAGATATTTTGAGGACAGGGGAAGCTTTTCTCAGGCCTCTCCTAGCTTCCCATGTGGGTGACTGCCTACTCTGCCCACACATAGAGCTGTCCTGTCTTGTTTCTATCTGGTATGTTATTCTTCCCCTCAACCCCTCACCATCTCTATCTTCCCTCTCCATGCTGTGTGGTCCCAAAATAGCCATGGTACAGAGAGGAAGAGCAGCAGACATAGGGTTAGATTAATTTTGGCACCAGTCAACAGGACTCCTGGGCAGTCTGCCTGCTTGGCAGACCCCATAGGCAATGTTAGACTGACTGAGAGCTCTCTGTCTAGAGTGAACCAAAGGCCAGAGGCTTCTCTTGGGGTTATTTTGCAGAGAGAGGATACAAAGCAAGTAGAGGCCTATGGTCATAGTTAGGGTGTGTGTATGTGTGTGTGTGTGTGTGTGGTAATTACAGCTCAATTTGTGAGCAGATCTAGGGGTCAGTCTGGGGCTGGGGGCTCTGCTTAGGACAACAGTGGGGGTTCCCTCCCCCACCAGCCCTGTCTCAGTAGGGCCCAATGAATGCTAGAGCCACCAGGCAGACCCCAAGAGATGTAGATGAGCAGGACCCACCAGGCAGACCTCAGAACTGATATCCTCAGACATCATCTGGAAAGTATGGGAGGCCAAGGCATGGCAGGAGCACTCGGTGCTCACCTCAGGGAGACCCCAGAACTGTGCCAAGCATGAGCTCTGTGGCCAGTCCCCCTGCCCCCAGCACAGGTCTATGTGTATAGGAGGTTCTTAAAGAGTGATGGGGGGGGGCGGGCGGGAGAGACAGGGGACAGGTTAGACCTGAGGCTAATTGCATGTGACAGTTTTTCCAGAGCCTTTACTGGCTCAGTGTAAGACTTGAGGAAGAGAGAGTGTGGCTATATACCAGAGACAGAGGCTTAGCATCAGGGACAGCAAGCTAAGCACCAGAGATGAGAGCTCAGTACCATGGACAGGGGTCTAAACATCAGCTATGAGAGCTCAGTACCACGGACAGGGAGCTAATTGCCAAGGATGCAGGGGCTTGAGGTTTCTAGAATAGAACACTCCTGGGCCAGATCCTTTGTTCTCAGCAGACATTTATCATGGACACAAAACATTTTAAACAATGGTAGAACCAATTGAAATTTTATTCATAAATATTTTAAACGACCTTTAACACAAATATCCCATACCTATTTTGGTGCATACATTCAGAGCTAGAAGGGACCTTGGAAGTCATCTCATCAAAACTCCTCCTTTTACAAATGAATAAAGTGAGGATCCATAAGGGGAAATGACTTGCTCGTGGTTACAGGTAGTAAGTAGCAGAGCCAGGGCCTAAATCCAACTTTCTAACACCAAACCAGCCTTCTGTCCAGCACCCATGCTGTCCCTTCTCCCATCTAGAGCCATTAGCTTGGCAATGAACTCCTCCCTCTATATCCCCCCATCTTTCCCACTCGTCCTGGCTCATGTGTATTTTCTTCTCATAGAGCCAGGGTCCACATGCGTATATGAAACTTTCCCCCCATTGGGCATCATCACATCATAGGAAGCGCAGTCTTTTTCTCTTCCTCAGCTCTGTGGTTCTTAGCTACATCCTCAAGTCAGCTGCATTGATTTCTCCAGTTGGATCAATTCTCCCCCAGTCACATGACATTTTCAGTTTTTTATACTTCTCCAAAAATGCTTTTTGCAAATTTTTATTGGAAGATTTTTTTTTTAAACATGGACTTCTCACTCTTCACAACATGAAAGGTGAGCATGGGTGGAAAGAGCCAGATTTGGAGTCAGAGAACCTGTCTTGAATCCCAGCTCTGCCACTTATGACACATGTGATTTTGGACAGGTCACTTACTTTTCTGGGCCTCAGTTTCCTCATCTGTAAAATGAAGGGGTTGGACAGTATGGCCTCTCCTATCCCTTCCTGCTCTAAATTGGTGGTCCCATGATCTCAAGGAACTTGCTTTGTTTTGGGGAGGAGGAAGAGACAAGGCCATCATCCTCATTAAATTTCAGGAGTTAGAGCATAGCCAGGGACAAAAGTCATGGGTCAGTTCTTCTGTGAGTCAATTTTTACAAGCAAAAAACGCTTCCCTGGCCTCAAACCAACCAGAGATCACAAAGTACATACTAACTCCTAAGCCTGGCCTCACAGATTGAGCCCTGATCCTTTAACCCTGGCTCCCCAGCCCTAATTCCAAACTCTGATCCCAGACTGAGTGCTAATCCTGGCCCCCAAACCTTGCCCACCCCCCAGCTATCTCCTAAACACAAGGCAGGAGGGAGCAGACCAGGTGTGAATAGCTCAGTGAAACCCCTCCCCACTGCTGGAGACACAATTCAGCTCACGTGCTATCGATGGTGTGGAGGTGGTGGAAGGAGATGGGAAGAATCAGACACACCTGTGCTGTTTACCTCTTTGGGAGGCTAGCATTTGGCTGGGCGGCCTTAGAAGATCAGTCCATGGAAGGCAAAACCTGCCTGCCACCCAGACACCTGGTCTGCTCCTGTGGGAGGACCAGGGCCAGGCTGAGCAGGGATCCCACTGTCCCCTGTGATGCAGCCACCCAGCCTCCCTTTGTCTACCTCTGCCCCAGACTTTCATTATTCGTTCTTGAGAACAGAGCTGCCTGTTTTCTTTCAAAGGTTCTAGTCACTCCCTTCACCTGATCCAGTCTCTCTCTCCCTTCCTTGGAACAGAGAAAGAAAAAGTGAATACAGAGGAGGCTAGGCTATGGGACTAGATGTTGAGAATTCCCAGGTCCTCTCTCTGCCTCTCTTCAATACTGTCCAAGGAGAGTCAGGTCTTGCCTTCTTGGCTCCATTTCCCTGGGGAGAGATTAGCTGATCTTTATTGGACCAGACCAGCCCCAGGAGAACTAGGTTCAGTGCTTGGAGATCCCCCTCAGCTTCTCCATCTGTGGGGCGCCACATAGCAGCAGCAAGGCTGAGTGAGGGGTTTATTTTAGCTGCCGTGGGAGGAGCCGTGACAGCCCAGCAGCAGAAGGCTTGGAGATGTTTCACACCCGCTTCCTTCACCAACTTCTACTTCCCACCTCCCACCTCCCTCCTCCCTCCTTCTCAGCAGCTTGGACCGGGAGTTCCAGAGAGCCCTGGCCCCTGCCAGGGGAGCCTGGCAACCATCCCTTGAGAGGTGGGAGGGGCAGAGGTGCCCCATGGACTGTGAGAGAGCCATCGCTGCCTCCCCCTTCTTCTCCTGATCCCAGGAGATGAGCAAAAGCACTTTGCCAGCATTCTCTTATCAAGGGTTCACATCAACCCGCAGGCATTATTATCCCCATTTAACAGATGAGGACACTGAGGCTCAGAGAAGTGATGGCCAAGGTCACATAGTAAGTGTCAGAAGCAGGATTTAAACCCAGGTTCTTCCTGAACCCAAGTCCAGCCACTCTATGCGTTTCTCTATTCTGCATCTCTCCTCAGCAGAAATCCCTCCTTATGATTTCTGTGAATCACCTGTCACATCAGAGATGATACCATTCAGAACAGTAGGCCATCCATTCAGGTTAGAAAAGCATTCCCTTCTGCCTTTGGGTCCATTTACCTCCGGGACACCTGCCTGGCCCACGTGAAATGAAAATAGGGTTTCAGCCCCTCCGGTACATCTCTGTGAGCCAAGGGAATGACCCATAATTCTGCCGGAAGACAAAAGGGCAGCTGACCAGGGGTTCAATATCTTACATAGAAAACCCCTCCCCCAATTGCTGCCCCTTGTCTATTAAGGCAAGAAGAGTGGGGATTGATGCTGGTCATGCAGGGCTGAAGAGAGGTGGAAAGGGCGGAACTCAAGGGGCCCAGTGGGATCCTTGAACAGTTAGGCCTGGGCAGAGGCCCTCCAATGCCAGGGTTTGTTGCCTATCAGCCACCCCTTACTAGATCTAAATCCACACTAGGAAGACTGAGATATCCTTGACCTTCAAGGTCACTGTCACAGAAGACATACACCTGGAAAGGGACCTCCAAAGCCCCTCATTTCATGGATGAGGGAGGTGAGGCCCAGAAAAGGGGCTTGCCCACGGCCATGCAATTAGTAGATATAAAGCCCAGGTCCAAGTTCAGGGCCCCTGACTTCATGCTCTGTGGAAGCTGCTTTCTTGCTATAGCCTTCAAGTTCATGGCCAGGAATCTGTCTATCTGGTCTCCTCCTACCTCCCCACCCTGGACTTAGCCCTGCTGTGTGGGGAGCCCTAGATTGGCTAGAGGGAGGGCAGTCTAAGGAAAGTGAAGCCATGGTCCCCACCCTTCTGATGAGTGAAGCTTTCAGCCAGATGGGGGAGGAGCTGTCCATGAGGGTCCATAATATGGACAGCTCCTCATCCCAACTAGACCTCACCTCATCTGCAGGATGGGTAGGCATACTGCCATGGGAGTGGAAGGAGGGCAGCCTATAGCAAAAGACACAAGCTTGAGGAAGGGCAGAGTAATGACAGTTCTGGGTGGGTGGGCTGCACTGTCTGCAGACAGGGAAGTCAAAGATGTAATTACTCCTGACTTTTGTTCTACCACTTCTGGGGTGGGCAGGCAGGCGGCTGACACTGGCACCAGCACCTGCTCTCTTCTCCCAGGCTGGGAGGCTGGGGGAGGGGAGCTCCAAGGCACCTGCATGAGAGAGATGCTTTCCTGCTGTCCCTTGAGCTCAAGTACACACACACACACACACACACACACAGCCTAAGGGAGGGAAAAGCAGCTGTGTCTTCCCCTTACAAATGCCCCTCTGACCCCATTTCCACCCTCTAGTGGCCTGGTCTGGTTCCCTCTGTCCAGCTGTGTCTGCTCGCACGTTGAGGAAGGAGCCAGGAAGGGTCTCCCAACTGGGTTGATGCCCCCAAGACTGGCAGTTGTACCAGGGAGCTGGCCCTAATGTTTATTTCCACTGCATCTCCCCAGGGTGGGTAGGCAAAAGCTGGGGCATTCCTAGCCCCTTTCCTTCCCTGCCTCCCCCCTATCCATGGCCTTACCCAGGCCTTCCATGGCAGCCCACCCAGCCCAGGGTAAAGAAATCCAGGAGGGGAGCTGGGGCCAGCTGTCAGGCCTCCTCCCGAAGGGACCTCCCCGGAAAGGGAGCCTGGAATCAGCCTTTGTCTTAATTAAAGCGCCAGTGCCTGGAGCCCCAGAGCAATGAGGCAGCATGTGACTTCCCAGGGCAGCTGCCTGAAATAGGCCCAGCTAAGGGGCCGTATTTGAGCAGAGCAGGATGGGGGACCCCTACCCCCCCATGGGCCCCTCCCACCTCCCTCCACTGCTCCATCCACCCACCCCTAGCTCCCGATGTTTTCTTTGTTTTCCTTTTACTTTTTTTTAACCCAATCACTGATTTCTTCCACGTGGAAAGGAGCTCTTCTTAGGACAGATCTGGGCCTTCTCTGCAATTACAGCATCAGCCAGGGGCACTGGAAGGGCCCGCTGCCAGGTCTTTGTGACCCCAAATCAACCTCTCTATCCACACCCCTGTGCTTTCAAACAGCTGAGTGGCAATCCTAAGAGAGCAAGGCTATTCAGGGTCTCCCACTCTGCTCCCAAAGTCCCCAAGGCCAAGCCCATGACCTTGGCCACCCCTCCTGGAGAGGTTCAAACACCCTGCCCACTGACAACAATGGGGCCTGAGCTGGATTCAGATGTAATGGAGAAATTACATTTAAATTACATATAAATAAAAATACAATTAAACATAGATAATCTTACATTTTAAAACAAAGTCAATACGTAGCCTGCAGGGATCCTTATGTATCATTGGGGTTTGACACCACTGGTCTCTACAGCAGGGGTTCTCTGCCGGGACTCCATGGAAAAAATGCAGGGGGTCCGAGAACTTGAAACTGAATGGGGAAAAACATTCCATCTTTATAATGCTAGCTATTGTATTTTATGCATTTAAAAGCATTTTTCTAAGGGTTCCAAAGGGTCCACCAGAGTGCCAGAGCCTGGGTCCATGACACAAAAAAAAAGGCTAAGAACCTCAGCCTTCAAGGGTGGGGCCAGGAGGTGATGGAGCCAGAGAAAGTGGAGGAGGAAGGTGGGGGAAGGGGGTTAAAAGTTGGAGCCTGGGAGACCTGGGTTAGAATCACCCCTCTGACACCATCTTTGTAACAGGCCCATGGGCAGGCCTTTTCTCAGTCTCAGTTTGCTCATCTGGAAGATGGAATGATAACACCCATGATTCCGCCTTCCCAGGCTTTTTTTTGGAGACCCAAGTGTAATAACGTATGTAGAGTGCATCACCAACCTAGTGGAGCGATGGCCATGTTGTCCTAATGTTGCCAGCAAGCATTCATTAAGCACCTAATGTGTGCCTGGCCCTGGGAATACAAAGACAAAAGTAAAACAATCTGTTCCCCCATGAGTTCTGTCAAGTATATCAACATATGCACCTGTAAGTAAAGACAAATCAGCTAGTATTTGTTAAACACCTCTAGGCTTCATTCTCCCATCTGTAAAATGGGGATAATAATTGCCTCTCAGAGTTATTTTGAAGATCAAATAACATCACATTTCTAAAGCACTTTGCAAACCTTACAACGCTACAAAAATGCTGGCTATTATTGTATTATTAAGCACCTGCTATGTGCCAGGCACTATACTAGGTACAAGGAGAGAGGAAAAGGGAACATTTATTAAGTGTCTACTATATACCAAGATCTATGCTAAACCCTTTATAAATATCTCTATTAAGACAAAGACAAAACAGTCCCTGCCTTCAGGGGGCTTATTTTCTATCAAATGATTGATGATAATTAATGGACTGGGCAGCTAGGTGGCGCCGTAGTGCATAGAGTGCTGAACCTGGAGTCAGGAAGACTCATCTTCCTGAGTTCAAATGTGGCCTCAGCCACTTACTAGCTGTGTGACCCTGGGCAAGTCACTTCACCCTGTTTGCCTCAGTTTCCTCATCTGTAAAATGAGCTGAAGAAGGAAATGGCAAACCACTCCAGGATCTCTGCCAAGAGAGCCCCAAGAGCTAGGACAGGAACTTCATGCAGCAGGCCACCCTGCTTTGCAGAGCTCACTAGCACTTGCAGGATGAGGGAACGGAGTCCTCTGGACTAAGCCCAGAGGAGTCCAGGCTGGGGGCAGCCAAGTCTTCCTCTCTCCTACCTACACACAGCCCTTAGAAACCGCAAGGCAGCCCCCCGTGGCCTGACACTAAGGGCACCAGGCTGAAATGGATAGGGCCATGGAGCCTAAGAGGGGCTCTTTGGCAGTGGAGGGTGGGCGACATGTGTGTGCCAATGGTGCCTTCTTCCCTGGCTTGGGTCTATCGGTAGGGGCATGGTACACCTCCACCTCCATAAGCATCCACTCGTGTTTGTGTGCAGGCAAAGGACAGCGATGATGATGATGAGGTCACCGTTACCGTGGACCGAGACCGCTTCATGGATGAGTTCTTTGAGCAGGTGGGAGCCCAGTGTGTTGTCCCCATCCCCAGCCCCACCTAGGGACCCCGAGTCAACTCCTACAGAGCAGTACCCTTGCTCGGACACACCCTTTCATTTACATCATTAATTCAACCAGAAATTATTAAGCACCTACTATGTGCCAAGTACAGTACTAAGCATGGGGGAGATAATGACAAAAAAAATGAAACAATCCCTGCCCTATAGGGGCTCACATTCTCTCAGGGGAGATAATACATATATGTATTTATACGTGAGTCTGTTGCAATGTGCATATATACACCTGTATGCACTGTGTGTACACACATGCACTGTCTATATGTCCCAACAAGCTCTCAGAAGATGTGGAATAAGAGGAAACAGAGCCTTCCTCCTTACTGCTCTCAAACCATGAGAGTAAAGGGTGATTGGAAAAATGTGGCTACAAATCCCTCCTGAAGCCTTCCCTGAGGGCATCCTTTGAGGTGTCTTGCTCTGGAGATGGGGTGAGGGGGCCCCAGAGCTGAGTACTCAGATGGATGTAAGTGTTGGGAGAAGGAGCTGAGCTAAGGGCTGTCTGGAGACCCTCAGGGAGACATCAGAGGTGGTCCTGAAGAGAAGAAATCAGAATCCCACCTGAAATCTGTCTACTGCTTTCTAATTTTCAAAGCACTTTAAATACTTTACTCTGGACTTAGAGTCAGGGAAGCAGGTTCAAATCTTACCTCTGATGCTTACTGTCTGTCTGTCTGTGATTATACTCTCTGGGCTCTGAGGTCATTTCTGGTTCTAAATCTATGATCCAGTGTGATCTTTGTAACAACCCCATAAGGTGTGATGGATGGACAGCTATTTATCCATCAGAGAGTTATCTGAAGAGAAGTAATGGTTTCCCCCAGGTCACACAGCAAAAGATGGGACTAGAATCCAGCTCTTTGGACTTATGGGCCAGTGTCACCCCTTCACAGAGGGGACCAGTCCCAGCTCACTACTCCATTCCCAACCAAGCTGCTTCCAACCCCCTTCCCCCTGGATCTATCCAGGGCAAGTGTTGGGCCCAGCTGTGCCTCTCACCCTGACTTGTCCCCTCCCCAAATTTCTCCCCAGGTGGAAGAGATCCGGGGTTTCATCGACAAGATCTCAGAGAATGTGGAAGAGGTGAAGAGGAAACATAGCGCCATCCTTGCTGCCCCCAATCCTGATGAGAGTGAGTAGGGGTGGGAACTTGGAGCACGTGCGTGAGGATCCTCACTGAGGCCTCCCCTAAGAAAGCAGACTTCAAGGTCTCTGACCCTGGAGATGGGGCCGGGGGGCCACACGGCTAAGTATGAAGATGGAGAGATGGGAGGGGCCTCAGACGCCATCCAATCCAAATCCCTCATTTTACAGATAAGAAAGCTGGGGCCTGGAGGAATCACTGATTTACCTAAGGTCACCCAGGCAGTCAGTGTCAGAGATGGGATTTGAACTCAGGTCCTCCTATGCCAAAGTCAATGTTCTTTCTATTGTCTGTCTACTGTGCCTCCTTGGGCAGGGTTAGGAGGTAGAAGAAGAATCAGAAGTCTCTGAAGGCAGGTCCTCTTCCCCTTTGCTAGATTCCTTACCCCAGAGAAGCAAGCAGAAGTGAGTTCCCCAACCTGTGCCCCTGCTCTCCAGGCAACCAAGCTCCCAGCCCTCCTGTCCTTCCTGCCCTGTTGGCAGGCAGCACCCTGTCTGCCTGTCCTGGAGTCAGGGGAGCAGCTGTGTTGTCTGGGAGGAGGCTGATGAGGTAGCTGCACACACACACACACACACACACACACACACACACACACACATGCCACACCTCCCCTTCCCAAGAGGAGCAGATGGCAGCAGAGGCCAGGGCTCTCTCTGCTGCTGCCTGTCAGCCACGTCAGCTAGTAGAGGGCACTGGAATGATGTTGGGTCTACCAACTGTCCTCATAGAGAAAAGTGTGTGTGCTGGGGACATGGAGGACAGCCCAGCAGCAGAGCCCCAGGGATGGGACCTCTTCCCCAGCACCCCAAGTTGGCATTTGCCCCCCATTGCCAGCCCTCAGCCCTTCTCCAATATTCATTGATTACCCTGTGCCTTTAAATAATTGTTAGAATTTGTATAGCCTTTAAGGATTGACAGAGTCCTTTCCTACTGAATGTCATCTCTTTTGATCTTCACAGAAACCCTGTGTGGGAGGTGCTGTTCTTATCCCTATTTTACAAATAAGGAAACTGAGGCAGGCAGAGGTGAAGTGACTTTCCCAGAGTCACATAGACAGTGTCTGAGACAGTATTTGAACTCAGTTCTTCCTAATGCCAAGCCCAGAGCTCTATCCACTGCACTCTCTAGTGGTCATGGGCAGACAGTTCCCCAAGCACAGCCCTGAATCTTACAAAGTCAGAATTGAGTGAGGGAACTTTCTTAATGCGCCCGGCACTGTTCTTGGTGCTGGGGGTACAAAGACAAATACGAAACAGTCCATGCCCTACTGTTATTCTTATGTGTCCCATTTTTAGGGCATTTGGAAAGAGTATTTGGGAAAAATCAGTTAATCATTAAATATCCCTCCAGAAGCCTGGAATCACAGAGTTAGAAAGACCCTCAGAGGTCCATCCAATCCAGCCTCTCAGTACAGTGGTAAGAATGCTGGCTGTGAAGTGCTTATCACTACCCCAGAAGGCTGGACAGGATGGCTTTGTGTCTCACCTTTGCCACTTACTACCTGGATAGCCTTGGGCAAATCATTTCCCCCTCTCTAGTCCTCAGTTTCCACATCTATAAAATGAAATGACCTCTAAAGACCCCTTCTAACATCTCAAAATCCTCAGGTCCTATAACCTGAGCAGGGGTTTCCTTCTAGAATAGGAGAGCCACCCAAAGATCACAAATATAATGGAAAGAGAACTCCATTTGGAGCCAGAAGACCCAAATTCCAATCCTGGCTCTCCCACTTGACTGCCTGTGTGGCCCTAGATAGGTAAGTCACATCTGATTTCAGGGCCTCAGTTTCTTCCTTTGGAAATGAGGGGTTGGACTAGAAATGAGACAATATGTATAAAGAACTAGATGAAATTTAGCTATGACTATTATTCCAGGTCTGATTCTATCATCTTTGTGGTTCCCATTGTATTGAGAGTGGAATTGGGATATGCCCCATTGAGCTTGGAGTGGGTATATACCAAGGAACAACTCAGGGATTTCTGCATTACTCAGAACCCCATATCCTTTAGCATTGAGCCACATCTGCCCCCAGATGTTGCCTGTGAGCTTAATACATGCTAGATGGGGTATACTTCCATCCAACCCCCACTACACTACTTTGGGGTAACTAATTGTTAGGATATTTTTCCTGGGGAGGGGGGAAGGGAGGATAACCCTTTAAGTAGGTGAGGAGTGTCCCAAATATTATTAAGAGTCGGAAGTAAGAGGGCAGCTAGGTGGTGCAGTGGATAGAGCACCAGCCCTGAAGTCAGGAGGACCTGAGTTCAAATCCAGCCTCAAACCAAACACTCAACACTTACTAGCTATGTGACCCTGGGCAAGTCACTTAATCCCAATTGCCTAACAAAAAAAAAAAAAGGAGTCAGCAGTAAGAAAAAGAGAGATGAGAGAGACAAGGAGGAGGAAGCAGCTGTGGTCTGAATTGAACAGATTCCTCAGATGTCATCCTTGGAAAAGTGGGGAGAAGGAGAGATGAGTAGGACTACATTAATAGCATGTATGTGCATGTGTCTACATATACACATGCATGCAGGTATGTCTCCTTGGATGAGGAGGAGAGAAGAGCAAGATTCCATTAGGAGTGTGTGTCTGTGTTTTACGTGAAGGTTGTAACTTTCCTTCTTCCCTAGGAAGCTTCTCAAGGGGGAGGGAGAAGATCGAACTAACCACATTCTCTCTTTCCCTTGCCTCCCTCCAACACCCCCTCACCCTCACAGGCATGTACCTCCCCCCTCCCCAGCTGTGTGCACACACAGAGTGTGATCAGGTCTCCGAACAGAAACTGCTGATTCTGGTGATAACGAAAGCCAAAATCTCACTTCCTCCAAGGTGGAAGGGTCCTGGAGGGGGAGGGCTAGTGTAGCCAAAGCCCTAAGAGTTGGGAAAGAGTCAGTCAAGCTCAGCTAAAAATATTGGCTGACCTTCCTTCCAGGCTTTGGCATGGGGGGGGGGGGAGCTTCATGCCTCAGTTTCCTCCATTAGGACATTTAACTAAGTAGAGGAAAAAGAGTTAAGCATTTGAGGACTTAGCAAAGCTGAAATGGGGAGCCCAGGCTGGTATAAGCAGCAGAGGGGAAGAGAGTAGGGGAAGGGAAGGACCAGTGGGGACAGTGAAGGGAACTGAGGTTACCACTTCCTACCTGTGTTACCGTGTGACCTTGGGAAAATCATTTAACCTCTCTGGGCCTCAGTTTCCTCCTCTGAAATGAACTAAATCACTTTCAGCTCCACATCTATGGTTCTGTGCCCCCCTTCTCTAGGGACTGGGATGTCAGCCCTGTTATTTTTCTTTTTCATTTGCACAGGAAGGCCCAGTTGATGGTGTAGCTATTAAATGAATTTTCCCCTCATTAAGGGGTAACAAGGCTCTTACTTAGCCATCTCTTCCTCCTCTTTGGTCCTCACTCCAACCCCTAGAGACAGTTTTCCACTCCCGTCTGCCCCCCTCCCAATCTTCCCTCTCCCATGCTGTGTTTGGGGAGTTTCTGCTCTCTGAGGCTCTGCTACTCAGCTGCCCTCCATGCCCCTAACACACACACTCTTCTCCATGAGAACAGACAGCCAGCCCATCATCATGCCAAGAGTAGCGTTTGTGTGATTACTTCCATGAGCTAATTGAGGTTTGGGGAGAGGAAATTGGCCCTGGAATGTAAGTGAAAGGATTTCTCCTGGGCTCTTGCAGAAGGGAACACAAATTCCAGAACCTCCCCACCACCACCACCCTTAGAGTACCTGGTGGTAGATGTCTGGAATGGGAGCTTTCTGAGATGAGAGGTATAAAAGGATCTCAGGGTTAGGAATGGCAGAGAAGGGGCTAAGTATGAGGAATGGAAAGGGCTTAGAGCCAGGCAAGGAGAGGGAAAAAGAAGAGGAGGCTGTGTCAGTGGTATGCCCAGTGTAGGAGTGACATCCTAAAGGACAGGGTGTCCAGAGGTACAGGACATTGCTACATAGTACACACACACACACACACACACACACACACACACACACAGGCAAGGGCCCCCACACTTATGCCTTCTGCCAGGGCCTCTCCTGGGTTGTAAAGAGGTGAAAAGGGGGCCCTTCCTATCCAGGGACCATTCCCTCCATGGCCACAGAGGGCATTGCCCTACCCCACCCGTCCCACCTCTCTCTGCACCAAACCTCAATTAAATGTGCCTACAAAGCCAGCCGCTCCACAATTGCTCCTGCCTTAAATTTAGACCCCACTCATTTGTTATTTGAAGGAATGGGGGAGGGAGGGGCAAAAGTGTTTCAGAGGACAAAAATACTAGGGAGTTGGGGTGGGGGAGACTAGAATGGAAATGTAAGCCCCTCCCAGCTGCCTTGGAAATCTTCTTCTGCTGTCTAAAAGGCTAAGCATGCCAGTAGCCCCGGTCCCTGTCCCAGGTGCTGAATAAGGGGGTGGCGCCTCAGAAAACCTGGGTGGAGAATTCACCTTTTGATTAAGAGCCATTTAAATTGCTCCCCAGCAAAATTCCACTGGTGGGGGTTGGGGGATTGGGGATGGAGTGAGAGACACCAGAGGGTACCCAGGAGTTCCTGCTTTGAGTTCCCTCCTCACCCCACAGGCTGAGCCTGGCTGGGAGGGAGCAGGGCTGGTAGTGGACTTCTCTGAGCCCTAAGAACTCTATCTCCTCTTCCTCCTCCTCCCCACACCACTAGAGACAAAAGAAGAGCTGGAAGAACTCATGTCAGACATAAAAAAGACTGCCAACAAAGTCCGATCCAAATTAAAGAGTGAGTATGTGATGGGGGGAGGGGGGAGGGGGGAGGTTGGGGTGGGGCACCCTTTGGAGCCCTCAACTGTTTCTAGATGAGTCTGCCTCACTTCATGCTGCTGCTGGGTTCCTGAACCCCTGAGTGTGAATCAAATTCTATTTTTACTGTGAAAAGGGGGGAGGTAGTTCTTAGTGATGTAAAAAGACTATGCCTTGAGCTCCTTGTATAAAAAGAAGCATTCTTTTGTAAATTTCTCCCTCTCTTCCCTCCTCCTTTATTTTCATATATTGGATTTGGTTAAAGTGAGACCCATCCTACCAAGATGTGTACCTTCTGGGCTCTCTGGATGCATACAACCTCACCTTCTGCTCCCTTTCCAAGCTCTTGCAAACATAAACCTTTTAGGAAATCTTTCCCAAACTTGGTAACTTAGGGGCAGGTTGGTGCCATGGGTAAGCAAAGGAAGCAGCGTGGTATAGTGGAAAGAACCTTGGATTTGGAATCAGAGGCCCTAGATTTGAATCCTGGTTCTACCCCTATCATTCCTTGTGTGATCTTGTAGTCAATCAGTAAACATTTATTAATTGCTTTCTGTACATCAGGCCTTGTGCTAAGTGCTGGGGGATACAAAAAAAAAAAAGACAAAAACAGGTGCTTAAATATTAATAGGGAAGTCTACCTGTAAATAGATAGCTCTATAAATGATATATATGTAATATTGTTCAGGCTTATCCAACTCTCCATGACCGCATTTGAGGTTTTCTTGACAGAGATCCTGGAGCCGTTTGCCATCTCCTTCTCCAGCTCATTTTACAGATGAGGAAACTGAGGCAAAGAGGGTGAAGTGACTTACCCAGGGTCACACAGCTAGCAAGTGTCTAAGGCTGGATTTGAACTCAGGTCTTCCTGACTATGGACACAGAGCTCTATCCATTGCCACCTAGCTGCCCCTAAGGTACCAAGAGTAGAAAGAAGGTAACCCTGCAAGGTAACACTCTCTTAGCCTCTGTGGGCCTCAGAGGGCCCTTCCAGCTCTAGACCTAACAACCAATAATGTAAGAAAGGCGCTTTTAAAACCCTGAAAGCATTGTGCAGACGGGAGTGTTATTATCTGGTTTTGTGTTTTAGTTTATTTTCATTTGGTCAGATGAGTGGGAGGAGCTGCAATGGGCCTCAGGAGACCCAGGTCTGAGTCCTGGGTCCGTCACTGATGCACTGTGTGACCCTGGGCTTGTCACTTGCCCCCAGTATCCTCACCTATAAGATGAGGGCATTGGCCTAGATGATTTTGGGGGGTCTCTTTCCAACTGACTCAAGGCAGCTAGGTGGTGCCACAGTGCATAGAGCACCAGGCCTGAAGTCAGGAAGACCTGAGTTCACATGCAACCTCAGACACTTCCTAGCTGTGTGACCCTGGGTAAGTCACCTGTTGCCTCAGTTTCCTCATCTGTAAAATGAGCTGGAGAAGAAAATGGCGAACCGCTCCAGTATCTCTGCTGAGAAAACCCCAAACGGGGTCACAGTGAGTTGGACACCACTGAATAACAAATTCCAACCGATGTCCTCTGGTTCTGAGTCTGTGTTGGGGTCACGAGAGCAGTCTTGTGACCTGTGGAGCTGTGGGCTCTTTTCTAGCTTCTGCCACTTACAAGCCTAGACTTAGAACTGGGCCTCTGAGGTCATCTAGTTCACCCCCTTCATTTTACAGATGAGGAAACTGAGGCCCAGAGCTTCAAAGGTCACCTAGACCAACCTTTCCATTTTACACATGAGATAACTAAGACCCCAGGAAGTCGTGAGTTGCCCAAGGTCACACAGGTGGTAACCATTGCTCTCTGGAATAATTTGAACCCAGCTCCTCTGACCCCAGAGTCAGTGCTTTTTCCAGGTTGCCTCTCTTTTTAATTTATTACTAAGCTTTGTGACCCTGAGCAAGTCACCTCCCCTCTCTACACCTCAGTTTTCTCATCTGTAAAGCTAGAGACTTGGTCCCTTTCATCTCCAGCCTATGAGTCTATATCCCTTCCTGAAGTCGGGTGAAGGTGGGGGAGGATCAGTGCTTTTCACTCTCCAGCCTGGCAGGAAGGGGAGACCTGGGGGGTGGGGAGTGGGCCTCAGGGTGTAAGACTGAACCACAAGCCTTGCTCCTCCCTAGGTATCGAGCAGAGCATCGAGCAGGAAGAGGGACTGAACAGGTCGTCTGCAGACCTGAGGATTCGGAAGACACAGGTGAGGGGGGGAGGGCATGGGATAGATGGGGGGGAGCACTTGGCTCCGGGTCATCTCCAAAAGCTGGCAGCCAGCCAGCAGAGGCCAAGCTCATCTGCCTGCCTGCTGTCTCCTAGCACTCGACATTGTCCCGGAAGTTTGTGGAGGTCATGTCCGAGTACAACGCCACCCAGTCTGACTACAGGGAGCGTTGCAAAGGCCGAATCCAAAGGCAGCTGGAGATCAGTGAGTGCACAGCGGGGCTGGCAGGGGTGGGCAGTTCTCATGCCCTTGGCCCAGTGGTTGGGAAGGGTTAAGGAGACCAGGCAGAGGAGAGGAGAGAGGGGGACAGAAAGATGTCTGTCTCACCTCCTTTGGGTTCCCTGCTACATACAGCTGGCAGAACCACCACGAGTGAAGAGCTGGAGAACATGCTGGAGAGCGGAAACCCTGCCATCTTTGCTTCAGGGGTAAGTGGTCCAAGCTGGGGCCCTTTTCTTTTTCCAGAGGCTGTGTGGTTAGGCACCTAAAGCAATGGGTTTGGGCGCCGAGGGCCTGGGTTCAGATCCTGACTCTGCAGAGTCACCTTCACCTTCCTGGCCTTCCTTTTCTTTCGGTGACGGGCTTGGTCCCTCTGACAGCTTCTAAGGCCTCTCCTAGCCCTGTGACCTCATGACTTTTTCGTTCTCAGAAGGGAGACTGCACATCCTTTGTAGACAGAGACAAAGCCCAGTCTACAAAGGAGACACTTGCAGGCAGAGGGCTTAGATGGGAATCTAAGCCCCCATGACTGGGGATGATACCTTCACCACTATGGGCCTCAGTTTCCCCCTCTGAAAATTTAGATGATCTTTAAGCTCTCTTCCAGCTTGAAATCTATGATCCTGATTCTGGATCCTGGATCCTGGATTCCTATTACCCTCTTTACTTGTATCCTTTTTTTTTTAACTGTGCTTTTCCAGTGCTCAGCATTGTGTGTGGCATACAGTTGGTGCTTAATAAATGTTAATGAATTTCATTGTTATCAGGAGTTCCCAGTTAGGAACTCTCTCTACCAATGTAGATGGACACCAGTAGTCTTAGATATTTGCCTGAAGTACTGAAAGATTTCAGTTACTTGCCCAGGATAACAAAGCCAGGATGTGGTCAAGGTAGATTTGAACTCAGGTCTTCCTAACTCCAACACCACCTCCTTCCACTAGTCTCCTCTGTCTCTTTCTTACAAGCCTACCTAGGATAAATCTAGAAAGGCTTCCTGTAGGAAGCAGGTGGTGATGAGTAGGCAATGCATTTGCATTTGGAGGATGTCAGGGGGATCTTGGCTTTCTCTGCCCTAGACCCAGGAGCACCAAGGCAGGGTGAGAGAAAAGACTGCTGGGTTCAAAGGAGGTGAGCTCAGGCTTGTGTCTTCACCATCTGTCTATCAAAGCCTCAGATGAAATGTGCAGATGACACAGACCCAGCAGGGATCGCTAACGGGGGCGGGGAGACAGAATCAGGGTCCCAGAGGCTCTTGACAACCTAGGATACTTGGACAAACCTAATAAGATGACTTTTCAGAAGGATAAGTGTAAGTCTAACATTTGGGGTCCAAAAATGAGTTCCTCTGAATAAGATAGAAAAGTTTTAGTGGACTACAAGCCCAAGGCGTGATATGACAGTGAAGAAAGAGACTCCTCCCCTAGGCTCCTGGAAGACAGGCAGAGCATCCACGGGGAGGGAGCTGAAAGCCCCATCAGACTCTGCTCAGGGCACCTCTAGGGCTCTGCATTCACTTCTGGGCCCAGGAGGTTAGGAAGGACATGGACGAGGTAGTGAGGATTCAGAGGACAGCCACCAAAATGACTAAGTGCCCCTAGATCTCAGCATATGAGGCTTAGTGGGAGGAACCGGGATGTTTAGCAGGGAGAAAATGAGGACATGGTAGCTCTCTTCAAGGAGAGGGGGGCTAGGGATAGGGTTTCCCAAAAAGAAGGGAGAGAAGAAGGGATGGAGAGAAAGGGGGGGAGAGAGAAAGACAAGAAGGAGGAGAAGGAAGGAAGGGAGGGAGAAGGGAAGCAAAGGGAAAAGGGAGGAAAGGAAAAGGCAGAAGGGAGGGGAAGGGGAAAAGGGGAAGAAAGAAAATAGTCACTGTGCATTTTTTTAAGTGCACCGACAAAAACAGAACAGAGACCAGAAAGAAACACAGCTTTGGAAGTTCCATTTTGGATTTATTTTGTGTGTGTGTGTGTGTATTGTATATATGTGTATGTGTATGTGTACATATATATATATATAT
>NW_020954546.1:12694190-12724791 GCF_900497805.2 Vombatus ursinus | reverse complement strand
ATAAGATACTCATTTAATGTTCCATGTTACACATGAAGAAACTTTTTGATTGGTTATTTGTAAAGACAAATGAACTCTACATTAAAAAGGAAAAACAAACGATGTCATGTTTGCAGTTTTGTATACAATACTCATTTTCTCTGTGTGTGTGTGTGTGTGTGTGTGTGTGCGTGTGTATGGAAATAGTCTCATTTTTGTTGGGTTCAAAATAAAAATAACAAAAATTCCAAAGAAAGAAAATAGCCCCGGAGTGAGACGAGGGAGGCTCCCAGCTTTAAGCTAGCAGGAATCCCGGCTCATCCTGGCCCCTAGTCCAGGTCTCTGACCTCAGCTCTAGCCTCTCAAGGCCCCGGGCACGTCCTCGGTTGGGCCAGCCTCCACACCGAAGGCTCTTCCTGTCTCTCGCAGATCATCATGGACTCCAACATCACAAAGCAAGCACTGAGCGAAATTGAAACGAGGCACAGCGAGATCATTAAACTGGAGAACAGCATCCGGGAGCTTCACGACATGTTCACAGACATGGCCATGCTGGTGGAGAGCCAGGTGAGCTTCCCCCCCCCCGCAGCGAGGGGACGCGGGGCTGAGCCCTCCAGACTCCCAGCCATCCTGCGCCCCATCCCAGGCGCCCCGAGGAGGCTGAGGCTAACGGGAGTGTGTGCCGTGGGAGGTGGGTGGACCTGGAATGCCTCAGCCAGCCCCTGCAGGTGTGAGGGAGGGGGCCTCTAACCTCACCTGCCGCCATTTCTGTCCAACACGCTGCCCCTGGACGGAGCCCTCAGGTAACAAATAAATGACTGCATGAGCCTCCTCCTAGGCCCCACCCCCAGGGCCCGCCCTCTGCATGGCTGGACCTGCCGCGTCCTCTCTGCATGACTTTGCCCCCCCAGGACCCCACCCCCTGCATGGCCTGACCTCCCAAGCTTGGACTCCAGCATGGACAGGCCCAGTAGGGCCTAAGCACCTACATAATTCAATCATGGACATGCCCCTAACACACACACACACACACAGAGTCATCGAGTCATACATAGGATGTCAGAACTGTGACCTTAGTGACTGTGCAGTCCATCCCACCCCCATTTTTACAGAGAGGGCAGCCATGGCAATGCCAGGCCTGGGAGAACAAGCTCATATTTCTGTTGCAGTTTCAAGTTTATAAAACACTCTCACAATAACCCTGGGAAGGAAAGGGTAGTATTTTCTACCCCATTTTACAGATGAGAAAAGGGAGACTCAGAGAGAAAAGTGACTTACTTGTCTCTATTTGGACCTCGGTCTCCTGACGCTCCGTCCTTCTCTTTCCACCATCTTGTATGGAACTAATGAGTTCCGTGTTGTTTCCCCCCTCTAGAACGTAAGCTCTTGGAGGGCAGGACTTTTTTTACTTTCCTTTGTATCCCTAGTGGCTGCCACATAGTAAGCACTTAACTGTTTGTTGACTGACTGACTGACTGAGTACTCCCAATCCTCCCCTTATTCCTCCAGGGAGCCAAGCATGTGGGTGGAAATCAGGGGCTCGCTGCTTTTGGCTCTCCTTCATCTTCCTCTTCCTCTGTACCCTCCCCTCAGGTGGGGGCTTCTTCTGCGTGGATTGTTTCTTGGGCCTGGAATGGGGAGTGTGCCACTTTCCCCAGCATGCTTTAGGGGAGAAGCCAGAACCCCAGTAGCTCATCTCTTGCCAGGATCTAACAGTGTCAGTTTCTGGGGAGCCTTGGCTTCAGGACCATAGGTCCAGAATCACTGCCCTGAAGACACAGCCTCCCCCTTCCCCTGACTTCTCTTCTCTTTTCTGCATCAGGGCGCCCTGTAAAGTCCAGAACCAGCCCCAAACCCACTCTGGCCCCAAAGAGTGGGGCCCGAGAGCCAGGTAAGGAGGGGCTGCCCCTCCAGCTTGGCCCACTTGGCCTCACAGGGTGAGATGATTGACCGCATTGAGTACAACGTGGAACATTCAGTGGACTACGTGGAGCGCGCCGTGTCAGACACCAAGAAGGCTGTCAAATACCAGAGCAAAGCCCGAAGGGTGAGTGGGGCCGGGGCTGGGCTCGCTCCTCCTTTCCGATCCCCGCCCCCCTGCCCTGGCTTCTTCCTGAAGCAGATGCGGGTTCTGAGCCCCAGCTGGGCTCCCCTTCTCGCCATCCCGGCCTCGTGGGCCCCCTCCTCCTCTCCTCCCACTCTTCTACCCATTGTTTTCCTTCCCTTGCAGAAGAAAATCATGATCATCATCTGCTGCGTGATCCTGGGCATCATCATTGCTTCCACGTTTGGGGGTATCTTTGGATAGACTCGCCCTCCCATCTCCACCAACTTTGGACCGTCCACAACGAGGAGGTGCCAACAGCTGCTGCTAACCACTGGGGCCCCTGGGGAAACGTCTCCCCCACACCTCGGGGCCCAGAGCCCCTCCCCCCTTGTGCTCGTGTTCCGCTCCCCTCCCCCCACACCACAAGGGCTGGCCCCCTCCCAGAGCAGCTGAGCCATGTCATGTGCATGATCTCATTGTAACACTGTGTGTGTCCGTGTGGAAGGGGCATTTGGACCTTGGGGGACGAGGAGACAGAAAGTGGGAGCGGGGTGGGACAGGGGATGGAAGACTAGGGTAGAAAGGGCTAGGGCTATAGCGACGTGACTGGAAAACCAGGGAACAGAATCAGGAAAGGGAAGGAGCAAGAGGCCACTGAGAATTCCTCAAATCCCCCCAGTGCAAGGGGCCTGCAGAGAGAGAGAGGCCAGACCAGGCACCTGACATTTCAGGACCCCCCCCCATTTACCCTTAGTGATGCCCATCCTGGGCTGAGTTGCCAGACCCATCTTCCCAGTCCTCGCTGTTTCCCTCCTAGCTCAGGGCCAGTATCACTCTTTCAGCAAGCCCCAGGCCTCTGCCCCTTTCTCTGACCTTTGACCGCCCCATCCTGAATCAAGTCTAGCAATGGCCAAAATAGGGTAGGGGCCACTCGGTGCTGTTGCCCACTTCTCAGGGAGGGTGGAGCCTTGAGGAAGCAGTAGGGTAACACTGCTGATCACTGCCAGGCTGGGTTCAGGGCGCTGCCCAGGATTTGGACCTCCAACCCTTTCCAGCCTTTACTCACAGCCTCTGGCTCATCATTGTGAGAGCCCAGAGAAAAATCAACATGCACGTCGGTCCCTGACTTCCATCCACCCCACAAGCCTGAAGGGCGAAGCTTCCTCCTGCCCTGCTCCCCAGGGGGGCCTTCCTGGAACTCACAGGCTGCCCAGCCTGTTCCCCCTCCCCCTGGAGACCCTGTGATGGGGGAGGGAGCGGCCAGCCAGGCTTCCGCGTAGCTGTCCCGGAGGGAATCGCCTTTGGCACCCGTGTCTAGACCTTTGCCCTTGGGGATGAGGGACCCTGCACCCCGTGTATGTTGCATGTACAGGGCATGCTCCCTGACTCCCATGCTTCACTGTGCCCACCCCGTGCCCCTCCTCCCCCTTCTCCCTCGCTTGAGGTGCCTTGTGCCAGGTTTGACGGGGGTCTTATTGACGCAGTATTCAACAGCCAGCCGGGGGGCCCTCTCTTCCCACTGTCTGGGACTTTGGGGGAAGTTTAAAAACAAAATTTCCACTTCAAGCAGCCCTCGCCCCATTTCTCCCTCCTTTTTGTGGGTGCCCGGGCAGGCACAGGTTCTTCCCAGGTGGGGTGTGTGTGTGCGAGTGTGTGTGTGTGCATGGCGCCCTGGCCAGGGCTGCATCTGTGTTATCTGCGCCCTTGCCTCCCTAAGGCTTTGCTCCAGCCCAGTGACCGTGACCACTGTCCTGTGCTGCCTTTCCAGCCGCTGCCCTGCCCATCTCCCTTCTCACCAAAGCTCTTGGTGCAACCAGCTGCCCATTTTGTGAAATTTTTATGTAGAATAAACATTTGTATCTGTACCAGGCAGAAGGCTCCGGTTACCTTTTTCTGTTAGTGACGGGACAACCTAGATCGGAGGCCACGTGTGGCCTCGAGGCTGCTGGCTCCCCCCCTCCTAATCCACACCTTCAGATAACAGTCACAAAACTGTCCCTGGACCCCCTAAAGTCTGACTCCTGCCCCAGCCTAGGGGGTGGCTGAGGGGAGAGCCAGTCAGTAAATGGGGAGAATTCACCAACAAGGCAGCTAGGTGGAACAGTGGGTAGAGGCTGGGCCTGCACTCAGGAAACCTGGGTTCAGGGCACTGGACCCACCCCTGAACACAGCAGGCAAACAAACTGGGCATCGGTATCCAGCATCTGACCACAGGGAAGGGGCTAAGCCAGAGGGGATGCAACAAGCAGCTCGAGACGGCATGGAAAGAATATAGGCGCTCCTGCTGGGCAAAACTGATCTTGGGGGGAGAGGGTCAGGACCCCCAAGGGATCAAACAGGGCTTTTCCTTTTCCCCATTCCCCATTCCTCGAAGCGATCATTCAGCATTTGTGTAGCAGAGCTAACAAACTAACATCTGGTCCCTAGAGCTCCATCCTCTTCTCATTGATTATGTATGTAAAGATACGGTTTTGCTTTTTAGGATCTTGTGACTGCAAACGATGTCCCTCCTCACCGAGGAATGTAGATGAACCAACACAGAAGTGATTCCAGCTCTCATAAAACACATCCATGCACACACACGTTTATATATAGCCAAGTAAGACCATCACCCCACTGGTAGGATCTCTGTTTTGGAAGTTTATTCTGCCTCCCCTGTAGAACGTGAATTAGAATTTCACATGAAGCCTGCCAAGTGGGGAGAGAGGGAGGGAAAGGGGCAGCGGCCTACAAACACCTCTGTGGTTCCTCACTTTGGAGATGTCCCAAGGCCAATCTCCTGACACTTGCCAGTTAATTGACATTTATCCCACGTTCATTTTCCCTTGATTTTGCTCTCACCCCTAAAATCAGGTGAGAGTCCCATCTGAGACTCGACAGTGACTATAGCCAACGGGACCACAAAACCCCTCTGTATCCCCCTTTCATACTTTCACTCCTATCAATTACTGCACTCAGAGAGACCTAGCATGAAGGTAGCAGATTACAGCCTGCCCACTAACCCCGGAACCCTGGGACCCTTGAAAAGGAGAGCATCGTTAACACCTCAGACACGGGACCACTGCCAAGCAAGAGGAATTAAAACGGGCAAGAGAAACTGGATGGAGCTCCTCCAACTCAGAGCCCTTGTTCCAAAAGCTAAAGGGAGAACCTCTCATTTAACATGTCTTTCCGTTCTTACCCTCCCTTATTAACCCCTGAAAGGCCAGAAAATATCACCCCAGGAAAAACCCTGAACAGCTGAACCAGAAGAAAGATGGGGTGCAGCAGTCCAGTAGGCTGGGTAACTTGAGGGATTAATGGGAAAGGCCCCTCTTGCCCTGAAGGAAGGGGAGCAGTACAGAACCTGAGGCATCCCAGCAAGCTAGCGGAAAGCCCCACCTCAGCATACCAGGAGGAGATCCTGAAGCTGAGGTGGTAAAGCAGGCAAACACCAACAACTGGACCTCCAAGTGCCTCAATTAGGGCGGGGAAACCGGTGGAAATCAGCTTGGAAAACCACCAGGTGCCTGGGCATTCTACAGCAACCGGCTCTCCCAGCGCCTCAGCAAAACTAAGGGAAGCAGCGCTCCAAAGGGCCCCGGGCAGATAAACATCCAGCAACGTCCATCTGAAAGGAGCTGAAGAAAGCAAAAGGAAGGAAAGGCCAGGGTGAGCAGGAAGTCTCCAGGAGCCACACCACCCAATCCTTCCCCTAGAGTTCCAGTGTTGCTGATTCCAGCTCCACACCAGGTAAGAGACCAGAACCCTAAAGCCTCCAACTGCCAATATCGGAGGCCCCAGCTCACAAAGCCAGTGACCAGGCTGTAGGCTCCCAACACAGGAAGCTTGGATCAGTGCCCTCTACTCCCCAGCAGGAGAGCCCAAGCTCTTTAAAGGCCAGGAAATAAGCAAACACCATGAGCAAAAAGAAACATACGATAGATTCTTATCATGGGAAGAGTGAAGATCAAGTCAGAAATTCTGAAGAGGACAACATTGTCAACAGACCCACATCTGGAACCTCAAAAGGGAATATGAACTGGTCTGAAGTCCAAAAAGCCTTCTTAGAAGAGCTCAAGAAGGATTTTAAAAGTCAAATGAGAGAGATAGAAGAAAAAATGGGAAAAGAAATGAGAGGTATGCAAGAGAGAGTCAATAGCTTGGGAAAGGACAAAAATTAACTGTAGAAAACAAGTCCTTAAAAAATACAATTGGTCAACTGGAAAAAAAAGTACACTGAAGAAAACAAGTCCCTAAAAAACACAATTGGCCAAATAGGGAAAGAGGTACAAAATCTAAGAGAAGAAAACAATTTGTTAAAAAATTAGAATTGAGCAAATGGAAGCTAATGACTGTATGAGAGAGCAAGAATCAGTCAAACAGAAACCAAAGAATGAAAAAATAGATGAAAACATAAAATACCTCATTGGTAAAACAACTGACCTGGAAAATCAATCCAGGAGAGACAATTTAAAAATTATTGGTCTACCTGAAAATCAGGATGAATGAAAGATCCTGAACAATATCTTTCAGGAAATCACAAAGGAAAACTGCCCTGAGGTCCTAGAACCAGAGGGTAAAATAGCCATAGAAAGAATCCACTAATCACTGCCTGAAGGAGATCCCAAATTGAAAACACCAAGGAATATAGTAGCCAAATTCCAAAATTACCACGTCAAAGAGAAAATACTGCAAGCAGCCAGAAAGAAACAATTTAAGTATCATGGAATACCACAGTCAAGATTACACAGGACCTTGCAGCTTCTCCATGAAAAGACCGTAGGGCCTGGAATATGGCATTCTGTAAGGCAAAGGAGCTTGGATTACAACCAAGGATCAACTACCCAACAAAAATGAGCATGATCTTTCAGGGGAGCAGATGAATATTCAACAAAATAGGGCACTTCCAAACCTTCCTGATAAAAAGACCAGAACTCAACAGAAAATTTGATCTTAAAATACAAGACTCAAGAGAGACATAAAAAGGTAAATGGGACAGAAAGAAACATGTTATTAATAAGGGCAAACTGTTTTACATCCCTATAAGGGAAGATGACATTTGCAGCTCTTGAGAACTGTATTGTTATTACACCATATTAAAGGAGTATGCATAAGGGGGGTGTGTATAAGTTGACTTTGATGTAATGATAAAAAAAAAATCTAATCAAGTAGGTTAAATGGATCCAAGTAAGTGGATTATCTGATCTAAGAAAATGTACTGAGAGAAAAGGAAAGGAGGCAGACAAGGGTAAATTACATTACAGGAAAAGGCACAAAAACCTATTCCAGCAGAAGGAAAGAAGCAAAGGAGATGAGCATTGAAGGGAATAACATAATTACTTAGGTGTAAAAATCTAACTTGCCCTATAGGCAGTAGGAGGAAAAAGGGGGAAGAAAGGGGAGGGAGGGTAGGAGGGAAGAAGTACTAAGGGTAAAGGGGAAGAAAAGGGAGGAGGCTAATAGAAGGGAGGCGGGACTGAGGGAGGCGGTGGTCAAAAGCAAAACACTAGTAAGGAGGGAAAAGGAAAAAGGAGAAAGAAAAGCATAAATGGGGGGAAAAGGATGGAGAGAAAGACACAGATAGTAATCATAACTGTGCATGTGAATGGGATGAACCCTCCCACAAAACAGAAGCAGAAAGCAGAATGGATTAAAAACCATAATCCTACAAAATGTTGTTTACAGGAAACACATTTGAAACAGGGACACACACAGTGTAAAGGTAAAAGGCTGGAGCAGAACACATGCTTCAGCCGAAGTGAAAAAAGCAGGGGTAGACAAAGCAAAAGCAAAAATAGATCTTATCAAAAGAGATAAGGAAGGAAATTACATATTAACATTGATAGACTTAGCCCTTCTCAGCAAACATCTCCAAAGGCCTCATGCTGGAAAATGCTCTCCACATCCAAAGAAACAACTATGGAGTTTGAATGCAGATCGAAGCAGACTATTTGCTATTTTTTTTCTTCTGTTGTGTTTTGTTTCCTCTTTCTGGTGGTTCCTCCTATTGGTTCTAATTCTTACTTACAACATCACCAATGTGAAAATA
Source organism: Vombatus ursinus (assembly GCF_900497805.2). Classification (NCBI taxonomy): domain Eukaryota; kingdom Metazoa; phylum Chordata; class Mammalia; order Diprotodontia; family Vombatidae; genus Vombatus; species Vombatus ursinus. The sequence continues at coordinate 12,716,734 of NW_020954546.1, read as the reverse complement.
TGCTTAATAGGAATGTATATGTATAGCCTAAAAAACAAAAACCACACACAAAAAAACATCTTTCCCCCAAAACACCCCCAGTAGGATGAAGGGCAAGACATCTTGTCTCATTTTTCTTTCTTACCTGCACAGTGCCTGCCACACGGCACAATCTGAACCCTGGTCCCTCCCTCCAAACCAATCCAGGGCTTCCTGGAGCTGTCACTAGATCTCAAGCCAACAGGAGCAGCCTCACAGGTGAAGGGGGTTTGGTTCCCTGTATCCCACTCCCCACAAGGGGTCCTCCACCGAGGACCAGCTGGGAAGGGACAGGCCGAAGCGACTGCTCTTGGCAGTTTGGCCGGGATTTTGACTGCCCCTTTCGGCCTGCCCCTCACTGAGTCCTCGTCCCTTTTTTCTTCGGTACCCTCTGCTCTCACGGCCTACCAAGCAGGATGGCAGGGCAGGATGAGCCCTGCATGGCAGTCAGTTTGACCAAGTCACATCCCATCTCGGGGCTTCAGTACCCTCATCCACACACGAGAGGACTGGACAACATGGGCTCTAAGGGCCCAGCTGAAGTCAAGTTAGTAAAATGAAAGTGGTCACATTCACGTACGTTAAGTACAATGTCGACTCTCAAGACTATTTCACTTTTGCCAAGTTTTACTTTATTCAAAAATAAGATGAAATAACCTCAAGTCTTTTTTTGGAGGGTCCTCCCCAATGCCTGGTGAGGTCATTTCACTGTTGGGCAGGCTCTTCCAAACAGAAAAGCCAGAGAACAGGAGTGGGCCGGGCACAGGCCTCCCCCCTACATTTCTGTACCCTGGCCCCTGGCCAAATCTGCTCCTTCTGAAGAATCTACAGTTCATAACGATCCCTTTCGTCAGTAAAGTTAAGGCACAAATGGAGAGTTGGAAATCCTGGGGGGCCGAGCTCTGTGGCCCCGGAACCAACAGGTGCCTGTGCCTTGCTCTCCTGGGAGGCGGACAGCAGCAGCAGCAGCAGGTCAGACTACAGCCAAGGCTGGATTGTGGCAGACAAACAGAACACAAGCTGGGCAGCCCCACAGCAAAGGGAGTGAGTTCTGAATTGGCTCCAAAGGATGTGAGGAGCTGCTCAAAAGTGGGGCCTCCGCTTGCGGCCAGTGTAACGTGTATCAGCTCGAACCTCCCTACGAGAAACAGGGAATGAGGCAGTCAGAAAGGGAAATGAAGAAGAAGGTGCATTAAAAGCAGCTCCTCAGAGGCCATGGTTTACGCCACAAGGCAGAGAATACATTCAGACCCGGGTTGCAGAGCCAAGGCCCAGGCTGGGACAAGCCATCTACTGACCCAGACAAGAATACATTCCCTCTCATTTTAGCCCACGCTCTGCTACCAATGGTGCTCTGTGATTAGGATCTGCGACAGGGAGGACTAGCAAATGCTGGGGGAGGAAGTGGGCAGCGTCCCTGGACTCCCCGCCTAACCTAGGCACATTTTAAGATTCGTTCCTGCGACTTGAAAGTAGCTAATCCACAACCGCTCAAAGGGCTCTGCTCTGAGGTGGGGTTGGTCCAGCTCCAGAGCGTGGAGCACGCCAGGCACGTCCTCGCACTCACCTGCCCTGCCGCCGCCTCCGCTCCTTCTTCTCGAGGACCCAGTCTCGACTCTTCTTCACGGACTTCCCCCTTGCCGTCTTATACCGGATCCTTGGAGGGAGGAGGAGCTGTGAGCTTGCATGAAGAGCGCGCTGGGTTCACCTGAGCTCGCCCTCTCTACCACCTCATTAGTGATCACTCCTCTCATTCTGATTCTCTCCTCCAGGTGCTAATGGCAGACTTCACACAAGGCCAGCACCGGGGGAGCTGTCCAGCAGGAGTTCCAGCTCCAGAAGTGTCCCCTCCTGGGAGGGGGCCAGGTCACACCACCAGCCACCCCCTCCCTCGAGCCCGGAACCTCCTCCTGCTGACCAGGAGCCACCCAGCTCCAAAGCCCCCTCTTCTATGAAGCTGCTCTCATCCCTCCTCATCTGAGCCTAGTGCTCTGTACCTCAGATTTCTCATCTTTATTACATTTATCTCTGCCCACATCTTATCTCCATTGCAAAATTCCAAGTCCTTTGAGAGCGGGCACCCTGCCTCACTGTCTCCTCAGACACACTCCCATTCATTATCTAGTGCTGCTTATTAAATGGCATCAGGTACTGCAGACGGTCACCCCAGCATTCCAGCCACTCTGGACCCACAGGCACTTGTGGCTAGTAGACAACCACTTGTTCCCACTGGGGCAAAAAGGGGCCAAGCGCCAGGGGGAGCCACTCCAAATAAGTTACAGCAGAGCTGGCTGTGCTGGACAACAGCACTTCTGTACGTGGCCAGTGACTCACTTCTGGGACCTGCAAGTCACTGGGCTAACCCAACTGGCAGTAATGTTAAAAAAAAAAAAAAAAAAGCCACTTATTAACATGATACAATTATATTAAATTATATAATGACATAAAATAATTAATATATTATCTAGAAAAGTTCTGCTTCTTAAATTCAGAGAAAGTACCCCAGACTCTGGAAAAGCTATTAAAAATTGAGAGCAAGAAAAAGTAACAGGGGCAGCTAGGTAGCACAATGGATAGAGCTCCAGCTTTGGAGTCAGGAGGACCTGAGTTCAAATCTGGCCTCAGACACGTAACACTTACTAGGTGTGTGACCCTGGGCAAGTCACTTAACCCAACTGCCTCACCAAAAAGAAAAAAAAAAGAGAAAGAGAGAGAAAGTAACACTTGACTAGGAGCCCATAATCCTGGCTTAGTCCAGACTGCTACCAAACTGTCACACTTGCCCTCCCTGGGCCTCAGTTTCACTATCTGTAATATGACAGAGTTAAGTGTTGCATGACCTCTGAGATCCCTCAGACTCCACTGACAATTTGGAGGGCTGGTGGAGCTCTTTTGCTTAGCCCAGGCCCCGCAACACCCCAAAACTCAAAGACTGCCCAGGGCAGCACTCTCCCCCGCCCCAACTACTTTCCCCAGTCAGCACTCAGTCAACAGCTCATAGGCACACAAGTGTCTGAGGCAGGAAAACGTGGCAACCTCTACTACAGGCAGCCCCGACGAGAGTCCTCCCATGATGCTTTTGGTCCCTTGCCCTGGCTGTGGAAGGAAAACATCCAAGCAGCCCCATGGCTGAGAGACACTCAAGAAGAGGGCCTGGGTCAGTGCCACCACCCACCAAGCCAGGATCAGGACTGTTTGGGGCGTGAGTTGCACAACCCAGTTTCATTCCAGAAAATCCCTCATTCCCTTCACTTGTTCCAAGCCTCTTCTCTCAGTTTTTCTTTCCTTAGTTGGGCCTGACTGCTACATTTAGCAATTATTAATTCCTCTCTTTGTGTCTCACCAGAAAAGACCTAAAAAGGCTCCTTAACCAAGCTGTAATGTAAACATGTAAATGGAAACACATAAAGTGTCTGGCTCTTCCAAAGAGCATAAGCTATCCCTGGTTTTAAGGAACGGCAACTGAGAGCAGTTAAAATGGGGAGTCGGTACAATGCTTCACTGACTTTTAACAACACTACCTACCTCTCTTTTTAGAGTAAAACATGGGGAGGAGGGGGAAATCCTACCATCCCTCCAACCTTCCTGCCCCAAAGCAGGGACCTTCCTCTACCCTGCCTGGGGCTTCTGACTATATAGTCGGAGCTCTCCAAATTGAAGCCCACCCTTCCTCCCTGGGCATTTACCAAATTGTTCAGGAATCAGGCCAAGCCAGAAGTTTCTTTACCTTTCACTGGAGAACTTGGACTCTTTCACCTCTTGCCCAACTCCACACTCAGTGCCCAGGCCCTGCAGGAAGATTCAGGATCAGAAGGCAGTGAATGCACCATGGTGGGAAGGGCACAGCCTGGGAACACATACACCCACCAAAACACGGCCACCCGCCACCTGATTCTAGGACTGGCTCAACAACACACATGCACGCACACACACAACTTCAACCACAGGGCAAAACCAACCGAGGTTATGATCCTTTGGGGGTAACTAGAGACGAGTCTGATACAAGTACAAGGCCACCCCTCAAAGAGACCCAAACTTTAAAGGATGTTTATCAGCCTGTGATAGACATCGTGGGCACTGAGCAAATGTCCTCCCCTGACTTACAAGCTGCAATCCTGTCCCCTTCCATTAGGGAGTAAATGGGCCAATCCTCCATGCACTCTCAACCAGGATACATCCTTACCTTGGGCAACACACCTGAAGTGCCAGCAAACAGACAGAGGAAGAACCTGAAAGAAAAAGAACGTGCCATCATCTTCCCTTAAGTTGAGAGCTTTACTTGCAATTAGGAACAAAACTGAGGGCCCCTGCCATAGTCTGACCCCAACACCAGGTACCTCTCTTCCCCCTCCCCCTCCCACCTTGGCACTGTCCAACTGTGCCAAACGCTACCGGTATTGTGTGCCCTTCTGTCTGACGTTTCTCACACCAGAATCAGGATGACTACACCAGACTCACTTCTTAGCTTTAGCACTGTTGGGGAAGTCCACCACCATACCTCCGGTGAAACCAGCCTTCATGGCCTGGGTGGTGATCAGCTCCAACTGAGGCCAGAGAAAGAAACACTGGGGTTAGGCTTAAGAAGGGGGGTGGGTACAAATGGCCCCCTCTCAGTCTCTCTTAAAGCCAGTGGGTCATCAGAGATGCCTCTGGCCTGCTCCAAATCTGAGTAATGGGAACAAAGAAGAAAGCAAACACCCCCTTCCCAAGCTGCACTCCAAGCTCAGAGCCCTGAAGGAGTCATAGAATAAGAATGACAGTTTTAGAAAGAGGGGCAGTTTCATTCTTTGCCTTTCTCCTCTGCACCAAGTACAGTGTCTGGTGCATAGAAAACACTTAATAAATGTTTGTTTGCTTAATTCTGAAACTATGTGATCACAGACAAGTTCCATAACCTGAAAATGACTGGACAATTCATTAAGCCTATCAGGGGTTATGAGAACTGTTACCAACCTGCACTGGGAGGCATTTCCTCAGCAGAAGTCCCTAGCCAGGGAAGTCCTAAGTCTAGACCAAAAAACAACCTCAACTACTCCAAGAGCTTCGTCTGAGCTCCAGAAGAGCTGCAGAGTGTTTGAGGCCTGTGGCTTGGACACGGCACCTTACAGCAAAATCAAACCTCCCCATCCTACAAGACGAAGTAAAGTCCACAGCCCATCATGATGAAACAGACCTGAATTCACCTGAAGTCACCCCCTCCTCTGAAAGACCTTTGGGGTCCACTTCCCCTCTAGGGAAGGATGTTCTCGTAGAATTACAATTGATGTTCTTAATCGTCTCAAGCCCCAGTCTGGATTCTGGAGAAGGGTCTGATGTCTTCCCATCAGATACAGAGAAGGGAAGAGAGCCACAGCTGCCCAGGAGAGTGGTAAAGGGAATGTAAAGGGAAAATTTCCTAACCCTTAGAGAAAAGGTTCTTAACCTTTTTTGTGTTGAGGACCCAATGAAGCCTATGGACCCCTTCTTAGAATAATGGGGTCTTTTAAAGTGAACAAAATACATAGGATTACCCCAAATAAAGATATGATATACAGGGTATTCCTTTTCAGGTACAGGTTGGAAGAGATGGCCTCTGAGGTCCTTCTTCCAACCCTTAAATGCCATTGGTTTGGACCCTGACTCATCCCCATCCAGGCAGACTCACCTGCTCAGCATTCTCGGGATACAGCTGCAGGACCGCTCGAGCTCCTCGGGCCTGGAGAAGAATGGACATTGTGGGTCTCTTGCCAGGCCCCAGCTACCATAGGAAGCAACAAAGACAGCTACCTGATACACTGGAGGGCCCAACGGCCACTACAAAAAGCCATAGAGATCTCATACTCACCAGAGCAGAATAAAGGGACGAGAAAAACCGGTGCAGGCGCTTGGCAGGGTTGTGTGTCTTCTGGTCAGCATTGCAGAGCCACTGCACAGCAGAAATGCTGAAGAAAGAGCCCAAAGACCTCTTCAGGAGCTCAGCCAAGCCTGGCGTGCCTGCCCAACCCCCAACTCCAAAGCCTCCCCATGTTCCAAGACCATCTCAGAGCTTCTGCTTCCTTTCAGTTTGGACTCATTCTACTTCTACTATTTAACCCAAGAATGTCCACCAAGGTCATTGGTAACTTCCTGCAGGCACACCAAGATACATTTCCTCAGCCTCTACTCTAGCCAACCTTTCTCCTCACTTCTGCAGTGAACTGATTCAAAGTTGCTCAAGCTGCTTTTCCTTTGAGACCCTATACTGGCCTGCTTTAGCCTGAATTGCTTTTTAAGTAAAGTCAAAAATTCATGATTAGACAAGGGTGCACTTGACCTTTTAAATAAGCACTCCTTCCTCCTTGAAATGTCTTTCCAACGGCCTTTCTTCTCAGCACTCTCTTCTAATCTTTCTCTCTCCAAGAAGTCCTCCCTAATGGGGAGGAGTGATTCAACACCCTAGCCATGACCCACTTCTGAACAGCCCCCTCAAATTTCTCCAACCCAGGAGGGAAGACTGAGGTTACCCATTCAGCTCACGCTCCTCAACCTGTAATGATTATTGCCACTCTCCACATCTACACCCACCTCCCAAAAATCACACCACCCAAATATTAAACGGGACACATGGCATTTATTCATCTGTCCTTTTTAGAAGAAAAGTTCTAAAAGGAATTGCCCTCTGGAAGTTCTGCTAACACAGCCCCACTAACACTGTACATATTACACTAGAATACAGGTAGGTGTGGGATCTCTGAGTCACTTGAGGGTCAAGGTGTCTCCAACCTGAGGTCAGGAAGCTACTGAGTATCTGAGACAAGAGCCTGGGTCTTCCGGCCTCTAGGCCCAGAGCTCTGTCCAAGGTGCTAAGCCTGTCACAATGAGCACTCACATTAACAGCTTAACTGCAACAATGCTAGTACACATGGCCCCTCCCCCCAGCATATGTCAGTGACGCATCTTACCTAATACAACCATCAAATGATCCTGGCCTGAAGGGGATGCCCTGACCCATGTCCCCCTGAAGCAGGTCTCCTTCCACTTCTCGATCCACAGCCACATCTATTTATTCAAAGATGAGCATATTAGAGAAGATAGGCTAGCACATCCAGTTGCTTATACTAAACTAGTACATGAAACACCTGAAAGGCCTCACTCACCCAGCATGGCAGAGCTAATGTCAATGCCCACCCAGTAGTGCCCCTGCTCCGAGATGAAGTCACCACTGAGCCCAGAACCACAACTATAAGGCAAAAGCAGACAAAGGGTCAGGAAGTGAATGCCAATGACAATGGCACAACTTGACATTCAAAAAAAAAAAAAAAACTCCGACATCTTACCCAACATCCAACAGGAAGCAGGGCTGGTCCTCAGGTAGACTGAGGAGCTCCACGGCCCGTTCTGACATCTGTGTCTGGATTTCAATCATCCGTGAGCTGGAAGCAAAGAAATGGGGGGCAGGGCATAAGTGAACACCTCTCCTAGCTAATGACTGTTTTTGCACAGTCTCCAGGCAAAAGTCAAGAAAAAGAAAAGGATAAAATACAGCCAGATCAAGATGATTCTCTCTTAACTGACCTTTTCATCTGGGGTAACAAACTAAGTTCAGATGAGAAACTACACTTTATAGTTATCACCCGTGCACTGACAGATAATTCTACTCTCTATCACATAGGCAGCCCCACACCAGAGCAGTCTTGGACGACCAACATGGAATCCATGGCATGAACAGCACCTTTGGGACTCTCTTTGTACCTTGTTTTTCTGTGCCTTCTTCTAGGCCCCTTCCTCTTCTATTCTTGTCCTATGTTTACCACCCAAGGGCAAGGACTTGTAAGTCCCAATTCCCCTGCAAAATCATCATCCCTGGTGAGCAACTCTTCCCATCTCAGTCTCTCCATTCACTCCTGGTCCATGCTTTTTATTTGGCACCTAGCAGTTAGAAAACAACACTGCACCTGGAATCACAAAACCTGCTTTCAAATACCACCCTACTATAGCTCTCTCTCAATCTCAGCACTCAGGCACTTGCTTTCCTTCCAAAAGGTGTGCATCCTTCTCTGTAAGAGGAGGATGTCAAACTAGCAAACGAAAGCAAACACTGGGGACGAAGAAAGGGTAGCGTTCTCTTTTCATCGGTGTCTCCCACCCCTGACTCCTGGACCAAATCTCAAAGGGGCAGATAGCCTTGTGCACGTCACTGGACGGGTGAGGTCCCCAATGGGGAGCCACGAGCTATGACGCCCTAGGACCCAAGAACGACCCCAGGCTACTGTCTCCAACACGCGTCCATTCATTATCCGGACAAACGTTAAACTGGGTTGTCCCCACTGTGCCCAGAGGCCCTGAGAAGCTCAGTCAGTCACAACCCATCCCCCCCCAAAGTCACCCAAGGGGCTTCGGGGCAGCTCTTGTCCATCCTCGTGCCCCAGACCCTCGGCATCCGCTGATGCCCACGGACCCCTTCTCCTGAGACGTCAGTTACCATTAACGGTGACGGTAACAGGACATCCGCACGGCACTTCACGGGCGTTATCTCCTCCGATCCTCACAAGAACCCTGGGAGGTCGGGGTCGTGGTTATGCCCGTTTTACAGTTAAGGAAACCGAGGCAGGCCGCGGTATAGTGGCTGGCCGCACATCTGAACGCTGCTCTTCCTGACGCCAGGCCCCGCGCTCGCCCCAGAGAGTGGTCGCCGCCCCCCTCCACTCCTCTGGCTCCCCAACCTTCCCCCAGACCCGGCTCTTACTTGTGAGTGTACTTCCGGGCCTCGTCCTCGTTGTAAAACTGTGGGAGAGAGAGAGAGAAGGTGGCGGTGAGAGGGGGCAGGGGCGGCGGGGCCGGGGCTCGCGGGGGCGGAGGGTGCTCACCAGCTCCGGGGGCCCGCGGTGCTCCGGCCTTCTGCCGCCGCACGCCATGGCTGCACTCCGGAAGTCTCCTCAGCGTGGCGTCCGCGTCATCTTCCAGGCGCTGCCGCTCGCGCCCAACCGCCTCCTCGGCGCTTTGCTGACGTCATCGAACCGCGCGTGCGCAAGCACACAGGAAGCCCGCCCTCGCTCCGCCCTTTCCTCTGTCCTGTCTTCCTCCTCGCCGCGATTGGCCCCGAGGAGGGCTCGTCAGGTACCCCGCCCCGTCTCATTGGCCGGCCCTTCCGTCTCCAGCCCCGCCCCGCGCAAGATGGTGGCCCTGGCCGGCCGGCGGTGGTCTTCGCTGCTGCGGTCTGCCGGACGGACGGAAGCCTGGGCCAGCTCCACCGCCGGCGGCGGCGGCTCCTGGACTGGGAAGGATCAGGCAAGCGGCGGCTCCTCTCGATACTCGCGTACTGCGCTGTACGACTTGCTGGACGTCCCGGTCACGGCCACGCAGGCGCAGATTAAGGCAGCCTACTACCGGCAGAGTTTCCTCTACCACCCGGACCGCAATTCGGGCAGCGCGGAGGCGGCGGAGCGCTTCACGCGCATCGGCCAGGCCTACGTGGTGCTGAGCAGCACCGCCCTGCGCCGTCAATACGACCGCGGCCTGCTGGGCGCCGAGCACGCGCCGGGGGCGGCGCGCGCGCCCCCGTCCCCTCCGCCTCCGAGGCCCGCGCACGCGCACGCTGCCTCGGGCCCCCAGCGTGCGCGCCCCGCGCCGGGCGGCCGGCACATGTTCGACTTCGACGCCTTCTACCGCGCGCACTACGGTGAACAGCTGGAGCGGGAGCAGCGGCTGCGGGCCCGGCGCGAGGCCATGCGCAGGGACCGCGAGGAGCGCGCCCGCGCCGGGCCGCGCTGGGACGACAGCCTGCTCCTGGCCCTGCTGCTCTTCCTGGGCTTCCTGGCCTTCTCGCACGTCAAGTAGCCCGGCCTTGGCCGTGACCTCCGGGGCTCGCGGGACGCCGAAGGACCCGACCCTCCCCCGGCGCCCTGGTGGATGGCGGGGAGGTGGGGGTGCCCCAACGACGGAGGAAGGCGTCCCCGGGCGCTGGGGGCCATTAAGAGCTGGGCGCTGTAGGATCGTGCCGAATGCCTGCCTTGGCCTGATGCTGAGGGCCTTCCTGTCACCCCGAGTGAAAAGCCAAATGAACCACATCTGAATGAATCCACACGGGTTTCTGTCTTTGTTACCAGTCATGCAGGAACACTGAGCAGGTTTTACTGAGAAGGCAGCTGATGGGAAGATGATCAAGTGTTGGGTAAAGCTTGGACTTGGCAGCAAGAAATTCAGATCCAGCCTCAGACAGTTCCTTAGCTTTGGGACCCTGGGCAGGTCCCTTAAACCTCTGGAGAACGAGGGGGCTGCAGCCAGGGACCTCTAAGGTCCCTGTGAAAGATAGTGGCCCCTTCAGTGGTGTCTCCAGTCCCTGCTTCCCATCCCTGTTTGGCCTTGCACAAGTTACTTGAACATAGATCTCTTCTGTACAATGCCTGTTTGAAAGCAGAAGGCCAAATCAGATGATCTTCCAAGGTCCTTTCTGCTTCTAAGATCTGTGTGATTCTAGGCCCATTTTTTAGTGAAGTGGATGATGCCATTGCAGCCAGGTTTGCTTTTTCTCCTGGTCAGTTTACCACAATAAAAAGTATTCCAGAGCACAGACTATCCTATTCATAGTTGACTATACAGATGATTAATGCTGTGCATTCAGTCCCCACAGCTGGAGAAATGGCAGGAAAACCCATGTCCCACTAAAAGGTGGAGGGATTTGGGAGTAAAGTCAGTATTGTTGGGACAGGCATAAGATATGCTATGTGTTAGGCACAAAAAACACCTCTTTGATAAATGGCTGATAAAATTTTAACAGTTCCACGCAAAGGTGCCCCCAGCGTTGTGAGATTTGGTGTTTGAGTTTAACTAGAACACAGAAAATGTAGGGAAGGTACTGCATTGGTCCAAGCAGGTGATGAGAGTCTGTTCAGTAGTGGTGGTGGGGACAGTTTGGTCACTCACTGGACATGAGAGTAAAATGAGAAGGAACTTAGAGATAAGACACAGTTTTAAACATGGAGGGCTGAATGGTGGTTGATGCCTCTGACAGATTGTGGCGTCACGAGGAGCACGTTTAAGGGGACAGATGAGTAGGTGGCTGTTTTAGACTTAACTGTTGAGTTTGAGATGCTAGTGGGGCATTCAGCTGGGGATGGAGGGAACTGAACTGATGGGTTTGGGACTTGGGAGAAAGGTCAAGGCTAGAGAAAGATTTGGGTGTCTTCTGTTTAGAAGTGATGATTGAAGCCCTGGAGTGAGTGAAATCACGAAGACGTGGCCCACGTCAGACCCTTCCTTGGGGAGCTGCCTCCATAAGAGGTCGGAAGATGGATGGGGAGCCGGGGAAGGAGCTATGGAAGGGTCAGAGTGTGGTGTCTCAGAAGCCTAGGGAGGAAAGAGTATTTGGAGGGAACTATTTGCTGTCCCCTGATAGAAGCAGCTGAGGGAACGTTTTTGCTGAGTTTGATTAAGCCAGCCCATTCCAGGCCTGGTTTGGAGTGAGGGACATGGCTCAAATACAGTTAAATGAGCTTTGAGCATCTGTCATTGTATGAAGAGATGTAGTCTGTACAGAATCAGCAGGGCTTTATCTGAAAGAGCGTTTCCCTGGGCCAGGAGATTAACACTGTCCATGACTAAATTGTCTTTTCCTTTTGGGCCTGGTGAGAGCTTCCTGTTTAAATTCCCTGAACAAACCTGCTTCCTTGGGCTCTTTCTCTTGTATCAGACTGCTCTGACCCTTTAAATATCCCAGTCATCTCGGAGCAAGTTGCCTCTTTTTCTTCTGAGCTTTTGGCATCCGATTTCCTGGGTGTCTTTAGATAAGTCCTCCCTGTGTTGTGTGCCCCGGCCAGGCAATAAGCATTGTCCGTTTCAGTCCTGTGGAGCTATAGGGATCAATGATGGCATGGCAGTCGCTTAAAACAGCTTGAGATTTGGAACAGCAAAGGTTAAAACTTGGCCTGGGAAGCCAGCAGTGAGGTCAGATTCGGCAGCCAGGGTCACTCAGCTGATAGGAATAAGGTGGGACCCCTGGGAGGCATTTCTAAGCCCAGAAGGACTGAATTGTCTTGCTGCTTTAAACATTTCTCCAAAATAGGGTTACTGTCTTCCCTCTAATCTCTTTACACTTGAAAAATCAGATCCATCTTGACCTTGTGTGTTTTCCCCGTCCCCTGGTGCTGGGGTGACAGGAATGTAATTTCATCCTAGAGAAGCAAGACCCCAGGGCCTAAGGAGAGGAACTTCCTTGCCCCTTCCCCCTGCTGCCCATCACCTCGGCTCTCACTCACGCTAGATTCCGAGCCTGAAATCTCTCCGATAAGAGGCTCCTGTCAAATGCTCAGCGTCAGTTGTAAGAGCAGTAGCTGACACTCGTAGAACTCCTTGGGGTTTATAAAGCACTTTCTTCACAACAACCCGTCTTAGTGAGCAGTACAAGCAGCAGCTGCTCTATTTCACAGCTGGAGAAACAGGGTCAGAAGGTGAAGAGTTGGCTAAGGAAGGTCCCCCAAGCAGGGAGGGTCAGAGTCAGAGCTCAGAGCCAGATCTTGTGACCCAAAGATTTCCCAGTGTCCAACACACATTGGGACTGCTGGGATGTCAGATAAGTGCTGGAACCTAAGTAACCCCTAAGAACGGGAGCACAGTGCTCCGGGGAGCCAAGTGGGCTCCTCTGCTACCTCACCCTGCCTTTCTGTTCTCTCTGTGAACCCCAAAGGCCTTAGTTAAAGCACTATTGCCCAGGACTCGTCTCAGCTCCCAAAGTCACCATCGATGGGTTGTTTCTAGGTGATGCTTCCTGTCCGTAGGAACCCTATAAGCAGCCCAGGGAAACTGAACCTTCCCTAGAAGTTGAGCTGGATGCCTCTGCCCGCTTCAGCCACTCAAATTCTTGTACCCCAACAGGAGGGAAGCAGTGGCTTGGGAAGAAGGCCGGAAGCTACAACTGGATTCCCTCACAGTGTCTTTATGCCACCCCAGCCCTTGAAGCTGGATTTGGGAAGAGGGATCTAGAGAGGAGATCCCTCGGACCCCAGGTGGTGATCTTTGTGTTGCTGCATCGTAATTGAGATTGCATTCAACAGCAAATCCAGCCAGTTTACCCCAGCCCAGCTACTGGAGATTCAAAGACAAAAGTGGTAGACACTCTCTGACCTCAGAACTTCTGCAGATCTAATATGTGTGTAAGAAAGTAAATATGGGCTATCTGCAAAAGAAATACAGCTCTAGGGAGGTGTGAGACAACTAGGGGGACCGGGAAAGGCCTCTTGAGAGACGTGGTGTTTGAACAGATCAGTGAAGGGACTTGGGAGGGAGAGCACACTAGGGATGAGGCATCGCTTGGGCAAAAGCACCAAGGTGGGAGGCAGAATGTTTTGAGACCAGCAAGTCAATTCGTTTGGCTGGAGGTGGAGTGTGTGAGGGGCAGGAATACATAACCAGCCTGGCAAGATCTGCCCAAGCCTGGTGGTAAAGGGCTTTCAATGCCAAACAGAGGAGTGTCTATTTTATACTAAGAACAGTGGGGAGCCACTGATGTTTCTTGAGTGAAGAAGTGACAGATGGGTAGTAATTAGGGGTGGCAGATTAAAAAGGAGGGGGTGGGGAGAGACTGAGTCCAGAGGGACCATCCAGGAGGCCACTGCAGGGGTCCAGACCCGTGTGAAGTGGTTATAGGAAAACAGCAGAGAGAAAAGGATGGGCCAGGGACGTTGGGGAGCGGTAACCAAAAGGGCAACGCACAGAGCCTGGTGCCATGCTCTAAAGGAGGGTGCGCGTGGCCCCGGGGAGCCCGTCTCCTCCTTGTCCCCCCACTCACAACCAGGGGCTTCAGAACTAGCTGAATCATGAAGGCACGAGATGCCTCGTTTCCTTCGGAGGCCCCGCTACCAATTCACTGGAGGTCTTTGGCTGAATCCTCGCTCTGTGCCTTCAACATCAGCCAGTCCAAGCTCATTCCTCACGTTCTTTCCAAGGAGGTATAGATTGATGGCTCGTCACCCTAACCAGGCACCCCCTTCCTTCCTGCTGCAGATGAGATTCCAGCTGCTTGCTCTCACTTCATGTCACTGACCAGTAATACATTCTAATTCAATTAAATGTTTATGTTCCAGACACTTCTCCACTAATGCTGTCCTCCAGTGGCTCAGCCTGGCGTGGAGGAGATGCCCACAGACCATAAACAACTCTGGCGGCGACTTCTGCCTCCCAAGACAGAAGGCTTCAAGTGTCGGCTTGTACACTGTCCCAGGACCAGCCCAGCCAAGTTCAGAGAGGTTATTCATGCCAGCTAAAAGATGCCGAGTTCTTCAGCTGTGACAACTCGAGACCAAGCGTCACAAGCCCTGGCTTTGAGCCCCAGCTACAGTGCTGTGTGCCCTTGAGCAGCTCAGCCAGCCTGCTGGGCCTTCTTTTGATCCTGTCCAATGGGGGATAATATTGCCAATGCTACTTCTCAAGGGGATGATGAAAAAAAAATTCTACACCATAATGTGTTATATAAATGTGACCTGTTGTTATTGGAAGGAGTGATACACTAATATGGAGAGATCGAAGGGAGAGGGAATGATTGGTGGAGTTTAAAGCCCTAGGACATGTGGGTTCAAGGGTTCTGTCCCCCTCCCTGTCTCTCAGGCTGTGTATTTCTCAACTCTCATTTCTGTGTTTATGTCCATAGTGTGTGACCCAGTTCCTGGCACTGAGGCACTTAATAAATACTTATTGATTGATTGAAAGAGTACAGCTGAATTGATTAATTTTGGGCGTCGAAAGGCTACCCAACTCATTTTTTTTAACCAAATTCATTCTCACCTCCCCAGCCCCATCCTCCTCACCCTATTTAGATGGGTACCACTGCGTAGGGTAAACCTGAAAAAAAAAAATCAGGCAGCTTCAGCTGCCTCACCCCTAACCGCAAGAGAGGTTTTTCCAAGGCCTTGGCCTAAGGAATTCCTTCACATCTAGGACAACGGGAACGTTCAGGAGCTCCACAATTCCTCTGGGGTCCAAGAAAGTGGAAACTACAGGAGCTTCCTGTCTGGCCCACCCAGACCAAGCAGCCGCGTCTAGGCTTAGCATGGCACGTCCATCATCATCTTGACTCAGTCACATGCTGCTTCTCTCTTGCCCTGCCTCTATGCAAGAGCGTACTCATGCCTGGCATCCCAGACCACGTGAGGACAGTGCTGTCTAAGGCGTCTGTGACAGGACCTCAGCCCAGAAGTCGACAAGTACAGTCTCTCCAGGTCACGTAGTTGAAGCTGCCATGTTATCTTCTCCATCACAAACTGGGAGGGGAACCACACCTCCTTCCAGTCTCTGCTCAGGGTTCCCATTTCAAGGCTATGGCATAGTTAAAAATTAGCCTCTTGAGGAAGTGAGGAACCTCGATCTGTGGTCTGTTTCAATGCTATAAGCATGCCTCATTTTGTGCAAGAAAAAGACTCCAGAAAGGTTGATGTCCGTATCGTTTTGAAAGAACAGCACTGGGGAGGAGAGTGGCCATTAAAGGAATTCATTAGTTAGATCTCATGTTAAAGCGAAGAATCAGAGTTAACTGATACCTTTGGGTCTGGAAAGAGTTTTCAGATTTTCTTAAAGCAAGAAAAGACATGTAAGTGGTCCTGGGAGTCTCATGGAACAGGGACAGATCTCTTCTCCAGCCAGGGCTGAGCAAGGAGCCAAAGCAGTTTGATTACTGTGCCGAGACATGATTTATTTATGAAAAATCTGAATTAGCCAGGGTGGGCCACTTTTCAAATCCTCCGAGTGTTAGCAAGCTCGATTCTGAAATGGTTTGCTCAAGTGGAAGGGGTCTGGTCTGCAACAACCAAGCGCTTCCTTATTATCCCTCATTGTGCATAGGTACCTGTGTGCGTGAGTGCGTGTGTGCGTGTGTGTGAGTGTGTGAGAGCGCTGGATATCACATCCTCAACCCTCTCATTCCCAGATTTACAGCGGTATTCCTAGCCCAGCTTGCCTCCTGCCTGCCAGTCACCTGCTTCCCCTCCCCCTTCTACTGCCTAGTCAGGGTCACATCCTGGCCTTCAGTTAATGAAGTTTCTTATTAACCAGCCAACTCTAAGGTTCTCTCCCTCCTTACCCAGTGGGAGCTCATTGGCATGGTGAGCCTCGCCGCTCCTACCAGTACCAGAGGAAACTGCAAACCCCAGCCCCTTTAGTACAAGAGGGTCACTGAGGGACCTACAGAGTGTCACTCCCCCCCACACACACTCACACACAATCCCTTCTATGATGAAGCTTTTCAAGGGCCCTCCAGTTGCCATGGCAACACTTCTCCCTAGCAGGCCCATCGGCCCCTCCCAAGGGCCCGTCCCCATGGTGAGAACATCACGGCCTCCTCCCCCAACCTGCTTCCAGCCCACCAGATGGTCCTCTGAGGTCCTCGGGGAAAGGAGGCTGACTCAGAACCCTCCATCTCAATTACCTGCCTCCAGGCCGATGCCCCAGCTCCCGTAGGATGCATGACCTCAAAGGGAATAACCTGCCCATGCCTCTTAACCCCAATAGTGGGAAGACCACTGCACTTAAGAGTCAGAAGACCTGCAGTTCAAATCACAACTCTGCCTCTTTTGTGTCTGATGACCTTAAGTAATTCACTTCTCTCATTCTCACGTCTTTTGTAAAATAAGAGATTGGACTAGACCTCCTTATGTGTCATAGGCCCCCTTGGCAGTCTGGTGAAGCCTGCAGACCCCTTCTCAGAATGACTTTAAAGGCATGAAATCCATAGGATCATAAAGGAAACCAATGACTCAAAATAAAGTTATCAAAAAATGTTTTTAACATTCACAACCGGGTGTGATGAGGCACACCCATGATCCCTGCTACTCGGGAGGCAAAGACTGGCAGTTAGCGGGTTGAGCTCAGAGGTTCTGAGCTGCAGTGAGCTGGGTCACTTTGGTGTCTGCTCTAAGTTTGGCCCCTAGACCTTGGATGGCCTAAGGAAGGCCCAGGGCGGGGCTGTAGTGCTGATGAGAGCTGGGCCTGCCCATAAATGGTCCCAAAAAAAGAGCCCAAGCTCATAGACCCAGGTTAAAAACCACTAAATCAGGTGACCCCCGATTCCTTTCGGTTGTAACACCGCACTAGCCAGAGGCCTGGTCCAAGCACTCCGCTCCTTCAGTGGCCTCCTCCAGGCCTGCCTCCGGCTTTGATGCTGATGCTGGGAAGAGTCAGACTTACACACCAATGAGAGGCAGTGGGAATGCAGTGAAAAGAGTCCTGGACTGGGGAGTCAGAGGGCCTGAGCTCCGCCACTTCCCACCTGTGTGACCCTGGAAAGCCACTTCATCTGTCAGCCTCAGTTTCCTCATCTGTAAAATAAGGAGGTTGGTCTAAATGGTCTCTTCTGGCTCTAATGCTCTGAATTCTATGGTCTGTCTCCCCACATGGCCAAAGACAGAAGACCAGAGCAAAGGTCCAATCCAGGGGCCAACCTCCACATTCTCAGCAGCAGATTGTCAATATGGGTAGAGATCTGGTCAGCCTAGAACAGATCCAGGGAAACCAGCCCCAAGGGAATAAGGTGATGAAGTCCAAGGAGCCCCAGGGCTGGTGCCAAAGGAAGTGAGGGATTCATTCCCGAACCCAGCTGGCAAATTTTGGCCAAAACCAGGCTGGCATGCACACCCTCTCCATTCTGTTTCCAAGTGGGCGAGCAGTGCACACAAAAAAAAGACTTTATTGCCTGGTGGGCTTCATGGCAGAGGTAGGACTCTGGAGGGTGGGCAGGTAAGAGTTGGTGAGGCACAGAGGAAGAAAAAGGACAGTGCAAGCAGAGAAGGTGGGAATGAACCGAGCATGCAGTGTTCAGTAGGCTGGCCTCATCATCATCTTCACCATCACATTTATTGAGGGGCCTGGCGGGCAGGGCACTAGACAGAACACACAAAGACAAGGACCCTGCCCTCTTGGGGGTCCCATTCTAAGAGACAAGACAGAAAAGGACAGAGCGTTCTCATTGCCGGGCATTCTGGTTTGCCCTGCTCTGGTTGCTGGACAGAAGCGCCCCCTCCCCCCAATGCCACGATGCCCTCACCCCTTCATGCCTGGGGTGCCCAGGGCCTGGAGTGTATGTATGTGTTTATGGGGGGAGGGGGACAGTATGTGGTCCCAAGGGCTACCTGGCCATCCTGGGGGAAGGCCCTCCTGGCAGCTACACCAATGGAACCAGGGGATGGAGGACAGGAAGAGGCCAGGGAGAAATCTGAGCATATCTCCAGCCGCCCTGGCATCATGCCCAGTGACAGGCCCCTTCCCAGGTTACTGGTGGATCATGGAAAATGCCCCTACCCCCACCCTGCAAGCCTAGATGTGGGAATGCTCCCTTCTTGGGGCATGGGAAAAAGCAAGCTCTGGCCAGCCCTGAAACCCTCCCCCCACCCCAGCCAGGGAGAGAGAAATCGCAGTTCCCTCAAAGCTGGGGGGCAAAGTCCCCTGCCCCCCCCAGCCCTACCCACTGTCTCATCTTCCTGGAGCCCCTTTTCCTGGGCTCTGCCTCCAGGGGCAGGGACCTTGCTGGAGTCCTGGGGGAAGGGGAGCCCGCCCCTCCAACACCTCACTCCTCAAGGATGGTGGTGGTAGGAGCCTGGTATCAAGTCTGTCTGGGGGCCCTCCTGGAGGGGGGCCGCGTTCTAAGCCCTACCGATGAGGGGGTTCTGACTGCGGGGGCCGGGGGCTCAGCAAGGAGGCCTGGCCGAGCAGGCGCAGGGGGGAGCCCTGGACTGGGGGGAGGACAGGGCGGGAGTCCAGAGGTGGGAGGTTTCGGGGTGCTGCAGGCAGGCCCCTGGCAACCCCTGAGGGCAGCAGAGCTGCTGTGGCAGGGGCCAAGGCATAACGCAGCTGGAAAAGTTTGGCGGGTGCTGCGGCAGGAGGGGGCGAGGGCGGAGGGGGTGGGCTGGGGGGCTGAGGCCGCTCCTGCTTCAG
This sequence comes from Vombatus ursinus, assembly GCF_900497805.2. Lineage (NCBI taxonomy): Eukaryota > Metazoa > Chordata > Mammalia > Diprotodontia > Vombatidae > Vombatus > Vombatus ursinus. The sequence continues at coordinate 12,697,846 of NW_020954546.1, read as the reverse complement.
CAGAAGCTCCTGAAGCTTCTCAGCCTGGGTCCGACGCAGATGGGCCAGGGCTCGGCCCCGCTGGAAGGCCGGCAGGAAGGCCTCTAGACTCTGCTCGCCGAGTAGCAGCTGCTCCATCTGCTCCTGGGGCACAAGGGAAGAAGACAGAGCTTTGTGGGGAGGAGGAAGGAGGATGAAGAATTGAGAAACAAAATCAAGGGAGGGTAAAGATCGGTGACCTCAGCGCCCCAGCACAGGGCCCACCTCATCCCCTCCATTACTGTGTCCCTTCCGCACTCAGAGAGCCTTGCTACCTTCGAGGGAGACCATGGGGGTAGTAAGTAGGCATGACATCACAGTACCAGAACCAGCTTCTGCCACCGCCCCACTGAGGGGCCAAGTCACTTAACCTCTGCAGTTGTTCTGTAAAATGAGGGGCTTGGGCTAGGTGGTCTTTGGGATTCCACGAGACTCCCATATAGGAGGGCAGCTAAATGTTGACTCACAAGCACTAACTGTAAATGTTGTAGCCACTAAGGGAGTGGAGAGATGACTGAGGTAGTCAAGGAAGGCTCCATAGCGGAGGTAAGCCATGACCAGGGCTTTGAAGGATTGGAAGAATTGGGATAAAGAGAAAAGAGGAGGGAAGATGGTGGCAGGGAAGATGTTAGAAGACTAATAATATGTTTGTTGGGAGAATGAGTAGTATGTCTTGGGGGACAGTGAGAGAACCCTGGAGTAACTGGAGTACTGAATCAAGGTCTCCCTCTCCTCCTCTCTCATAGGTCCCACTAAACCAATTCCCTAAAGGGCTAAACAATTCTGATACATGAACAAATCAAGAGTGGCATCATAAGAAATAACGACTCTAGTATGTTTCAGAGAAACATAGGAAGATTTATCAGAAGCGATACGGAGTGAAGTCAGTAGAATCTGTAAAACGATATACACAATGACTATAACTACCTGAGCCAAAAACCCACAAAAACCAAACATAATGGAACACAATATAATTATAAGGAGCGAGCCTGGATCAGAAGAGTTTAGAAAAATGTACTGCCCCCGCTACCTTGCAGAAGTAGGTGGACTATGGGTGTAGAATACTGTATACATTGTCAGACACAGCCGTTTGTTTTAGTTTTGATAAACGTTTCCCCCCATTATGTTTTAATCTTTGGTACAAGGGATGGTTCAGCTAGCAGGGGAGGAAGAGGAAGATATTTAGAAATGGATGTGATGTAAAAATGAAAGACAGCAGTAAAAACAGAATGAATTTAAAAATAATAACAAGAAAAAGAAAAGCAATTCCTCCCCCCTCCTCACCTCAGCCTCCTGCTCGGCTTCGTCTAGCTCTGCCCGCAGCCCGTTCAGGGCACACTGTGGGTTCCAGCGTTGCACGTTCACCTCTAGGGACCACAGGGACACAATCAAACTAGCCCCCTTTCTTTCTTGTGGGGGGAACCAAGGCCCCCTAAGCCCAGGAACTCATCTTGCTGGAGTCACATCACCCTGCCTAGTGGGCAGCTAAAGAGCCCCAGAATGCACAAAGCTCTGGGCTTGAAGTCAGGAAGATCAGAGTTCAAGGTCTTCCTCAGACACTTACTAGCTGTGTGACCCTGGGCAAGTCACTTAACCTCAGTTTGCCTCAGTTTCCTCATCTGTAAGATGGGCATAATAAAAGCACCTATCTCTCAGAGTTGTGGTAAAAAATCAAATGAGACAATGATTGTTTAGCACAGTGCCTGGCATATAGTAAATGCTATATAAATGTCAGTTATTATTATTATTATCATTGTCACTGTTGTTTCTTTGACTTTGCAAACCCTTCTAATAAGTGTCATGAGGCAAATATCTAGTCTCTAAGTTGGGGCATAGTGATGGGGACTGGAGCTGTGATTTAACTCGGATAGGAACCCCCAGAAAAAGAACCTCCCTCTACCAGTGCAGGCTAGCATCTTCTTTGTACCTCAGAAAACTTCCTAGGACACCAACAGATGAAGTGACTTGCCCAGGGTCACGCAGCCAGGACAGGTCAGAGGTAGGGCTTGAATGTGGATCTTCCTGGCTACAAGGCCTATACGATACCACCCTACCTCTTGTAAGTTAAAGAATGGGAGGAGGGCTGCTGCTTTGTAGCTTGACTTGGGGATTTTGAGAGTGTTGAAGAGCCAGGGTTGGAAGTCTGAGTGACTTCATTTCCAAAGCCTTCATTTTGGGGATGCCCTCCCTCATTCCCTTGACTTCCCCTTTGGCCTTAGGCCAGGAAGACAACAAGAAAAGGAAGAGGCAGTGGCCCAGGGTCAACCCAAGGCCAAGATAGAGCCTTCACCTTCCTCTGTTAGAGCCTCTCTCACTTCACCCAACACATGCAGGGTCCCAAAGCCCTGCCCTCGCCTTTGAGGCTTGAAGCTCTGGACCTTTACCTCCATCTGCCTCCCTTTGACATTTCCCACCTTCACCCCAATATTCTGCCCAACCTCTCATGGACTTGCTCCAACCTTTCCAAAATGACACCAAGCTAATCCCTCGTGTGCTCACAGGGGCCAGTGTGTTACCAGACCAAGTCTCCATCTTCACTGTCCAATCCATCAATGATTTTAATGAGGCAGGGAAGGATGCCTCTGACGGCCAGCAGTGAGGATCTTTGGTGAGAAAAAGGCTAGGGGCTGCTCCTTGAACGCTGATGGCCAACACTTACCCAGCCTCTGCTGTTTGTCCCAGCAGCTCTCCACTAGCTCCCGGAGCTCTTGGTACTTAATGGCCAAAGCAGCTTTGCCCATCTCCAGCCGAGGTCGCAGGGCCAGGTTCTCCTTGGCCAAGGTGTAATTGGAGGCCAGACATGCCTCCCGCTCCAGCTGCAGGCCCTGGAACTAGGGAGAAAGAAGTGATCCATTCATCCATCCATCCATCCATCTGTCCATACATACATACTTCTGTCCATCCATCCATCTATCCCCTCTTTTATTAAGTATCCCTTTCCCGTGTACTCCGCCCTTCTCCGACATACTTCAGAGAAGGTAGAAGCCATAGTCCCTGCCCTCAAGAGGCTTTCGTTCTATGGAAAGAGACAAACCCAGCCGCATGTATAGTGCACTCACAGGTGTCAGTAGACAAATGATATTCTCATTTGGCTTTGGCCACTATGTAATCTTAGTCAAAAAGCATTTCTTCAGTATGTGCCAGACACTAGGCACCAGAGTCCCCAAATGTGGTACAGGTGGAAGAGCACTAGGCTTGGAGCTAGAGGATTTCTGAAATCTCTTCCTACTAGAAATCTATGATCCTAAGACATAGCTTTGGATATGACCTAGTGGACAAAGCACCTGACTTAGGTCAGGAAGACCCAAATCCCACCTCACTTACCTATTGTACGACCCCGAGCAAATCACTTAACTTCTTAACTTAATTTCTCTTTCTCAAAAAAAAAAAAAAAATGGGGAGAATTGCACTGGGCTGAGGTGTGGATCAAATAAAATAGGATAATGTGTGTAAAAGGACTTTGTAAACCTCAAAGCATTACATAAATATAAGCTATTATTTTCATTTCCTATGTGACTTCACACAAGTCATTCTACCTCTCCAGGCCCCAGCTTTCTTCTCCTCTATAAAAGGAAGGGATTGAATTAGATGGCCTCTGAAGTCAGGATTTAGCCAACAGCACACCCCCAGAGTTCATC
>NW_020954546.1:12690602-12694180 GCF_900497805.2 Vombatus ursinus | reverse complement strand
TGTCCAGACTGAGTGCCGGGAAAATGCCCAGGCAGGAATCAAAGGTCAGAAGGAGCAATGCCCAGCTTCCCATTAGGGACCTCTGTTATACACATCCCCTTTCCATGGGACAACTGGGCAGCTCTCTGAGAGATTTTACGGTTTGCTAGGGATGATGAGCCCAGTTAGGTGGGCCTCTGGACTAAAACTTTCACCGAAGAATTGTTTGTTGGGGATTTTTTTGTTTGTTTTACTGATGCCCTTTGTATTTATACTGGAGTCATTTCCAGATATACCCTTCCCACCTCCACCCGGCAAGGTGAGCCTTCCCTTGTAACAAAGAAATAAAGCAAAACCACCAGAGACAGAAATTACCAGGTGTGCCACATTTCACACCCAGAGACCCCCGACACCCCCCCACCTCCCACCCCACCCCCTGCCTCTGCAACAAAAGTTTCGTGTCATTAGAATTGCAAGGGGTCTCAAAGTTCATCTAGCCAAGCCCCTTCATTTTGCAGATGAGGAAACTGAGCACGGGAGAAGTAAAGTCACTTGCCCAAGAAACTGGATTTGAAAATAAATCCTTTGATTCCAAATCCCACAGCAGGAGGGGATGCCGCCAGTCACTGACAGTGAGAGATCTTTTGCATCAGGAAGGTTTGGGGATAGCTGCTAGATTTTATTCATGCTACAGGACAGTCCTCTCTACCTTCTACATTTCTTTCACTCATAGCTGAAGTGTCTGTATATCCACTCAGTCCCCACATTCACCTTCTTTTTTTCTGTCCCCATATATAAGAGGGGGCAGCATGATATAGAAAGAGGTTCTGAAGTCAGAAGACCTGGGTTCAAATCCCACCCCTGATGCTCTCTTCCTGTGTGATATTGAACTTCTCCCCTTCCCTTGGCCTCAGTTTCTTCATCTGTTCAATGAGGGGGTTGGACTCTAAGGTCCCTTCTCGACTATACGTATGCCTGTTTTCTCTCAAACCCTAATAACAACCACTTGCTTCTCTAAGCTTTGCAAAGCGTTTTCTCCCAGCAGCCCTGTGATATAGGGAGCCCAAGTAGTATTATCTCCCTGGTACAGGTGAAGAAATTGAAAGTTTAAGTGACTTGCCCATGACCACATTGTTAGTGTCAAACCTTGACAAAATGTATCTCCTCTGTGCTCATTCTCCTATGATACACACACCCCTCCGCTTCTATTCTTTGATGCCTTTCTGTGCCTATTAGGATACAACGCTTTAACTCTGTGCCTCCTTATATAAACTATAATACTCTTCCCTTCTATTCCCCATAGAATGCACACACCCCCTTCTCCTCTGCCCCCCTGTAGAATACATCACTTCTTCTTAACATCACCCTAAAGAACACCTATATGTATGTATATATTCCTTCTGTCCCCCACAGACCATACAAGCCCCCCCTGCTGCCCTCTTTGGAATGTATGTAGACACCTTTCCCCAGCTTTCCCACTAAAACATATGCCTGTCTGACTCCTATAGAATATAGACCCCCATCCCATTCCGTTTTTCATAGGCTACATACACCCTCCCTTCTATCCCCATAGAAATGCACACCTTCTCCTTCTAACTCCTACAGACAACTTATACCTTCTATAGAATGCAAAACAATCCTACCCTTTACCCTCTATGCGATGCACCCAGCCCTCCCCTTCTGCCTTGTAGCCATTCCCTATATCCTACACATCCTCTTCTTTCTCCTGGCGCATACCCATCCCTTCTGGCCCCTATGGAACAGATCCCCTCTGAACTCTAGGAAATGCACATACCTTAGATCCCCTACAGAACGCACACACCTCCTTCTCTTCTAGCCCCCTCATATACACTTTTCCTCCAGTCCACTATAGGATATGCCCTCCCTTTGCCCCCTGCAGAATGCACACCCACCCCTCTCTTGCTCCTTATAGATTGCATCTCTTCCTCCTTTAGCCTCCTATAGAACACACACCTTCCATTCTGTCCTTTATAAGAAATGTTCTCCCCTTCTGTCCCCTTCAGAATGCACACCCACCCACCCCTCCCCTTCTGTCCCCCATGAATGTACACACCGCCTCCTCCTTTGGCCCCCTATAGAACACACACACACACACACACACACACACACACACACGCCCCTTCCCTTCTGTCCTCTATAGGGCATGCCCACCCCTCCGTGCGTTGCCGTATAGAGCACCCCGGCCCCTCCCCTTCTGTCACCTACAGAATGCCCCCACCCGCCCCTCCCGTCCTGTCCCCACAGACTCCTGGGGCCTTCCCGTTTGGCCCCTCCAGCCCCCCGCCGAGTGCCCAGCCGCCCCTCCCCCGGGCCAGAGGAGGATGGATGCACACCTGTCCTCCCCCCCCACGGCCTGGGAGCCCCGACTAGGCGCGTCCACACCGCCCGCCAGCCCCCATGGGTCCCCCCAGACCACAGTGCCTCCTTCCTTGGCGCCCCCTCCCCCAGCCCCGAGCTCCGGCCAGGCCCCGGCCCCCCAGCCCCAAGCTCCAAACCCCGGGGGGACCCCCGGCAGGGGCAGGTCCCAGGGCGCCTCCCTCCCCGCCCCGGGCCCAGAGGCGGAGCAGGGCGGGGCGGGGCGGGGCCGGCCGCGTCTACACGGCCCGCCCCGTCTACACCGCTCCTACCTACCTTCCTGCTGAGCCTCACGATCCGGTCCAGCTTGGGCTCGTCCTGCAGCAGGTCCCGTAGCTGGCCCGTGCTGAGGATCCCGAAGCGGCCTCCGGGGCTCCCGGGGTCCGGCCCCGCGCGCACCGCCCGGGCCCGGTACATGCCGCCGCCACCGCCGCCGCCGCCCCCAGGCCCGGCCCCGGCTCCGGCTCCGGCTCCGGCTCCGGCTCCGGGATCGGCCGCGGGAATCGGCCGCAGCCCAGGCTGGCCGCCAGAGGGCGCTGCCGCCGCTCTTAAAGGAGCCGCCGCCCCGGCCGCCCCGACCCCGGGGGCCCAGAAGCCCCCATCCCCAGCCCCAAACCGCCGAGGCCCAGCCGTCCCACGGCAGCGTCGCCTCTGCCCGGCGAGCGGCATCCAGCCCCGACCCCGGCTCACAACCTCCTGTCTCAGTCAACTAATCCCCTGGCCTGGAGACTGAAAGGGAAACTGAGGAAGCGTCCCTGGTCTGATGAGGAGCAGGGAGTCTGCTCAACTGGAACAGACGCAGCTCTGGTCTGTCAGGGAAGACCCAGACCTGGCTGGGGGAACCTCTGCTCCAGTGGTTAAGCCCCGTCCCTGCACTCAGGGAGCCCCTGCGCCCTAGGTGGTCTGAGCTGGGAGCAGTCCCTTCTGCCCTAAGGGAACTCTAGTCTGCTGTGGGGGGCGGGGGGGAGGGATGAAGAGAGACACAACAGAGTGCCTTTCCCTGGGGAGCCCTTGGTCCTGGTCTGATGCGGGAGACCGTCGGCCTTCGAGAAGCCTTCGATCCGGGCTCGATACAGAGTCCCAGTTAGTCAGTAAGTATTTATCAAGCACCTACTATGTGTTAGACACTGTGCTAAGCGCTCTGCTCTGGGGACTATGATCTCAGAGACAGTGAGAGAGAGAGAGAGAGAGAGAGGGAGAGAGAGGGAGAGAGAGGGGGAGAG
>NW_020954546.1:12686430-12690502 GCF_900497805.2 Vombatus ursinus | reverse complement strand
CAAGTGAGAGACAAGGAAGGAAGGAAGCATTTATTAAGCACCCATTATGTACCAGGCACTTACAAATGTCATCTTATTTGGACTACCCTGGCAGGTAGGTGCTATTATTATCCTCATTTTATGGTTGAGGAAACTGAAACAAAGAGATTAAGTGACTTGCCCAGGGTCACACTGCTGGAGTAGGTGCCTAGTAGGTGATTTGAACTCAGGTCTCCCTGAGCACTTTATCCACTGGGCCACCTACCTGCCCAAAAGACAAATCAAAACAAGTGAAGCCAGCAAGATAAGGACACCCCACCCAAAAAACGGAGGTAACCACCCCCTTCAGGAAGCCGGTCTGGAGAGAACTGCTTAGTAGAAGTCACCCCTCTGCACCTGTGTGCTCCCACATTAATCCTGCTCTCACCCCTAAATTTGGAAGTAATGGAAATACTTCCCTGTCCCCAAAGGGCTGTACTTCAGCTATTGTTCATTGCTGTGTATGGCCAGTCTCTGTACGTGTCTGTCAAAGGTACAGGGGTGATTTTCTGCTGTGAGTATCCAGCACAGAACACAACCAATTGTGGCTCAGATGAGGGTGATAGAGGAGGAGGAGGCAAGTTAAGGAAATCCCTGGTTAGGGCAGGAAACAGTGGTCAGATGGTGGTATGGGTTTTCCATGGCTTGTGTGGATATGATTCTGTCTCCTCGGTCCTGCCCCTCCTTCTCTGTCTTTTTTCTTCCCTCCATGTCCTCACCCTTGTTCCTCTCTCTCCATGTCTCTTGGCTCCTTGTTCCATGTCTCTGGCCCCATCACCCATGTCCCCCAACCTCCACGTCCTTATCCATCTCTCTATGTCTCTGTCCCCTTCCCTGTCTTCTCCCTCATGTCCCTATTGCTGTCTCTCCTTTCATCTCGAGGTCAATCAGTCAACGAAGCTTTGATTAAGCAATTACTGTGTGTCAGACCCTGGGTTAGGCAATGGGGATACAAAGTATCCCCTGCCTTAAGGAGCTTATTTTCTGCTGGGGAAACACAATTCACAGTCAGATACATACAGAATAAATACAAAATCAGTAAATGGAGAAAGAGATGGTAACAACTGGGAGAATCAGGAAGGGTATCTTGAAGAAGACGGCATTGAACCGAATCTTGAAGGAAGCCGGGGTTTCTACGAGGCAGAATGAGAGGGGAGGTACTGCAGGCATGAGAGTCGGTTGTGCAACGGTACGGAGTTAGGAGATGAGTCACTGTGGATGGGGAGCAGTTGGCTAGTTTGATGAGAGCATGAGGACGTTGAGGGGAATGATACTGGTGACGGCTTGGAAGGAGAGGCTGGAGCCCCACGGTGAAGGGCTAGAAGAGCCAAACAGAAGAATCCCTATTTTATTTTAAGGACAAAAGGGAGCCAGTGAAGCTTCTTAAATCCTCCTTCCATGTCTTTATCTCTTCCTCCCTCTCCATGTCTCCATCCCTCCTTCCATGTTCTTTTTTCCCCTCTCAAACCCTGTCCTTGCTTGACTGACTGTGCTCTAGAGGCAGGATGAGATTCCCCCAGGCTAAAATTGTTTTCTCCTTCCTTCCTTCCTTGAGGTTTGGTCTGTATCTCTGCTTTGCCAGCCTCCCATCTATCTTTTCCTTCATCTATCACTTCCTATACAATGGTCCCCATGATATCTACCCCAAGCATGTGAAGACTTTCCCCAGTGAAATGGGTGGATGAGAACCATTTGTTCCAATAGCCATGAAGGCGGCTGAAGCGGGCGCTGTGGAGCACTTAGAGCTTGGTTAGACATGGAAGATGCCAAGGTCATCTGCTGCCATCACCAGCCATCTTGTCTTTTGTCTTGCCACTGGACTTAAAGGATTCTGGAAGAGAGAAGCTGATGACTTTGTCGAACTCTGTCTCACTTAAATCCAACTCATGAGCAAGTCAAGACATCGCCCTGTGATGTCACTGGATCTCTTTGAAACAAAGGATGAACAGCTATACCCCCTATACACCCATTTAGGTTATAAGCCCAACACAATGCTTTGAGCAGAGTAAATGGTAAATAGCTGCTTGTTGATTGAATTAAACCAAATCGTTTCCCGAAAGTGCTTCAGGAAGCTCCTGAGACAGCCTAAGGCAGGAATGAGGAACCTGCAGCCCCAGGCCACATGTGGCCCTCTAGGTCCTCAAGTGCTGCCCTTTGACTGAATCCAAACTTCACAGAACCAATCCCCTTTAATAAAAGGATTTGTTCTGTAAAACTTGGACTCAGTCAAAAGGCCGCACCCAAGGACCTAGAAGGCCACATGTGGCCTTGCGGCTGCAGTTTCTCCACCCCTGAAGGTAACCTCAGAGTTAGATGCCCTTTCACATTGGGACCCTAACTCTCTTCAGGAGAAAGGAGCCCCCTTACCCAACTCTAAGCCCATGTCCCTTCAGGGTAACTTGATCCTCTCTCCAGGTCAGAAGAGAGCTCATAGAAAGGCTTTGCTCCTCAGACTTAACACCTAGCTCTTGTCTTGCGCCTTTCTAGCATCGTTTTTATGTAATTAGTGTGTGTGTGTGTGTGTGTGTGTGTGTGTGTGTGTGTGTGTGTCTTGTTCTCCTCTCTTACACCTTAAGCTCCAGTTAGGGCAGGGACTATGTCCAATCCAAACTTTATAGAGATACCAAGTCTAGGATGTCTTCTGCTCACAGTATGTGCTTTAAAAAATGTTTCTTAGTGCAAAATAAATGCGCCATGGTATAGGAGGGAGACAGCATAGTACAACACAAAGGTAGGGGCTCTGGAGTTAGAAGATATGGATTCAAAAGCTGCCCATGAGGTTTATTGTTTGTGTGACCGAGAGGAAGTCCCTTCTCTCTGGGTTTGTTTCCTCGACTGTAACATGACCAGTTAGACTAGTTGGCCTCTACAGCCCCTTTCAATTCGTGGTCTGTGAGTGGACTCTCAGAAAGCCCAGCAGAACAGGCCCCAGTCTCCTCTCTTCAGTCAACCTGGAAAACTCTCTGACTAGATGGAACCCCTGAAGCCACCTGTAGAGTAGACCGACCCAAACTCCTGTATTAACTGGCCATCAACCCTAGGAAAGAGGAAAAGGGACAAAGCTGAGCTGGAGTTCGGACCCATATGGCCACAGCTAAGAGCTAAGCATAAGAAAAGACAGAAGAAACTAGGACCAGTCATTTGTAAGATTGTAAGATTTCTCCTGAGCTCTCCATGGTTCCCCAGAAAGGCAAGTGAGAAGCCCCATATGTTAGGCAGTGGAACACCTTCAATGTGTAGGATGAAGGGTCGCGTTAGTAAGAAGGATGATGGAAGCTCAGTATCAGGGATGGGGGGGGGTGGAGAGCATGTTGGAAACAAGGGCTTACTGGTGAGTAAATGAGTTTAGTGTCAGATGGGAATGAGGGGTTGGTGCTGGAGAGAAGAGAAGAACTTATTAGGAGGGGTCAGTGCTGGAGGCGGAAGGTTCAGTTTGGGGATGGGTATTCTGTGTCAGGGATAGGGGCTCAGTAATAGACATCAATGCTCAGTGAAACCCTACCGGTTAGGGGCTTAACTTCCCTGCCTTCTTTGCAGAAGTGAAGCACTGTGGGTGTGGAACACTACATACCTTGGGCAAGTGACTTAACCTCTCTAGGTAGGCTTCAGTTCCCACCTATGTAAAGTGAGAGGGTTGGACTAGCTGGTCTCTAAGGGCCTTTGGGCTCTGAAGCTGTGGTCCCACGATCCCACATTCTGTCAGAAATGGGTGATGTCCTGGTTGATCTGGCTGAGAGGTTATTTTTAAATAAATTTTAAATCCTCTTTATTTTTTATTCTTTGGCATAAGGGATGACCCTGCAGGTGGAGGAGGGGAGGGATATACTGGGGAATGAATGTGACAGAAAAACAAAACATATAAATGAAAATGTATTTTTAGAAATGTTGGGGGGGCAGAGCCAAGACAGTGGAGTAAAAGCAGTGATCGGCTTGAGCTCTCCCCCAAACCACTCCAAATACCTATAAAAAATGGCTCTAAACAAATTCTAAAGCAGCAGAACCCACAGAAAGACAGAGTGAAACAAATTTCCAGCCCAAGACAACCTGGATGGTT
>NW_020954546.1:12676853-12686420 GCF_900497805.2 Vombatus ursinus | reverse complement strand
AGACTTCTCAACCCATGAACACCAAAGACAACTTAGAAGGTCAGTGGGAAAAGTTTGTGACTGCAGTGAGAGAAGGAGCTAAGTCTCAGCCACCCCTGGGGCTGCGGCTGTTTCCTGAGCTTCGGGCCCACAGACTGAGGGGGAATCAAGTTGCTGATCAGAGGGGGATTGCAGGGATCTCTTTGCCAGTGCTGAGGCAGGAATCTCTTGCTTTACTGGTGCTTGGATCTGGAGGCGCCCCACAGTTCTGAGGGACAGTCCTGGGGCGAGGAGGAATGCTGGTGTGGTGAAGCTTGTTGTGGTGGTGGAAAGGAAACACCTCGCCCCTTATCATACCACCTTGGAAGAACTGAAAATTTACAGGTCCCTGGAAGTACCTCTGAAAACAGCTGTACAAATCCCCGAAGCTTGGGACGGTGCACTCTTCACATTGGAAGCAGACTTTTTCCTTAACAAAGAGTTTAAAATTCAAGTAATTAGCTGGGATCATGAGTAAGCAGCGCAAAAAGAGTCAGACTATATTATCTTACTTTGGTGACAAAGAAGATCAAAACATACAACCAGAAGAAGACAAAGAAGCCAAAGCTCCTACATCCAAAGCCTCCAAGAAGAATATGAATCAGTCCCAGGCCTTGGAAGAGCTCAAAAAGGATTTTGAGAAGCAAGTAAAAGAAGTAGAGGAAAAACTGAGAGTTTTGCAAGAAAATCATGAAAAACAAGTCAACAGCTTGCTAAAGGAGACCCAGAAAAATACTGAAGAAAATAACACCTTAAAAAATAGCAAATGGCAAAAGAGGTCCAAAAAGCCAATGAGGAGAAGCCCTAAAAAACAAAATTGGACAAATGGAAAAGGAAGTCCAAAAGATTACTGAAGAAAATACTTCCTTAAAAATTAGAATAGAGCAATTGGAAGCTAGTGACTTTATGAGAAATCAAGACACTGTAACACTAATACAAAAGAATGAAAAATTAGGAAACAATGTGAAATATCTCATTGGAAAAACAACTGACCTGGAAAATAGATCCAGGAGAGAGAACTTAAAAATTATTGGACTATCTGAAAGCCATGATCAAAAAAAGAGCCTAGACATCATCTTTCAAGAAATTATCCAGGAAAACTACCCTGATATTTTAGAACCAGAAGGCAAAATAGAAATTGAAAGAATCCACTAATCACCTCCTGAAAGAGATCCCCAAAGGAAAACTCCTAGGAATATTGTATCCAAATTCCAGAGTTCCCAGGTCAAGGAGAAAATATTACAAACAAACATTTCCTTATATACTAACTCCCCCCCCCCAAGCTCCCTCATAACAAGAAAAATGTTTAAGCAAAACCCCACCAAGACAAGCACTATGTCTGACAATGAATACGACATTCTGTACCCTGAGCCCCCCACCTCTGGTATGTTTCATTGTTTGTCCCCTGGAGATTGGTTGGTGCATTAAATCTGAGGTCAGTTGCCTTTTTTTTTTCCAGTCTATTTTTGGGTTTTTTTGGTTTTGGGGTTTTTTAAATTTTTATTAAATAATAATTTATTTTTATCCAATTACATGTAAAAGCAGTTTTAAATATTCATTCTTTAAAGTTTTGAGTTCCAAATTCTATCCTTTCCTCCCCTGACCCCTCCCTGAGACAATAAGCAATCTGAGATAGGTTATACACATGCAATAATGTAAAACATTTCCATATTTAGTAATTTTGTGGATGAAAACAGAGAGAGAGAGAAAGAAAGAAGAAAAAAAGAAAGAAAGAAAGAAAGAAAGAAAGAAAGAAAGAAAGAAAGAAAGAAAGAAAGAAAGAAAGAAAGAAAAAAGAAAGAAGAAAGAAACAAAGAAACAAAGAAACAAAGAAAGAAACAAAGAAAGAAACAAAGAAAGAAACAAAGAAGGAAAGGAAGGAAGGAAGGAAGGAAGGAAGGAAGGAAGGAAGGAAGGAAGGAAGGATGCTTCAGTCTGTATTCAGGTGCCATCAGTTCTTTCTCTGGAAGTGGATAGCATTTTTCATCATTTGGGATTGTCTTAGATCATCATATTGCTGAGAACAGCTAAGTCATTCATGGTTGTTCATCATACAATATTGCTATTTCTGTGTACAATGTTCTCCTGGTTCTGCTCACTTCACTCTGGATTGATTCATATAAGTCTTTCTAGGTTTTCCTAAAATCATCTGCTCATCATTTCTTATAGCACAATAGTATTCCATCACAACCATGTACCACAACTTGTTCAACCATGCCCCAGTTGATGAACATCCCCCCAATTTCCAATTCTTTGCCACCACAAAAAGAGCTGCTGTAACTATTTTCATACAAATAGGTTCTTCTCCCCCTCCAGCCCCACCTTCTTTTATCTCTTTGGGATTTAGAAGGATCAAAGGGTATGCACAGTTTTATAGTCCTTTGGGCTTATTTTCAAATTGCTCTGTGGAATGGTTAGATCAGTTCACAACTCCACCAATAGTATATTAGTGTCCTAGTTTTTCCTCCAACACTTATCATTTTCCTTTTCTGTCACATTAGCCAATCTGATAGGTATAAGGTGGTATCTCAGGGTTGTTTTCATGTATATTTCTCTAATCAATAGTGATTTAGAGTATTTTTATATGACTATAGATAGCTTTGATTTCTTTGTCTGAAAACTGCCTGTTCATATTCTTGGTCAGCTGCCTTTTAGCATTTTTTTTTATTTCCATTATTACAATTCATGTCTATCTTGTTCCCCTGGTTCAGCTTAGCTTGCTTTGCTCTGTATCAAATCATCCTTGTCTTCCCAGGAACAACTACATGGTGCAGTGGATACAGCACAGGACCTGAAATAAGGAAGATCTGAGTTCAAATCTGAACCCAGCCATTTATTAACTGTGTAATTCTGGGCAAATCACTTCACCCTTATTTGCCATAGTATCTCATCTGTAAAATGGGCACAGTGGAAAAGGAAATGGCAAACCACTCCAGCAACTTTGCCAAGAAAACTCCATGGACAAGTCCATGGGGTCACAAAGAGTCAGACGTGACTGACCAACAAGAAGACTTCCCAGGTTTCTCTGAATTCCTCCCATTCATAATTTTCTGCAGCCCATGGGCCACAGTATATTCAGTCATCTCTCCATCAGTGAGCAACCACTTTCTTTCCAGTATGGTGCTGTCAGAGTCAACTAGGTAACACAGTGGATAGAGTGTTAGATTGGAAATAAGGAAGACCTGAGTTCAACTCCTGATTCAAATACTTAATAGCTTTGTAACCCTGAGCAAGTTTTTTAACCGAGGTCTGTCTCAGTTTCCTCATCTGTAAAATGGGGATCATAATAGCACCAAGGTTGTTGTGAGTATTAACTGAGATAATATTTGTAATTTTTAAAAAACAAATTTTTGGCAAGGTAGTCAGGGTTAAGTGACTTGCCCAGGGTCACACAGCTAGTAAGCGTGAAGTATCTGAGGTGGGATTTGAACACAGGTCCTCCTGACTCCAGGGCCAGTGTTCTATTCACTGCACTACCTCATTGCCCCTCTGAGATAATATTTGTAAAGGACTTTGAAAGTCTTAAAGCAAAGTTATAAAAAACTACTATTATTATTATTAACAAAAGTTCTGTTATGAATATTTTAAAATACATGGAATCTTTTTTTTCCTTTTCTCTTACCTTCTTGTTTACATATTCAGAAGTAGGGTCAGAAAATAGCTAATAATGGTTAACATTCATATGGCAATTTAAAGTTTGCAAAAGGCTTTCCATATATTATCTCATTTTTAAAAGTTTAATTTTTTCCCAATTACATATATAAATACTTTTAACCTTCATTTTTACAATTTTGAGTTCCAAATTCTCTCTCACCTTCCCTCCCCCATCATTGAGAAGGAAAGCAATTTTATATAAGTTGTACATGTATAGCCTTGCAAAATATATTTCCATATTGTTCGTGTTGTGAAGGAAAACACAATCAAAAAAAAAACAAGAAAAATAAAGTAAAATCATAGCATGATTTGATTGGCATTCAGATCCCATCAGTTCTTTCTCTGAAGGTGGTAGCATTTTTCATCAGAGGTCCTTCAGAATTGTCTTGAATTTTTGTATTGCTGGAAATTGCTAAGTCATTCACAGTTGGTCATTGCATGGTGTTGCTGTTACTGCATATACTGTTCTCCTTCTTCTGTTCACCTCACTTTGCATCAGTGCATATATGTCTTTCCAGGTTTTTCTTGTTTTTTTTCTTGTTTGTTTTTGTTTTTTGTTTTTTGTTTTTTTAAGGCAAGCGGGGTTAAGTGACTTGCCCAGGGTCACACAGGTAGTATCAAGTGTGTGAGGCCAGATTTGAACTCAGGTCCTCCTGAATCTAGGGCTAGTGCTCTATCAACTGCAACACCTAGGTGCCCCCAGATTTTTCTGAAAGTATCCTGCAAAACCTTTCTAATTGAATGTAATTAAAATTATCCATTTTACATCCCATAATGCTCTCTATCTCTTGTTTGGTCATAAATCATTCCTTTCTTCATAAATATGAGAGTTGAACTATTCCACACTTCCCTAATTTGCTGATGGTATCATCCTTTATGTCTAAATCACGTACCTATTTTGACCTTATCTTGGTGTACAGCATGAGGTGTTAGTTTATACCTAGTTTCTGCCAAACTGCTTTCCTGTTTTCCCAGCAATTTTTGTCAAATAGTGAGTTCTTGCCCTAAAAGTTTGGATTGTTATGTTTATCAAATACAAGAATATATAGTCATTTCCTACAGTGTATTATGTACCTAATCTATTCCACTGATCCACCTCTCTATTTTTTAGTGGGATTGTTTTGGCAGCTAGGTGGCATAGTGGATAGAGTGTTGAACCTGGAGTCAAGAGGACTCATCTTTGTGAGTTCAAATCTGGCCTCACATACTAGCTGTGTGACCCTGGGCAAGTCACTTCACCCTGTTTGCTTCAGTTTACTCATCTGTAAAATGAGCTGGAGGAGGAAGAAATAGCAAACCACTCCAGTATCTTTGCCAAGAAAACCCTAAGTGGGGTCACAAAAAGTCTGAAACAATTCAACAACACCAGATTGTTTTGATTACTGCTTTATAATACAGTTTGAGATCTGGTACAGCTAGAATACTTTCCTTCCCCCTTTTTTTTTCATTCATTAATTCCCTTGATATTCTTGGCCTTTTGTTTTTCCACATGAATTTTGTTATTACTTCTTCCAATTCTATGAAATAATTGTTTAGTAATCTGATTGTTATAGCACTGAATAAGTAGATTAATTTAGGTAGAATTGTCATTTTTATTATATTGGCTTGGCCTACCCATGAACAATTAATATTTTTCCAGTTGTTTAGATCTCACTTCATTTGTGTGAAACGTATTTTGTAATTATGTTCATGTGGTTCCTGGGTTTGTCTTGACAGGTAGATTTCCAAGTATTTTATATTGCCTCCAATTATTTTAAATGGAATTTTTCTATATATATTTTGCCACTGGACTTTGTTGGTAATATATAGAAATGTTGGTGATTTATGCGGGTTTATTTTATATCCTACGACTTTGCTAAAGTTGTTAATTATTTCACCTATTTTTTTGTTTGTTTTTTGGCTAGGTGATGGGGTTAAGTGACTTGCCCAGGGTCACACAGCTAGTAAGTGTTATGTGTCTGAGGCCAGATTTGACCTCAGGTCCTCCTGAATCCAGGGCCGATGCTCTATCCACTGCGCCACCTAGCTGCCCTATTTCAGCTATTTTTTTTAGTTGATTCTCTAGGATTCTCTAATTATACCATCACATCATCTGCAAAGAGTAATAGTTTTGTTTCCTCATTGCCCATTCTAATTCCTCCAATTTCTTTTTCTTCTCTTATTGTTATAGCTAGCATTTCTATTACAATATTGAATAATAGTGGTGATAATGGACATCCTTATTTTACCCTTGATCTTATTGGGAAGCTTTCTTAATTATTCCCATTACAGATAATACTTGTTGTTGGTTTTAGATAAATACTACTTATCATTTTAAGGAAAGCACCATTTATTCCTATACTTTCTAGAATTTTTAATAAGAATGAGTACTATATTTTATCAAAAGCTTTTTCTGCATCTATTGATTTTTGTTGATTTTGTTGTTGATGTTGTCAGTTATGCTGATACTTTTCCTAATATTGAACCAGCCCTGCATTCCTGTTATAAATCCCACCTGTTCATAGTGTATGATCTTTGTTATCTCATTTAGTCTCACAACAACCCTGTATGGTCGATGCGATTATTTTCCCCATTTTACAGATGAGAAAACTGAGGCCAAGAGAGGTTACATACCTTACCTAGGGTTGAACAGCTAGGAAATATCTGAGGCAAGAGTCAAACTCTAGTCCATTGTTCTATCCACCAACATGTGCTGTCTCTCACAAATGAAATGAAATAATTATATGGAGGTTGGAGGAAGGACTGCATAATGAAACTAAATGAGAAAGCATTTATGAAGTGCTTACTGTGTGCCTTCCAAAATGGTTGGATTAGCTCATAGCTAGGGTCCCAGTCTTTCCATAACTCCTCTAACATTGACTACTCCTATCTTTTACCATTTTTGCCAGTTTACTAGTGAAACTTCAGTGTTGGTTTTTTTCTTTTTCTTTTTCTTTTTCTTTTTCTTTTTTTTTTTGGTTAGGCAATGGGGTTAAGTGACTTGCCCAGGGTTACACAGCCAGTAAGTGTCATGTGTGTGAGACCGGATTTGAACTCAGGTCCTCCTGAATCCAGGGTGGATGCTCTATCCACTGTGCCACCTAGCTGCCCCTGGTTTTTTTTTCTTAAAATTTTGACCCTTTATCTATTGAAAAATAGCTTTTGGTATTACATTTCTATTAGTTGTCTATATATCTTAGATATAAAATCCCTACTTAAGAAATTTGATATGAATATTTGTTTCTAGTCAATCATTTCCCTTCCTATATTAGTTGCATTAATTTTGTTTGTGTAAAAGCTTTTCAATTTCATATAATCGAAATTATCTACTTCACCTTATGTAATTATTGCTTCTATTCTTTGCTTGGTTGAGAATTCATCTCCTACCCAGACCTGTGGATGGAATAGGATCTATTTCTCCTCTAATTTTTTCGTGAGTTGTTCTTTCGTATTCTGATCATCTACCTGTCCTGGATTTATTGTGGAATATGACGTAAGATCTTGGTCTAAGCCTAATTTCTGCCAAACCGTTTTCCGATTTTCCCTGCAGTTCATATTAAGTAGGGATTTTTTCCTAAGTAATTTATGTTTTCTGATTTATTGAACACAGGGTTGTTGAGTTCCATTTTTTTCTGATTCTCTCTCATTTAGGCTGCCCCATCGATCTACTTTTCTATTTTTTTCATCAGTACCAAATGGTTTGAATGCTTACTGCTTTATAATATAGTTTGAGGTGTACTAGGTGCTAAGAGCCAGGGTACAAAGATAGAAAAGTCTTTGCCTTCAAAGGGATTAAAGGGTATGAACCGTTTTTATCTCTTGCTGTATAATTCTATATTGCTTTCAGGGGAAATCTTTATAATCCTTTTCTTAAAAGTTTTATTGATATCTTTTGTTTTTAGAGTACCTTTATTTCCCAATATATTCCTCCACTCTCCTCCTAAAGAACCATTCTTCTTAACAAAGAATAAAAAAAAAAAAAGAGGGAAACAATTTGGCAGAACTGACATGTGATCCAAGTCCATTGTCCCCCAACTCTGCAGAAGAAGATGATGATGATGAAGAAGAGGAAGAAGAGGTTTCTACCCGTGTTCAAATGCCTCCAGCCCTTTGGCTTCCCTCTCTCGTTAACTGTGCCTTTTCTGTTACTTGGAGTGAATGGGCTCTGACAGTCACAAGATCTGAGTTAGAATCCCAGCTCTTCTGTCCACCCTCTATGCAACCTTGGGTTAGAACTAGATGATTTTTGTATGTTATTTTCCTTTATCATATAGCTCATCTGGTTCTGCTTTCCTCACAGGGCAGGAGTTCATATGTCTTCCGAAGTTTCTCTGAATTCTTTCAAATTCAAGACAATTCTTTCTGGGCTGTTTTGTTATCTGTAAAGTAAGGGGATTGGACCAGATGTCTCTAAGGTCCCTTACAATTCTAACTGTAGGAGCCTAGGATTGCTACACTCTCTCCCACTCCCTCTCCATATAGTCTTTGGCTGTGACCACACCCTCAGCACAGCACAGGCAAAAATCTGGTTGTAAGCAGAACCCTCCAAGGAGCCCCTTGAAGCAGTGAGGTTCCGTCAATCGGCCAAAAGCAGAACACTGAATAATAGTTCCGGGGAAGGAGGACCACCTGCCCCAGGGCTTTGCTTGGTGTTGCCTGGTATGATGGCTACTTACATAAAATTTCCTTATATGTGCATGTAGGGGGTTGGCCTGCATAGTTGGTGAGCTCTTTTCCTTTGAGATATGAAAACGGCCTCTAAAAGCTCAAGATATCAGTGCACGTGATAGCTTTGTAATTGAATTCTAAGTGCCTTGGTGGAATCTGTGAGAAGAAAACAAGCCATTATCTATGTCCTAGGACTGTATTGAGGAAAGCTATGTATGCTTTTGAAGCATGCAGCTAGGTGAGGCACTGGATAGAATGTGGGAGTTGAAGGCAGGAAGACCTGAATTCAAATCCTGCCTCAGACTTTTACTGGCCGTGTGTCCTTGAGCAAGTCACAACTGCTGTCTTCCTCAGTTTCCTCAACTGTAAAATGGGAATAATAACATCTACCTTACTTAACTTTTCTGCACCTCTATTTCTTCATCCACAAAATGGGGCTAATGATAGTACTTACTCTACTGGGCTGTTGCAGGGTCAAATGAGATAACATTCACAAAACTTCAACATACTGTGTAAATGCTAGCTAATGTTATTCTAATTTGAAATGTAAGCTAATGTCATACATTCAATTCTCTCCAGAGTCCACCCAACAAACCGGAGGCCTCCCTCTATTTC
This sequence comes from Vombatus ursinus, assembly GCF_900497805.2. Classification (NCBI taxonomy): domain Eukaryota; kingdom Metazoa; phylum Chordata; class Mammalia; order Diprotodontia; family Vombatidae; genus Vombatus; species Vombatus ursinus. Next base: position 12,677,486 of record NW_020954546.1, on the reverse strand, counting down.
TTTTTATTAGCTTGGGGGGAGGGTGGAAGGGGGGGTGAAGGGGTGGAAGAACATTGCCGCTCTCTGGCTGGCTCCTCTAGCCATGCAGGTTCTTAAGGCTTGTCTTTTCTCTTTTATTTTCCATTGAAAGCCATCGCTGGCAACCTCAATCATCCCCCCCCAATCCTACCCCTGCCCAAGAATGGGGGACTTCTAGGAAAGCAGACTTACAGGCAGGGGAGGGGTAGTGGCAAGGACACTGGAGCTGGGGTCTAGAGACCTGGGTCTGAATTCTGCCTGGGCTACTTCCATAATAATAATCACAATAGGCAGGTATTTGTTAAACACTTACTTTGTGCCACTGACATGGATCTGTGCTGTGAACCTGGGCCAGTCACTAAATCTCTTATCGCTTTAGGCAACTCTTTACAACAGGATTTCTTAGACTTTTGTGCGTATCGTGGCCCCCAGGCTGTGCCAGTGAATGTTTAACAACCAACTCTCCGAACAATACATTTTCAAGTTAATATTTTCTCCATCACTTTCTTACGTCAACAATCAACAAAACAATAAACCAAACCCTGATTTGTAGGGTTTGTCGATTTCCAAGGTGTAATGCTCGCTCAGAAAAAAAAATAGTGTGTATATATATAT
>NW_020954546.1:12658791-12676808 GCF_900497805.2 Vombatus ursinus | reverse complement strand
CTATACACGTACAATCGTATTATCCACATTTCCACATTAGTCAGGTTGTGAAAGAAGAATCAGAACAAAGGGAAAAACCACAAGAAAGAAAAAACAAAAAAAGAGAAAACAGTCTGCTTCGATCTGCATTCAGACTCCACAGTTCTTTCTCTGGATGCGGATAGCATTTTCCATAATGTCACTCAGAAAATTTGACAATCTGCGCTCACAAGCTTGTCTGAGTAGGCTCCACCCCTTCGGCAGTCTGATGAAGCCTATGTACTTCTCTTCTAAGAAGAAACATATTTTTAAATGTATAAAATAAGATACAGAGGATTATAACAGAAACCAATTATATTGAAGTACAGTTATCAAAATTATTTCTAAAGTTCACACACCCCAGCTTAAGAACTCCAACTCTAAAATTATACACTGTAGAGAGGGTGGCCAATTGCAATGGTAGAGGGAGTTTCCCCACCTAGGAGCTCCTATGATTCTCAAAGTATGGTCCAGAGGTCCCCAGGACCCTTTCAGGGGGTACGGGAAGTGAAAGGTATTTTCACAATGGTACTAAAATCTACTATGTAAATGTCCATAGACAGAACCTACAGAAACAAAATCTCTTTGGGGCTTCAATTTTGTAAGAATTGTCAAGGGGTCCTGGGACCAAAAAGTTCCAGACCCATCGCCGTAGATCGAGGGATCTAGCCCCGTCCCTACAATGCTTCTGGAACTACGCCGACAAAGACAAAAACCACTACAGTCCCTCCTAAGCTTCCCCCCAGGAGCTCCCTAATTCTATTAGGGAAATAAAATGAACCTAAGTAGATGACTGGATACGAAATAGATACAGAGGCATCTTTGAGAAAGAGAGATTTCGGAGCTGAAGGGAACGCGAAAGATTTCATGTCTAAGCTTGGCTTGATCGGAGCCCTGAAGAAACGCAGGGTTCTAAGAGACAGAGGTGAAGTTCATTCCAGGCAGGGGGGACGGTCGGTGCAAAGCCTGGGAGGAGAGAGGTGGCGCGTCTTGGCTGAAAGATAGCTATAAGAGCACCTATTTATATAGCACTTGACATTTTAAGTCCACAACCACCCTCCTAGAGTCGATCCAAGTGACCTTGGAGAAGTCACGGCCCCTCTTTAGGCCTCAGTTTCTGGGGCTGGACCAGCCCTAAGTCCATGCTAACGTGACTTCCTCAGCTTTGGAGGCTTTTGGCAGGCTTCCCCTCTCCCTCCAGCTCCCCGGGCGGGCCCAGAAGCTCGGAGCACACCTGGAGCATATGTTATGTTAATGAGCTCCTCGCCCCACCCCCGCCGGCCCGGCACCTTGGCCGGGGCCGGGGGCGGGGCCTGGCTGGGGCGGGGCGGGACATGCTAATTAGGAGCGCCCCGCTGCGCGGGCCGGACGGGACGCCGGAGGCAGCGGGCTGCGGCGGGCGGGGCGGACTGGCCGCCGCTGCCGCTGCGATGGCCGGGGCGCTAGCGGGGCTGGCCGGGGGTTTCCCCGGGCCGCGCGCGGAGCCGGCGCCGGCCTCGGACTCGGACTCGGACACCGACTCAGAGGGGCCGGGCCCTCGGCGGGGGGCCGCCTCGCTGCTCCGCTCGCCGCAGGTCATCCACAGCGGCCACTTCATGGTGTCGTCGCCACACAGCGACGCGGTGCCCCGGCGTGGCACCCAGGAGGGGCCCGTGGGGCCCGGGGACTTCGGGCCGCGCAGCATTGACCCCACGCTCACCCGCCTCTTCGAGTGCATGAGCCTGGCCTACAGGTGAGCCGGAAGCCGGGCAACGAGGCCCGACCCCCGCCCCCCCCCAGAGCCCGCTGCCCCCTCGCTGGGTTGTCCCGCCTGTCCCAAGGCTCCCCCCTCCCTCTCGGACCCGCGGCCACCCCTCCCCTTGCAGGGCAGGCTCCCCTAGAGCCCATCTCCGCCTTCGCTGAGCTACCCCCATAACCTCGCCTGAGCCAGGACCCTCCTCCCCCTCGGACGCCTCGGTGCCTTCCGTTGGCACCTCGGGGCAGACACGCCAGAGCTCCTCCTCCCTGCCCCGCCCCAAACCCCAGCGCCCCCTACCCCCGCCATCCCGGGAACACAGGCACTGTGGTCCCCTTCGGACCTGCCACTCCCCCAACCCCATCTGGAGATGCGCCCCTCTCCTTCCCCTTCAAGTGTCCCTCCCCCTGCTATCCTGGGGGCGCTGCCTCCCGATCCGACGAATCGGGACAGACTCGATGGAGCCCCACCTCCCCGGGCCTTTCCCCTCTTGCGCCGTACCCTGGACACAGCCATGGGACCTTTCCTACAGACCCGCACTTCGGGGATTTCTGTCCCTGAACACCTCGGGGAAAACGCACTAGAACTTGCGTTTCCCTCAATCCCCACCATCCCCCTGCCCCGGGACAGGGTATTGTCCGATATAAAACGGGTTCCCAGGAGTTGTCTAATCCCTCCAACACCCCCCCCCCCCCCGCGGCTCCTAGACAGACCCACCTCAGTCCCCTCCTCAGAATGCCCCATCGCCTCTCTGGACCCCTCACTGCTCTCCGGGAGATTCGAAGGGCCTCACGTGGTCCCCACAACCACCATCCTCTCACCTCGGGCACCCGAACCCTTAATCTAACCCCTCCCCCTCCACTCTCGCTGTAAAGTGGCACCAACCTTGGTTCCTCCAGGCTCATCCTCACCCAAAAACCCCTCACCCCCATCCTAGTGTGTGGAGGGGACCTTCCTCTACTGCCAGGATGCCCACTAAGATCCTCGCTCCGCAGAGGACCTCCCCTGATCCACTATTTCACCTCCTGGGACCTGGGGAAGGAGGGGCTCCTTTGGCCTAGAGGGAGCTAGCGGTAGGGCTTCGCTGCGAGGCTGCAGCCTCCAGCCCCGTTCCTTCTTCCTGCTCGCCCTCCCCCCAGTACGTCTGTCCCAGCAGGGGGCGCTGCATCCCGCTTGGGTTTCTCATTCTGGGCCAGGCCAAGGTCCGGAGGGAGGGCTTAGCTGGGCAGTGGCGAGGCTTGGTGTCCCTGGACATATGGCCTCTCCACTGCTTCTGAACTTGGAGCAGAGGGGTCCCAACCTAGGGCCTCAAAGAGAGCTTTGGGGGGGGCTGACTGAAAAAGGATGAGAGCATGTAGAATGTGGAAGCTCCGAGATGTACTCCCTGGGGTGGATAGGAACCCCTTTCCCTGCCCCCCTCCTGGCCAAGTGCCCTGGATGTTCCAGAGCAAAGTTCCCAGAGCAAAGAACAGAACAACCCAGGGATTGGGATAAATTATCAACTGGGAATAGGAGAGGAGAAAGGGGGATAGGCCGACCTTGATCCTCTCTCTATGCAAATATCTCTTTTCCTCCCTCCCCCCCCTTCTGAGAAATGCTGGCATCCACTGCCTGCCCTTCCCCCTGCCCTCAAGCTCCCAGGGGTCCTGGCAGGGGGAGGAGAGTTACCTCCCTTTGGTTGCAGGAGGGAACATGGCAAGGGGGTGGTGGAGGGGCTCTTTTTTTATGAGCCGGGGGATTGGAGCCCTTGTTTCAGAAGCTGGGACTCTATTGGCCAGGCAAGCAGTGGGTAACCTTGGCCCACATGAGTTGGCATGATGCCCAGGTCATGTTGCAACCCGATCGTCTGGGTGGCCAGGACCAACGTGGAAAGTTCGAATTCCCACCTCAGGTCTCCTCCTCCCAGATCACGGGACTTAATCTGGGGCATCTCAGGTCCTGAGTGTGGCCTCACCCTAAAGGTGTTAGGGTCCTTCCTGTCTCCTAACCACCACCCCTCCCAAAAAGGGCCCAGGCCTGTGGGAGGAATGCCAGTCCTGTCTCCAGGAGGTTAGATCATAAGGAGAGGCTTTCAGACACTGGGACCACTACTCCTGTGTTCTCCCAAGAGAAAATCCTGAGAGCAGGGTGCATCCCACGAACACTCAGCCAGGTTCCCCACTGTCCCTACGATGCAGGGCCAAAGTTGTTGTCCAGAGGCTGTGGGGCATGCGTTTCTTTGAGTCCTTCATGTGGCATCAGAGCTGTTCCTCCTTCCTTTCCTTCCCTGCTGTCCTGTCCTGCCTTCAGATTTGCGGACAGGTGGACAGTGGGCCAAGCCTGGGGGGATGGGTCTCACTCTGGGACTGGCCACTGTGAGCCCTGTCCTTCCCCCAGAGAGAAGATTTCCCCTTTACAAGCCAGCTCCCCCCAAATGGCTTCAGCCCCTCTCCTTCCCCTCCCCTGTGGTAACACATGTGCTCTAAAAATAGTCCGAGCTGCCCAGAGAGGCAGTGTCACAAGAACCCAGGAGTCCTGTCTTCTAATGTTAAGCTGGCCTCCCGCAAGGGTGGAAGTGGGCAGACTCCAGACCCCAGACAATCACTCTTCCCAGGGGGGGATATGAGCTCTGAGGGGTCCCCCCCCCAACCTGGTAGGCTGGCAAGCCTAGGATGGACCTCTTAAACCTGGGCACACCCTCTGTCAGCAGTTGGGAACATAATCCATAACCAAACGTATGTGTTCGTGTATTGGAGTGTGTGAGCGCTAGAAGGAAGAATTGGCTAATTCTAGGTGTGAGAACATTGAAAATGGCGCTCAATGACTTAGTTGGAGGAATGCCTGGCACAGGAAGTTCAGTGCTAGGCTTGGAGTCAGGACTGAATTTACTAGCTGTGTGACCCAGGGCAAGTCCCTTGACTGATCTTGGCCTCAGTTTCCACATCTATAAAATAGGGAAAATTACAGCTTTCACAAAGTTGTTGTAAGTATCAAATGAGGTCATATTTTTAAGTGTTTTGCAAATTTGAAGTTTTATATAAATAATATTATGTATTTGTATTCCTTCTCCCTAGCCTGAGGTGGGGGGGGGGGGGGTGCTAGGAAGCTGGAAGGGATAGATGCAAAAAATACCAGCGTTAATACCAGGGATCGAGAGTGGGGAGCAGATCCAGTGAGGGCTGGAGAGGCTCAGCAATCAGCACAGGCTAGATAATGGCAGTTTCCTGGAGGAAGAATGTGAAATTCAGAGAAGCAGCAGCAGCATTTGAATGGTGCTCCAGAGTTTTCAGAAGGGCCTTCCATATGGTCTCATCCAAGCCTTACAACATCCCTGGGAAGGAGAGACTGCAAGATAGGGACTGGCCCTGTGATTTCATTGCTATAAGGAACTCCCAGGTGAGGAAGCACCTCCTACCAATGTCTGCCAGCATCTCCTCTGCAACTTGTAGTCTGAGGAAGTTGCCTGCAGGTTGATTGACTTGCCTAGGGTCCCTATGTGGCCACTATGTGTCGGAGGCAAGGCTTGAACCCAGGTCTTCTCAAGCTCACTTCTTCATCCATTCACCACGGCTGCCTCTTTACAAGTGTTGTTATCCCCATTTTATAGATAACAAACAGAGGCTGGAGGTGGGGGTTATGAATTGCCTAAGGTTACACAGTTATTACAGTGTCAAGTATTATCCCCATTTTATAGAAGAGAAAGCAGGCTCAGAGAGTATAATTGTGACTTGCATGTGGTCACACAACTAGTAAAGTGAAGGGAGTACCTCTTCCAGACTCCAAGTCCAGGACTATATTAAGCTATGCTTGGCAATACCCTAACTGCCCCTGGAAGGACTTCCCTCTGGGGAAGAAAATAGCAAAGATGCTGCTCTACGCACAGGAAGATGGGCAGGATGATGAGGGGGTCTGGAACCGAGAGTATTTAGCCTAGAGAAGAGTAGACCAAGGGCGATGTTTGAGAAGAGCTGTCAAATAGAGAAAGGAAGTCATTCATTCAGGAAACATTTATTAAATGTGTGCCGTGTTCGGAGTATTTTCTGTGGGAAGCGATATAAGTTCTTAATGTGTTCAGATAATCTTCTGTAGGAACTTACAAAGTTTCGAAAAGACAAAGACTTGGTCTCTGCCCTCATGGAGCTTAACATCTAGTAGTTGGGGAAGACACAGTCAAAAAGAATTCTAAACTGCAATGGTATGTATGCCCATCGGGGCTATGCAAAAACCAGTTCTATGTGAGGTCCAAGGGGAAGGTCATTATGGACCTAAGGTATCAGGGAGGCAACATGGAAAAGGTAGCTTTGGAGTTAGGTTGGAAAGATTGGGGAGGAACTCAACAGGATTAGAAGGGCATTGCAGAAATAGAGAATGGCAGGAGGGAAGGGCATGCTGGGAGACAGAAGAGGTCAGCTCAGCTGATGCATCATGGAGATAGGGCATGGAACATGGCATGGGCATGGAGACTGGGCACCTGGCTAGGGGCTAGAGTCAGTCTCTTCCGTTCCAGGGGGCAGAATTAGGACCAAGAGTAGAAGCTACAGGGAGGAAGATTTAACTTCACTGTAAGGAAGAGCTTTCTAACAACCAGAGCTATCCCAGAATTGGGTGGACCGGGCATCTTGTGATACTGTGAGCTCTCTGGTCAGTAGAAGTGTTCAGGAGGACATTGGATGTCCATCTGTCAGGGACGCCTTAAAAAAGACTCCTGCCCTGGCTGGGAGAATCCATCAGCCAGCCAACAAGCATTTATTAACTATCTACTATGTGCCTGGCACTGTGCCAGGGACTGGGAAGACAAAGACAAATGAAATAGTCCCTGCCCTCGAGCTTACATTCTATAGGGAGAGATAGCATGGGCCAGTATAAGTGTATACAAAATAAAGACAAATGAAATAGCAACAAATACAAATACAAAAACATCATTTAGAAGCCATCAAATCCAACCTCAAATTACAGCTGAGGAAACTGAGACTCAGAGATTTAAGTGACTTTCCCAAGATCACACAACTAATAAGTGTCTGAGGTCAGTTCTAAGCAAATCTAAGTACAGGCTCTAATGTTCTAATAGTGTTCTAACTAAGAACAGTTTACCAGATAAGCACCGGGTAATGTGGGAGCGGGGGCGTGAGGCACTAGCGCCTGAAGAGATCAGAGAAGGCTTACTGTTGGAGGTGACCCTGATCTTTGAATTAAACCGAGATGAGCAGGTGGAGCATTGTAGTCAGAGGGGACGGCCTCGGCAAATGCCGATGGAATGTCTCATATGTGGCTGCTTTACACCGCAGAGTGAGTGAAGGGTTATATAGAATGAGGCTGGAAAGGGAGGTGGGAGCCAGGTTGTGAAGGGCTTTAAATGACCGACAGAGGAGTGTGTGTTTGACCCCAGGGACCATAGGGAGCCAGTGGGGCTTACTGAGCAGGAATGTTACCTAGATCTGTGCTTTAGGGAAGCCACACGGAGAATGGATTGGAGAGGGAAGAGGCTGGAGGGAGAGAGGCCAGTTAGGAGGCTTCTGCAATGATCCAGGTTAGAGGTGATGAGGGCCTGCATTACGGATGCTAGACGCCTTCTACCTCTAAGATTCTATAATTCCATGGTTTTCTCCAGACCACACAGTAGCTGACAGAGCTGGACAAACCCAGGCATCCTCCTCCCAGTCTCAGGCTCTAGCTCCTTACCCCCTCTTTCTCCACACCCTGTATGGGTCCAGGTGACCAAATTCTTCACATATTGAGGAAAAGTAACTGTTTGGCACACTCCCCTAAAGAGCTGAATCATTGAATGAGGTAGTGAAGAAAGGACACACAGATCCTCAAGTGTGATCCTATCGGCCACATAGGGCTGGGCCCCAGGATACTTGACCAGCGGGCTGGGTGGCAGGCTCAACTAACCTGTACTTTTCAAGTCCGAAATTGACATTGAGCGGGTCCTTCTTCCCCCTTTATCATCCACCTCAGTTAGTCTCAATAGAGGATGAAATATACATCAATTATCCAAATCACTTGTTTCAGTAAAGGTTGGCTATCTCCAAGGATGGCCACCCCACCATCTAAGCTGTGTGTCCCCATGTTAGCTCCATATCAAATCTGTGTCCAGCATGCTCAGTGATCCCTCGGCCATACCAGGGGTGGGCTTCTTCCCAACCACCCCCAAACCTTGTTCTGGACAGCCTGGGGGGCACATCTGTGAATCCCTGGGTTGTACTCAGACTGGATGACAGGACATATATAGATAAAAAGTCAAAATGGAATGATCAAAGTAAACTATACTCAGAATATCTGAGTGTAAAATATCCGAACAAAGAAACTAATTACAGAGCAAGCTATGCATACAGGGATATGTTGTTTTCGAGTTGTGTCAGTGTGTCCGACTTTCTGTGCCCCCATTTGGGGTTTTCTTGGCAGAGATACTGGAATGGTTTGTTATTTGCTTCTCCAGCTCATTTTACAGATGAGGAAACTGAGGCAAACAGGGTGAAGTGACTTGCCCAGGGTCACATAGATACTAAGTGTCTGAGGCTAGATTTGAACTCAATTCCTCCTGACTTAACCATTATTATTAATTATCCTGACTTATCTGCCCATTGCACCACCTGCCTGGAAAAGATATGTATGGGGGATTTGCAATTGTTGATACAAAATAGAACGGAAGAGAGAAAGCAAACAGGCTCCCACTCATCATTCCAGACAAAGATCTCCTGTGAGAGGCTCCCCTGCACGGGGGCACCGATAAACTTGTACAGAATACAAGTATGTGACGTCTCGAGTCTTTCAGATGTGCTCCATACACTGGCAGACCCCACCGTATACACAGCCACTGCATTTATTTTATGAAGTTTTTTTTTGTTTTGTTTTGTTTTAGCAAGGCAATCAGGGTTAAGTGACTTGCCCGGGGTCACACAGCTAGTGTCAAGTGTCTGAGGCCGGATTTGAACTCAGGTCCTCCTGACTCCAAGGCCAGAGCTCTATCCACTGCGCCATCTACCTGCCCCCACAGCCGCTGCATTTATAAAGTCCCCTTTAGCTCCTACTGTTCTTATGTTTTTTCCAGAATCCAAGGAATCTTAAAACGGAAGGTGGTCCCTGCTTGGGAGCAGGGCTCCACTCTTGCCTTTAGACTTATCAAGTGGCTTTGGAGTAACTGATCGAGCCCCTGCCCTGGCTGGGCCTCGGGTCTCTGCTCCACATCCCAATTCACTTCACCTGCTTAGGCTTTTAAAGTGTTTGCCATTGAAGGCTTAGCAATTCTCTCCCATTCCTTTCAAAACTTTTAGCCTGACCCCTCCAGACTCAGTCCATTCCTCCTTTCCCCATTCCTTGGCCTGCCAGAGATAGCTTGCACAGTGGCTAGTGTGCTGGACTTGGAGCTCAGAAGACCCAGGTTCAAATCTTGCCTCTGCTCTGTGATCCTGGGCAAATCACTTAACCACTCTGGGTCTAGTTTCCTTATCTGTAAAAATGAGGGGCTTGGTCCCTTCCAGCCAGAGGCTCCAGATGGGGAGAGCACAGCTCAGTTTGTGTGGGGGGTAAAGGGGCTATATAAGCCCCACCCTCCCTACCCTCCATTTCTTCTTCCTTCCCAGATGGTGTTTTTTTTCTGGGACAGGAGAGAAAGGACGTGCTTGTGCCTGGTATTATGTACACTGTGTTAGAGCAATGAGGCCTCTCATTCCCGGGGCCTCAGCCCAGTGCCCTCCAGCTGCTACTGAACAAATACACAGCCTGGAGACCAGGAAAGGCACAGATGGGGGTGGAAAGAGGCGGCAGGAGAGCTAGGGACAGAGCCACAGATAAGCACATATCCTCACAAAAACACAGGGGCAGGGGCAGGGGAAGGAGCACACTTTGGTACTAGAGCCTTCCGATAAACCAGCTTAAATCTTTGAGTTTCTTCCCAAGCCCCAAGGCTGAGCCAGGAAATGAAGAGGCCTGAGTTCAACCAGACTCCCTGAAGGGCAGAGGAACACAGAAAGAGTCAGAGGACCTGAGCTCATCCCACCTCAGAGGCTTACTAGATCTGTGAGCTAGGCAAGTCACTTCATTTCCCTGTGCCTCAGTTTCCCCCCCCGTAAAAGGACCTCTGAGATCCTCCTGTGAGTCTGAGGTCTTTGGGGCCTGTGCAGTAGAGAGAATCATTGACAGTGTCCATTCTCCAAGATGCCAGACTGACCTGAACTTGTCCCAGGGCATATTCCTGGAACAGGCTGTAACTAGCATAGGGCAAATGAAGTTTGATCTCATGGTGTTATCACGGGAGGGGGCACACTTCCCTGCAGCAGCAACTTCTCTCCCTGTACCTCATTTCTTGATACTCTACAGGGAAAAGCTGGGACCTGAGCAGTTGGACACCTCCCAGGGATTTGGATTCTAGGGAACACGCCTAACCAGACCCAGCCAGGAGGTCAGAGGGGGCCGTGCCAGACCAAGAGCTCCCCATAGGCAGTGACTTTGGCTTTCCACTTGTGGTGGCTTTTTTTCCTTCCGAAAGTCCCCCTGCAGCCGTGCAGATAAGGCAGGGTGTAGGTGCCTGTCTCCTCAGCAGAGGTTATGAGGCCTCTGGGAGCAGTACACAGGACAGGGGATGTATTGGGAACTGGGGAAACCAGGAGGGAACCAGGATTAAGAATGCTGAGAGGGAAAAGAGGCTGCTGAGAAGGGATGGGAGAAGGATCTTCTCCCTGTCCTGTGCCTCTTCTCTATTTTCCTGGCCTTTACTCTCCCCATCACAGCCGAACCTAGCGTGTCTCATTTCTCATTGCGCGCCTCTGTTGGGCTGTCTGATAGAGTAATTTCAGCAAAGGTGTTAAGGGATGATACTGAGTTAATGTGTTACTATGTTTCTCAGATAATATAATGATAGAGCTGTGAATGTTAGAAATGAAAGAGGGAAACTGAGGTCCAGAGAGGGGAATAGATCACTTAACATTTATTAAGCCCTTACTGTGCACAAGGTGCTGTGCTAAGCATTGGACATACTAAAACAAAAGGCAAACAGGCCCTGCCTTCAAGGAGCTTGCATTCTAGTGGAGGAAACAACCCATACACATCTTTGGGGACACAGAAAATATACAAAATGAATACAGTACAGTTTGGGGAAATGGGATACACAAGTAGCTGGTGGGAGGAAGGAAAGGCTTAATGTATTTGAACAGACACTAGAAGGAAAGCGGGGATTCTGTGAGGCAGGTGTGAGGCAGGAGTGCAGACCAGACTAGAGCAAAGGCAGGGAGGGGGGAGATAGAGCATTCTGTAGGAGAAATAACAAATAGGCCTGCGTGGCTGGACTATAGAAGGGAGGGAAGAGAGTCAAATGTAAGGAGACTGGGAAGGTAGATTGAAGCCAAATTGGGAAGAATGTTGCATATCAAAGAAAGGCATTTATATATGGCAGTAAGGGGCCTGGAGTTTATTGAGTAGGGGAGTGACATGATCCAAATTATACTTTAGGGAAAATCCGTTTAGCAGCTGGGTGGAGAATAGGGGGGAATGAGAGGAGGCTTGAGGAAGAGCGCCCTGTTAGCAGGCTATGGCAATAGCGGGGTAGGGACTTCCCCAATATCACACAGAGAATCACTGGTAAATCCAGGACAGGCTCCCCAGGGTCCTGACTCCTAGTACAGGGGTCTTTCCACCAAACCACACCATAACACAGCTGAAATTTGCATTTTAATGAGGACTTTTGTGTTTTTTGTGCCTTTACTCAAAGGAGTGAAAGGGGAATTTCAGAGAAGGTGACAGGCACATGGGGAAGATGGGGGGAGGTGGCCATACCAGGTGCCTGCCTGCTGCCATTGTACAAGGATTGGAGGTGGTGACCAGAGCTGGGAGAAGGGACTGGCTTTCCCCGCTTCCGTCTCTGTGTCCTCCCTAACCCAGACCTGCTCTGCCCTTCACAGTGGGAAACTGGTGTCTCCCAAGTGGAAGAACTTCAAAGGCCTGAAGCTACTCTGCAGAGACAAGATTCGCCTCAACAACGCAATCTGGAGGGCCTGGTACATCCAGTGTGAGTGGGGGTGGGCAGCCAGTGGGCTTCGGGTAGCTGGGCTAGGGCTTCCGCTTTCCCTTGCTCCCTGCCTCAGCTGCACCAGGCTTTGTGCTTCTCCCCCTGTCGTGGCCTTCTCAGGTTCAACACACATCTCTCCATCCAGAATCTGGGAGCCTTCCCCTGACTTGGGCTCCTAGTAGCATAGATGTGGAGTGCGGTCAGAGGAAGGAGGGACTTTGAGGTCAAATCCCACCCCTGATGTGCTGTGTTAGAATTCTGGCAGCTAGGACTCAGCTGGGTGACACCTGGACTCACTAGGCCTCAGTTTCCTCATCTGTAACTTGAGGGGGTTGAACTAGTACCTTGGCAGCTCTGATCCTAGGAGACAGTCCAGCCCCCTCTTTGATACAAGAGGATACTAAGGACCTAAGAGATGAAGTAACTTGTCCAAGGTCCCCCAGATGGGCAGCAGCAGCCAGGATTCAAACCCTGCACCCTCTGACTCTAGATATGGTGCCTTGCCCACCAGATGGCAAGGGTGCTTGGCTCAGAACACCAGCTACATCCCTGGGGTCAGATCCACAGTCCGTTGAACTCGAGGTTTTGTCGGTCAATTTGAGGGAACCTAAGGTCACCCCCCTTATATCATCTCAGGTTAAAGAAAGGCCTCGCCCACTTCCAACTGCTCTTAGCTAACTAAGGTGGATGGGTCACTCAAGGCTTGTCCATTGGTGCCTGGAACATGTTCATATACTCAGCCTATCCTCTCTCAGGGGTGGATGAGCACCTGATTTTTGCCCCACCTCACTCCAAGACCTCAGAGTCAGGAAGGCCTGGCTTCAATTTCCACCTTGAACGTATTGCCTCAGTGACCTGGAGCAACTCTCTGTGCCCCAGGCAACAGGTAGCAAAGAAAATGCCGGTCTGCCTTAGTGAATGAACTTTCCTCATCCTGGAGTTCCCTACATCAATGAAATCCCAAGTCTGGACTCACATCTATCCCTGGGGCCATCTGAAAGACTTCTTCCTTTCAGCCAGGGCTGTAGCTGCAAGATTTCAATCAACAAGCATTTCGTTAGCACCTACTGTATGCCGGGCTTTGGGAAGACAAAAAGTATTTATACAGCACCTACTTTGAGCCAAGCACTGTGCTTACCACTTTTTACAAATATTTCATTTGATAAATTTTTACAGGGGGTTACAAAGATTAAAATGAGACAATCCCAAATAAAACTTGAAGCAAAGCCACATCCTTCTCTTCAGAGGCTAGAACACTGGGCTTCAAGTCAGAGAGACTTGGATTCAAATCCCACCTCAGATACTTACTAGCTGTGTGACCCTGGGCGAGTCACTTAACCCCAATTGCCTAAAAAAAAAAATCTGGGTCCCTGTATTTCAATACAGTTGTTATGCATTTTATTTTATGACTCTGAGAAGGGGTCCCTCAGCTTCCCCAGACTGCCGCCACATTTGCCTTAGTTAGCTAAGGGAAGTTGGAAGTGGGTGGGGTCTCTCTTCAACCTGAGATTTCATCAGGGGTGAACTTAGGTTCCTCTGATTTAGTCCCATCCACTCATTCTACATGTGGGGAAACACTAGAGGCCTTTGATCACATCCCCACTCTACTTCTCATTCATAAGGACTCATGGTCTTCTCCGGCTGGCTAGATGACACCCCTGCTGCCTGGTTGGTGGTGCGGAAGGAACCTCAACTTCTAGAAGTACTGCCAGAGGAGGACAAGCATAGGCTTTGCTGTGGTGCAAGAGGAAAAGCATTGCTTCTAGGACCAGAGGACCCAGGTCCACACCCTGCCTCTGATGGTTACTGGTTGTGTGACCTTGGGCAAATCACTTTTTCTTGTGGTCCTCACTTACATCATCTATGAAATGAAGAGCTTGGATTAGATGCACTCTGAGGTCCCTTACAGCTCTAGAGATCTATGAACCTGCCAGTGTGGGAGGCCGCAGGATAGGCTCTGTCTCTCATCTCAGGATCAGCCAACTCAGCTGAGATACTCATCACCAGAAAGGCCAAAAGGCGATGAATTTTTCTGCTTCAGCAGTTCTTAAAGACTGTCAACTAAGTTATAGAAGGGTTGCAATCTACACTAGTGGAGGGCCTGCCTCCACTATTCTTTAAAGAATTAGAATTTCCAAAGTGAGTACTATTTGATCACCATCTTACAGGTGAGGAAACTGAGGTACAGCTGTAAGCGGTAGAGTCAGGACCCGAACCCAGGTCTGAACTCTCTGAATCTGATGCTCTTTCCAAAAACAGCAAGTGTTTTTAGTGAAGATGCCTCCCTGTGCTCCATTCCACCAATAATAGCTAGCGTTTACATCATGCCTTAAGGTTTGCAAAGGGCTTTTAAGGTGTTCATTCATCCTCTCCTCACCCTAACCCTGAGAGGTAGATATTATCTCCATCTTACAGATGAGGAAACTGAGGCAGATAATAGAGAGGCAGGAGGAGAAGTAGGAAACATAGTCCCTTAATGGAGCCTGGAAGATAAGACCAGCCCCCATGAGACTGAGCAGTAGGAAAGGCTTCTGTCATTCTTAGACTGGCCTTCCCCATCGTCTCCCTGCCCCTGCAGATCCTCTGAGCTCCCTCTCTCTGGACCCTCTCCAGCTCTCTGAGAATCTTTCCCAGGATGGGGATGAGGATGAAAGGACTGCCCAAGGTCTTCCAGGTGTGAGGAGGAAGGAGAGTGCAGCTCTCTTGCTAATTCCTTCCCTGGAGCCCAGATAATGATGGGTGGTTTGTCTCCTGGGCCTCCTTTCCAAGCTTGATACCTGGGAGCTCAGTAGGTGAGGCCTTGCCCGACTGAGTTCAGGCTGGGCATGCTCAAAGGCTCGCCTCCCTCCTCCAGCGAAAGCTTGGCTGCTGCACTTCGATTCGGGGGTCTAGCCTCTAAGGCGCTGTCTTGCAGGCTCAACACCTAGGATTAGGCATGGAAAGTTGGAGGGGACCCCAAGGGCCAGCTAGTCCAAACCCCTCATTTCATATCCAAGGAACCTGAGTCCCAGGCTGGTTAAGGCACCTGCCCCAAGTCACAGGGCATGAGAGGGAGAATTTGAACCTTCCCACTGTACTACTCTATGGCTAGTGCCCACATATTCCCTTTATCCTCTTGGCAAGGTCCTCAGGCCTCCTGGGGCTATGTGTGCCCCAGGTGGGCAGGCTCTGTCTTGGGGAGTCATCTGGGGCAATCAGAGGTGAAGAGACTTGGCCAGGGCCACAAAGCCAAGGGTCAGAGGTGAGACTTGAACCCAGGTCTTCCTAACTCCAAGTGTCAGCTCTTTATCCACTGCAATGTGCTACCTCCACAATTTGTTGGGTTTTGGGGGGGGGGGCAATTGGGAGTAAGTGACTTGCCTAGGGTCACACAGCTAGTAAGTGTCTGAGGCCAAATTTGAACTCGGGTCCTCCTAACTCCAGGGCCAGTGCTCTATCCACTGTGCCACCTAGCTGCCCCCCCAATTTGTTAATATTAATAATAACAGTACTACGGAGGAAGTCTAGTACAGAAGTGAGAATCCCCTTGTGTGGCTCTGGAACTCTTGTGAAGGGCGGGGTGGTATTGGTGGCACCAGCCGCCCTCTGGTGTGGTCGTGTGTGAGAACACTGTCTGTGGCCTGGATTCAGATCACTCCTTAGACCTTTACTATCCATGTGACTTCACCTCCCGGAGCTCCGTTCCCCTGATCTAGAAAATGAAGAGCTTGGACTAGACAACCTCAGAGGGAGGTCCTTTCTGCTTCTAGAACTTTGTGTTCTCACCTTTTCATTCCTTCACCAAGTGTCTGCTGAGCCTCCTTTGGGGCATGGCCCTGGCCCAGCTAAGGGAGCTCCAGGAAGGATGAGGCTCAGACCCTGCCCTTGAGGGGCTATCCCTCCAGCTGGAGGCATACCCCCCCCACACACACACACATGCACACAAAAATAACTCATGAGATGGAACAATTTGTTTCTGATTGAATCTGTGATTTAATTAGTATTATAGGGAATTACCAGAGAGGAAGTCCTTTGACCAGCACATATGGGCATCTGCTTTGCAATTTATGGTCTTAGAGAGTTATCTGGGGGATACTAAAAGATTACCCAGTGTGACATAGCTAGTCTGTGTTAGAGGCAGCACCTGAACCCAGGGCTTTCTGCAAAATGAAGGGGACAAGAAGTCTTTGCTATGGCAGAAAAGAGAGAAGGTATAGTTCGGGTGCCTTACTGGAGGAGATGAGCCTGGGGCTGGGCCTGGGACCGATTGATAAGAGTACATCCTGTAGTCTTAATGGCATCCCTCTGTCATCGTGAGCAGGGTGTTGGGGGGTAATCTGTCTCCCTAGTGTCAAGGGGAGGGAAGGAGCTGGGACATTGAGGCCTGGGAGAACAGGAGTCCCCTGTGGCCTGACTTGGCCCACCCTCTTCCTAGATGTCCAGCGAAGGAAGAGTCCCGTATGTGGTTTCGTGACCCCCCTGCAGGGGTCTGAGGCTGATGAGCACCGGAAACCAGAGGTATTCGAAATCCGCCCCCACCGGATCAGCCACCTCTCCTCTGAAGGGTGATTGACACAGCCTGCCCCTGGACTTTCACTGGGGGGGCCAGCCCCCTGTCTTCCTCCCTCCACCACCTCTCTGACTGTAGACTGCCTTAACTGGGGCAAAAGGACCCGGGCTGTCAGGGACAGAATTGGGAGGGTTGAGGTTGGGGAAGGAAGAAGAATTGGGAAGGTGCTTCTAGGATCTCCCTGCCTTGTGCTTCATGACCTTCCCATGGGCCCTGTGCTCCCCCTCCCCAGGCCGTGGTGCTGGAGGGAAATTATTGGAAGCGGAGGATTGAGGTTGTCATGCGAGAGTACCACAAGTGGCGGATTTACTACAAGAAGCGGGTAAGTGTGTCAGAGCAGGGTTTGTACCCCCGGGGCCAGGCTCCCCACAGAAGCCAGCTCAGGTCCCAGAGCTGTGTCCAAAGCATAGTCTTTCCAGGATGAGACACTCCCAGGAGTCAGGGATGGGGCTGGAAGCCCCAGACTGGCCCCATATCTCCTCTAGTGACCTACCAGCCCTTCTTGGGTCCCCACCCTTCCCTGGATGGAAATCCCTTTCTCTACAGCCAGCCTTGCAGCACCACCTAGTGGTTATGTGGTACCTTCATGTCCTCCCGCCTCCTGGAGCCAGGGACCTGGGGGAGAGGGGCTCCTGATGGTGGGAAGGTGGAGGGGATGTTTTGGTGCTGCATGCTGGAATCCAACTTCTCTGTGTCCCTGCAGCTCCGAAAATCCAGCAGGGAAGGGGACCTCTTGGCCCCTAAGCAGGTAGGTGCCCCTGGGGAGCAAAGGAAGAGCTGGGGAAGAGGGAGGGAGATGAAAAACTGTATGTTGGAGAAGGGAATGTGATTTAAAAAAAAAAAAATCAGAGAAAAAAAATCTGCCACAAGGGGATAGAAGCAGGGGCAGAGAAAAAGCTCATGGGGGTAGGAAGTGGGGGGATTCCTGGTCTACCAGTTGGCTGGGCAGCACCATCTCCCCAGCCAGAGAGGGGAGAAGTATATACACTGGAGCCCCCCGCCAACCTCTGCAGGATCACTGATAGGAGCTGTCCCTGTAAGCAGGGGTTGGGTGATGGAGGGAGCAGACAGTAGGGTGACCCCCTGTCCCACTGGATTGCTGGTCGGTGCCATCTCCCCAGGCGGAGGGGGGGTGGAGGCCACGAGAACGATGGTGCGAGCAGCTCTTCTCCAGTGTGGTACCGGTGCTGCTGGGGGGGCCCGAAGAAGAGCCGGGGGGCCGGCAGCACCTCGACCTCGACTGCTTCCTGTCCGACATCTCCGACACTCTCTTCACCATGACCCAGCCCGGTCCTGCCCCACTCCAGCTGCCTCCTGAGGATGGTAAGAAGCCCATACTCTAGCAGCTTCTGATATTAGGGGGAAGACTCCAGGGGGAGGGTGGCTCATGGAGATCTGAAAGGGCCACTGGAGTACCTCGTTTTAAAGGAGGAAACTGAGGCACAGAGAGGTTGTGACTTCAAGATCATAGGATCTCAGACGTAGAGCTGGGAGGGACTTTGGAGGTCATATAAGGCAACCCCTTCATTTTACATATGGGGAAACTGAGGCACAGAGAGGTTATGACTTCAAGACCACAGGGTCACAGGTGTAGGGCTAGAAGAGAACTCAGAAACCACCCAGTCCAATCCCCTCATTTTATAGATAAAGACAGAGAAGTGCAGGGAAGTGACTTCACTTCTGGATTATAGGATCATAACTCTGGAGCTGGGAGGGATCATTGAGTCCAATCT
>NW_020954546.1:12655806-12658710 GCF_900497805.2 Vombatus ursinus | reverse complement strand
TCCCCCCCCCCCCCATTTCACAGATGAGGAAACTGAGGTCCAGGGCATTGTAGTGACTTGCCCAAAGTCACACAGGTGATGAGTGGCAGAGCCAGGATTTGAACCCAGGTCCCCAGACTCCAAATCCAGTGCTCTTTCTGCTGTAGACAGCCTCTCAGCTGGATGTAGGGTATCTATGCCTCAGTTTCCTCATCTGTAATGAGGGGGTTGAATTAGATGACCTCTAAAATGACAGTGGGAGGAAGGAGAAAAATCTCATAGGAGAAAATCTGGGGCCACCCCCTAGAAGAGACCTTGGCAGAGAGGGGTTGGAAGGCCTTAGGGACCCTGGTCAGAGGATTTAGGAGTGACCAGCACTGAGTAGATTGGAAAATCTCTCCACTGCAGAAAGGGATGAGATGTTACTGAAGGAGAACTGAAAGATGTTTAGCATAGAGAAGACATAGCAGGGGCCGGAAGAGAGGATGACACACCCGCTGTCTTGAAAGATAGGGCGGTAGAACTGGGCTCGTCCTGCTGAGCCCCAAAGGGCAGAACCAGGAGAGAAGAGCCCAATGTAAGCTTGTTGTCCGGAAAACATCTAACATCCCAGCTGCCCAAAAGGAGTGAATGGGCCCCCCCGCAAGGGTGGTGGGTCCTCATGGGATCACACCCAGGGACGGGAGGGGCCTCAAAGGTCACCTAGTCTGACTCATACCTGACCAAGACTCCTATGTCTGAAGGATGCTAATGAGGAGGAACCCACGACCTCCCTCCCTGGTGGTCTTCACACAGACCGGACAACCCCTGGTGAACGACAGTAGAGAGAGAATTCTTGGTCAGCAGTAGCTTGCACTAGGGGGCCTCTGAGGCCCCTTCTTGCCCTGGGCTTCTATGATTCTGTCAGAACCCTGGGAGGGGACTAGGGGAGCCCCCAACATGAGGCCATGAGAGTGTGAAGGTGGGCATGGATGGCCTAGCAGTCCATTCATCCTCCAGCCTCTCCTGACACTGCCTCCGCCCTCCCCCCCCCAGCCTACATTGGCAATGCTGACATGATCCAACCAGACCTGACCCCCCTGCAGCCCAGCCTGGACGACTTCATGGACATTTCAGGTGAGGGGGGCCAGGAGAGCTGGAGCCAGGCCCAAGGCCGGGAACCACCGTGGGGGAGGGGGATGTCCTGCAGAATGACCATGGCTGCAGCAAAGGGCCCTCACTGGGGCCCTAAAGGTGTCTGCATATATCTCTCCTGAGCCTCCAGTGGCTTCATGAAAGAGAAGCTCCAAACCTGTCGTGTGAAGGTGTGACAAGTCAGTGTTGTTCACTGCAAGGAATGGGGGTTTAATGCTGGGGATGAAGGTTCAGTACTACGGACAGTCCAGTGTCAAGGAGGGAGTTAGAGTCAGGGATGGGCTAGGACTTCATTGATAGGTATGGGGTCTAAGTATTGGGGATGGGCCCAGTGCCAGGGCTGAGGATGGGGGCCCAGTACTAGGGCTGAGGATGGCGGCTCAGGGCTGAGGATGAGGACTTGGTGCTAGGGATGAGGATAGGAGCTTAGTGCTAGGAATGAGGGCTCAGGGCTGAGGGTGAGGGTTTGGCACTAGGGCTGAGGATGGCAGCTCAGGGCTGAGGATGGGGGCCCAGTGATAGGGATGAGGGCTCAGGGCTGAGGATGAGGGTTTGGTGCTAGGGCTGAGGAGGGGGGCCCAGTGCCAAGGATGAGGGCTCAGGGCTGAGGATGGGGGGCTCTGTGTTAAGGCTGGGGGCCCAAGGCTGGAGATACAGGCTCACTGCAAGTGATAGGGGCCCAGCTTCAGACAGGGCAGTGTAGTGCTAAGGGTGAGAGCTCAATGTTGTGAATGGTTCAGTGCTAGAGATAAAGGTTCAGTACCAGGGATGGAGATTCAGTGTTAGGGAGAGGGGTTCAGTATCAGGGATGGGAACTCAGTGTCAGAAATAAAGATTTAGGGTTGGGAATGGGGGCTCAGTGTGGGGATAGGACATCAATGCCCTGGATAGGAACTTGGTGCTCAAGACTGGGGCCCGTTACAAGGGAGTAGAGCTCAGAAGGAGAGCACAGTCTGGACACAAGAGGAATTAGTCTAAATCTGAGATGGAAAAACCCTCTCTCTCTCTCAAGTCAGAGCCTCGGCTCCCTAGAGTCCATAGCACAGGGGAAGGGGGCTGGTTTGAGAGCTGAGATAGGGGTTGGTGCCCCCACCGCTCCCCCACAGGTTTCTTAGGACTGCCAATCAAGAGACAGAGGCCAATGGGGACCTGGGAATGAGGAACCACCCATGCCTCCATGCCTGCCTGGCCCAGCCATGGGGAGAGGGGAGGTGGCTGCCTCAGGCAGAAGTGGACATGGCTGGGCTTGGGGAGCAAGCTGGCCCTGCTTGGGGCCAACCCTGGCTGGGGATGGACACCCGAACGTCAGGTAGGAAAAGGCAGCCTGTAAATAGTGCTAGTCCAGACTTGTGGTCATGTCAGGTAAGGAGAGAAAAGGGGAGATCACTCAACTCTGGGCAGCCATTAGAGAGAGGAGGCCAGGTCAGAAGAGCCTGAACTGAAGACATGTGAAGTCATGCTAGGGGCAGCCTCCATATGGGCTTGGACTTGGTTAAGTACCCAAAGGTGAAGGCGCTTGTGGTATTGGGCTAGGGATGGTGTTGGGGACTTTGGTGACCTGCACATTACCTCAATTCAAAGCAGTTTTCAGTTTCTGCCTTTGGACTGGTAAACGAAATGATAGTTATTAGGGGCTTAGTGCTGGGCAGGTGGGTTCATTGTTGGAGAAGGGACTTAATGAAAGAGATGAAGGCTCAGGGACAGGGAGGATGGCTCAGTGTCCAGGGATGGGAGTCAGTATCCAGGGAAGGAGATGAGCATTCACTAGCAGGGAAAAGGGCTCAGTGTCCA
>NW_020954546.1:12655611-12655676 GCF_900497805.2 Vombatus ursinus | reverse complement strand
TGGAGCTCAGAGGAGGGGATGAGGGCTCGATATCCAGGGAAGGAGATGAGCATTCACTAGCAGGG
>NW_020954546.1:12653678-12655460 GCF_900497805.2 Vombatus ursinus | reverse complement strand
TTCAGTGTCCAGGGATGAGGCTCAGAGAAGGGGATGAGGGCTCACTGACAGGGAGGATGGTTCAGTGTCTGGGGATACTGGAGGTTCAATGCTGGAAATAGGGAGCTCAGGCTTGAGGATTGAGGCTTAGTGTCAGGGTGGGGACTCAGTGCCAGAAAACGAGGCTCTGGTGTCAAGGATTTCATTAAATTCTACAGGCATTTATTAAACCCCTACTGTGTACCAAACCCTATCCTAGGCACTGGGGAGCCAAGACAGAAAGGAAAGATTCCCTGCCCTCAAGGAGCTTATATTCTCCTGGGTAGACATGACCTGTACACAGCTAAGTAAACCCCAGGTCATTTTGTCAAGGAGGGCAAGGGAGACACTAATAGCACTACCAGGACAGGCCTCGTGCAGGGAGAGGGAAGCCCCTGAGCTGAGGCTCTAATGGAACCAGGGGTCCTTAGGGGCAGCAGGGAAGAGAGGGGACCAACCGAAGCAAAGGAACAGGACCTCTGCACGGGGACAGAAAATCCACCGATTTGACCAGAATGTAGAGGGTGAGGAGCAGGAATGTGCGAAACTAAGCCAGAAATCGAAGCTGAGGACAGCGCGCCTGGCAGACAGAATCTGTCCTTTACTGGGGGCTTCCTGAGCAGGGAGTGATGTGGTCTGATCTGTGCTTTAGGAACATCTTGGGCAGCTGTGTGGAGGCTGGATTAGAGGGAGGAGGCTTAAGGAAGGGAGACAGATAAGAAGAGATTGCAGCCATTAATACTGCACAATTAGATGGGGCCTCAGTGCCGTGTGTGGGGAGAGAGTGCCCGGGATGAGGGCTCAGTGTCATATATGAGGCTCCGCTGCCGGAGATGGAGACTTGACTGTCAGGGATGGGGGCTTGGGGTTATATGGTGGGGACAAAGATGGGGGCTGCATTCAGGGCACTGATGAGGTCTCAGAGACAGGGACTTGGGGATTCATTGGGTCAGGGAGAAGAGGATCGGTGCTCGGAAGAGGCATTCCAACGTTAGGGGTGAGGATTCCATTTTAGGGAGGGACTTTGTACTGGGATGGAGATAGAGGTGCAGCCCAAGGATTGGTGACTCGGTGCTAGGGATCAGCACTGGCTCGGGTTCAGTGTCAGGGATGGGAGCTCAACGCTCTCGATTCAGCATCAACAGCAGAAATGGAGGTGTGGGGCAGGACGGATTGCCAAGTGTCCGGGAAAAGTCCTGGAAGGCTCATGTATCCAGGCCTGTTCAGGCTTTGAGATCCTTTTACTTAATCCTGGCCTGGAATGAGAGGTGGGGGCTGGTCTGACCCTGGGATACCACAGCACCTTGCGAGGAAGGATAGAAGAGAAAGGGACAAGAGAATGAGTGAATCTTATTCTCATCAGATTTGGCTTAAGGAGGGAATAACATACACACTCAATCGGGAATGGAAATCTATCTTACCCTACAGGAAAATAGGAGAGAAGGGGACAAGAGAGCAGGGAGATGATAGCGGGGAGGGCAGACTGGGGGAGGGGGTAATCAGAAGCAAACACTTCTGAGGAGGGACAGAGTCAAAAGAGAGAATAGAAGAGAAAGGATAAGGCTGACCAGAAGTTCAGGTCAGAGCCTCAGGAGCAAAGTTAGGACCATGGTTCCTGGCAGCTTGAAGGAGTGGGATTCAGGTGCCATTTGTCTCTGCTTCCCCACCTTGGGGGCTTAGTCAGCTCTGGGTGAGGAGGGCAGGGGTGATTGAGTCTGGGCCAATTTCGTCCCATTGTCTACAAAGAATTGATAGACATAAACA
>NW_020954546.1:12653543-12653643 GCF_900497805.2 Vombatus ursinus | reverse complement strand
CATACGACTACCCCTAGTTATGGAACTAGGTACTAGGGTACCTGATGGCCCCTAAATCCCCAGGCACTCCTTCCTTCTTATCTGTGCCTCCCTGGGGGTG
>NW_020954546.1:12647100-12653509 GCF_900497805.2 Vombatus ursinus | reverse complement strand
GGGGGCTCCTTATACAAAGAGAAGGGGCCTAGCCCACCCCCACCTTGTCCTCCAGGGAGGAGAGGGGGAGTGAGGCTCATTCCCTCTCTCTCTCCCTCAATCCTTCTCCAGGGTTCCAGTCTCCCAACCCACAGAATACTGCAGGATTGGGCCAGGGTACCAGTAGCAGGGTCAGGGCTGGGGAAAGGTGCCGGGAAGAGGGCAGGCAGGCGGTCGGTGGCAGCTTCGGAAAGCCCTCGGGATGTGGTTAAGCCCCAGGCCGCTGCTTCCCAAAACCAGAATAGCCTTCAGCTTACACAACCAACCCCCACAGCGAAAGCTGGGGCTGTCCCTGCCCCCTTTCTGGGCTCATTCCTCCCCTTCTCTCCCTCCACCCAGCAAGTCCAGTGCTGCCCCTCCCTGTTGTTCTTTATCCTCACAGCCCAGTTCACGGCCTCCCCTCTCTCCGACCTCTCACTTCCCTTCCCTCTCCTAACCAGAATGGGTGAACCCTGCCCAGGAATGGGGGTCATGGACTGGGCAACAGGGCACCCCATGGGAGGGCCATTTCCTGGGATCTCAGCCCTCTCATTCTCCTGGGCCACCCCAGTCCACCCCACCCCAAGGTTGCTTCCCCCATGAGTGAGACAGAAACTCTCCCAGTTTCACAATCGCCTGTAAAAACACAGCCACCCACCCTCACACCAGAAACCTTCACCCTGACTGGCTTACTGGGGGCAACAAGACCCCTTCTCCCTCTCCAAGGCCTGCTAGCTTGGAGTGTGGCAGAGAGAGTCGCCAGGGAAAGAGAAGGGCTAGAGCGGGCCCCAGTTGTGAGGGAACTCGGGGACACTCAGGGATGCCACAGGCCCCCTGACCAGCCTGGCCTGCCTTTGATTTACAGATTTCTTCACCAACCACCGGCCCCCGTCAACACCTGTGAGCTTCCCAGAGCCCCCCAGCTTTAGCCCCATGGCTGACCCTCTGTTTAGTGGCGGGTTCCTGACACCAGAATCCCCTGCCACCCCGCCAGGAGTGCCCCTCCTCCTGGGCAGCCGCTTACAGGTGAGTGTTAGTTCCCACCTCCTCTCCAGCAATCCCCCCCCCACAACATCTCAGTCTTTAATGTCTTGATACTCAAGACTTGTTCATTCAGTTAAGTGGCCCAGTGGGGGCAGGAAGACCTGAGTTCAAATCTGGCCTCAGGCACTTCCTAGCTATGTGATCCTGGGCAAGTCACTTCACCTCTGTCTTCCTCAGTTTACCCATCTGTAAAGTGGTGACTCCCTCCCAGAGCGGTTGTGAGGATCAGATGAGATCACAATTGTAAAGCACTTAGCCCAGTGCCTGACACATAGGAAGCACTATAGAAATGTTTGCTCTTCTTATCGATTATTATCATTATTCATGTAGCCTACAAGCCCCATCCTTGGCTAGACCATTGGGGAGCCAGGAGGAGACCCACGCTCCAGTCCTGAGGAGCTCACAGTCTGAGAAGAAAAGACTTCCCCACGTTATCAATCATATGAAACAATTAAATAAGATACACTATAAAAAAGACAGTCCCTAGGTGGTCCAGACAGTGCTGGAGGAAGTCAAATACCATCCTCACAAGCTGGGGCAATCCCAGAAGGCTTCCTGGCGTGGTGGAACTTGAACTGAGCCTTGAAGGATGGCATGATATGGATAGGGAGAGATTTAAAGAAGGGAGGTATTCCAGGAAGTGGGAAGAGTGTGAGCAAGGTTATGGAGGCTGGAATCAGCAAGGCATGTCTGGGGAACAGAAGTCAAACTCATTTGTGGAGTGCTCAGCTATTTACAAAGCATCTTTTCTCAACACAATCCTATTAGGTCAGTGGTTCTGGGA
This sequence comes from Vombatus ursinus, assembly GCF_900497805.2. NCBI lineage: Eukaryota > Metazoa > Chordata > Mammalia > Diprotodontia > Vombatidae > Vombatus > Vombatus ursinus. The sequence goes on along the minus strand of NW_020954546.1, from coordinate 12,651,663 downwards.
TCATCATTCCCATGTTGCAGATGAGGATACTGAGGTCTGAGGGGATCAATGATTTGCCCAGGGTCATAAAGCCAGGAAATCAGAGCCAAATCTTGACAATGAGGAAAAAGTGGGCTGCAGAGGGCTTAGAATGTCAGGCCACCGAAGCTTGGAGCACTGCAGGAATATGGGCAGCCACCCGACCCACTGTTCTTCACACACGGTGCTCTATCTCCCATCACCATGCCTTTGCAATTGCTGTCCCCTATGCCTGTAATGCCCTCCCTCTCCAAATTCTCGGCTTCCTTCAAGACTGAGCTCAAGGGGCAGCTACATGGCTGGCGCAGTGGATAGAGCACCAGCCCTCGAGTCAGGAGGACTTGAGTTCAAATCCAGCCTCAGACACTTGACATTTACTAGCAGTGTGACGCTGGGCAAGTCACTTAATCCCATTGCCTAGGCCAAAAAAAAAAAAACCAAAACAAACAAAAATAAAAAACTGAGCTCAAGCCCCACCTTCTGCTGAAGGTCCTTCTTCCAGCTCTTCTGTATGTATCTGCCCTAGACTTAGAGGTGTACATGTCATCTCCCCCTTGGGAATGTAAGCTTCTTGAGGGCAGGCACTGTTTGTGCTTCTTTTTTTTATGTCTAACACTTAGCACTTAATAAATGCATGTTCCTCTCGCCCCTTCCCTTGGACACAAGAGACGAGACAAGAAACAACTTTGGGAGTTGTTACATTATAGGCAAGAGGTTATGAGGGTCTCAACAAGGGTGATGGCCGTGGTAATGGGAAGGAGAGGACTCAGTCATTCAGCAAGCATCTATTAATCACCTCCTATGTGCCAGGCATGGTGTGAGGTCCTAGGGGTATGAAGACAAAAAATGAAACTTTCTCAGAGAACTTCCATTCTGTCAGCTCGGGGCAGCAAAGTGTAATGGAGAGTCACACGGTGCTGGCCTCACTATCAGCGAGAACTGGGTTCAAATCCCATCTCAGACACTTATCTGGGCCATCCTGGGCAAATCATTTCATCTCTCTGAGCCTTGTTTTCCTCCTCTGTAAAATGAAGGGGTTGGACCGGACAGCCTCTGAGGTCCGTTCCATCTCTAAAGCCATGCTCCTGTGATCCCAAGTCACTCTGAGCCTCAGTTTACTCATCCATAGAGCTCTTGTTCATTCCTGACCCTGGTACTTCCATAGCCCTTCCTCTCTGACCTGTGCTCAGGACCAGTGACACCACCTCCTTCCCACTTTGCACTTTGACCGTTCCTTTGTCTTACTGGGCTGTTATCTATTTTGTAAACCCATAGGATCCGTCCTTCCCTACTCAGAGACTGCAGCTGTCCCCAGGGCCAGGAGCCTGTCCTCCCCGTTGGTGACATCCCTCAGAAGGTCATTAGCCTGGGGGTTTCCAAAGGGCAGAATTGTGTCTCCTTCTTCTTTCCCTTCATTGTGCCCAGCATGGAGCTCTCCAGGAAAGTTGCTCATGAGTGCAAGAGCATTGTGCGGAAGAGGGCTCACTTAGCTACTAAGCTTTCTGTCCATCTTTCAGGCCCGGAGCAGCTGCTCTGGACCCCCGGACTCACCTGCTTTCCTGAGCCCTGACTTCCTCCTGCCAGAAGACCCCAAGGCCAAATCCCCCCAGTCCCTCCTCCATTTCCCTACTCCCACCAAGGTGCCGGGCCTGGAGCCCTGTCCCTCTACTCCCTTCTCCCCTCTGGCCCCTTCCCCTCTCCTGATGCAAGAGGACTCCCTATACCCACCCAGGTTTCCTTTCCCTAACACAGCACCCCCTTCAGCAGTCTCCCCACTCCCCACCCCCACAAACTTCCCACCCACCCACCCCAATACTGGCCCCTCCCCATCCCCTTTCCCCCTGGAGCTCCTTCCTTCAGGATACCCAGAGCCCTGCTGTGGGCCCCAATTTGCCATGCCCCGCCCACGGCTCAAAAGCAAGCCTCCAACACCGGTCCCTCGTGTTCGAAGGCCCAGCCCCCCAGCCTTGGCTGGGGGGTCCAACCCCTGTCTTACACAGCTGCTCACTGCTGGTAAGGGGGGGGTCTGGGAAAATCGGAGAGAGGAAGTAGCAGGGATGGGGGCAAGAAGTAAAGTTGATGGAAAGGGAGTTGGAAAAGTGGAGGAGCTAGAAGGGGCAGGGACCCCAACTTGGGAGCCCTGAGTGAGCTGTTGAAGGGATGCAGAGGGAAAAGGCTGGAGGATTCAGCTGGGGTAGGAGCTGTGGGGAGGGGGGACAATCAGGAGCAGAAGGAAGAGGGGGATGAGCCACCCCAAGGGTTAGTTCTGGCTGCTTGGGGCAGAGAAAGCTGCCCTGAGCCGAGCCCAGCGGACCCTGGTGAGAGAGTGAAGACAGGTGAGGCCGGGGGCAGTGAGGAGGGCGGCAGTGAGGCAGGGGGCAGTGAGGAGGGCAGCAGTGAGGCAGGGAGCAGTGAGGAGGGCGGCAGCGATGAGGGGGCAGTGAGGAGGGGGCAGTGAGGAGGGCGGCAGCGAGGAGGGCGGCAGCGAGAAGGGCGGCAGCGAGGAGGGCGGCAGCGAGGAGGGGACAGTGAGGAGGGCAGCAGTGAGGCAGGGGGCAGTGAGGCAGGGGGCAGTGAGGAGGGCGGCAGTGAGGCAGGGGGCAGTGAGGAGGGGGCAGTGAGGAGGGCAGCAGTGAGGCAGGGGGCAGTGAGGAGGGCAGCAGTGAGGCAGGGGGCAGTGAGGAGGGCGGCAGTGAGGCAGGGGGCAGTGAGGAGGGCAGCAGTGAGGAGGGGGCAGTGAGGCAGGGGGCAGTGAAGAGGGCGGCAGTGAGGAGAGCCCTGGACAGGGGCTGGCCGGGATCTCTCACACCTGGCTGCTTGTCCTCCTCTTCAGCCAAACCAGAACAAATACTAGAAGCACCGCTCCCCTCGAGCACTGCTCTCAGGCCTTCTGGATCCCCGGTAAGAGCGGCCCCGGGGGGCCCGGCTGCCCAGCCAGACAGAGGGGGAGAGTCCATGCAAGTGCATGAAGGGGTTCTCTTCCCTCCTCCTCATCTGTCTTCCAGAAGCCAGGACCTCCTGATTTCCCCTGTGTCTTCTACTCCCCACCTGTGGCTCAGTCCCAGCCTCAACCCACCCTGACCCCTGTAACACTGGCTCCTCCTGGACCCTTACTGGTACCCAAAGCAGAGCGGCTTTCACCTCCAGCACCTGGTGAGGATGAGTAGAGGGGATGAGGTTGGTGCCAAGGGAAGGAAAAAGAGTATAGTTACTGAATGAATGAATCACTGAATGGATGAACGAATGAATAAATGAAAAAGCATTTAGTAAGCACTTACTCCGTGCTAGGCACTGTGCTAAGTGCTGGAGATCCAAATAGAAAAAGCAAGTTGGCCTGCCCTCAAGGAGCTTACATTCTAAGAGGGAAACAGCACATATAGGGAAGTAGTGGCCAGGGAGGGTCAGGGAAATCATAGATATAGTAAGGAAAGAATGTAGGAGATGGGGATGGAAAGAAGCAACAGAGTGAGGGTCTATATCCAGATGCTGAGACTTGTAATAATACTCTGAGCATGGCTGTCTTCTGTCTCCATTGTAGGGAATGAGCGGCGTCTGTCTGGGGAGCTGCCCCCCATGCCTGGCCCAGTGGGGCTGGGCACGCGGATCTCTCCCCCACAGCCCACTTTGGGCAGAGGACGCCTGGACAACAACAAGGTGGGCCTACCTCCCCCTCCTGCCCGCCTTTCCCTTTCCCAGGCCTCCTCTCTCCAGACACCCTCCCATTAGCCCTGGCCCATCTCCTACAGACAGAGAACCGACGCATCACTCATATCTCGGCGGAGCAGAAGCGACGTTTCAACATCAAACTGGGATTTGACACTCTGCATGGGCTGGTGAGCACACTCAGTGCCCAGCCCAGTCTTAAGGTGAGTGAGTCCCCCACAGTGGGTAGTGCCCAACCTGGACACCCCAAGGAGGAAATGGCGGCCTAGGGAAATGGTCTTTTCAAGGTCACTCAGGGAGTAAGTGTCAGAGGTGGTGAGATTAGATCTTAGATCCTCTAATGCCAGAACCAAGTTTCTTTCCACCTAACCATTCTGCCTCTAATCTGCTGCCATGCCTGATTGTTTCTTCCTCCCAAATGCTGCTCACACCTCCCTCATACTTGGCATTAGTGTTGCCATGATCCTAGTGGAAATCTTCGTTATCTCTAAGCTGGCCTACCGTAATAGCCTCCTAGCTGTTCTCCCTGCCTCTGTGCCTCCCATCTCCCTCCCATCCATCCATCCATTCATCCATCCATCTATCCATCCATCCATCCATCCATCCATCCATCCTTCCTTCCTTCATCTATACATCCATCTATCCATCTATTCATCCTTCCTTCCTTCACCTATACATCCATCCATCCATCCATCCTTCCTTCCATCCATCCATCCATCCTTCCTTCCTTCCTTCATCTATACATCCATCTATCCATCTATTCATCCTTCCTTCCTTCACCTATACATCCATCCATCCATCCATCCGTCCGTCCATCCATCCATCCTTCCTTCCATCCATCCATCCATCCTTCCTTCCTTCCATCCATTCATCTATCCATCC
>NW_020954546.1:12646956-12647021 GCF_900497805.2 Vombatus ursinus | reverse complement strand
TTCCATCCATCCATCCTTCCTTCCTGCAGGCTGCAGGCATCTTTAATCTTTGCTGTGCACCTGCT
>NW_020954546.1:12633221-12646907 GCF_900497805.2 Vombatus ursinus | reverse complement strand
AAATTTCTAATTGGAATCATAGTTGTATACATAACACTTCCCCCAGGTCAACCATTGAAAAATTCCATGAAGGCAGAGATGGTCATCTTCAATTTTTGTATGCCCAATGCCAGCATAGTACCTTGCACACAAGATGTGCTTAATAAATGTTTATTTTATTGCAATGAGAAGAGGTGAGCCTCCTCCCCCAGGATTCCCCATGCTCCTAAGAGTTACCCCGATTGCCTGTTCCTCTGGCCCCACCCCCCAGGTGAGCAAGGCCACAACTCTGCAGAAGACAGCAGAATACATTGTGATGCTGCAGCAGGAGCGGGCGGCCATGCAGGAAGAGGCCCAGCACCTGCGGGACCAGATCGAGGAGCTCAACACCGCCATCAAGTAGGGAGACTGGCAACTCATTGGCCGGGGTGGGGAGGGAAGCTGGGAAGGATGGGGTAGGTCATGAAGTTGCCCCTATGCCCAGCCAGATGCCCCAGGGTGCTGCCCTAACCCTGTCTCTCCCCTCGGGGCCTGCAGCCTCTGCCAACAGCAGCTGCCTGCCACGGGCGTGCCCATCACTCACCAGCGCTTCGACCAGATGAGGGATATGTTTGATGACTATGTCCGGGCTCGTACCCTGCACAACTGGAAATTCTGGGTTGTATCCTTCTCTAAGCAGAAAGAACACATCGTCCAGAGGGCTCTAGGGAAGTGACCCACAGCCAGCCTCCGGGACATGGAGGGGAGGAATGCTTGGTCATTACTGGTCCAAACTGATGGCTTCATCCAAGGGCCTGTGTAGAAGCATGTAGAGGGGCATGGGGCTCAGGCATTCTTGGTGGCATTGACCCTTCAGCGTCACTTGAAGCCTAACTCTGCCCCTAATCTATTAAGTTATTTATTAATTATTCCATTGCTTAGGACAATACCTGACACATATTAGGTGTTTGGTAGATGTATGTTGACTTAGTTGACTCAAATAATTACTACACGCCAGGTACTGGGACTAATAAAAATAGCTAGTACTTATGTAATGCTGTAAGGTTTATTAAGCATTTAACATACAGGGTGACTCAAAAATCTTAATGCAGTTTAGCCTAAAACTATTCTAAGATTTTTGGGTCACCCTCTATGTTATCTCATTTAGTCTTCACAAAACCCTGGGAGGTAGATGCTACTATCATCCCCATTTTACAGATGAGGAAATTGAAGCAGACAAAGATTAAGTGATTTGTCCAGGGTCACACATCTGCTGAGTGTCTGAGGCAGAATTCAAACTCAGGTCTTCCTGATTCTCAAGGGCATCACCCTCTTCCCTATGTTCCCTAACTGCCTTTGATACAAAAAGGAATGTGGAATAAGGCCCCCCCATCCTCATGCACCACCCTCTCCTCCTAAGCCTGGGCCCCCAAAGATATGATAGAAACGGATGCCCTGGTTGGTCGGTGTCTCTTTCTCCACCCTACTTTTTGCATTCTGATTTAACACCTGTTAGTCTGTCCCCTCCCATTCCCCATCATCATTATTTCATATTTCAAATGCCAAGTGTTTTGCAAACCTTAAAACACCATATAAATTTTATCTATTGTTAGTATTATTATAAGCCTTAAAGCACTATAAAATATGCGCTATGATGAACATCTGTAAACTTAGCTGTAATTCAATTCAATTATGCAAGCATTTATTAAGCACTTACTATGTGCCAGGCACTATGAACAAAATGACAAATCCCTGCTGTCATGGAGCTTACCGAATGCAGGGAGGGAGGCCCCCTTTCCTGTCTATTTCTCTTCAGGGAGAGTCCTTGGGGGACCCTTGACTGTGGGTCCTAATAATGGGACAGGATCACAGGGGAGAGAGCTGGTTAAGAGGCCTAGGAACAGGAAGACCCGAGATTCTGGGTCTGTTAGCTTACACGTAGGCTGGAGGGGAAAGAGACAGAGAGGGAATCCTGTCCAGGATGCATCTTCCTTGACCCACTGGGCTGCCAGTTCAGCATCCTTATCCGGCCTTTATTTGAGTCCTTCAACGGGATGGTGTCCACAGCAAGTCTACACAGCTTACGCCAGACTTCACTGGCCTGGCTGGACCAGTACTGTTCTCTGCCTGCCCTGCGCCCTAGTATGTCATCCCCCTCTACCACCGCCAGCCAGCCAGCCAGCCAGCCAGCCAGCCAGTCAGCCTTCCTTCCTCCCCACGTCCACTCCCTTCATCCCACCTACCACACTCTTTCATAACCCTCCATCTATCATGGTCCTTTACCCTATCAGTGAGGTAAAAGGGGTATGGTGGAGGGCAAGATTCCAGGACTCGAGACCCTTGGTCTTAAGAAATCCCATGCCCTCCTACTTCTGACACAAACCAATGACCCAGAACCACCCTCTTTCCACCCTCCACACCCAGCCCTACTCATCCTCCCACCCCCACAGGCAAGATGGGCACAAATGATCTCATGGGTGGCTGTCTCCCTCTCTTACCAGCGGTCCTGAGCTCCCTCCGCCAGCTGAGCACCTCTACCTGCATCCTGACCGACCCCGCCAGTGTCCCTGAGCAGGCTGCTCGAGCCGTCACAAAGGGCAACCTCAGTAACCCCTCCTAGGGGCCTGGCGACTAGCCTGGCATGACCTCCACTGTACACCTCCACCCTCAACAACTTGGGATTTCCCCCCACCCCACCCGGTGCTTCTCATCTGGGTGTGGGATCTAGAATCCTTCTGTCAGAGCGTGGGGCAGGTATACCCAGGATCATACCATAATAGCTGCTCCAGCCTTGACAGGGGAAGTAGACGCCAGGAAGAAAGAGGGCTTTAGGGGACAGGAAGCACAGAGATAATCAGACCCCTTGTCTGGCCTCATGCCCTGTTCCCCTACCCACTATGGTAGGTATTGTATCCATGATACAATGGCCACCAGCCATGCAAAAATTACAAGTGGGCGTCCTGCCAAGATGTCACTGGTATATCTCACTGTTCTCCCCTCAATCTTCCCCTTTTTCCCACCCCTCACCACCCCCATACCTCATTTCAGCCCCTAAATAAGAATCATCCCAGGGAAAGAGGTGAAGGTTTATTTGTATTGGTGGGGAGGGAGGTGGGGAATCCGGTATCATGAGCCTTTAGCTGCCACCAAGCAGCTGGGCGGACCTTGCCTCCCTAGGCTAGAAAGCTGGAGGGAGCCCTGGCCACCACAAACTACCATCTTCTGTCCCAGTCTCTACTCCAAGTAGGGCCAATGGAAAGGTGAATGATGGGAAGGCAAAGGTTACTCCCTCATTTTACCTCTGAAGCACAGTTCTATGCCAGGGGAAAAACAGGACTTCAAGTCAGACACCCTGGGTTCCATCACAGTTCTGCTATGAACTTGCCTTCTGAGCCTCAGTTTCTTCTGCTGTAAGATGAGGGTGCTGGATTAGATGATGTCCTAGATGCGGTTATCTAGGCTGGGAGCTGAGGGAGTTTGGGAGAAGCAGGGAACAGAAAGAAGAGCATGGACTTGGGGAGGGCCCCCAGGACTCCAAAAGGAGGAGTGAGGACTAGGTATAGAGGGCCATCTAAAACTCACACACGCTCTTCCCTTCCCTCCCCTCCTACTCCAGTCAGGCCTCCAGTCCCAGGATGGACAAGGACTTCCTTCTTTCCTTGTGCCCTCCCCCCTGGTTCTCTAAATCTAAAGTGAGACCATCTCTGCACGTCCAGGAGAGAGATCCCCCAGCGAAGGTCACAGGGGCCTCCCCTGCTGCCTAAGCTGGCAGTCATCGTCAATGGACTCACTGCTCCCTGCGGCCAAGGGCCAGAAGCCTAATACCAGGGGGATTGGGCTGAGGAGACAAAGCCGGGAGAGCACGGCCCAGACGAGGCTCCTGGTCACCAGAAGAGCAGCGGGCATAACAGGCATCTTTCTGGTGTGTGTGGATTTTCTGAAGAATTCTTGTCAAATAAAAAGAGAGAGAATCTGCCAACGCCTCGCTTGGCCTCCTCTTATTCAACAGTGGGTCAAGTGAAGGCTCCGATTCCCCAAGGTTGTTTAAGGCTGGCTGAACCACCCGAGCTTTCAGGAACCTTTTGTCTTCCCACAAAATCTATGTATTTTTTATTTTAATTTAAATATGCCCTCTTGGTGCCTTCTGTCTTTACATCCTAGTTATTTCATCCTCTTCCCTAGAATGAACCCCGCCCTTGTCTGCTCTCTGAAGCAAAGCAAGGTCAGGCCTGGCCTTGTAAGACCGCCTGGATACCCCAGCAGCTGCCAGTTTTTCTTTTTAGGGAAGTTGGTATGACCTAGTAGGCAGATCATGCAAGCACTGGACCTAGAAGCAGGAAAAAATGGGTGCAAATCCTGCCTTAGGCACTAGCTGGACAGTCAACAAGTACCTTGAGCAAGTCACCTAATCTCGTTGGGCCTCAATTTCCTCATCTGTAAAGTCAGAGAGTAGGACTAAATGCCCTCTAAGGTCTTTTCCAGCTCTAGGTTGATGATCTTACCTCTTGACGATGAAAAAAATAAGCAAGAACACTGATACAGTAACCTCGTCTGACAATGTATATAATAGTCTGTCCTAGGAATAGCCCACCTCACTACTCTGAAGGAGTAGGCGTGTTTCATTATCTGTCCTCTGGGCCGTTTACCAGTTTTCTAATTCTTCAGAATTTAATTTTACAGGGGCAGCTTGGTGGCACAGTGGATAGAGCACCGGCCCTGAAGTCAGGAGGACCTGAGTTCAAATCCGACCTCAGACCAAACACTTGACACTTACTAGCTCTGTGACCCTGGGCAAGTCACTTAACCCCAATTTTCTAAAAAAAAAAAAAGCATTTAACTTTACAGAATCATTTTCCCCCAACTTTCTCCATGTACCATCACAGCAAACTGAAACAAGATCTGGCATAGATGGATGGATGCATAGATAGGTAGTTGGACAGATAGATGAATAGATATAAAGATAGATAGATAGGTAGCACATTTTTAAGGACATACTATGTACCAGGCACTGTACTAAGGGCTGCGGATACAAATACATGTAAACAAGATAGTCCCTGCCCTCAAGGACCTTACATTCTAATGGGAAAAGACACATATAGCAGTGCTGGGAATGGATGGGCTATGGGGGTGGGAGCGGGAGTAAGGGGGGGTCCTGTGTTAAATGGTGATCTCAGGGTGAGAGTCACCAGTAAGGAGAGGAGAGCCCCAAGGCAGAAGTTTCCCATGATGGCAATGTAGCAGGGGAGGAGGAGGTGGGTGTCTGGGAAAGTCAAAGTCATAATAGTAGGAAAGGTTCTGTCAAGCTGGAAAGGCTAAGATAAAGAATGGTTTCTGAAATGTCAAGTGAGTCTGGGAATCCTGGGTTGGGGAGGGCAGAGGAGGGTGTATTCTACTCGCTGCCAGGTTATACTTGCCACCAGGCAGTTTTCATCACACTCCTCACGTTATCACATACACGTTATCACAGGCTTCCTATTACTAAGCCTGTTCTTCTATACTTTATATTAGTCATACACACACACACACACACCCCAGCATCAGATCTGCAGGTTTTGTCATCTGCAAATTTGATAACCACATCATTTCTACCTGCATCCGAGTGGTCAGTACAAATGTTGAACAGAACAGGACCACAGTCAGGTCCCATGAGTTTGCTAGGGATCTGTTCCTTGCTAATCTGGGTCAGTGAGTCCCAATCTCTTGTCCACGTGAATTTCTTGGAAACTGCCAAATGCCTTAGTGAAATCTGGTACACGGCATCTATGACATTCTCCCCCTATATTTGTGTTGTCATTCTGTCCCCGAAAAACCAGATGACGTTTTGCTGACGTTACTTGTTCTTAACAAACGAGTTGTCATAATTGCCTCTTTTTCTTCCTTTGTACTCACCACCTAACTCCCTAATAATAAATTCTAGAATTTTGCCAGGAAACAAAGTCAATCTTATTGGTCTGGAGTTTGAAGAATCCACCTTCTCTTTTTTTAAAAATCAGGACAACATTTATCCATGTCCAGTTTTTTTCATAGGTCAAAACACCTGATGTGTATGTAGGGCAGCTGGGTGGCACAGTGGATAGAGTGCCAGGGCTGGAGGGAGGAAGACTCATCTTCCTATGTTCAAATCCAGCCTCAGACACTTACTAGCTGTGTGACCCTGGGCAAGTCACTTCACCCTAGTGGCCTCAGTTTCCTCATCTATAAAATGAGTTGGAGAAGGAAATGGCAAACCAATCAGGCATCTTTGCCAAGAAAACCCCAAATGGGGTCATGAAGAGTTGGACACAACTGAACAAAAACAAAATGTAGGTTTTAAAGTTTGAGATGCATTTTGCATGTCATATCTCATTGATATTCAAAATAACCCTGCAGGTAGATGTTATTATTTTCCCCATTTGATAGATGAGAAAACTGAGGCTGAGAGGCTGTGACATTCTCAGAGATGACTAAGTGATTAGGATGAGATTCAAACTCAAGTTTTCCTGATTCTAAATCAGTTCCCCATCCACTATGCTGCAATGTCCAATGATCAGACATCAGTTCAGCAATCACATTTCCAAGGGTTTTGGGGTTTTTTTTGGCACCCTGAGATAGTGTTCTGGGTCAAGTTATTTGAATTTACTGGGTTCCTTTTTTATCCTCTCCCTTAACTTGGCTTTCAGTTACCTTTTCAACATCCAATCAGATATCGTTCTATCCTCAAAACGTCTTTTTGGGGGTGCCCTCATTTCCGTGGCCATCAGCTTGGTACAGACTCCATCACATCACACCTGGACCACTGCAATAGCTTCCCAAGCAATCTTCCCACTTTTAGTCCCTCCCTTTCCATTCCACCTGTGCACCCCTGCCAGAATAATTTTGGCGAAGCATCCATTTTATAATCACTGCTCCTCTGCCCCAAACCAATCAACAAGTGTCTACTGCCCCAGTCAAGTTGCCTGTGGGTGAGGGAAATGCCAGCTTCCCGAGAAGGGCAGAGTAGAAGGAAGTGAAAGTCGCCCTGCTTGCTTTCAGGGTTCCTCCCTCAGAACTTGCTGTCTGTCCTTGGAGGGAGCCCTTCTGAAGCAAAGGGGTGACTCTACTTGGTAAAGCCTGAGAGTGCAGGAGGCAGAAGATGGGAATGGACATGACTCTATCTGGAAACCCCGACCCTATTCTCAGTGCCTGGTCTGCTGACTGCTAGGACCTTGAAAGTTCTCGGTTCAGCTTCTGCCCCCACATCTCTACCAGAGGAGATGTAGGATCAACGCTGGCCCTGGGAGGGAACTGGCAACAAAGAATGAAAGTCTTTGTAACTAGGCTAGCCAAAGGGTCTGAAGGGGTCCTCTTCCTCCCAGCCAAGCCTGTTACCCAATGGCAAGGCAACTGAGAGCTCACATTTCGATAGTCTTTTAAGGTCAACAACACTTACAAGGTTACTATTGCCATTATCTACATCACCCAGTCAACCAACAAGCACATATTCACAAAGTTCCTACTGTGTGCTCTAGGGATACAAAGAATGAAACAATCCCTACTCTCAAAGATCTTATGTTCTAAGAGTGGGGCTTTTTTCAACCCACAGCTACTGAGACCTGAAAAGGAAAAGAAGGACGGATCATGCTTAGCAGGTCAGCACAATGGGCTGGAGGCTGCATTTGATACCTAAGGATTTTTGATTCCCAGCTCTGCCACTTGATACCGGTATAACCTTGGGCAATTCATCTAACCTCTCTGGGCCTCAACTTTCTCATTTGTAAAATGAGGGGGTGACACAAGACTGTTTCTAAGGTACCTTTTATCTCCTAAGAATGATGTAGAGTGTTTGGCAGAACCAGGAAAACACTATACACAATAACTACAGTAATGTAGACTAAAATAACATAATCTTTGGAACTGAAACTATAATGGCCAAGCTTGGCCCCAAGGTAGAGCAAAGAGAATTCACCTCTGCCCTTCCTTGTAGAGGTGGGAGGGAGGTGAGAAGGGAGAGGAAGGGGAGACAAGGAAAGGAGCAAGAAGAGAATAAGCATTTATATAGTGCCTGCTGTGTGCCAGGCACTATGCTTAAGTGTTTTGTTTTGTTTTACAAATATTGAGATAGGAGACAATGACTGGAGAACACTGCATAAAATAATGGACTTCGGTGATACACTGGTTCATTTTTGCTGAACTCTTTTTTTTGGGGGGGTTCCCCTTTTATTCTTTGTTGTAAGTATAATGAGAACAACCTGTGTATAGGGGTTACACAAGAGATGGCTTTCGGGGAAGGGAAGGAAGAGGGATATATTAGGAAATACAGGTAACACAAAAATGAAAGATTTCAATTGTTAGTGAGTCATTCAGTCGTGTCTGACTCTTCATGATCCCATGGACAATAGCACACCAGGCCCTTCTGTCCTCCATTATCTCTTGCAGTCTGTCCAAGTTCACGTCCGTTGTTTCCATGACATCTATCCATGTCATCCTCTGCTGCCCCTTTTCCTTTTGCCTTCACTCTTTCCCAACAGCAGGTTGTTTTTAAAATGTAAGGGGGTGGGGGGAGGAACCATCCCAATGAACTCCATGGTCTTACAAGACTTGAGCTTTGGTCTGGGAATTTGTAAATCGTCTTTAGCCATCCCTGCTGACAGTTTGTCTAAAGGACAAAGACACTTCATCAAGTCCCAGAAAATGGCGCTGCCTTGAGATCAGTTGGTTGGTTTGCACGGGTCTCTCGGCACCTTTTAGAGGACTGATTTTAGTGACTGTGGCTACCCTAAGATGACTGCATTAGCCAGGACCCTACGGAGAGCAGAACCAGGGAGCTGGTACTCCCTGTTTGCACAGACCATAGTTCAGCATAGTAAACCTGGGTTTTCGGAGTGCAGACACAGAGGTTTCTTCCTTATCCCCCCAGGGACAGTGAGTGGTTGCCTTGGGCCAGAAGTCAATGGAAGTTACATGTACTTGCCCACAGCTTTCTCACCCATTCAGCTCCCAAGAAGGGTCCCTGAGAGTGGACATCCAGCCTAAGAGACAACAGGAGCTAAGACAGTGGTGAAATATCCTGGAGAAGCACATGAGAACTGCCTGTCTTCATCTACATGGTCATGGAAAATGTTCCTGAACCCCAGACTCCTGCGTATACTTTAAATTTCCTAGGCAGGAAAGTCCTAGAATCTAGCCTTCTGGCAGAGAAGGAGTATTTCTTTAGCAGTACAAGTTTTGGGGTTGCCTTGAGAGTTGCTGGAAGTTCAACAATTCAGAAAACCAATCATCAAGGGAAAGAGTAGAGAGTTTCTAGGCAATATTCCTCTTAGAGAGAGAATACTGTCCATGTTGCCCCAAAGGTAGAGGAGCAGTAAGGTACTTAAAGCCACTATATGGAGAATCAGAAGACCTTTACTTTGCTTCCCACTATTACCATGGATGATTTGGACAGTGCAGGTTTAATGGTTCCTATCCAGCAGCTTCAAAGAAAATTTACCTTCCAATAGGGAGTCTAAACCTCAGGGGAGCATTACAAGAAATCTGACAGGAAGTATATAGGTTCCGATGAAAAAGAAGGATTTTACTAGAATATCAGGTTATTGTCCCATTGGCAACCCCAAATTCAGTTCTCCTCCAAGTAGAGCTACTATGAGAGCTTTATGCATCTTCTGTATTTATTTGTGCACTCCTGTGAGTCCTTTGAACTGTCTGCATTTTCTATGGGGTAAATAAAGGCAGCCCTCTATAAGATATGCATTTGTTACCTCGAACACTGATATAGGCAATGGGGTCTCTGTTACTCACATTTTTGGAAACCTAGACATAAGCTATACAATGAGAAAACTCCACAGAGAAAACTCTGTGAGGAAATAACAAGTCAAACCAAAGATGCCAACTTCTGAGGAAAGATCTCTGAGATCAGACATTGCTATCATCATCATCATCATAGCTAGCATTTATATAGCACATACTATGTGCCAGGCACTCTGATAAATGATTTACAAATATTATCTCATTTGATCCTCACAACAATCCTGGAAGGTATATGCTAATATTATCTCTATTTTACAGTTGAGGAAATTAAGGCAGAGGTTAAGTGACTTTCCCAAGGTCAAAAAGCTAATGTCTGAGGCTGGATTTGAACTCAGGACTTCTTGACTAGGAACAGCACTCTATCAACTGTATCACTCAGCTGCCTTGATCCTTGAAAACTCAGAATCTGAGGCATCCAGGTCCACAGGCTACACAAAGATAAAAAATTTTAAATTTTTTAATTCAAAAAAGTAAAAGATGAAAGGTTTTTTGCACAACAAGAAGCAACATTTCTAAAATAAAAGAAAGGTTTAGGGAGAAATGCTTGCATTATATGCATCAGAACCTATGAGGAAATGATGCCTATCTATAATGACTATAATATACAATCCTAAATGGAGCAAAGGGCAAAGGCCATGAACAGATGATTTATCAAAGAGCAAATACAAAGTGGGAACAATCACATGAAAAAATAATGAAAATCCTTAATAATTTGCATAAATGCAAATCCAGATAACCTTAAGATCCCATTTAACACCCACTAAGATGGCAAAAATAACAAAATTCAATATTGGTGATAAAATTGAATCAAGAAGGGGCAGAATTCAGATAGACCTAGAAGCAGATACAGAACAAAAGCATTTTGTAAATGTGTTTATTACTTTGGGGAGTTCTATCTCATTAAATGCTAAGGCTTTTCTGTGGAATGCTACTCCCTGTACTCATAGAATTAGAGCTCCAGAGTTGGAAGGCACCCTAGATGCCATCTGGTCCAACTCTTCATTTTATAGACGTGGAAATTGAGTTGAGAAAAGTTAAGTGACTTGCCCAAATATACACAGGAAGTTAGTGTAAGAGGTAGGATCAGATAGATCCTCCATCCTCTGGTTCCAGAGCCAGTGCTCTCCAATGTACCACACTGCTTTGGATATTTATTTGTTTTTATTGACAGTTAAACTCTTAATGAGAGAGACAGGAGACAGAGACACACACATGCTCCAGTAACCTGACAATTCTTATTTGTGTGACTGTGGTCAGGTCATTTAAACCTCTTTGGAGAGTGGTTTCCTCCCTTTTCCTCAGTTGTATGACCCTGGACAAGTCACTTAAGCCCTGTTTGCCTCAGTTCCTCATCTGTAAAATAGGGACACACTGGAGAAGGAAATGGCAAACTACTCCAGTGTCTTTGCCAAGAAAAGCCGGTGGACAAAGTCCATGGGGTCACATAGAGCCAGGCACGACTGATCAACAACTGTATACCTTATTTGCTTTCCTCACCTGCCCTCTCACAATGGATTTCACAGGGTTGTTGTGAGGAAAGCATCTTGCAAAACTTATAATGCTCTGACCACGGACTCACTCACTCCTCAGTCCTTTAACTGTCCCCAAAGTCACCAATAATCACTGCATTGCCAGGTCTGATGGTCTTTCCCAGATACTATTCTCTGTGTTTCTTTAACGCCTTTGTTCTTAACTATCTGACCACTCCTTCTCAGGCTTATTTGTTGGCTTATCATCTGTATCCTTTGAACAAAAATCCTGGTCCCTTTCTGCATTTAATTTCTTTTTTTTTTTTTTTTTTTGCTAGGCAATAGGGTTAAGTGACTTGCCCAGGGTCACACAGCTGGTCCCTTTCTCTTCTCTCTCTTGGTGACTATGTCAGCTCCCATAGGTCTAATTATCACCTCCGTGCAGCTGACTCTATATATCCCACCCTAGACTTTTACCTGAGCTCCGGCTGCATATCACTAGCTGTCTATTAGATATTTTGAACTGGATGTCCCCTGAATCTCCAGTTCTTTTTTTTTTCCTCAATATTTTTTCCAATTATATGCAAAAAATTTTAATGTTCACTTTTTAAAATTTTGAGTTCCAAATTCCCTTCCTCTCCCCATCCAACTGAGAAAGCAAGCAATTTGATATAGGTTATGCATGTGTAGTCATACAAAATGTATTTCCATATAAGTCATGCTGTGAAAGAAAACATAGATAAAAAAAAGAAAGTAAAAAATACTATTCTTTGATCTGCATTCAGATTCCATCAGTTCTTTCTCCAGCATTTTTCAGCATGAGTCCTTCAGAACCTCTTGGATCATTGTATTGCTGACAGCATCTAAGTCATTCACAGTCAATCATCATACAATATTGCTGTTACCGTGTTCTAGTTCTGCTCACTTCACTTTTCATCCATTCATATAAATCTTTCCAGGCTTTTCTGAAGGCATCCTTCTCATCATTTCTTATAGCACAATAATATTCCATCACAATCATATACCACAATTTGTTCAGCCATTCCCCAGTTGATAGGCATCCCCTTAATTTCCAATTCTTTGCCACCACAAAAGGAACTATTTACATAAATATACATTTATATATGTATATTTATTTATATTTATAAATATTTTTGTACGTGTGAGTCCTTTTCCTTATTTTTCCCAAATCTCCGGTTCTTAAGAGTCTGCTTTCCTTTGTCTTTTGTCTTTTGTCTTTTAATATAAATGTGGTTAGCCATTGCATTGCTGATTTATGTGTTTTATTACCCAAATGCAACAGAGAAAAACAACGGGGAAAATGTCTGGGAGAAAGAGAGAGAGAAACAGAGTTTATAATTGCAATATCTATTCACCATGACAGTTTTCCTGGCTAGGGGCTCAGAGTTTTAGAAAGAGAATTGTTGATTTCATTTTACAACTTTCCAGAGTGAAAAAGAAACCCACCCACAGATCTGTCTGGGTAAATGAGTCATCAGCTCTGGTGAGGAGGAGGCGGTGATGAACCGGGACTGGTATGAGGACGAGCTTTGGCCATTCTTTCTTCTCACTGACTTCCCACAACCGGTGTTAGAGGAAAACAAATCCGCCAGAGGAGTGGGCTGAGGCTACAAAGAAAGTCGTAGCTGAGAGGAAGAACCAGGCCTGACCCATAGACAGAAGCGAGCTACTGTGAGGGAGTAACCAACCTCTTCCTAGCCCAGTACTGCACCACATTCACAGCACTGACTGCTAGACGTATTCGTACACAGGTTGTTCCTGCCCTGAGAGGACAGGGACTGTTTGATTCTTTGTATACTCAGCCCCCTTGCACAGTACTAGGCACATAGTAGATATTTAATAAATGTTTGTTGATTTCACTTCCAGTTACAGCCACAGAGAAGCTCAGCATTCCCACATAAGCTCCAGAAAATACATGAAAAGCACCCCAGAGAGATTAATCCAAAAAAAAAAGTTTTTAAAAAGCAGAAGTGAGCTCCTGCATCGACCACAGCACAAAAAGACACAGCACAAGCAGCTGGCGGCGACAGGTGGAGAGGTCTCACCAGGACAGCCAGGATGAGCCCAGGGAATCAGAGAAGCAGCAAAGGCAGGGAAAGGGGTCACTCTGGGCCCCCTCCCCAGGCCAGAAGCAGGCGGAGGCTCTGAAAGAAGGAGCCCCACCGGCGAAGTCAGCGGAGTCCTAACGAGCCAGCGCATGCGCTGAAGCTAGTGCTCGGAACAAGCGAGGCATAAACCGGGGCCAGCTCCAGTTGTCAGGCGCCTGAAGCCCAGTCCCAGCCGTGGCTCATCAGAGTAGAACAGGGGATGGCGCCAGCCTCAACGTGGCACTGCACGAGAAGACAGCAGCGAGCTGCACACTCTTGCGAGCCCCGGGAGCCACTGAAGGAGGCAGGGTCCACAGAGAGCCTGGCTGAGTTCTGGGAGGGCCGTGCAGGAGGCCCAACCCCAATCTGTGGTCCAACATCTCAGCAGA
>NW_020954546.1:12626509-12633173 GCF_900497805.2 Vombatus ursinus | reverse complement strand
GGACAGAACCAACTCCCATTTAAAGGTCACACAAAGTAAAAGAGAACATCGGTGAAGACCGGAACCCAGGAGAAGACCAGAACCCACGGGAAGACCGAAAAGGAAGGCGGGGATGGAGACAGAGGCCGAGGTCTGTGCCATGTCTCGCCCCATGTGAACGGGCAGAGGCAGCAGCACCCCGCCACGCTCCCTGACAAAACAGAGGAAGGGGGCGGAAGGGGTCGGAAAGAAGCACAGTGACAGAGCTGAAATGAAGGGCTAGAGCAGATCTTATTGTGTTTCAGGAAAACTCCAAAAAGAAAGCAGGGGCAGCGATCATGACCTCAGACAAAGCAACAGTGAAAAACAGATATGTTTAAAAGAGCTAAGCAAGGACATCACATTATGTTCGCTGTCGTTAGACAACGAAACATCGATACATAATATGTACGTACCAAATGACATAGCATCTAAGCACATAAGGCAGCTAGGGGGACCCACGGTGCACAGAGCACAGGGCCTGGAGTCAGGAAGACTTAGGTTCAAATCTTGCCTCAGACACTAGCTGTGTGGCCCTGGGAAAGTCACTTAACCGCTGCCTGCCTCAGTTTCCTCATCTGTAAAATGGGAATAATTATAGCACCTACTTCCCAAGGTTGTTTACACGGATCAAAAGGTATAATAAATGTAAAGCTCCTAGCACATAATAAGCACTATATAAATGTTGGCTATTGTTGTTATTATTACTTGAAGAAAAAGTTAATAGAATTACAAGGAAAAAGACAGCAATATTATAAAAGCTTTTGTTGTTCAGGCATGTGTGACTCCATTTGGGTTTTCTTGGCAGAAATATGGAGTGGTTTGCCATTTCCTTCTCCAGCTCATTTTACAGATGAGGAAACTGAGGCAAATAGGCTTAAGTGACTTGCCCAGGGTCACAAAGCTACTAACTGTCTGAAGCCAGATTTGAACCCAGGAAGATGAGTCTATCTATAATCCAGTCCGGAAAGACTCTATCCACTGAACCAGTTAGTTTCCCCATTATAAAAGTTAGGGACCTCAATGTACCCCTTTTAGATCTAGACAAATCTAACAAAAATATAAATAAGAAATAAATTAAGGGCCAGAATAGCATTATAGAAGTTGGATATGATAAACTTCCAGTGATTAGTAAAGAGGAATAAAACAGACTGTATGTGTGTATATGTATGTATACACATGTCTATCAGCTATGCATGAAACCTTTATGAAAACAAACAAACCTGACCCTTTGTTAGGCATATAATAAATGCCAAAAGCAATAATATTAAATTCATCCTTTACTAACCATAATCAAATAAAAATTACAATCTATAAAAGGCATCATAAGAAAGTATCAAGATTTAAATAGACTAAATAATTTAATCTTAAGAAATTGATGAATCAAAGAAAAAATCATAGAAATAATACATAATTTCATAAAACGATAACAATAAGATTTCATACCAAGATTTATGGGATACAGTCAAAGTAGTACTTATATGTCTTTCTACATACTTTCAATAATGAAAGAATGAACAGATCAGTGAATTGGGTATGCAAATAAAAGACTAAAAAAGTAACAATCAAAAAATCTATCTAAACATGCAAAAAATTCTGAAAATCAAAAAAGAAATAAAGTAGTAAAAAAAACCCTATTGAAGTAAGTACAACTTGGATTTTAAAAAAACTTATAAAATAGATACGTTATTAACTACTTTGTTTAAAAAAAAAAAAACCAAATTGCCAACATGAAAAATGAAAGAAAAAGAAAGTTATTAGAACTGTTTATCCAATTATATGCCAACAAAAATAAGTGAAATGAATGAATATCTACAAAAAATATAAAATACTCAGATTATCAGAAGATCATTTAAACAAGTCTTAGAAAAAGAAATTAAACTCCCATAAATGAATTCCAAAGGAGAAAAAAAAAGACAAGATTGACTTATGAGTGAATTCTATCAGTGAAAGAATAATTAACTTCTTCAATTTTACATAAATTGTTTGCAGAAATAGGCAAATACGGAAACTTGCCAAATTCTTTCTTTGAGACAAATACGGTCCTGATTCTTAAACCAGGAAGAAATAAGTCAGGGAAAGAAAACAATAGATCAATATCTCTAATAAATATCAATGCAAAAATACTGAATACAATTTTAGCAAAGTTACAATAACATATTAAAAAGGTTACACTATGAACAAATTGGGTTAATACCAGAAATGCAGGGTTGCTTCAATGTTAGGAAAACCATAAACATAATAGATCACATAAATAATTTAAAATTGTTAAAATACTTTATTTTAATCATTGATTATATCAATAGATGCTGAAAAATATTCTGAGAAAATATTTTCCTCTTTTTTGTAACTAACACTAACAAGCACAACAATAATTTCACCTTTTCTTAATATGGTGAATAGTATCTATCTCAAACCATGAGCAACCATCATTTATAAAACACTAGAGACCATTCTAGTAAGATCTGGGTAAAGTAAGATCATCCATTGTCACATTATTATTCTATACAGGTTTCTAGAAATGCCAGCTATAGCAATAAGACAAGAAAAAAGAAATTGAGGAGAAAAGCATAGGCAAAGAATAAATAAAAGTATAGCTTTTGCAAAGGATATAATGATTTTCTTAGAAAAACAATGATTCAACTTTTAGAAAATAGAAACACTTAACAACATTAGTAAAGTAGCAGGGTATAAAAATAAACTCACAAAAAGTCATTAGCCTTTCTGTACATTACCAAGAAACCCAGCAGAAAAAAATAAAACCTAAAGAAGAGCCCGTCAATTGGTAATGGCCGAACAAATTGCGGTATGTCAATGTGATAGAATACTAATATATTTTAAGAAATGACAAAAGGGACAGTTTCAGAGAAACCTGGAGAGACCTGTATGAACTGATGCAGAATTAGGTGAGCAGAACCAGGAGAACAATTTATACAATTTTTTTAGGGGCAGCTCAGTGATGCAGTGGATAGAGGGCTGGAATTGAAATCAGAAAGACAAATCTTGCGTTAGACCCTACTAGCCGGGCCTTGAACAAGTCACTTATCCTCTGAGCTTCAATTTCCTCATCTGTAAAATTGGGATAACAAGAGTACCTACCTTACAGGGTTGTGAGGATTAAATGAAATAATATTTATAAAGTGCTTTGTAAACCTTAAAGCATTATATAAATGCTAACTGCTATTAGCAACAACATTATAAAGACAATTTGGAAAGATTTAAGAATTCTGATCAATGGAATGACCAACCATGATTCCAGAGGACCCATGATAAACTCTGCTTGCCTATGCATATTTGTTACTTTTCAAAGCAGGTAGCAGGAAGAAAAAAAATGTATATTAATTTAAGAATTAAACTAAAATTTTTTAAGCAGCAGAAAGAAACAAGAATTATAGGATTAAAAAAAACTGCAGAAATAAAGGAAGACTCAACTGGAGAATTAATCGTTCATGGTCAGGCCATGCTAATATAATTAAAATGACAATACTACTCAAATTAATTTATAGATTCATTGTTATACCATATTACAAAAGGATTCCTTTGTAGAACTAGACAAAACTATAACAAAAATTCATTTTGAGAAACAAAAGGTAAAGAATCTCAAAGGAAATAATGAAAAAAGTGGGAAGGAAGGGGGCATAGCAGAACCAAATCTCAAAGTACACTACAAAATATCAAATGATCAAAATGGTCCTGGTTAAAAATAAAAAAGCTGGCCAGTGGAACAGATTAGGTACACAAGATCCAGAAGTAATTGAATACAATAACATAGTTACTGTTCAATAAACCCAGGAACACAAACTACTAGGCTCCTAAGACCTCTCTATTTGACAAAAGCTGCTGGGAAAATTAGAAAGCAATCTGAGAAAAATTAGACTTAGATCAACATCTCATACCATATACTAAAAAAAGTAATACAACTGACAATTGGAGGAAAGTAGCAAGGTATAAAATAAACCCACAGAAATCATCGGCCTTATTCCCTTTCGCTTCTCAAGACTGATGATGAAGCATGCTTCCCGTCTCTTGGAGAGTGGTTAGACAGGTGCAGAATGAAGCATGCATTTTCAAACATAACCATTACAACACAAATTTGTCTTGTTTGACTGTACTTCTGCTACAAGGGTACAAGGGAGGACTTTCGAGGGCGGATGGAGGGAGGCAAGGGAGAGTGAAGGAGAAAATGGGAGGGGTAGTAATAGTGATGCAAAAAAAGAGAGAGAGAGAGAATGAACAATTTAAAAATACACAAAAGGAAGTTCAGAAAGAGACACAGGCAAGCAGGGGAATGTTGGCACTACCATATTAAAGTGAATACAATGAGGAAGCTGACAGAGGGTCCACTCCTGGGAGCATGTGTAGGTGACTCATGGCAGTATTTGATCAGCCTGGTTCTGAAAGGTCATGACATCTTGGAACGGATAGGCTCCACTCTTAACTTCAGAATGTTTCCATATTGCTTACTCCATGTCAAATAAAAGTCCTTTGGATTGGTTTCTGAGTCTTAATGCAGAAACTCGCCATTTTTGTTTTCTGCATGCCGTGAGGTTTAGGTAGGGTTCCTGGAGCGCCAAGTGAAGGTGGATCAGTGGAGGTGGTGGGGGTGCCCTTCTTCCCCTGGATCAGTCAATGAAATAATGGCCTCTCAGATTATCCTACTGATAGGTTTGTTATGGAAGAGACACATCACAGACAGCCAAAGGGGGAGCTTAAAAGAAATTGGCAATTCAGACTGGACCTCACTAACAGACTTGTATAGGGTCCCTTTGGATCTGGTTCTCAGTACTGAAGCTTCAGGAAACCAGTTTCATCAGTTGTAGAGGGGTAACCAGGCAATGAGCAATTCTCTCATGTTAATTATACCCATAAGAGAACAATGAACCAGATGGCCAATTTATTTATAATGGGAGAAAGACCAGATAGGATATTAGTATCATGGATCAAGCTGGAATGACCATAAATCCTTTCATGTGCATACAGAATCACTGGTCCAGTGCTGGGAGAGAGACCTCAGAGGTCATCTAATTCAACCTCATTTTACAGAACAGGAAACAGAGGCCCAGGAAGATGGTGATTTGTTCAAAGTCACAGTCATCCACAGAAGCAGGATTTGAATCTGGGTCCTTTGACTTCCCCAATTATGGCTCTGCCTCTTACTACGTAATCTTGGCCAAGGTATTTAGCTTCTGGGCCTTTCTTTAGCTATCAAATGAAGAGACTAGATTGAATGGCCCGTAAAGGCCCTTCCAACTTTAAATCCAATGGCTCTAGCGGGTGGGTCTCTAAGGACACCAGCACAACTTGTATGACAACATGCAAGCCACATAAACTCTCCAAGTCTCAGCTTATCTCTAAAATGGGGACAATACATTACCTACCTCCCAGGTCTGTTGTGAGGAAAGAACTTTGTAAACCTCAAAGTCCCATATACAGACGAGGTATAATGATCATGTTTGGGATTATTTTAGACCCCAAGATTTCTTTGCAAACATAGAAAGGCTAATATTGATAGAGCACTTGAAAGTTGAATGCATGTGTGTGTTTGACAAGCTTTACATGTTATCTCACTGTCCTAGCACAATCATGACATAATGTGTTGTTCAGTTGTATCCAACTCTTCATGACCCCTTTTGGAATTTTCTTGGCAGAAATGCCGGTGTGGTTTGTCATTTCCTTTTCCAAGCTTATTTTACAGATGAAGAAACTAAAGAAAACAAAGTTAAATGACTGGCCCAGTATCACAGTTAGTGCAAGGCCACATGTGAACTCAGGTCTTCCTGACTCTGGGCCCGGTGCTCTATCCACTGCACCACCTAACTGCATAGGGGACTGATTACTGCAGACATAATTTCTCCATCTTGCAAATGAGGAAACTGAAGCTCAGGAGGCGAAATGTACAGTCCATAGTGTTACAAGCAAAAGTGTCAAAGGTAACATTTGAACCCAGGTCTTCCTAACCCCAAGCCCAAAGCTTTTTCCACGTTACCATGTAGGAGAGTTGTACGGGGAAGCTAGGTGGCGCAGTGGATACAGCACCAGGCCTGGAGTCAAGAAGACCTGAGTTCAAATATAACCTCAGATACTTACTAGCTGTGTAACCCTGAGCAAGTCACTTAACTCTATTTGGCTCAGTTTCCTCATCTGTAAAATGAACTACAGAACAAAATGGCAAACCACTCCAGTATCTCCGCCAAGATAATCTCAAATGGGGTCACAGAGTTGGATACAACTGAAATGACTAAACAACCACCACCTGTGCTTAAAAGATATTTCCTTCTTGGCTAGAGTGTCCTGGTCAATCACCATTCTCCACTTATGGGGGAAAATGTCATTGTTCACTAGAGCCCCCTCTCCCCTGGATAGTGCTAGATAAAAAACGGCAGATTCTTCCTCTAGACTCCACGCAAAGTCTCCAATGTTTTCTTAAATATATCATTCCTGGGATGAGCGTTTCTCTGCATCACTTCTCCCTCTGTATCCACAACACACACTCCAGTGGATCATTAGCCACCTCCATTTGGGCATTCCTAGCAACAATGCAGACTTGAAGCCCTCCGTGCCACTCGTGCTCCTGGGCAAAGGATGCTTTCCAGGAAGGTGTGCCACACCCAACTTGCCAAGATGCCAGTGGAGCATGTAATTGTCT
>NW_020954546.1:12624659-12626457 GCF_900497805.2 Vombatus ursinus | reverse complement strand
CGCCACACAACCAGTGCATCCCTTTTGAGCATACATTTCTTGGATGATATCTGTTGCGGTTTGAGAGGTTGAGACCCCTCAAAGACTGATGTACAAGATGGGGTGTTCTGGAATGAATTCACAGACTGAGGCATTCTTTAAGTCAAGTTGGCAAAAAGTTTATTGTTACGCTTTTCAGCAGGCAAGGATTCTTAAGGAAACTGCAACCTTAGAGTGGTACAGTTAAAGTTTATATAGGATAAAATACAATAAAATATGTACCAAATATGCTAACTAGGTGATTCAGGGTGGGATTAGGGAGTGGTTAAGGAGTGGTCAGTTCTTAAAGGAACATGCCCTTCTTGAACCTACTGCAAGCAGGCATTTTACCCAGAGTTCACTAGGAAAAGCCCACATGGGGGGCCACGTGGAGGTGTGGTTTTAGGCCCGCTACATCACTAAGTTAACTATAGTTCAGGGGTAACTGAGAGTTGTCCAGTCTGCCACCAGTCAATGTCTTGTTTGACAAGATAGACGTAGAGAGTATACATATGTCTTAGTTCTAGAATACATATAAGGAGGAGTCTAGGGTGTAGATAATGAGGTAGGGTGATAGTATAGACAGTCCAGTGGGTAAGAATATCTTTACGACCCAGTGCAAAGCCAGTTTAAACTAATAATTCCTTCAGGTACTGTTTGTAACTGCACCAGGAAAAGAAATAAGGGTCTTACTGGGGCCCACTCATGAGTAATTGCTAGGCACAGTGTCCTTGGGCTGAGGAGAAACTGCCAGGGATAGTGTTTCTGAGGCTAGGGAGAAATTGGGGTCCAAGCAAAAGCACCCAAACACAAGCACCCAAGCACCCCGTCACATCCTTTCCACCACTTCTCCCGTGTAATCACTGAATTCCAGTGCGTTGCTGCCTATTCATGTCCACCATGACCCTCTCCATTGCCCTCTGAATGATCCCCAACTTCACCACTTTAGCAACTGTCTGGTTCCATGATTAGCAATGTCCCCAAAATATTTGTTTGGAAAGACTGGCCTTGTGGATGGAAGAATGGCTGAATGAATTGTGATACAGAAATGTAATGGAGTATTATTATTAGAAAGAACATATAAGAATTCCGAGAAACCTGGGAAAACATCAGTAAATTGAGAGAAATAAGCATAAAAAGGAAAACAATGCACACAATCGCTACAGTAACGCAAACTGAAAGGCACTCTCGTTCCCCTCCAGAAAAATGAAACTGAACATTTCCTAATTGTAATCATCAAGCTCAGCCCAGAAGAGGTAAGAAAATAAATTGCCTTCCCTTCTCTGGAAGGTGGGAGCCCAGGGATGTGGAATATTAGATTTACTGCAAGGCTCGGTTTATCATTGGTTGTTTTGCTGCCTTTTTCCTCTTTCATTTATTCATCTTTTGCACAAAATATGGCTTGAAAGATGGGGGAGGGATATATCTAAAATGAAGGCCACCTGAAGACAAAAAGGTCCGTAAGATTTTAAAAATGCAAATAATCTAACAAAAAGACAGTTCTTTCTTACAGAGAGAAACAGTAATTTAAAAAAAAATAAACTGCAATTTCTCACAGACAACCTGGACCAGTCAGCTGCTCCAGTTCAACGTCAGCCTGCAATTAGGCCCAAAGCCCATTGGTGGAAAGCAACGTCCCGCCCCTTGCACGGGCTTCTCCGCCAATGAGAAGGAAGTCCAGCCAGTGGACCGTGGGGCTGCAGCTGCGCAGGCTCTCGGTCCTACTCCCAGTCTGGACAGCAAGTAATTCTTAACCCCTGACAGGGACGGACAGGGACGG
>NW_020954546.1:12620481-12624621 GCF_900497805.2 Vombatus ursinus | reverse complement strand
ACAGGGACAGCTAGGGGGCACCATAGTGCACAGGTCTTCGGGCGGGGAGTCCCGAAGTTCAAATTCTACCGCAGACACTAGCTGTGTGAATCTGGGCAAGTCACTTAACCCTGTTGGCCTCAGTTTCCTCATCTGTAAAATGAGCTGGAGAAGGAAATGGCAAACCGCTCCAGTACCTCTGCCAAGAATAGCCCACATGGGGTCACGGAGAGCCGGACTCTCGGTCACTCAGTAAACACTTATTAAGCGCCTACCATGTGCAGTTCCCCATTTATGACTCCGGGCCTTGATTGAAAAGCTGGGGGGTAAGGGGAAAGGCTGCTGATCTTCCAGGCCACCTCGTTTGAGAGAAGGGGGAGGGTGTTATCCAAGGTCACAGGGTCACGGAGGGGGGTTCAGGCCTGGCCCCACCAGCATGGGAGCTCCCCCGGGGGTGGGAAAGTGTGTCTTTTGGCCTTCTTTTGTGTCCCCAGCGCTTAGCACAGTCACTGGCACCCGGCGGGGGATGTAACGCCCGACTGAAAGTGGGACAGTGACTGGCTCAAGGTCACACAGCCCTAAAGGGTAACGCCCTAACACTTAGAGGACTTGGGTTTAGATCGTGGTCAGGCCCTCTCCCGGGCCTCAGTGTCCCTTTTTCATACAGGAGGAGCACACATGGCGCCCTTCCCCCACAGGCTAACGTCCAGTCTGCTCAGCCCCTGATGTGGACCCACACCCGCGCCTGCGCCCTGCTGCAACCGACGAGCGCGCCCCCGCGGCGGACGTGCTCGTGCCCGCGCCCGGCCCCGCCCCGGCCGCGCCGCCAGGACCCTCCCCCTCCCCCCATCGAGGTGGCAGCAGCAACGGGAAGATGGAGGTAACGGAGCTGCTAGTGGTGTTGCTGCTGTTCACTTTGTTGGCCCTGCTGATAGTGGCGCTCGCAGCGCAGGGCCGGAGACGCTGGAACGAGGAGTCCGGCGACCCCCAGGACGGTAAGCGCCGGAATTCCGAGGCGGTTTAACCGACGGCGCGGCCTAAATGTTGCTGTGGAGGATCTCACGAGCTGTGCGCGGAGGCTACGGGTGCCGTGAGGGGCGAGGGGGCGGTGGCCGGGCGAAGCTACGGGTGCCGGGAGGGGGGGTGGTGGTGGTTGCGAAGCTACGGGTGCCGGGAGGGGGGATGGCTGGGAGAAGCTACGGGTGCCGGGAGGAGGGGGGGGGAAAGGAGACCGGAAGAAAGTACGGGTGCCGTGAGGGGCGGGGGTTGTGTGGCTGCCGGGAGAAGCTACAGGTGCCGGGAGGGGCGGAGAGCGGGTGAAGCAACGGGTGCCGGGAGGGGACAGGAATTCTCTGTGCGGGTGGGGCGACGTCAAAGACCGCGGAGATGGGAAGGAGCCTGGAAAGACACGTGGCACCCGGTGCGAGCAGAACCCTATGGTGGGGGCGGGGCCGACTGGGCTTTCCCCTCCCCCTCGAGGAAACTTCATTCTTCTCACAGGAACCCAACTCTGCCTCTAACTTCCCGGGCCTCAGTTTCCCTACCTGTAAGATAAAGGTTAACGTCCGTCCAGCCCCTGTGAACAAGATCAATCAACCAGTCCTTGAAAAAGCTATTCGCAAACGCTCAATGCTGTGCTCTGGGGCCAAAGCGGCCCCTGCCCTCAGGGAGCTGCCATTCTAATGTGTTTCTGGTGCTTTACTTAGAGGCCGGGTAGACTGGGGTAAGCCTGCTGCTGCAGGGGGCCCTTGGGAGAAAATAGAGGTTCCTAGAGGCCAAGATGGAGAGAGTGTGGGCAGTGGCCGGAGGCTGGACCTCCGCCCCCCCCAGACGGGACCACGTGGTGTTTTGTTTTAAAATAAGACTGTGCTGGTGATGTCTTGTTTTCACATCCCGTGAACTCCTTCCTGTGTTCTTCCCCACGCGTCCCAAAGAGTCATCTTTTAATAAGGAATTTTTAAGGAGGAACACCCTGAAAAAGCCCGACCCTGTGTGTAACCCCACCCCCGCCGCCCCTTGCCTCCAGAAGCGGGCAGGGTCCTCATGCCTCTGCTTAGGCCGACTCGCTTGGCAGCACTCAGCTTCAGCCGCTTCTTTGCTGTGTGTGTTGTTGGCCTGTTTCTGCTTGTTTCGCCTTGCATCAGCTCTTGTAAGGCTTCTCGTACTCCTCCCAATTGAGCGCAAGCGATTCGGGGCAGGGCGGAAGGCCGGGGCGATTGAGGAAAAAAGCATCCTGTTGCCGGGGCTGCTTGAATGTGGTTTTTAGGGATACTAGGGATTCTGAGAGGTAGAGGGAGGGTATTCCAGGTGTGGGGGGGAGATAAGAGTGTCCTGCGTGAGGAACTAAGCTTGTTTGTTGGTCAGTGATTTTTTAGTGGTGTTCAACTCTCAGTGACCCATTTGGGGTTTTCTTGGCCAAGATGCTGGAGTGGTTTGCCATTTCTTTTTCCAGCTCAATTTACAGATGAGGAAACTGAGGCAAATTGGGTGAAGTGACTTGCCCAGGATTATACAGTTAGTAGGTGTCTGAGGCTGGATTTGAACTCAGTCTTCTTGACTCCAAGCCCGGTACTCTAGCCACCGTGCCACCTAGCTGTCCAAAGTCCTGTTCAGCTATACCATAAGGTCCAGGGGAGTACTTTCTAATACGGTTGAAAACATAAGTTGAGGCCAGGTTGCAGAAGGCTCCAGATACCCCAAAGATAATTTTATATTTGACCACAGAGGTAGCGTGGAGCCACTGAGTTTAACGTAGGGGCTGGGAGCAACGTAGCCGTGCCTGGCTGCCTGTGCTTTGGGAAGGTCACTTTGCCAGCTTTGTTCAAATAGAGGAGAGAGAGGCCGGTTAGAAAGAAGCCTTTGCAGTAGTCTGAACAGTACTGACTGTTTGAATGGAGAGAAGAGGATGGATGTGGAAGATGTGGGGAAACGAATGGCCTGGTGTGGTGGACTGAGAATGACACTAAGGCTGGAACCTGGGTCTTTGATTTGACAGACCAGAACACTGTGGCCCTCTCTTGGAGGTGGGCCTCTGCCACCTCCGGCAGAGGTGTCTTAGAAAGCTACTGGGAGCTCCCAGGGTGTGCCCAGCTCTGGGTTAAGGACCGAGACTTCTCTCTTACAGAGCAGAAAACCAATGGAGTTTTCTTCCATAAAAGCCAAGCTCACAGGAAACAAAAGCAACGATACCATAAGGAAAAGCCTCATCAGCACATTTTTGTTCACGCTCTCCTGGCTGCTGCGTTGAAGGTAATCAGCCTCTTCCTTCCCATGAACAACCATGTACATACAGACATCTCTGCATCCCAGGACTTAACATCTCAGAGGTGTCACAANTGCTC
Organism: Vombatus ursinus; assembly: GCF_900497805.2. Taxonomy (NCBI): domain Eukaryota; kingdom Metazoa; phylum Chordata; class Mammalia; order Diprotodontia; family Vombatidae; genus Vombatus; species Vombatus ursinus. Next base: position 12,621,301 of record NW_020954546.1, on the reverse strand, counting down.
TCCTGGCTGCTGCGTTGAAGGTAATCAGCCTCTTCCTTCCCATGCACAACCATGTACATACAGACATCTCTGCATCCCAGGACTTAACATCTCAGAGGTGTCACAAGTAGATGTCCCTCTACCTTCTTTCTCAGTCCAAACCTTTCTGGCCTGTGTCAGTAAGAAAAAACCGTAATTGGTACTGTTGCACTCCTGGGTCTCGGGGCACACGCCAGGCCATCAGATCTTGGGGGGGATGAGTGGTGGCAGGGCTCCCAGAGCTGCGTGGGAAATCTCCTGCCCAGCCCATGCTAAAACTACCCTTCTTTCTCACCCAGGGCCACAGCGGGAATGTCAGTAGCATGGACTTCAGCAACAATGGTAAATATCTGACGACCTGTGCTGATGACCGAACCATCCACATCTGGAGCACCAAGGATTTCTTGCATCGGGAACATCGAAGTCTTCGCGTTAATGTGAAATTGGACCATGCCACCTTGGTGCGCTTCAGCCCTGACTGCAGGTGGGATGGGGTGGAGCCTCAAGCCTACACAAGCACAGCTCTTGGGGCCACGTCCTTTAGGGTTTGCTCAGAGAGTGCCCCTCGCTGCCCCTTGGCACTCAGCAGAGAGGACCAGGCTGCTAGTGGGGTGTCTCTGCAAGGAGGGATGTACAGCAGTGCCCCTTTGCGTAGGGCCTCCTTTGGGCTTCTAGGGTCATCCCAGGGGTCTCCCTTTGAGAACAACAAGACCTTTCTGACTTTGGAGACTCACCCCCTGGGGTCCAGGGGGGTGAGAGAACCCAAGCCAATACCAGCCTCTGAGAAGGACCCAATGGGCAA
>NW_020954546.1:12619780-12620449 GCF_900497805.2 Vombatus ursinus | reverse complement strand
AGCCCTTGGGCAGAGATTGAGGCAAGTCTTTGTAACCTGATTGTTTCATGCCTGTCCCCAGAGCTTTGATCACCTGGCTGGCTAATGGAGACACCATCCGTGTATTCAAGATGAAAAAGAAGGATGATGGTAACAGTAGTTTCCAGCCTATGGATGATGACTTTCCTAAGAGGCACAAGGCACCAGTCATCAACATTGGCATTGCTGAGACAGGTGAGAGGTTGCCGGGACAGAGGTTCTATAAGGAGCCCACTCAGGCTGAGGTCTAGGAAAATACAGCATTGAATGAAAGAGTTATATGAACACAGTTCTCTGCATCTGAGAGCTGGAAGTGGAAGGGACCTCAGGCCACCTAGGCCAGACCTCTCCTTTTACAGATGAAGAAACTGAGGCCCTGAGAAGTTAGGTGACTTCCCCAAGATCACACAGGTTTTGTTGTCAGAGGCAAGATGGCAGTCTAGTTCCCCCAACCGTGAGGCCAGTTCTCTTTCACTGTGTTAAGTGGCCTCCTTTTCACACACACATATGCACGTATGTATATGTATAAAACAAACTTAGGTCANCCTAGTTCCCCCAACCGTGAGGCCAGTTCTCTTTCACTGTGTTAGGTGGCCTCCTTTTCACACACACATATGCACGTATGTATATGTATAAAACAAACTTAGGTCA
>NW_020954546.1:12615251-12619749 GCF_900497805.2 Vombatus ursinus | reverse complement strand
CCATAGTTTCACAGAGATATTACTGTGGGATTTTGTTTTAAGGAGTTTGTTGCAAAAGTATAGTTCCATGCTAAAGAAAAAATTTTGAAGGCTTCTAGGTCTGTTGGGACCCAGGAGGGAGAAAGGGACCTCTCTGTTCACCACAATGTCAAGGTCCCACTTTCCAAGATTCCCTTGAGCAAGGAATTGAGACCTCCCCCGACACAGTCACGGTCATGATGGCAGAAAGGAGGGAACACTGAGATATATGGAAGGGAAGAGAGTGAATGAGACAGTGCCCAGCACAGGGAGACAATGAGGAATCACCCTGCCTTCTGTCACCAGCATCTACCTGCCTGTCTCTCAGGAAAGTTCATCATGTCTGTCTCCAACGACACCACGATCATCATCTGGACCTTAAAGGGGGAAGTGCTGTCCATCATCAACACGAACCAGATGAACAACACCTACGCAGTCATCTCCCCTTGTAGCAGGTGAGGACACGGTGAGGAGCAGGGGAGCACGGAAGTGGGAAAGGGGGAGGACTGGAGAGCCTTCGGGTGCTGGAGCCAGAGCCCCAGATCCGGGACCTAGTCTTAAACCAGCCCTTGGTTCTCTGTGGCAGATTTGTGGGCTCATGTGGCTTCACTCCAGATGCTAAAGTTTGGGAAGTTTGCTTTAACAAAAATGGGCAATTCCGAGAGGTGACACGCGCCTTTGAACTGAAGGGCCATACCGCGGGTATCCACTCCTTGGCTTTCTCCAGTGACTCCTGCCGGTAAGCGGGCTCCCTCGTGGCCCCTCCCCTGACACCCACCGGCCAGCCCGGATCCCTGGGCCTGGAATCCGGTAGGCGTCGCTCTGTTTGACCCCATCTGCTTCCATCACCTCCTTAGCAGCGTGGTCAGGGCCAGAGTTGGGACCTCTTTTTCCTTGCTTTAGGATGGCGACTGTCTCCAAGGATGGGACGTGGAAGTTGTGGGCCACAGACGTAGAGTACAAGCTGCAGCAAGACCCCTACGTCCTGCTGACAGGGACGCACGGCGAGGCGGCCTCCACGCCTTGCGTCCTGGCCCTCTCTGCAGACGCCCAGGTCTTGGCTCTGGCCAGCGGCAACAACATACGCCTCTATAACACGAAGCGGGGCGAGGAGGAAGAGAGCTTTGAGAAGGTCCATGAGGATCGGGTGGCCGAGATGACCTTTGACACCACAGGTCGGTTCCTGGCTTCCTGTGGAGACAGGGTGGTGAAGGTCTTCCATAACACCACTGGGCAGAGGGCCATAGTGGAGAAGGTGCAGGGGCTCCTCAAACGGGGCCCCACTGAAACCACCCGACAGAGGCTGAATCAGCAGCTGGCCCAAGCCCAGGCGACTCTCAGAAGTCTGGGGGCCGTGAAGGTCTGAGGAAGGAAAGGCTGGACTTAGAAGGAAGCAGTGACGGAAGTGGGGTCCTTGCTGCACGTGCTCCTGCTCCCTCTCCCTTGGCCCAGGGTGGCCTTGGGGGGGGGGCATCATCCCAGGGTGTCTTTCTTGTTTTTCCCCTTTCCTCACCCCCACATCCTTCTGTCTCACTAGACATTTTTGGGACTGCAGACCAAAAGTAGCTGCCCTTCCACCAGCTAAGGCCTTGTCCCTGGGTCTCTGGAAACATTCCATATTGGTGTCTGGCACCTGGAAAAGATTTTGGGACTTTGGGCCCTACTTTTTCCTCCAAGGAAGGACCTCGGACCCCTAGACTCATTGTCTTGGCAGCTGCCTTTGGGCGTAGGTAGTAATTAACTGTGGTGCTTGTCCCTGCTGTGGGTCCAAGGGACAGATTCCAGCCAGACCTGGACAGTGTTTTAGCAGGAAAAGAAAAATGAATGGACTTGGTAGAGGGTGGAGTCAGAATGATCTTTTATCTTGTGGCAGCCCTTGGATAAGCAGGATTAGAGGTAGGCCAAAGCTGGGTTTTAGATAAGGACCAAGATTCATTGGAGGGCAGGATGGGCAGGTGTTTTATTTCCAGTAATGGAGCTGGGGCCAAGAGATGTGAAAGTTGGGTCATTATTCACCTGTGATTCTTGGCTCAGGGTAACCTGGGCAGGCCACGAAATCTTCTGTTCTGTTTTCCTCCATTTCATAGTTTGTAAGAAGAGAGGAATGATACCCACTTGTTAACTACCTCACAGAGGTGTTGTGAGGGCAGATGAGAGTGTGTCATTTTCTTCCGTTTTGGACAAAAGATGCTAAAGCTTTGAATACACTGTGTGTTGTCCTGTTTTCACTATGACCTGGTGGAAGCCAGCATTCAAATGTGCTGGCGAAATTAAATTAGAGGGGGCAAGCTAGGTGGCGCAGTGCATAGAGCTCCAGCCTTGGAGTCAGGAGGACCTGAGTTCACATCTGGCCTTAGACACTTGACACTTAACTAGCTGTGTGACCCTGGGCAAGTCACTTAACCCCGATTGCCTAACCAAAAAGCAAAAACAAAAACAACAAAAAAAAGAAATTAAATTAGGAACAATTGATTCAGGGAGCTCCCCAGGGGTTCAGAGAGGAACATGTACAGATGCCCCCGCCCCCAGGGCCTAGCAGGGGAGGCTCTGGAAACCTGGCTTCCTTGAGCTTCAATGCCAACCTCCGCCTGCTGGTTCCCAGCTCCAACTGTAGTGCCTCTCTTGGCGTCTTCACCAACTGTCTTTTCTAAATTTCCTTAAATGGTTGGAGTTTAAATCGTGCCCTTTTCTACATCCACTCCATTGAATTCCACAGGCATTGATTGGGTTATGTGCTGAGCACCGTGCTAGCTTCTGGGTATACAAAGAAAAATGAATTAGGCCCTGCCCCTAAGGAGCTCAGGCTTCAGGCTCTGCTGGGGGGGGCGGGGAGGAGGTGGGGCAGGACCAGCAGGGACCATGGGAAGGATAAAGAACCTTTTCTCTCGGGGAGGCAGGAGGTGAACACCATCGGCTGAGATGAGGAAGGGCTTTGTGGAGGAACTGGCATTCCAGCTGACCTGTGGAGGAAGAACGTTCCAAGCAGGGAGAGTCAGCCAGAGGGCAGAGACACAAGCCAGAGGTGGATGCAGAGCACAAGGAGATAGCTGGAGGGTAGAATGGGTGGATCGTGAGTGAAGTTAGGTTGGAGCCCACCTGCTGGGCTGAGGACATCAGGAGGGTCCAGTTTGGGCACCACCTCAACTAAGGGGCTTGGACCCTACCCTCGCTTCACTGCTTAGGCCCCACTTATTAGGATGGAGGCTGAAGAGGGGGAAATTGCCACAAATAGGAATTTCTTTGTATATATTTTCATGGTTTACACCCGGCTTGATAACAAGATGACAATCTGTTTTCTCTGCTTAAATCTGTCACTGAATCTGTATGATTTTAGATGTGCATGGGAAACTCCTTGGGAGGGCAGACAGCCTGACTCATTTTGTTTTGCTCGGGTCAAAAGCTTTTTTGTAATCCACAGCCAAGAGGATCATCTATTCTCTCCACCTCTAGATGTTGCACTTGTAAAGATGTGGCTTGGTATGGAAATTTGACCTTGACTGAGCACTTCTCTGTTCCCTTCTTGTGTTTTCATCAAGTCTATCCTTGGTCTGTACATAGACCATTCAAGGCTTGGTAAGCCGCTGCTGTGTAGAAGGCATTGTGCTAGCGCTGGAGATGCCAAGACTGCCTGCTCTCAGGGGCTCACATCCTGCTAGGGAGACAGAAGACCAGAATTAGAGTCCAAGGAAAATGGAGGCAGCAGAGAACGCCACCTGGAAGATGAGAAAAGGTTTCAAAGGAGATGGTCTGAGTTAAGCCTCAAAGCAATGGAGAGTTTGAGCAGCAGAGATGAGAAAAGAATGTGTTTGGGGAACAGCATGTGTGAATGATGTATGAAATTTTGGGAATGGTTAGTGGTCCAATTTTGCTCAAGTCCTAGTATGATTAGAGGATGGCCATGCAGAATATAAATGTGAGAAGAGTTTCTAATAGATGGGCAGGCTTGCCAGATACTCCTTTTTGTAGATGACATTGTACTGACTGCACCAGGCCTGCTTGATAAGACCATGTGATGGCTGCTTAAATGAGATTGAGATAGCGTGACACACAGAAAGAACCAAGTGCATTAAAAATAAAAGAATCACATTGGCTGGACTGACATGTAGTTGGATGGGTAACTCCCAGAATTCTACCATTAGCATCACCTGTCTTGATCAGGTAACCATGGTCTGAGGAGAAAACACGAGGAAAGCAGACTGGATTCCATCTAGGAAACCAAAGAGGACTTTAGTAGTCAAAAGACATTCACTGACGCCACAAGTCCATACAGGGGAGGGTGTGGCATTTAAAGAGTTGGAGAGACATCATGTCTGGATGATTTAATCATTTTATTAATAATGCCAGCATTTTTAACAAAAGGCCGGTAGCGCTATCCAAAACCAAAGGCCCTGATGGCAACAGGCTCGTGGCTTATGTGCTCTTGGGAGAGAGGTGTTCCCCAGGGTGACAGTCAACTCTGGTTAACAATTAATGAGAGAAT
>NW_020954546.1:12614488-12615214 GCF_900497805.2 Vombatus ursinus | reverse complement strand
GAATGGTACTATGATGGGCTGAACCTAGTCTAATGAGCTTAGATAATGTCATTTACTTCTAAATTTCTCCCAGCCTTGGGCAATCTGTTCAAAGAATTTATCCCCCACCCCAGCCTGAGCAGAAGGGAGTTTCACCTTAGATTAGAAGTCTGACCTAGTTGGGTGGAGTAGCAACACCCAGAAAGTGGAGAAAGTTAATCCTATCTTATCCAAACCTGGTCCTTGAGAGATTGGACCAGGAAATAGGACAGGGAAAAAAGCTTGGGTCTCCCCAGTTTTAATAATTGGCTGTTAATATGAGAGAGAAATAATCATTTCTCTCAAGAGAGAGGGAAGAAAAAGGCTCACTCGATATTGAAAAGCTACTGAAACAGCCAGGATGGGCTTCCATTACGGGAAAATAACAAAGTTACAACTGCTGTCACGCTGGAAGGATGGCACTCATGTCGAGTTGTAAGGTGGGTTCTCTTGTCTGGGCCTGTCCCCTTTCTCCTGGATGGACCTGAGCTGAGAATCCATATAAATCTTTTCTTGATTTCCATCTTCCCACCCCTGGAAACACAAGCAGCTTTGTATTGGCTTAGGTGTAAAACCAGGAAACTCAAGGGCTAGGACTGGAGGCTGGATGGTCTCACCATGCTTGTAGAGGCCATAGCAACCCCAACTAGTCATTTCAAACACTGTGTTACTGGTTTGTTGACACAGTTCATTTCATGCTAAAGAATA
>NW_020954546.1:12611407-12614387 GCF_900497805.2 Vombatus ursinus | reverse complement strand
TTCTTATAAGGAAAATATCCAGTCAACTGACCGAACTTCTGATGATTGGTCCCCAACTCATCCTAAGGGAGTCAGGGAATCCCAGAGAGGAATTCCCCTTTTGACCAAATGGACCAGTTGATTGTTAAGAGCACAGCAATAGTAGAATGTAGATGGTAATCATTGATGCCACAAGTGTAGTCTGACCTTCCAGTAGTAATCCTAGCTAACACAGATATAAAAGCTTTGAGGTTTGCAAAGTACTTTACAATCATAACTATTTGGGGACTGGTCAAAAAGTGAAAAGTAGATCAATGGAACAGGCTAACCAGGGGAGAAAGAGAAAAGATGGAACTCAATAGCCCAGTGTTCGATAAACATAAAATCACAAATTACTTATGATAAGATAGTGGTTGTAAGATACTGAAAATAAGATTACTAATAAGAACTGGTGGGAAAATCAGAAAGCAGTCTGTCATAAAGTAGGCTTAGACCAACATCTTACACTATATTCCACGATAAAGTCAAAGTGCAAGTGAGACGTGACTATTAAAGTTCATACCATTAAACAACTGGAAGAGAAACTAAATCTATGTGCATCTCCTAATAACAACAGCTAACATTTATGGGCAGTGAGGTGGCGCCATAGTGCATAGAGCACTGTACTTAGAATCAGAAAGATTCATCTTCCTGAGTTCAAATATGGCCTCAGATATTTACTAGCTGTGTGACCCTGGGCAAGTCACTTCACCTGGTCTGCCTCAGTTTCCTCATCTATAAAATGAGCTGGAGAAGCAAATAAACCACTCTAGTAACACTGCCAAAAAAAAACTCAAATGGGATCATGAGGAGTCAGACGTGACTGAAACAACAAAAGTTAGCATTTGTAGACAACAGCAACAAAATACTATGTGCCAGGCACTGTGCTAAGCACTTGACAGTTATTACTGATCCTCACAACAATGCTTTGGGGCAGGTGCTATTATTATGCTCATTTTGCAGATGAGGAAACTGAGACAAAGGTTAAATGGCTTGCTCAGGGCCACACAGCTAGTAAGCATTCGATGTTGGATTTAAACTCAGGTCTTCCTCACTCCAGGCCCAGCATTCTATCCGCTGTGCGATGGATCTGCCCTTTAAACATTCTCATCTCCAAGTTCATTAGCCTCCTGAATTACCATGACTTCCTATACCAGACACCCAGAGGGACATTCATACCTTTAACCATAACAGTTAAACCACAGATGTCCTAAGCTCTTAAAATTTCCTTCTCTGATCATGATCTGTCATTCCTTCTGTCCCACAGCCCTACTGCTCCTCACCTTGACTTCTGTCCCTTCTCGTCCCAATCTCTTACCCTGTTTTGGCCTCACTTTCTAAATTTTCTGTCTAAATCTTTTAGTTAATCAATTTAACAAGGCACTTTTCCCCCATTCTGGAATCCTTTGCCCCTTTGCCCTCTTGTTTCTATTATTTTCCCCTTACTGATCTTCAGTGGGTTACCCTCACCACCCACCTTCTCGAGATCCTCAGGAGGTGAATGTAGCCAGGAGCAGACAGACTGGTTCTACTATAACATATCTCACTGATGAGCAGCGATCCTTTTTATTCTTCCCTAACACTCAACCAGACTCTCTCCCCTGAGTCAAATCTTTTGGAGCACCTTCTTTAGGTTATACCCCAACTCATACTTACACCAACAGGTTGGGTCCCTCAAACTGTGCATGCTACCTTATATTCCAGGGGTAACCTTGTGGGTCTGCACTTCTAAAACTGTATTTCATGAGCCCCCACCAGTGTATTTTCCCTCAACAATCAGTAAATACTAACTCTTAGCAAAAGATGCCATTTATAAGAACAGTGGCAATAAAATATTCCTTCCTGATAAACTTGAGTTTTCTTTCACACAAATATGCCTATTTTCTGTGCAATGTGAGTCAGGTAGACACTTGGGGTACAATGTTAGTGAGGTACATATAGAGAGGACACATATGGCCATGGCTACTCAATCCTCTGGGACTGTTGGGTCTCAAAGTCCACTCCAGTGGAATAGTCATGTTCCATCCACCCCCCAAATCCTTGAAGCTGCTTCTACCCTCAAGTGACCATCTATATCTAAATTTATCTATATAGTATATCTCAGCTGCCTCAAATGAGCCTTCAACATTTTCAAACTGAGTTTCTAATTGATACATAGGATGTCTCCTTATGGGCTATTACTTCTANCCATCTATATCTAAATTTATCTATATAGTATATCTCAGCTGCCTCAAATGAGCCTTCACCATTTTCAAACTGAGTTTCTAATTGATACATAGGATGTCTCCTTATGGGCTATTACTTCTATTGCTGGATACTATGGACAATGGCGGGGAGAGGGGAAGAGGAAGGAATGAGAGAGAGAAAATCCTTTTCCTCTTACCCAGGAGGTGAAGAGCTGGGTTCTTCCCCAGCTAATGGTTCTATTTTGGATTAAGTCAAATTGACAGCACTGTGTCTTGGGCCCTCATTGTTCAATACTCCATTACATTAGGAATTATTATCTCCATTTTACAGATGAGGAAACCAATGACCTAATATTATGCCTAGGACCCTTATCTCTCTGCTAAGCTCTAGTCCCCCATCACCTCCTGGATATCTCAAATTAATATACCATAGGCATCTCAAATACAGCATGTCTTTTTTTGTCTCTTTTTTTTTTGTTACATTTTAAGTTTTTAACTGTGTCCCTCCCTCTCTATCTACCCTGTAGTAGAGAAGGCCACCATTTGATGAAGATTTACAAATCTATGCAAAACCATACTATGCATGCTTCTGTTTTATCAATTCTTTCTCTGAAGGTGGATAGCATCTTCCTCCATAGGTCCTTTATAGTTGATTTGAACATTTATAATACTCAGAATAGCTTAGTTCACAGTTATTCTTCCAACAATATTACCATTACTATATACAATGTTCTCTTGGTTCTGCTTACTTCACTCTGCATCAGTTTATATAAGTC
>NW_020954546.1:12610054-12611397 GCF_900497805.2 Vombatus ursinus | reverse complement strand
CCTCATCTGTAAAATGAGCTGGAGAAGGAAATGGCGAACCACTCCAGTGTCTCTGCCAAGAAAACCCCAAATGGGGTCAAGAATCTGAAATGACTGGATATACTTTTTTTTTCAAATTCCATCGCTATTATTATTTTTAAACCAAATCTATGATTATATTGGTATAAGGAACGACTGGAGAGGATAATCCCTCTGCTAATATAAATTAGTATCTATTCTGTAATTTATAACTTTGGAGAACTGAAATCATCTCACCCAGGGAATCATGCTCAGCATGGCTATCTCTGATACATACTGACTGTGCAACCCTGGGTGAGTCACTTCACCTCAGGCCTCTCTGACCCTGAGGCCAGCTCCCAGTCTTCTCATTATTAGTATTTACATGTTTAAAACCATAGGGAAAAAAAATTATGAAAACTATGTCACAAGTGGTGAAAGTAATGGCTTAAGGATTTATGAAGCATTGCATCAAGCTGTGTTGAGCCCTGAGGACACAAATAAAGGCAAAAAAACAGTCCCTGGCCCCAAGGGTGGGGGGAGGGTACCCTCCACCCCAGGGGCCCTCCATCTGATGGATGGCTTAAGCATAACCTCTGCTTAAGAAGGGCACCCAGGCCAGCAGCTCTCCTCAGGGCTTCTCCATCACGGAAAACCAGACAAAACAGTATAGACCACACCACCAATTTGAACGGAAAGAACAGAAAACAGTGCTGAACACCCCGTAATTAGAATGGCCAAGCTTGGCCCAGAAGAGACAGGAGAATGCGCCTCCCTCCCGCCTTTGCAGAGCTGCCTACGGATAGACGGTCAGGCTCTGCTTAGATTCATAGGATCATGGACATAGACCTAGAATAGTCCATTTTACAGATGAAAAACCCAAGGCAGGTGAAGTGACTTGTCCAAAGTTACATAGGTAAGAAACCATGGAAGTGGAATTCCAACCCAAGTCCTCTGATTCCAAATCCATCTGATGGTTAATCCTGCTGAACTGTTTAAAAAAAAAAAAAGTCCTTGTTATAAGGCACAGTTCCCTGGGGGGAGGAGGAAGGAGTGATAAACTGGAAATGAAAGTTAGGCAAAAACAAAAAATGTTTTGTCTTTGTCTCCCTGGCACTTAGCACAGTGCATTGTACACACTAGACACTTAATATATGCTTGTTGATTGATGGGTTTCTGTTTTTACAATTTCAGATATATGCTGGGTATAAAGAGGCTGCAGTACCTTACCCAAGATGACTTAGATGAGCAAAGTGACATAAAATACAGGGTGTCCCAAAATTCTTACTAGTGTGATTTTAAACTTGTAAAGGCTAATAGTTTTGGGACACCCAGTATTTCATCCA
>NW_020954546.1:12605960-12610032 GCF_900497805.2 Vombatus ursinus | reverse complement strand
CTGACAGGAAGTGGCCCGGTGATGTAGCAAGGCAGCAGGCTAGTTGGCTCACCAATAACCAAGCATGTTAAAAGACTCGGAGTATCCCTCCCTCCAGGACCTCAGGGGAATTCTCTTCAGAGGCTTTATGGAAGCCTAGAGAGGAGCATCCCCTGGGGCCAGAAGGCACAGTCACCCTGAGATCTGCCCCAATGGAGCAAGCGCCTCCAGCACTAAGATCAGGGACCTGTGGAAGCAAGAATGCCCATTCACACCCCCACGTGGCACCGCACTGGAGACCAAAGCAGTATTTAGAGGTTCCCACACAAGCCTCTGCCCAACATCCTCCTCTCCCTGCATTCAGGGAAACTCACAGCTGGAGGGAGGGAGGGACGGAGGGAGGAAGGAGGCAGACGCGGAAACAAGGTCCAGGGAGGAAGAATGCCTGGCTGCCTGGACTTGTGGATGCATCCATTCCTGCTCTGTTTGAGCCTCAAGGGCAAAACGCTTTCTATATCTGAAGATACTCACTGTTCGTAAGTTTGCCCCTAACAATCAATCACGTGTCTTTATGAAAAACACACTGGCCAAAGAACCCCCCAACAAGTTTTTAATAATTAGAAATACTTTTATTTATTTTTAAATTTGTTTTTATTTTATTCTATCTTATTTATTTTGTTTATGACAATTGTTTGTTTCTAAATTTTTGTTTATTTTATTTTTATATGCTTTTCTGGGGTTTTTTTTTAATCAGAAAATTTTCTTCTTGACCTTCTTGCCCAAGGTGAGGGACTACAGATAAGGAGTATAGCATAGACAATCAGACACAGTCACTAGGTTGGTTCTACGTCTTTCTTTGTCATTCTTTCTCAAAGAGGGTCACGACATCAGGAAGGTGATGTCATGCCTTGTGAGTGAATTGAATTTAAGTGAGGGAGGGCTGTGCAAAGGTCACCAGCCTCACTTTCTCCTCTGGAGCCATTTGGGGCCAGTGGCAAGATACAGATCAGGACGACTGGAGATGGCCCTGGTGCAGTGTGAGACGTTGGCCTTTTTGAGCTAAGGGCTTTCTCAGGTCTCAGTTTGACCGAGGCAACCCCCATTCAGTGATTAAGGCTAGGTAAGAAAGGAGGCAAAGAATGGCCTCTTTTACAGTAGTTTAAAAAAAAAAAAATTACCCTGGGAGGGGAAGACCCTGAGGGTTTCTGGCCAAAACAGAAACAATTGCTGTTTATATCCACTCTGAGCCATCATAGCCCAAACAGTGACCAAGTGAGGCTTGGGCTAGGACCCCAAGGTATCTCCCCATCTAGGAGATGGAGTAGGGATATATTTGGGAATTAAAGTGATGTAAAAACAAAAAGATATAAATATAAATTTTAAAGAAAATTCTTATCTTTTAAAAAAAGTATGAAATTTCACAATATTTGCTGCCTTCTTGTATGTAAGTATATTATATCCTAGGGCCAAAATGACTTTCCAGAGGAACACATTCCCATCCAACAATGGAAGTCAATGGTAAAATGTCTTATTGTGCCAAAATCCACTTTTACAAGTTTTTTTCTTCTTTCAAAAATGAATCTATTCCATACATTTAGATAAACCTTCGATTTGTTCCCCTCACACCTCCCCAAAGGAACACCCTAAGAAGCAGCTGGATTCAGCCCTATGTAGCATCCTCTCCCCCCTTGCCCCGACGTAAAAAGAGGCACAAACCTATCTACTGGAAGGGGAATTTTCTGAAAGTTATTAATACCTGGGGAATAACAGAGCCAGCCTGACCCGAAAGTGAAAGAGGTTTGCATAGCTTCAAGGCTCAGCTTAGGAACCACTTTTCCTGTCCCTGAGCCCTCAGCTACAGGTGTCCTGCCCACAAAAATACACTGTATCTTTTTTGCAAATACTTAAATTTCCCCCCAAAAGCAGGTAAGCCCCTTGAGGGCAGGCATTGTTTGACTTTTGTCTTTGTATACTCAATTCCCAGCATGCATTTGCACTTGTTAGTGTATTATGGCTGAGTATCCTCTGCCTCATTCTTCCAGAGCCAGGCAGGATACATCCTCCCCATCAGGATCCTAAGGTATCCTAAAGCACCCTCCCTCACCTTTCAAAGCCACAAAGTCAGCGACTCCACTGCCTTGGCCCTAAAGGGGAAAAGAAGAAACCAGAGGCCAAGGTCAAGGGCCCCTTGGCCTTAGAGGGAAGCAGACCCTCAGGCCTTGCTGGTCCAAGCACTGTCTCTGCCCCCACAGCAGGACCAAGAGTCACTGTTCGTGGGCCACCATCTTATGGAAATGCTTCTTTTATGCCATAAATTTAAAAAAAAAAAATTTAAATGAGAGAAAAAAAGTCACAGTGTCCCCAAGGCCACAGCGAAAGGCAGACAGCCCGCCAGCCAAATCCTCTCCTTCACACTGTGTGGCTGGGTGGCCAGACCCGGTTGCTGAAGAACCCACACATTCCAAAGACTTTCCAAGATACTTCTATACCACGGCCACAACTCTTTGGGTTGATTGCACAGCAGAAAAGAACCCTGATTTCAGAGGCTACCTCTGTACTTACATCCTGTGTGTCAGGCAAATCATGCCCTTCTGGGGTTCAGGGTCCACATCTGTAAAACGAAAGGGTTGGACTAGATGTCCCCAGTTCTCTTCCAGCTCTGGATAGCACTGGGCCTTGAGTCAGGGAGACCTGAGTTCAGATCTATCCTCAGGTGCTGACTAGCTGTATGACCCTGGGAAAGTCACTTCATTTCTGCCTCAGTTTCCTCATCTGTAAAAATGGGGATAATAACAGCACCTCCCTCAAAGGGTTGTTGTGAGAATAACTGTAAAAGCACTCAGCACAGTACCTAGCATATAGTAGGTTCTCTATAAACGCTAACCATTATTATTATTATCATTATTATTAGTGATCCTATGCCACTTTTGTGGAGATAGAGCCCTCAGAAAGTTCCATCAGACCTCCCCTTGTACAGATGAAGAAACAGAATCCACTAGGTAATAATCATAAAGGCTTTAAAGTTGGCAAAACCCATTATATTCACTGTCTCATCTATACCTTATCCAAGTCTTGTGAGGTGGTTGAATTATCTCCATTTTATAGATGAGGAAACTGAGGCCAACAGAAGTGGAGGACTTGTTTGTGGCTGCAAAATATCAGGGCTGGGATTCAAACCCAAGTTTCCTTGACACCAATTCCAGGGCTCTACCCACTACATATTACCTCAAATGAGACATATGTAAGGTGCGTAATATTTGTAACCCTGCCATATGCCTGGTAGAACTGAACTAGTGCTTGCTTACACCCTGCCATACACACACACACACACACACACACCACTGTTTTTCATATATGTATGTATATATTTATATGCATGTATGTGTGTATACATATGTTTATATGTATATACATATATGCGTGTATATACACACATATATGCTGGAGCTAATATAAAGAAATGTTTACTTCAAAAGGCACAAATAAATTTGTACCCTTAAAAGGTTCAACTGTACAGACTCACTTCCTCCTCACCCCTCACCCCAGCACCTCAGTTAAAGAGATGAGGTCTCTGGTGGATTATTAGGTCCATAACTCTGTCCAGTAGTTAAGTGTGTGCATTGTATGATGTGTGTGCATGAGCATGGATGTTCACACATGGGTGTTCTTCTACATGCAATGCATGTACATGTGCAAATACAGGCATGCATTGTGCCTGTAAATGTTGTTCACTTGTTTCAGTCATGTCTGACTCTCTGTGACCCCATTCTGGAGTTATCTTGGCAGAGATACTGGAGTGGTTGGGCCATTTCCTTCTCCAGCTCATCTTACAGATGAGAAACTGAGGCAAACAGGGTGAAGTGATTTGCCCAAGGTCACACAGGTAGTTAAGTGTCCGAGGTTGGATTTGAACTCTGGAAGAAGAGTCTTCCTGACTCTAGGCTCAGTGCTCTGTGCACTATGGCACCACCTAGCTGCGTGTGCATGCATATACATGAATTTTATTTATGTATTTATGTATGTGCGTATATACACCGCCCATCATGTGTGTACGTGCACATAGAGATGGAAATAGCTCCTCTGTGTGTTTTTA
>NW_020954546.1:12601992-12605933 GCF_900497805.2 Vombatus ursinus | reverse complement strand
GTGTGTGTGTGTGTGTGTGTGTGTGTGTGTGTGTGTGTGTGTGTGTGTGTGTAACCAAGGCTACTCACAGAGCAAGGCTGGGCCTCCAGGACCTAGGTCTCCACCCACAGCTATCTTTTCCTGGTACCACACAGTATGTAAAGCTCCCCCTTTCCTCAGCAATCCACACTCCATCTGTCTTTCATGAATTTATCTAAAGGCTCCTTGAACCAATGGGTGTCTCCAGCCCACACAGCCTCTGTGGGAGTCAGCTAAGCTCCAGGGGCTTCATCACAGTGGAAAGAAGGCACACAGAGTTCTGAGCACATTTTTTCACAGGATGTTTTTCTCCACTCCCCAGCATTTAGAAAATTGTTTTTGCCTCCAGAGGGGAAGAGGAGGCTACTTTATTTCTCCCAGAAAGAGGAGAAACTCCCCCAGATCAGGCAGCAAGAGTGCATCCGGGCGGATGAGTTTAGCTAGCCAGACCTGTTGCTTGAGGTCTTGTCGTCATCAGGGCAGGAGATCAAAAAACTGGGCTCAAAGGGTTAGAGCCAGAGAGACCCTCAGAGATCATGTGACGCACATGCCTGTTTGACAGAAGAGCCCCAGGCTAGCTGCTCAAGGTCAACCAGGTTTCCTCTCTTCTGACATTTCAAAGCACCAGAGAAGCCCATATGAGTAACATTCCAGCTGTTGGCCAGACAGGGTGACAATGGGAAGTGGTGGGAGTTCTTTTAACGATGAAAACCCATAGATCTAGAATGGGAAGGGAGCTCAACCCTCTCGTTCTATAGTTGAGGAAATGAGGCACAAAGAGGTTAGATGACTTGCTTAAAGCCACATGAAAACTAAGTGCTGGGTGTGGTTTTTCTGACTCCAGAATCAATGTGGTGTCCACTAGCATTGCCTCCCCTTCAAGTTCCTAATCTAGTAGGATAGAGGAGGAGACAGGATGTTTATTCGTGGGTTTCCACCTTATTTGGTGTCTTTCTGAGGATATAAATTCAGAAAACCTGAATATGACAGAATGCTTTGTAAGATCTATCAGGGTGTCAGTGGAGACTAGTAGGATATCTTGGTTTTAAAAACATGGGAGAGTTAGGACACCTCCTAGTGGATTATACTTAAGGGAAGTTCAGAGATAGAGCTCTGGCAGTCTATTCCCTGGGCATGGGGAAGCTTACAAGGCTCCAGAGAGTTAAAGAAGATTGGTGTTTGCCAGACTTCTCAATTAATCTCTACTCCATTCCCCTTTGGAAATCCAAGACTTTCCAACATGTGATCCTCAACCACCCAGATCCTTCCACGACAGCTTGGGTTCTCTGTCCTTAGGATATAACCGAGGGATACTAAAAGATGAATGCTCAGGAATCTATTTCTATGTCTGGCAGCACACCAGATTCATCAAAGGCACATGAGAGCAGCTGGCCAGCCAACATGGGTTGAGGGGGGAAAGCTGGGTTCAGGGACTCCCTACTGCTGCTGTCTTCACAGCCACTATGCCCCTGCTTTTCCATGGGAAAGCTATTTTGTGTTCTCCCAACAGTTCTCTTTCATAGGCTCATAGGATTAAGCCCCCTCCCTTTTCCAAACTCCTGTCCACCCCTACACTCAAGGACATCAAAATACACATTGATATTTCCTTAAATAGGGCCGAATCTGGGATCCTCTTCTCTAGAAATCAGAGAGGAGAGAGCATCAAGAGATGAAATGATGGTGGGAGGTTTCAAAGAAGGGAGTTCAAGTTGGATGATCTCAGTCTTGTTTGTGAAACACGATACTGGGTTTCTCTAAGTGTGGGTGGTGGTGGTATTGCAGTTGGAGACAGGAAAAAAGAGACAGAGAGACCGGAACCAGCCCTGTGTTGATGACAATAGGGTGGGAGGGTGCCTAAGCCTTGACAAAGACCCAGCTGCTATTACCTACCATAAATTTGTAATGGGTGAAATCAATTTAATTTCTGTCATTCAATGCACTCATTCGATGAGCATTTATTAAGTGCCTACTGCCTTCCGGGAACTGTATATACTAGGTGTTAGGAATACAAAGACAAAAATAAAACAAATTCCTGCCCTTGGAGAGCTTACATTTTATTGGGGGAAGGCAAAACAATACATAATAAATATGAAATATTTACAACATCATTTCCAAGAGGGAGAGCACTAAGAACTTGGGGAATGGGGGAATGAAGAGGTAGGGCCTGACTTGAGTCTTGAAGGAAGTCTGAGGAATTCTAAGAGGAAAACATGAGGAGGGAATGTAGTCCAGGCATGGGGAACCACAAAGACAGAAGATAGAATATCACATATAGCCCTGTTTGCTAGAATACATAGTCCACGGACAATACTAGCATGTAACACACCTGACAAGACAGGCTGGAGCCAAACTGCCAAGAGCTTTGCAAGTCTGTATTTTATCCTAGAGACTACAAGGAGCCACTGGACCTTTGTGAGCAGGGCAGTGACAGGGTCAGATCTGGACTTCAGGAAGCTCAACTTGACATCTGGGCAGAGACAGAAGGCTTTGCAATAGGTGGTGAGGTCCTGTTAACTGGGGCGGTGGGTATGTGAGTAAAGAGAAGGGGACTTATCCTAGAGATACTGTGAAGGGGGAATGAGCAAGATGAGACAGCCTGTTGGATGGGTGGGGTGAATGAGTGTGGAGTCAAGGGCAATACTGAGGTGATTCCAGGAAGGTGGTCCCTTCCCCAATAATGAGGAAATAACAAACTTTAACTTGGACTTGTTGAGGTTGAGATACATATGAGAACGGTTCCTCTTCCTTGGTATGAAGGAACCCCTGGGGGATGGAGGGGTTGGAAATGGTGATGGTGCTTTATTTTTCTTTTTGGTGAGGCAATCGGGGTTAAGTGACTTGCCCAGGGTCACACAACTAGTAAGTATCAAGTGTCTGAGGTTGGATTTGGATGGTGCTTTAAAGAGTAAATAATTATAAAAAATATTATGAGTAAAACGTTAAATTACCCTGAGTGTACATTTTTGTTGTTGATTTTGAAAGAGGTTTACGGAACAAAAAAATGTTGGGAACCATTGTAAAAATAGGATATCCAGGTGAAAATGACCAATAGATAGTGATGTTAGTCTGAATTTAAGCAGTGAGACTGAGGCTGGATATGGAGATTGGGAAATTATCTGTGTAGAAGAGAGAGTTGGATCCATGGGACAGAGACAGCATAGAGAGGAGAGAAGAGAATGTATAAGACAGAGCTTCGGTATATGCCCTTACATATGAGAGAAATCATTATTAACAATCAGTGATTTGGGGATATCCAAAGTTCTCCTTTTCTTCTAAAGTCCTGATTTTTAAAAGTTCAGTCTCTTGAAGGACATTGCCAATAATGAGATTGGACTAACTTTCTTGTTAAGACACCACTCTGGTGGAGTAGCCATTGTGTTCTGCTCAGGCTTGAGTGGGAATACATTTTTTTTAATAGATTGCCTAAGGCTGCGGGTGGTGTGAGTATAGAGATAAGTCTCTCTCCCCAAGAGTGATGTGATGAAACTTTCAGCCCCTCATTGAAGACATACTCTTTGCAGGGTACGTAAACTGTGAGCCTACCACCATGATTGTCTTAGGTCTAAGAGAACTGGTCACATAACCATACTTTTATTAATAATGTGCTGGTCTTATTTATAAAATGATTAAATTACCCAGAAATTATGTTTCTCAAACTTTTTCAGTGGTCACACGTAGGAACTGGGCCATCCACGAGGATCCAGCAAACATGACTGAGAGGGAGAGACCCAGCTGGCAGGAGGAGCAACAGTAAAACACAGTGGTCTGAATACCCAGGAGAAAGAGAGTGTCCGAGAGAAAGGGATCTTCAGTTTCAAAAGCTATGAGGAGATCAAGAAGGATGAGGATTTAGAAAAGGCCATTAGAATTGGCCATTAAGAAATCATTGGTAACCTTAGAGGGAATAATTTGACATTTAGCAG
>NW_020954546.1:12601827-12601950 GCF_900497805.2 Vombatus ursinus | reverse complement strand
TCCTGGAACAAGATTAAAGAAATGAGAGAGTGGGGGTTACCCAGGGATGTTTTACAAGCATTACAAGATTATCAGATTGTATCATACTCAACCTGGTACTTGATTCATTTCCATATTTAATGA
>NW_020954546.1:12583989-12601784 GCF_900497805.2 Vombatus ursinus | reverse complement strand
TATCACTTTGAGCTCCAGGGTAATCCAGGGATATAGTTGCATATTTCTTCATTAATTAATAAAATTTCAATTTATCTCTCAATCAACTAAGCTCATAGCTCCCACCCTAGTTAATTAAACAGAATTTATTTAATAAAATGGAGAAACCTCCTTTCCCAATAGTGGTTCCTCATCTCTCTCTCTCTCTCTCTCTCTCTCTGTCTCTCTCTATCTCTCTCAATACACACACACACACACACAAGTTCATGTATGTGGATTAACTTAATATCCAAGTTACTGGCTGTACAATTTATTGTATAATCAATTATAACATGAAGACGTGAATAATTACTTATGACATTTTATCTATGAGAATGATCTCATTCAGAGTCACTTTTGGCCACCATTGTAATTGCAGATGATTTCTTACTTCTGGAAACACAGTTTCACCATTCAGTTCACTAAGAAATATGAAATAAAGTCTCTTCTTGAGAATTTTTTCCATTTTCTTTGCAAGATTAAAGTTTAAAAAGTTCAGTCATT
This sequence comes from Vombatus ursinus, assembly GCF_900497805.2. Lineage (NCBI taxonomy): Eukaryota > Metazoa > Chordata > Mammalia > Diprotodontia > Vombatidae > Vombatus > Vombatus ursinus. Next base: position 12,601,262 of record NW_020954546.1, on the reverse strand, counting down.
AGAAAAAGCCTGCTTCATTTTCTTCAGCTTCTTTCCTCCCGTGACAGGAAAACAGCCTCTTAAATTCTCTTAATTTCAAAGCTCTCTTCAAATTGAGAATTAAAACTGCCATTCCTGCAGTATTCCATTTGGCTCTTAAAGAAATAGTGACAGTATCTGTAGTATCTGTGACACTACAGTGAAACAGGTGATACACACATACAGAAAAGCGGAAGGGAATAGCCCTTAGATTCTAGGGTAGTAGCTAGTGAGATGTTAAAGTGGCAGATTGTGGAGACAGGTTGGATATGTAGGCAAGTGAAGAGAAAGTAAGGAAGATGGATTGGGAGAATAAGGATAGTCCAGGTAACCAAAACAGCAGCTAGGTGGCAAGATGGATAGAGTTCTAGGCCTGAAGTCAGGAAGACTCCTCTTCCTGAGTTCAAATCTGGCCTCAAACACTTACTAGCTATGTGACCCTGGGCAAGTCTCTTCACCCTGTTTGCCTCAGTTTCCTCATCTGTAAAACGAGCTACAGAAGGGAACGACAAACCACTTTAGTATGTTTGCCAAGAAAACCCCCAATAGTGTCATGAAGGGTCAGACATGACTCAAAAAAAAGCAACTGAACAACAAAAAGTGACCAAAGGTCATGGGGGCCCAAAGTAGGTTCAGTGTGGAATAAGAGAATGGGAGAGAGAGAGAAGATTGTGGTTGGTAAATTAATTTATTCAGGATTTTGAAAGTGGTTTAGTTCCAAGAGATGGCAAGAATTAAATTTGAATGAACTCAAATAGAATAGAAATAAAGTAGAGAAGGAATCCCCTGGACTTGGAGACATCAGGGAACTGTGTGTTAGGCTTGTTAGAGGAGTCTTCATAGTTAGTTTTTGTTTTTTTAAGAAAAACTTATTTTTATTGATGTCTTTTTTAAAATATCACCTTCGTTTCCAAATAGTTCCCTTCCCCATCGCCTACTCGATGAGTCATTCTTTGTAAGAAAGATTGAAAAGAGAAAAAGAAATAATTTCAGCAAAACTGCATATACCATGTCCAACAGCATATGCAGTGGCCCAGACCCATAGTTCTCACCCCTGCAGAGAAGGCAGGGAGATACTTTCCCCAACCTTTCTCCAGAAGCAAGCTTGCTCGTTGGAATTAGACTTAATTCTATTTCTTTATTTTTTATGGGAGGAAGGGTTCTTTCTGTTTACATTGTTGTAAACATTGTATATATTGTTTTCATAGTTCTGCTCATGTCATTCTTGTGTGGCACAGAGACCGCTACTCAAATTCAAAGCAAAGACTCAGTTACCTGGAAAGCGGAAAGGAGTTTATTGATTTCTCATGAGAGGTCGCCCTAATGGCGAGGACCAGGGAGGACGAACGAGTATCGGTATTCATCGCGCTTATTCATCGCTCTAATGGCGCGTATCAGTACAAGTTGGTTACAGAAAGTAAGGCTTATTTATATCCTAACGCGAGTTCCTCCTCCCAAAACCCCTCTTCCCCTTGATCGCATTGGCTGGGCTTCAGGGGGCACAATCTATTCATGGAAATCTTCCCCAGCAGCAGAGTACACAAGTTGGCCCTGGAGACAAGAAAAGGTGGGAAGTCTTGCAAGGGTAGGTTGGGGTTAGGGCTATTCTATTCTTTCAGCTACCGGTTTAAAAACAGGGTCTGAGGGGGTTTTGACAAGCTCAGAAGAGAGTGTTTCAACAATACAATTAGAAGGCCATCTACAACAGGTGCCTCCAATTTCTCTCCTCCCACTCTCTTACTATCTGGCTTCTGACCTCTCTCTTCAAAGGACCAGTGATTTCCTAATTGCTGCCCTTTGTGAGAACTATTAACAAGAACTATTAACCCTTTGAGGAGGCTTCCGGTCTGAGAGATCATCTCACATTCTTCATCAGTTCATAGACCCTTCTCTGAATTCTTCATATTTGTCATTTTTTCCAATGCAGTAATATTCTAATAATTCGTATACCACAATTTGTTTGTCCATTCATCAATCAATGGCCTTTTAGGCTGTTTCCAATTCTTTGGTACTCTAAAAAAGTACTGATAAGAATAATTGGTTGTGTATGAGACCTTTTGTTCTGCTTTTGGCCTCCTTGGGATATGTAACATTAAGTTGTTAATTGGTTGGAGAAATGAGTGGTCATGTCTATTCAAAGTAGCATTATTGGCATGGTAGAAGCTGCCAGAGATCCAAGCTAGTCACATTCTCCTTCAAAAATAAATAAATAAGTAACCAGAGGAATTCTAGTGGGAAGCAGAAGGATATAGTAGATAGGGAACTAGTCTTGGGTTCAAGTCCTGACTTGTATATATACTGACAGTGTGACCCTGGGCATATCCTTTAACCTCATAGGCTACTTAACTCCCAGGCAACAATCCAATCCTGAAAGTGTTAGAGAGTACAGATATGCATCGGTAGGAGTTTTCTTACAAAGGGACTCCATGAACTGATGAAATCACAGGTGCAGTTAAAAAAAAAAAAAAACAACCAAAGAAGACACTCTAAAGAGACAAAACTAGCTTGTGCACGCGCGCGCGCACACACACACACACACACACACACACACACACCCATAACAATTGTCTTTAAAACAATGTATCAGAAGCCCTGCCAAAAGACAAAGAAGCAAGATGGGAAGAATATCCTGAGATTCCAAGTGGATCAAAAGAGGAAAGAATTGGGAAGCACCATGGCAGAGGGGTGGATAGGGGCCTGGCCTTGGAGTCAGTATGACCTGGATTTAAATCTTGTCTCCAACATGAACTAGTCCTGTGACCTTGGGTGAGCCCCTTAACTTCAGAGTGTCCCTCAGCAATTCTGTAAGACTAGGAGCTGCTCAGAGGCAGCCAGCTGTCTGGTGCAGCTAGGTAATGCCGCGGATACAGTGCTGGGTCTGAAGTCTGGAAGACTGTCTACTTGAGTTCAAATCTGACCTCGGACTCTTATGAGCTGGGTGACCCTGGGCAAGTCACTTCACCCCGTCGGCCTTAGTTTTCTCATCCGTCAAAGGAGCCGGAGAAGGAAAGTGTAAACCACTCCAATATCTTTGCCAAGAAAACCCCAAATGGAGTCATGGAGAGTCAGACTGGACTGAAAACAACTGAACAAGAACAAAAATGAATTGCTAGTCGGATATCAACCCAGATCTGATGAAATCCCAGGGCCCCTACACTGATGAAATCATCTATCAGATTAGATACTGTAGGAGACAAAGTTGCGACAGAGACAGAGAGAGACACAGAGACAGAAAGAGATATAGAGGCAATAATTATCACCAGTTTAAAAAAAATCACAAGAACAAATAAAAGAGCTTGTAGAATTTCTTTTAACTTTTAGAGAAAATCAATGTTAAAATACAGGAAATATTTGTTAAAATTATTAATATGAAGAATATAATTAGAAAATCTGATAGGATTAAGAGAAGTCACTAACCACAGACTTATGCATAGTAGGAAACAAAATAGAAACCAGGGTAAACTGGGGGTGGGGTGGGCAGGGAACGAGTTTAGAAAATAACAGCTCCTGCGGATTGGAAACCATGTTGATGCAAATGATAAAGCTAGGGCTCAGGTCAAAATACAATCCAAACTCAAGCTTACTGACATACTGGAAAATCTAGAAAAAGAGAATGATTCACTTATTTTCTGATAATTAGCAGGGTGAACACAGAAAGGTCGAAAGGTCAAAAGGTCAAGGCATTCCAGGGTAGAAGACTCCTACTGTGTAGGTGTAACTATACAGTCAAGACTTTGAAAGGAGGATGATGAGGCCAGAAAAGGCCAAGTGACTAGGAGAACAGGAGAATGGAGGGGATCTGTGTTGGCATGAAAGACAGGTTTAAGGGGAGTGAGACAGAAGGAGAGATGAAAGGATAGGAGAGTATGATCAGGGATAGAGTTTTTGACATTTAGCTTCAAGGAGGTGGAACCTCTTTGGGTGATGGTGAGGTCTGTGGGTGGCAAAAGTAGGGAGGAGATTCTGGTCACGGACAGTTGGTGAACTGGTTGGTCAGAATGTTCCTGGAGTCAGCAGAATGAGCAATCAATTCCCCACATAGGAGGGCAGAGATTGGTGTGAAGAAAATGATGCTGAGTCTGTTAGTAATTTCTTAGAGAAGGTGCCAAAATCCCAGAATTTAATAGCTGACTCCACCAAGGATTTGGATAAGGGGGTTGAAATGGGTGGAGTAGACCCCAAAGGAGAAGAGCTGGCAGAATCATGGCAGTAGAGGAAAGATGTGGGAGTCTGGTGGTGAGTGGTGCTCCCTCCTCTTCCTTGTTCAGACTGGCACTGGAAAGAGAAGCAAAGGAGATGGTATGAGAGGAGCCCCTAATGCTGGAGACAGTGGCGAAGGATGAGGAATGTGCTGGAGAAAGTCGGGTTTCCAAGAATGCCTCATAGACTTGCCTCTGAAAGGAGTCTCTGAGGTCTTCTAATCCAACTCTTTCATTTTACTGAGGAGGAAACTGAGGCTCAGAAAGGTGGTGTGATTTCCCCAAAGTCATATAGATAGTATTTAGCATAGCCAAGATTTGAACCCAGGTCTTCCGGTTCCAGATCCAGCACTCTTTCCACCACACTGCCTCCTGGCCAGTGACTGTCATATCTCTATTTTCCTTTCAATAACAAGCTTCTGGGAAAAGCATTCTCCACCTGAGAATGTTTCTACTTCCTCACTATCCACTCTCTCCAGCTCCACCCACCACTCCAAGTTACCATAGACCTCCTAATCATCAAGTCTAAGCATATTCTTTCTGTCATAATCCTTAGTTCTTCAAAAGGAGGGCAGTCCAACAACCCTTCACGTTGGGCTGGGACTGATACCTGTAAGCTAGTGCAGCCCACCTAAGGCTCACAATGGGATTGAAACTAATACCTCAAAATGAGACTGGGCAACATTACAACCAGGGATTTCACAGGGGAACCCAGGCAACACAGTCTTTATTTAGGTCATGGAAGGTCTAATAGAAGTGATGATGATGATGGTAGCTTGCACATATGTGCTGAGGGCTGCCCCCCACATGTGAATGCCATTGGGTTTCAAATAGAAAAGACATCTCTAGTCTCTTCTCTGTCTACCCTTCTTTAAGGGAAACTATAATTCCTTCTAGGAGGGGAAGCAAGAGATCAGGACCATAAAGTTGGCCAGTCTGCTCTCTGCAGAGAGAGGGGGTACCAGGCTAGAATAATATCTATCTGCTCCCTTAAGTATGAGTGTAGAGGATGTAGTCTTCAAGCTAATGTCTGATCATTATTTCATTCGTGGGGGAAACAGGAGGACCTCAAGCTTAATATCCAAGGCTTAACCTCTTTCCCACCAAATACCAGTTTCACACTGAACACACATAGCAGTTCTCAAGGAAACCCATTTATCCAAGGTGAATAGCAAAACAAAACAAAAAAGCAATCAGAAACCAGAGAAAGTTTGCATGGGAGAATATATACCAGACGATACAGATCAAAGGAACTCTCCCATTGGGAGAGCAAGCTCAACCAAGAGAGTCCTAGAGCTTACCCAAAGGGAAATTCCCCAGAGTCTCTAGTGCAGTAAGCTGGGGATGAGGATATGATGGAGACTGCCAGCTCCTCTCATGTTGACTTCTTTCCAGAAGAAAGTCCTTTAGCAACCTGCAGTGAGGTTGGCGTCATCCATCTTCTCTCTGGAACTGGAAGCCAGAAGCAGCCAAAGCCTGAGGCGATTCAAGTGACTCCCGGAGCCAACAGCCCGGAAGAAACCGGAAGAGACGCCTGAGCATTAAAGGGAGTGAACCTCTGCCTCCCTAGACAACTCTATCCCAGCCCTCACACGGGTGCAGGGCATTGATCTCTACCAATGAGGAAAGAGTCCCATTGTAGTGGACCTTGGATTACATTCATCGAGAGCTTTCAGACCTACAAAGTACTTTACAAATTTCGTCCCATTTGATCCTTACCACTCTGGGAGGCCTATTGTTATCCCCACTTTACAGAAGATGAAACTGAGGCTGAAGGAAGTTAAAGGACTTACTCAGGGTCACATGGCTAGAAAGAGTCTGAGGTCAGATTTGAACTCTGGTCTTTCTGACTCCAAGGCCAGCTAGTCAACGACGGTCTAGGATCCATGCGTCAATCCTTCACGGCAGCTGACTCAACTCTAAGAAGTCGAGGTGTTTTGAAGCGAGGGGAGGGGTCTTTGTCATGTGGTTCTGATTCTTTTCCCACTCCTGAGGTCGTTGGCAGAGAGACATCAATCGACCCAGGAAACTGGAAGTCTCTCTGTGCTGAAAGGTCCCAAATGTGGAAGGTTCCAGGGAATAGGCAGGGCAGAAAGGAAGACCAGGATCAAAAAAATCCCAGAGCTTTTCCCTGACTACCACACCTCCTAACAGGTTTCCCCACTTCCCTGCTCTAATCCAACCTTTGTACCAATGTTAGAGAATCATTGTTACTCATAGATCCGGTCAAATCACTGCTCTACCTAAACACCAAGCAAGGACGCTTTCATGCCCGCTGAGATACCCAAGGCCTTTCACGGGGTGGCCACATGCCCTTTCCTGCCTCCTCTTATTATCCCTCTCTATGTCCTCTCAGCAGGTGTCCTGGCCTCTTCTCTGATCCCCAAACACACCCTGAGCTCTCCTGCCTCCATGTGTTTGCTCGAGCTGTTTCCTCTGCCTAGAACACCCTCCTTTTCCCTTTGCCTTTTGCTACCCAGTTTATTGAACCAGGTTTTGAAACCTCAAGGCTTCCACAGAAGAAGCAAAGCACCCAGTCAGGCTAAAAGAATAGGTGCGCGCGCACGCACACACACACACACACACATACACACTCACACGCACACACACACACACACTCGCGCACACACACACAAAGATGGTCCCATGAAGCAGCTCCACCCTGACCTTGGCTTGCACAGCCAAAGCTCTTTCCTCACTATTCCTAATCAGTGTGAGAGCAGAGAGCATCACAGGGCTAGAGCTGGAAGGGACCTCAGAGGACAGGGAGTCCCATTCCTTCATTTTACAGAGCAGGAAACTGAGTTAAAGATAGGAAGTGACAAGATTATAGCTCTGAAGCTGGAAGGGATGATGGGAGGATCATCAACTCAACACCAGTATTTTATTTTATTTTTTTAAATTTATTTTACTAAGCATTTCCCAATTACGTTAAAAAATTTTTTTTAACATTCATTTAAAAAATTTTTGAGTTTCAAGCTCTCTCCCTGCCCCTCACCCCTCCCCCACCCCTTGGGAACGCAAGCAGTGGCTATTGTCTCTCTTAACTGAAGAGGACCAAAATGACATCACTATGTTAGGGTCAATGTAAGCCCAAATCACTCTGGCTCTCATTGATTGGCCAACAATAGGTCCCAGGCCAAGCTCCACTGGGCCGTTGTGTGGTCCCTGATTGGCTCAGAGTGAATGTAAACAGCAATTGTTTCTGTTTTGGCCAGAAACCCTCAGGGTCTTCCCCTCCCAGATTATTATTATCATTTTTTTGACTAGGTGATAGAGGCCATTCTCTGCTTCATTTCTTACCTGGCCTTAATCACTGAATGGGTGTTGCCTCAGTCAAACTGAGACTTGTAAAAGACCTTAACTTAAAACGACCAAAGTCTCTCTCAATACCCTTATTTTACAAATAAGGGACCAGAAAACCAGAAAGAGTTGTGACCTGAATATAAACTTGTAAATCTGTAATCCTATAATCCTTGAGAACTGAAACTATCCTATCTGGTCAACTATGGATAGAGTGTCATAATTCCTGGAATCAGGAAGACTGCAGTTCAGATTTGGCCTCAGACACTTACTAATTGTATGACCCTAGGCAAGTCATTTAACCTTCATTTGCCTCCTTTCCTCATCCATAAAATTTTTTCATCTGGATCATAATAGCACCTGCCTCCCAAGGTTGTTGTGAGGATTAAACCAGACGATTGTACAGTACTTAGTTCCTGGCACACAGTCAGCTTTATATAAATGTTAGCCCTTATTATTTTATTATTTTTGTATTCCTAGCACAGCGGGGCCTTAATAAATGCTTGTTGATTGATTGATTGATTGATTGTCACACAGTTAAGGATAAAGCTGGGATTTGAATATTAAGTCCAGACTCCAAATCCCACCTATACTTATTCCATTGAACCACTGAGATGGCTAGGATTTATCCTTTCCATCTAGGCAGCATGCAGACCTCCCTTCTTCCCCAGCCCAACCCAGCCCCCAAGGGTAGAGAGCTGACATTTCCAAAACTGAGGCACTGGGCCTATGTCACACCAGGATAGCCTCCACCCTTGGACAACCTAGGGTACATCAACCCTAGCAGCAATAAAGCAGAAATGGGTCCAGTAGGGTTTCATTCAAACGTTTGATTTGTTTCCTGCCTCTGATGTCACTGGCAGGGAGGGGCTGGGGAATGGCCAAGGGATGACTCCTGAGCCTACAGCAGGGGGCTGGGAGCTTAAAGCACAGATTCAATTCCAGATATGGAGTGTTCTGGAAACAGAGCCGGCCAGAGGGGCTAGCCAGCAGGAGGGTGTGTATTTAGGAGAGGCAGCCTTTTTCCAGAAAGATTAGACCTTGGTTGGACTGCTGCACTACCTATTGCTTAGGTCCTAATTCAAATGCCCCCTCCGTTCCCCAATTTTCCCTTCTAGTCCCCTCCCCACCCCCAGGCTTTCTCCTTGAACCTTCCATTGTACTTTATTTTTAACAGTGTCATATACTTTCCATATAAAGACACCTGTGCTGGTGTCTTAATCAATCAAAAACAAATTTATTAAGCACTACTATGTGCCAGGCACTAGAAATACTAAAATAAATGTGAAGAGCCCTTTTCTCAAGGACCTTAACATTTATGGGAAAAACACATCTTATCCCCCTATTAAACTGTACAGAGGGGACATGGGAGTTAGAGATGGTGAGGGATCCAAGATGACTCCTAGGGTGGGAGCCTGAAGGTCAAGGAGGAGGGTGATGCCCTTGAAAAGGGAAGGTGGGGGGAGGGATACATGGTTTGTGAGAAAGATCATGAGCTCTCTTTTGGATACCTTGTGTTTAAGGTGTCTACTGGGCATGAAGTTTGAGATGTCTGAAAGGCAGATGGAGATATGAGATTGGAGGTCAGCAGAGAGATTGGGGCAGGAAAGGTAGATTTGAGAATCATTGGCATAGAGATGGTAAAGCTTCTCAGCAGACTGGCTAAACTCAGTTAAGGGTAGCTGACAGGCCTCAAACCTGTAGGTAAGCTAGGGCATGCCTACCCCAAGCATGAGAAGACCTCCCAGCAGGAGGGGTGGATGAGAACAATGTGTTCCAACATTGAGGATGCCCAGCTCATCCACTGCCTGCTGGGCCATCTCCTGTCGCTTTGGGTTTTGTCCTGCCACTGGGCTTCCATGAGGAGAGAGTGAGGCCGGTGACTTTGTGCAGCTCTGCCCCACTTAAATCCAGTTCATGTGGGAGTCAAGAGCACCCCATGACAGGGAAACAAAAGACAAACAATGAGCTTCCTGAGGGCAGGGATGTCTTATGAAAACCTTGTATTTCCTCAGCCCCTAGCATACCAAATGCTTTAAAATGTTTGTTGAAAGAATGAATGACTGCTGTTGAATGGGAAATGTCAGTCAATCAATTAGTATTTATTAAGCACCTACTATGTACCAGACCCTGTGTTAAAGGGTGAGAATACAAAGAAATATAAAAGATAGGGGCAGCTAGATGGTGCAATGGATAGAGCACCAGCCCTAGAGTCAGGAGGACCTGACTTCAAATCCCACCTCAGATATTTACTAGTTGTGTGACCCTGGACAAGTCACTTCACCCTGTTTGCCTCAGTTTCCTCATCTGTAAAATGAAAAGGAAATGGCCAACCACTCCAGGATCTGCCAAGAAAACCCCAAATGGGGTCACAAAGATTCGGACTAACACAATTGAACCCCAGAAAGCTTGTCCCTTTGCAAGTCTTTCCTGGTCCTCCTTAATCTCGCTTCTTTTCCTCAGAGACTATACCCAGTTTATCATAGTTATTTTCATGTGTCCTCCTCCATTAGACTGGGAGATCCTTGAGGGATAGAACTGGTTTGGATTCTTGTTTTTCCTGTTCTTTGTCTCCACGCCTGTGTCTGACACACAGTAGGTGCTAATACATACTGGCTGCCTGACTGACTGGTACATGAGAAAGAAAGCTTGACTTGGTTGGAATCTCAGCTCTGTTATTTAAAAGTTATTTGACCTTGGGTAAATCGCAACTTCCTAGTTTGGTTTGGTCATCTGTAAAAACAGGCAAATACTTGCAAAGGACCATTGCTCAGAATTTTTTTGTTAGCCTTATCTTGTAGCTATATTAATCACATTGTAATATTTTCTTTAGGCAGGGTACTCCCAGTATCGAAGCACTTTCCATCAAAGCAATTTGTCAGCCCCTCTGTAATTTAGTATTAAGAGCACGCCAGGTGTGGAAACTTCCTGCTAATGCAGATGGGTAATTTTTTATAATTTAGAGTATGGAGTGTTGCTGAGGCACAGAGATTGAATGCTGGACTGCACACAGCTAGTGTGTGTTAGAGGCAGGAGACTGGCTCCCTACCTATTGCTGCTTGGCTACATTATGACAACATGCTATATTCAATACAATACAACATACTACATACATGTTATTCGGTAGACTATAGGTTTGTATTTTCTTGAACTGAATCGGAATTTGTGTTCGGTTTGCAAAATGGCTGGAAGCAGGGAAACCAGGAGACCATTAAACAAATGCATAAATGAATGAACATATAATTTAAAAAATGTATAATTAAATACATTTTACTATATAATTAAACATATTTTATGTTTACAACTCTAAAAATTCACATATACATATATTCTTCCACTACTCTAATGTTTGGAGAGGGGCATCAATGGGGAGGGCCTCTAGGGGATGACTTTAGCAGCTACTCCACGGCTTCTTAACCTGGAGCCCATGGGCACCCAGGGTTCTGGGCATAGATTGTGAACTTTAAAACTATTTTGATATTTATTTTGATAACCGCATTTAAGTATAACTGGTTTTCTGCGTAACCGTATGTATTCGATGCATTTTTACAAAAAGTGTGATTCTGAGGAGGGGTCTAAGGCTCAAAGAAGATGAAGGACCCCTGATTTCCAACAGCTCAGGGAGGTTTTTAGGAGTGGGACCTCCCAAGTGACAGGTGCTCCTTCAAGGCCCGCAGAACAGGGTCAGGACCTCCCCCCACCTCCGCGCTCGGACCCAGGGGAGGGGCAGAGGGCAGCAGAAGCTCCAGGGCTGGCCACAGGCTGCCTACCAGCAGGTGGGTCCTCGTGCTTCTTTCCCCGCCCCCCTTAGACGCACGTGCCGGCCGTCCAGCACGTGGACACGCACAAGCTCCTCCCCGTCCCCTCTTCCTCTCCCCAGGGGTCTCTGGGCTCAGCGCGAAGGACCCGGGGAGAGCAGGTGGGGGGCGGGGTCTCCCGAGAGGGCCGCGCAGGCGCGCTGGGCCGGGCGCGAGCCCCGCGGGGCGCGCGCAGGAGGAGGGCGCGGAGGCGGAGGCAGAGGGGAGCGGGGAGGGCGAGGGCGGGGGCGGTGCCGGTGACGCGGCTGAGGCGGCGGCAGCGGCGGGCGGGCGGTGGCGGCGCGTGCGGCGCGCGCTTCTCCGTGTCCTGGGAGCAGAGCCCCGGCCCCCGCCGCTCCCGCCGCCGCCATGTCGGGCCGGTCCGTCCGGGCCGAGACCCGTAGCCGGGCCAAAGACGACATCAAAAAGGTGATGGCCGCCATCGAGAAAGTGCGGAAATGGTGAGGAGCTGCGGGGGGGGGGAGGGGGGGTGATGTTTGTCGGGTGAGGGGGCAGGGCGCGGGGCCTCGGCCGAGCCGGAGCGGGGCGGGCTGAGGGGTCGGAGCCGGCCGGCCGGCGCCGGAGGCGGAGGGCGGGGGGGGAAAGAGGAGGAAGGCGGAGCTATCGGCTGCTGCGCCTGCGCCGAGGAAAAGGACGCACCGGTTTCAGCCAATCAGCGCGCTGCCGGCGTCCGGAGCCGCCCTCGCACGTGACGCTGAGCCCACCCCCTCGGAGCCGGTGATTATTCTGACCGGGGCTGCCTGGGAAGCAGGTGCATGCTTGCTGAGGCTCCGGCCCTGTCCTGTACCCCGGGCCCCGAGCTTCAGAGGGGGCCACGTCTGGAATATTCCGGCAGCCCTGGGTTCTAGGGCTCTGGCCTGACCCACCCGGCGGCCCGCTCTGGCCTCTGGGGTACCCCGGTATGGGGGTGACTTTTCTTAACTCCGCTTATCTAAGGCTTTCAGCCCCTGTGAAGTCAGACTGTGTTAGTGCGCCCTTTAGGCTTCATCTCATCTCCGAAGGATAGCCTCCGCAACTGGAATGCGCCCCCTTTTAGAATCCTGCAAGTCTCGATCACGAGTCCTTTTCTGTAACAGCCTTTCCTGACCCTTCCTACCCAGCAACTAGTGTCTCCTGTTACTTTGTATCAGTTTGTGTAGGTGTTTCCCATTAGAATGTAACTTCAGAGCAGGAGTTTCATAAAATCTTTGTATCCCTGGGGCTCAGTATTGCCCAGCTTAATTTGTGTTTCTAGCAAAGCTTTTTAAAATGCTTGCAGCCTGCTAGATATTGTGTTAGGCAATGACAAGACCAAAAAAAAAAAAGCCCCCACCTTCAAGTTTATATTCTTTTGGAGGGAACGTGTAAGTACAAAATTAAATACAAAATATCTACCAAGTGACTTTCCCATGGAGGGATAGCAACTGATATAAATAATATACAAAGGAACTTTCTCTTGGCCCTACCACCTGAAGGTGTACTACATGGCCTCTGAGGTACCTTCCTGCTTTAGTTATAGGATCCTTAGAAAAGCTTTCTGTGGGAGGTGTCACTTGAGTAGAGGAGATTTGAAGTCTTTTTTTTTTTTTAATGTGGAAGCTGAGACACAGGAAACCTTATGGAATAGTGGAAAGAGGGATCAGAGGACTGTGGTTCAAGTCCTGACATTACCGCTGTCTAGCAGTGTGACTTTAAGCAAGTCGAGGACATGTCTGGGCTTCAGTTTCCTCATCAGTAAAATAAGGACATTGGATTAACCGACCTGGAAAGTCCTTTCCAGCTCTAGGTTTGTGAGGAAGCAGCCCATGTTAGCACCTCTGAGCAGGGTCTGATTCTAAGCCATGTGCACATTGTACTGTGCCATGTTGCTTCTTGGTACTTGTCACGTATCTCCTCCCCAACTCCTCCTTGCACTCATTTGTCCTGTGAAGTCAGCATCTGTTGAACCCTGTTCTTTGTGTACATCTTGATTTGGGAAATTTCTGAGAATAATCAGTCTATCTCCTTTATTTTTTGTTCCTGCTGAGGGATTTCAGAGACTTACATCATCTTATTACTGCTTAGAATCAATATGATTTCACTTTTTTCTATTTGTTTCTGAAGTATCTCTCCATTGTGAAGTTGAGGGAAGTAACAGGTCAGGAAAAGGAAACTCTGTTACCCTCATGCCATCATCCTCTAACTTGTTTACTAAATAATACCGTTAAAAGTGCTATTGTTCGGGGCTACAAAAGAGCCTCTTTTTGACTTACCTTGCTGTAGTTGGAGAATCCGGAGTCCTGATTGTTTTCCAGACCTAACCAAGGACTTAATGAGTGACAGGTCATTTTATCTCTGTTTCCCTGTCTTCTGAATGTAGGTTTCCTTCCCTACCAACTTTTTTTCCCTTTTAAGAATGAGTTAATCAGATGTTTGTGAATCTTTGAACTCTCTGAGGTCAAGAAGTTAGCAAGTAATAATTTTCAAATAGATTTAACAGTCTTCATCCTAAAAAGGCCATAACCCACCCCATCCAGCGAGTGGAGCCCTGGCTTTCCTTTTCCCCCTCTTTTTGAACTGTGTAGATGTTTCTCCTACACGAGACGTATAAATAAAATGTTGGCATTTTGTTTCTCCTGTCCTGGGCAGTGAGTTTTCCTCTGTTTCTGCTTATATAATTGGCCTAGAAAAAAGGAAGAACTATACAGATCTTAGCTTCTAGAACAGGAATTCTCTAGCTAACAAAACCTCTTTCAAAATTTGAGATGAACTTAGGGGATCATAGCTCTAGAGCTGGACCTTAGAGGCCATCTGGTCCAAGCTGGGACCCGGGGCAGAGCAGGGATGTGGCCACGGTCACGATAGTAAGTGTTAAAGGCAGAATTTGAACCTGAGTCCTCCTGACTCCAAGGCAGCACTCGACTCTGGAATCACATCTAGTCCAAGCTATGCTCAGAAAGACTCCTCTAAACCTTAACCAGGGAGGGCTTGTCCAGCCTCTGCTTGCAGACTTCTAAGAGAAAGGAACAAGCATTTACATAGTGCCTACTGTGTGCCGGACACTGTGCTAAGTGCCTTACAAATATTATTTCCTTTTATTTTATCCTGACAACAACTGTGGAAAGTAGGTGCCGTTATTTTTCCCACATTACAGCCAAGAAAACTGAGGCAGACAGGTTAAATGTGAGTGAGTATCTGAAGCCAGATCAGAATTCAGGTCTCCCTAACTTTAAGCCCAGTGCTCTGTGCATGGTGGTGCCCCCTGGCCACCTTCTTAGGCACCATGGCCCATCTTACTCCTGCACAGCCCTGTTAGGAGGTTCCCCTCACATCAAGCTTAAATTTGCAAGTCCCACCCTTTGTTCTCAGTCTCTCCTCCTCAGGACAGTCCTTCAGAAATTTGGAGACAGATGCCCTGTGCTTGAAGTCTTCTCCAGGCTTAGCATCCCCAGCTCCTCTGACCTAGGGTTCTCGGGTTCTCCTGGTCTTGATAATCTTTAGCTGACCAGTGTCCTTACCCTGTGGCTCCAGGTGAAGACTGGGGAGGGCAGAGGACAGTGGGGCCTCCCTGTTCCAGGAAACTGTCTCTCAGTGCCCCTCCCACTCCCCCAGATCCTTTTCAGAATGGCTGCCTGCCCCGACCCCTAGTGAATAAATTCCCTTCATTTAAATTAGTCATCATCATAACTCACACGCATCAAACACTTTATGGTTTACCAAATACTTTTCTCACAACAACCCTCCAGAGAGGTGAAAAGCATCTCTTTCTGTTAACCACCTACAGAGACAGAGTGAGTATTTTCTTCATTTTGCAGAATAGACAGTAAGTCAAGATGGCCTAACTGGGCTCACATTCACAGTCATTTCATAAAGCACTGTGGGGAAGGTTTGGGAATCCCCAGCCCTTCCTTCCCTCCTGCCATCTCACCAGTTTGAGGCCAGAAATGTTTTCTCGTGGTAAAGCTGCTCAGTTACTCATCTCCAGGTACTGAGCACTCATTCTACCCAGAGAGCCACTCCAGGGGTGTGTGGAGGGAAAAAAGAAATGGAAGAGTCCTGATTCTTAGAGTCGAATTAGAATACAGATGTACACCTGTGGAAAAGAAGGGACTGTGGAACAGTTTGTTGTTTTGTTCTTTGCTAGCAACTACATAAGAAAATGAACATTAGTATCTTGTTTTCCAGGGGAGAATGTGTCCCAGTACTCCCTGATCCCTTCCAGTTCTGGCCTTGCAGTGGTTGAGTCTGGAAAGGTGTTTTTACTTGCTGCATTCTAGGAGAGGAAAAGACTGTACAAGTGTATTTCAGTAGAAACAGCCTAATGTTGGGAATGTGGCCAGGCACAGTTAGACATAGAACTCTTCCCAGGTGAGGAGACTTGAGCAATATTTGTTTAGAAGAAGAGCATTCCCAGCAGAGGGAGTTGCCTGGTAAGAGCTCTGAGACGAGAAAGTGGGAATTCTATAACCTCCTTGGTCAACTCTAACCAGTGCCTTCCTTTTAGGGAGAAGAAGTGGGTAACTGTGGGGGACACATCCCTTAGGATATTTAAATGGGTGCCAGTAGCCGACAGCAAAGAGGTGAGTGAGTGGGAGGGTGCGGTTTTCTTGCCGTCTAGTTTCTGTGTTGAGATTACTCCTTATCCTGACCAGTTATATGGAAGGTTTGGGGTAGGCTGACGTTGTAGACTAATGAAGACTGTTTCCCTCCAGATAAGTGAAGAAGTTTCTCATGTTGGTCTCCCACATAAGTAGCCACTATCCTGGTCAGAGAGGGGATGGGCATGGGGGGGAACCTAGGGAATGAACTTTATAGAATGGAGCAGAAAGAGCAGGGTGGGGCTTCTGGGGCCTGCTCCCCCACTTTGCCCCTTACACGTCCTTCCTGCCCTTTGGCTGGAGCCCACCTAGTGTCCCCGGGGGAAGGTCACTTCCTTTTTTCCTGAAGCCAGGGAAGACACAGTCTTCTTTGTTTCTTGCTTACCTGCACCTCTCCACCTGGACCAGGTAGAAGAACTTGTTGATTATCTTTAATTTCTCTTGTCTCCAGCTTGTTTGTACACAGTTGTTTACATCTCCTCTCTCACAATCATTAGATCGTGAGCTCCTTGAGAGCAGACGCTGTCTTCTGTCTTTCCTCGTATCCCCTGGTACTTAGTGTGTAGTTCCTGGCACCTAGAGGTACTTAATAAGTGTTTATTGACTGACTGACTCTTGCCTGAGGAGAGGTCTCGGAGCCAGAATTGGAAAGTAAGAGCGGGCAGCATGGAACAACATGAGCATTCTGTTCTGCTGTTGCCACCCTTCACTCAGGTCCCCAGCCCCTCTCCAGAGGGGCTCCTGCACCTTTGCCTGCGCCCGAGCATTCTTCCAAGTGACAGCAACAGACTTTGGGAACCTCACAGTAACGCTTCCTCCTGCTCAACTCTGACCTCGTGGTGTTTCTTTTTCCAGAAGGAGAAATCAAAATCGAATAATTCAGCAGCCCGAGAACCTAATGGTTTTCCCTCTGATGCCTCTGCCAACTCTTCTCTCCTTCTTGAATTCCAAGGTAAGTTCTAGTTGCCTTTATTGAAGGGCCCCGTGTTCTGGTCTGGGCCTTTTAGAGGAGTGGCCAAAGCCAGGGCTTCTACAAGATATATGTGCCCTTGTGCCCAGGGGGCAGATTTCTAGTCCTGACCGTACAGGAACTGTTTAGTGGGGAAAACAGGGGAGAAAGATGAGAACGGCTCATGCAGGTCTGTTTGGTGATGGACTTTTATGCTCAAGATCATCCTGTGGTCTCCCCTGACAGACTTAATGCTAGGAGGATGAACAGCGGCTAGGCCTGGTCTCTATTCATTGGTCAGTATGATTTCAGCAGCAGCTGAAGGACCTGAGCGTGTTTGGCAGTAAAAGTTTCATAGAACAGAAATAGATTTTAGCTCCACAGGAAGGAATATGGAATCATCTCTGTTCTTTTTTTTTGGGTGAGGCAA
>NW_020954546.1:12576526-12583919 GCF_900497805.2 Vombatus ursinus | reverse complement strand
TTGGGGTTAAGTGACTTGCCCAGAGTCACAACACCTAGTAAGTATCATGTGTCTGAGGCTGAATTTGAACTCTGGTCTTCTGACTCCAGGGCCAATGCTCTATCCTCTGCGCCATCTAGCTGCCCCCAAAAGACTTTTTTTTTGGTGAGGCAGTTGGGGTTAAGTGACTTGCCCAGGGTCACACAGCTAGTAAGTGTCAAGTGTCTGAGGCCGGATTTGAACTCAGGTCCAACTGACTCCAAGGGTGGAGCTTTATCTAGTGCGCCACCTAGCTTCCCCTGCTCTTTTTCAAGATGGTTCAAATCCCCTCTTTAGCTGGACACCCTCCCCTCCTCAGATTAACTTCCCTGCTCTGCTCATACCTGGATGACCTAGTTATTTATTTGTTTGCTCCTCCTTAAGCCATGGAGCTGGTTTTTCCTTTCTTTGTATGCCAGCCCTTATCATGATGCCCACCCCCGATGAGTGCCCCTGAACGGTTATTGACTGAGGGACCATGGGAATCCCACCATACCGAGGCAGCTCTTAGGTAATCAGAGTTAAGAATTGATGCAGGGTCTTGCTCTGATACTCTTACTCTCCCTGGAATTGGGGAACTAATCAAGTTAGAGGGTGTGCCTAATTCCCTAAAATAGGTAGAATCTGGTCATTAGAGCAGAGGTCTTTGTTAACCACACTCCAGAGGAGCAGACCTGTAGGCCAAGCTTGCTTAGTTCTGGGGAGGACTGTTGTCTTCCTGGGATGTGCCGGATTGTAGGTTCACGCTTTGTTCATTTAGTAATTGAACAACCTTTTGTTCTTTGGGGCTTGGGAAAGTTCCTCTTGTGTTTTGTGATTACCATAAAATTCGAGTGGAAAATGGGAGAATGAGACCTTTTTCATTTGACTGGAGGAAATCTTTTAGTCACAAACCTTTCTCCAATCCAGTGGTTGCATATATTCACCAAAATGCTGAGTGTAGATTGTTCTACCCGCCCCCCCCAGGAAGAACTCTCTAAAAACCCGGAATCTTCAGTAGTAGAACGGGCTGCTTTATGAGACACTGAGTTCTCTATCACTGGAAGGATTTAAAGAGAGGTCATCCCAGCTGGAGGTGGGAGATTGGGTTCCATTGTCTGAAGTCCTTCAAGAGTCTGTGCTTGGGTGACATTTTATAAAAATAGCAAGGCCACAGCCAAGAGGGAGGCTGGGATGGACATTCTCACTCTGACAGTTGACCTTCCTCCTAAAGCATAAATAGTTCACAGATGTAAAGATTACAGATCCATTTAGCATCTACACTGGCACAAAATGTGATATGTTTGCCTTAGTAAAACAACAAATCCGATCACACCCAGAAGGGCTTCGAGGTGCCGTTAGTAGAGGTAGGGTCCCTGTGGCCCTCTCCAGTGCCTAGGGTGAAGCTGAGCCCTTGGGACTGCTCCCACATGCCTGGCCTCTTCCCCCCTCCCTGCTAGCCCCTTACACGCCTTCCTTGATTGCACTTGGCTTTCAGATGAGAACAGTAACCAGAGCTCCACGTCTGACGTCTATCAGCTCAAGGTGGACAGTAGCACCAACTCAAGCCCTAGCCCCCAGCAGAGTGAGTCACTGAGCCCAGCGCACACCTCAGATTTCCGAACAGATGATTCCCAGCCACCCACATTAGGCCAGGAGATCCTGGAGGGTAAGTGCTGGAACTTCACTGTGGTGCTGCTCTCCTCGGTCCAAAACAAAACCCAAAGAGCAGCAGCTGGGATCACCCAGTATGCATTGGGAAGAAGGCATGGGGGGTAGGAGGTTGTCGGGGAAAGGCACAGTACTGAAGACGCTGTGGATGGCCTACCCCAGGCAGTGATCCAGCTGTTGAACAAAGAGGAAGACAGTGACCGTGGGGGTCATTAATTCCAGCATGTAGTGGATTTGCAGACAGTGACAGATTTGAATATGAATATTAATATGAACGTGAAATGAGAAGTAGAAAGTGCTGTGTTTGGAGGACTGAAGCAGCCCTTCTGGATGAGGAGAGGGGAGTAGGGAATGTTTCGTGGAGGAGATGGAATTGAAGGATTGGAAGGAGCTGGAACAAGCAGTGCCTGGAAGGGACCATTGGACCATAGAGTTAGAGCACCTAGGCCCAGCAAAGTTATACGACTTGCCCAGGGTCACACAGGTAGTGTCTGAGACAAGATTTCAGCCCCTCTTCCTGACCCCGACTGCCCCATATTGCCTGAAGGGTAGGCTGTGCCAGACAGTGAAGGTCCTGGGGGTCTGGGCTCGGAAGTCAGAAACAACCAGATGTATTTGAAAACAGCAAGTACTTCAGTTTGCCTGGAGCCCAGGGTTCCCTGAAGGGGAATGTTGGGAGGTGAGGTTGGAAAGGCCATGATTTGGAGAGGTCAGCTTCCTCAGTAAGGTCCTGTGGTTAGGGTCACCTTGTTCCCTTTTCAGAACCATCCCTGCCTGCTTCTGAAGTGGCTGATGAGCCTCCTACCCTCACCAAGGAAGAACCAGTCCCACTAGAGACCCAGGTAAGGAAGTCATGGGATTTTCTAGTGCCCAAGAAATCCCCTAAAAGACAGTAGCTTTGTGGTATGGGGAATGACCATGCTGAAGGTGGGGTGAAGAAGGCTTGTGGAAGAGGTGCCTGAAGACCAGCCAGGACTGGAGACTGGGCTGTGTGCTAGAAGGAAAGGGTGAGACCTCCCTGAAGGTCGACATTCCAGCAAGGCTCCTCTAACTGGCTGCTCTGGCTTCTCCCTAGGCTGCGGAGGACGAGGAGGACTCAGGTGCCCCACCACTAAAGCGTTTCTGTGTGGAGCAGTCTGCTGTGCTGCAGACAGCATCGGAGAGCTAGCGACCCTTGGTGTCCCTGCCCTCTTGGCCCCTAGCCTCTATTTATTGAGTTCTGGTCCTGGCTGTGCTGTGTTGCTGGGGTGTGAAGGCAAGCATTGGGGTCCAGAGACTGCCTGTCTCAGCCCCCTGGGCTGAAAGACTACAGTGGGGAAGGTGGCCAGAGGACTTGGGGTCATGGCGTCATCTTTCTGTCCGTGGAACCTGTTTGCTTGCTCCTAGGAAGAGGGCTGCTTCTCCTCCTATGCTTTCCTTAGGGGACTCAGGCTGCAGGTGGGTGGCCCCAGGGTTCCCCAAGCGCTGGGCTCTTGAAGTCCTCCAGGTAGAACTCATACCCCTTGGGTGTCAGGCCCTACTCCTGCTTTTTTGGGAGCCAAGCCTGGAGCATCAGCCATCATCTCTAGCTGTGTGGCCTCTGCTCTTTGGGCTGATGAGTGTAGCGCAGAGAGAAATGAGTGCCCGGTGGAGAGAAAGCACTTAGGGATCTTAGCGGCCCTTGTTGGAAGCCGTGGACAAAGCCCGTAGGCTCTGGGGCTCTCCCGGCAAGGGCAGGAGTGAGCCCTTTTCAGCCTCAGGTAGGAGTGTAGCTGGGGCTGGCACTGGAGAGGAAGGAGCAGGATTGGGTACCATGGCCAAATCGAGGCCTCTGGGAAAAAGAGGGGCTTCTTCACCACCCGACTGAGCTTGGAGGCAGATCACATGATTCTCCATTTGCCTGGGCCCTGGCCTTTTCCTCAGTTGTCCGTCTCCCATTAGGCTCTCCCCAGCTGCTACTCTTCCCTTTCCCTCTTTCCCTCTGCCTTCCCTTCCCTCACATGCCCCTTTTCCCTGCCCGTCTCCCTTCTAGTGTGGCCCCTGCCCCCGGTCCTGGGTCAGCACTGCTGCTGCAGCTTATGTCCCAGCAAGAGTGTGAGGTTCTGGGAACGCCAAACCCAGTTCCTCCTCAGCTCAGACTTTCTGGAAAGTTTCCTTTTCTTTGAAATCTGCATGTTGAATCGAACTTTGTGATATTATTTTTTGTTTAAAAAAAAGTTTAAGTAAAATGGGCGACTATGAGTGAAGACATATTTTAGCACTGAATAGAATATTTTTAAAATTAAACTATTTGAAATACACTTTGTTGTGTGAGTGCTTTGCTTCTCCTTCCCTGCTTCTCTGATGAAGGGCTAAGCTCCAAGGCCCAGAGCCCTGGCACTCCCAGAAAAGGGGGTTGAAGGATTCTTCACAGAATCAGATTTGAATGGAAGGGACCTCAGAAGCCACCTAGTGCAACTTTCCCCTCGGTAAAGGAGGAAACTGAGCCCCCAGAGGTTAAGTGACTTGTCTGAGGTCCCACCAGTAACAAGGCAGCTGGGAGAGCTGAACCGAGGCCCTTTCATCTGCACTACGTTGAGATACAGGCTACTTGTTAAGTGCCAGGTAGTGGGTTCTGGAGGGATTCTGATTGTGAGGGTCTCAGCAGTGAGAGTTCTCTTGGTCTGCCTATACTCAACACCGGGAGGCTAGCTTTCCAGTTTCCCAAGCCATGGGATTGAAGAGCTGCTGAAGCTGGTCCATGCATCTCTGGGCAGTTGCTTAATCCTTTTTGTCAGACCTTTAATGTTTCCCACGTGGAGGCCTGGAGGCTAGTTTAGCATAACTGGGACTAAATAAAATAACAGAGTTTCGAGCTAGAAGGGACCTTGGAGATAACTTAGTTCAGCCCCCATTATTTTGTAGATGAACACACTGGCTTAGAACACAGTGGCTAGGGGACTTATCCAAGGTCATCTGCATGTCCCTGACAGAGACCAGACTTTGAACTTGGATCTTTTGCCTCTATATCCAAACCTTTTTCCACTTTGTGCTACATGAATCCTTCCTCACCCACTGCCCAACTTGCTTCTCACTAGTCCTTCTGGTGGGGTTGGGATCTGGGCTCCAGAAAGGAAAAACCCTGGACTTTCCCACTTGGCCAAATCTCTGGCATTTGCCTGAGGCTATAATCCCATCAATTGGCCTTTCATTGTGGAAGATGCTGGGATTCTTATAATCAAGCCACTGCTCAGATTCTTAAAATCTAGCCAATAGCTTACTAATGTTCAGATTCCTTAAGAGTCTGCCCAATATGATGGATGTTCTAATAAACCTTGTCTTTGGCTGAAAGAAGGCTTGGGTCGAATTCTTTTGGGCAGGACCCGCGTGTTGTGATTTTGGGGTCCCAGAACCCCTAACCTCTAAACCGTATCACTTCCATTTCTTTATAATTATAAATGTGTGTTATCTTGATTTTAAAACTAAAGTTACTTCCGATAAACGTTTTCCTGCTTTCCATCTTTTTTGGGAAGGGAACAAGAATTTCTGCCTTAGAAGAGGCAGCTGGCCTCTTGGAATCCATGCTTCCCCACTTGGATGATGCTTTAGAAAGCCAAGCTTGGACCACTGCTCAGACTACCAAAACAGGCCATGGGAGTACTGGAGAATGACAAAGCATTTATCAAGTGCTGACTGTGTGCAAATCATTGTACTGAGTGCTGAGGAGGAAAAGGTTGGCCAGGCTTTCCGGGAGCTCACATTCTAAAGGGGTAGACGGTACTTCAGTTGCAAGTCAGATGGAGAGGTACCGTGGTCCTTAGGGTGCACCTTTAATGTTCTGATAAAATATTCATTTCTGCTACGGAACTGTCTGACAATGCTAAGTACTTTGGTGGTGGGAAACTTTGTGTCCTGCATCTTCAGGAGCTGGGGCTCAGGGCTCCATGGAGTCCTTGCCAGATGGCATCTGGGTGGAAGGGTGGGTGTTTACCCAGACATGGCCCTGGGGGGGGGGGTGGGAAGTTGGGTTTGTGCTCTTGGGGCGGTGCTGCCCCTGCCAAAACTTCCTTGGCTGAGCGCCTGTCCATGGTAGTTGGTGAGTACAGAAGGTGGACCACAGTGGTGTCTCCCCTCCAGAATGGCTGTGGGGGCCAGGTGAGAAGCAGGCCAGCGTTTCTGGCAGCTACTGCTATAGCCAGGGCTCTTGGGTTCAGGGCTCTCGACTCTCTCCCTTGGCGTCCGAGGGAGGTGGAGGTGTGGTGGTTGAACTTGCCTGGCACAAGCTGTCTCCTTATCTCTCTCCAGGCATCTTTCAGATTCTAAGAGGCTGGCTTGTCTGACCCCAAAGTGGAGAAGAAAATGTTGAGGCTTTCTCCCAGTGCAGTTAATGCAGGTGAAGGACTAATCCTTGCCTTAGGACATCCCAGGAAGTCATTCAAACACAAAAGGAAGTAAGAAGCAGCTTTGGTGGGAGCTAGCAAAGGAAGTACTTGAACCCTCTTGGGAGCTGAGGTGACCTTGTGTTTTTCAGTCACGCGCGACTCCATGACCCCATTTGAGGTTTTCTTGGCAAAGATGTTGGAGCGTTTGCCATTTCCTTCTCCAGGTCATTTGACAGATGATGAAACTGAGGCAAACAGG
Organism: Vombatus ursinus; assembly: GCF_900497805.2. Lineage (NCBI taxonomy): Eukaryota > Metazoa > Chordata > Mammalia > Diprotodontia > Vombatidae > Vombatus > Vombatus ursinus. The sequence continues at coordinate 12,577,652 of NW_020954546.1, read as the reverse complement.
GTTAAGTGACTTGCCCAAGGTCACATAGCTAGTGTCTGAAGCTGAATTTGGCCTAGCACTTTATCTCCTGCAGCGCCACCTAACTGCCCCACTCAGAACTGGAAGGGGTCTTTGAGTCTACCTTAATTGACAGGTGAACAAACTGAGGCCCAGAGGGATCAAGTGACTTGCCCAAGGTCACATAGGCAGGATCAGTGGCAGAGCCAGGATTCCCAAGCCATCCTTCCACTCCAATCCCAGCACTCTTTCCACTGCACTATCAAAATTGTCTTGGCTTTCCCCATCTTTTCCACAGGCAAAATGAAGAAGCAGATTGGGGAGATAAGAAGGAATACCTTTGAAGTAGTCTTACTCTTTGTAGGCCACTATCTGTGCATATCTGAATCCCTGGGCAAACAGACACAAGATATGCCCCTGGGGAAACTGCTAGGGAAGACTGCAGAGCAGACCTGAGGGTCCTTGTGTTTGTTCGGTATAAGAAAGTAAAAGAAAATTATACTAATAAATAATAATAAAATTAGACTTTCTCTGGCCAAATTCCTACTTTGGAAAGTGATACTAATTCATCAGATATATATTGAGTACTTATATGTACAAGATAATTTTGGACAACAAATTGTACTAGTTGGATTCAGTCAAAAAGAATTTAAGGGAGTGGCTAGGTGGTACAGTTGATAGAGCACCGGCCCTGGAGTCAGGAGGACCTGAGTTCAAATGTGACCTCAGACACTTGACAATTCCTAGCTGTGCGACCCTGGGCAAGTCACTTAACCCTGACTGCCTCACCAAAAAAAGCAAAAAGCATTTAAAGCATATGGGGGCATAGTAGATAGATCTCTGGGCCTGGAGTTAGACCCCAGTTCAAAATCAGCCGCAGACACTAGCAGTGTGACCCTTAGTTTCCTCATCTGTAAAACGTGGAAAATAACAGCACTTACCTCCCAGGGTTATTGTGAAGATCAAATAAAGCTCTTAGCACAGTGCTTGGTACATGGTAAGCACTATATGAATGTTAGCTATTACTAATTATGTGTCCGCACTATACAAAGAAAATGTAGTGACTTTGTGGTATGGATAGTCTAATAGGTATGATCAGGGAACATGAATCTTTATAATATGTTGTTTC
>NW_020954546.1:12540289-12576487 GCF_900497805.2 Vombatus ursinus | reverse complement strand
TGTTCAGTTGTGTCCAACTCTTTGTGACCCTATTTGGGATTTTCTTGGCAAAGATCCTGGAGTGGTTTGCCAGTTCCTTCTCCAGGTCATTTGACAGATGATGAAACTGAGGCAAACAGGGTGGAGTGACTTGCCCAGGGTCAGACAGCTAGTAAGTGTCATGTGTCTGAGGATGGATTTGAACTCAGGTCCTCCTGACTCCAGGGCTGGTGCTCTATACACCTACACCGCTCCACCTAGGTGCCCCTTAGTAAGTGTCTTAAGGCAGGATTTAAACTCTGGTCTTCCTGACTCCAGGCACAGTGCTACATCCACATCGCCAACTAGCTACTATTATAATTTGTGGTAGGATAGAAATGCTGTTTGAATGGTGAAATGTACATTGGAGAAAGGGCAAAGGAAAGAGACTTCTGGAAGGGATGACAAAGAGGAAGTAGTATCTCAGAAGAGGCAACCTAGGTCTGGGCCTTGGAGAACTGACAGTGGAAGAGAGCACGTTCCAAGTGAAGGAAGGAACACACACAAATGTACATGAAAATATATTTAAGAAAACATTTAAATATACATTGTTGTCATTCAGTCCTTTCAGTTGGGTTTGACTCTCTGTTACCCCACTTGGGGTTTTCTTGGCAAAGATAACGGGAGCAGTTTGCCATTTCCTTCTCCAGCTTATCTGGCAGATGAAGAAACTGAGGCAAACAGGTGAAATGACTTGCCCAGGGTCACACAGTCAATAAGTGTCTGAGCCTATATTTGAACTCAAGAAGATGAGCCTTCCAGACTTCAGACTCAGTATTCTATCCACTGCACCACCTATCCACCAAAAATTTTTACACACACACACACACATAACTATACACATATATATTACATGTATATACACATATAATTTTAATCCTATCTTTCCAGCCTTAGCTTATAGAATATAGGCCCTTTGAGGACAAAAACTTTTTTTCTTTTGTGTCCCTAGCACTTAGCATAGTGCCTTGCACATAGCTCCTTGCACACAGCAGGCATTTAATAAATGCTTATGTAATTAATTGAACCATGGGCATTGATGTCATTCTGTGTAGCCTGTGCTTATTGTCTGATTTCTGGACACCTTGTTTGCTTTCCAAGATGTGAGTTTTTGTTCACACACTTCAGCATTCCATCCCCTGAACTCCCCATCCATTCTTTAAAGATGAATTTAGATGACTTCTTTGGTACCTCCAAGCAGTCATGACTGTCTGCTTTGGACCTTGGTGCCCCTATATAGACTTATTTATACATATATAATACTGTATTAGAGTTGCGTGATAAGATAAATAAATAATGGTAGCAATTGACACACCTCTAGGACACACTCCAGGTATTATTATCCTCATTTACCGAGGCTTGGAGTGGTTGAAGGACTTGGCAAAGGCAGGGTCTAAACTAGTTCTTTTCTGCCTTCATGTCCAGGGCTCTTTCCTCTATACTGTACTTCTGTATTCCCCTACTAAAGTGTAAGTGATATTCTAGAGTTGGGACATACTTTCCTTATTTAAACTGTGTATCTCTCTTGTACTCTGCACAGAGTAAAGGCTCAATAAACACCTGTGGAATAGAACATGCATTAGTAAGCATGCTGATGACCACGGTGTGCTGGTGACTGTGAGGTCTTGAATGTTCTGCCAGCGGGAGCTCAGGCGCCAGCAGCTCTTACTCATCTGGAATAGCTTCAAGACTGACCCACTGATAGCTGAATGTCTGCTGGGAGAGGGCCAGCTTCCCTAAGTTTAGAGCATCGTAGAGGCCGGCTGAAGACAAGTCACGGAGGGTCTGGACCTGCTCCCCGTGAAATTGTGCATCCTTGATGTTCTCAGCAAGGCAGTGACAGAGGTCCTTTCCCACCTGGACGCACTCCTTCTGGACTGGTGTCTTCACCATGCTCTCACCATTGGGAGATCTTGTCATCCTACGAGATCTAATGGGCCTTGGTTCTCATGCCTCATTAGAACCGTCAGGCCCTCTGATTGGAGAACCACAAACACTGCACCCTCCGTTCAGGGAGGGGGACACAGGACAGACAGCTCAATTCCAACCTGAGCTACATTTATTTTGGACTTCATCATGCCACTGGCCTTGCTTCCCCTTTCCCTTTCTTTGGTGTTTGTCTTTTTCCATTGGAGTGTACGCTCCTCGAGGGCAGGGATTTGTGTATGTTTTACCTCTAGTGGTTAGCACAGTGCCTGGCACATAGTAGGCATTTTGTTCAGTTCTCAAAGGGTATTTCTGTTCCCAGTCCCATCCTCTACTCTTGCATCCCGAGCTTCTGTCCTTCGTGCTTTTCCTCCTTCCTAGAATGCCCTTCTACCTCCTCTTTGACTGCTGAAATCAGAATGACTCACGGTTCAATGCCCATGGTTCAAGGCAGGATTTCAACTCAGATCTTCCTGACTGTAAGCCCAGCATTCTAGACTATGACAGGTGGCCTCTCAAAGCACTATGCAGTAGAGGCAAAAAATGTCCACTCTCTTACCAAAAGTGACACATGGGGGGATCTACTTATCTCAGCAAGTAAGCTGGCACCAGGTAACTTGGCCAAAGAGCCCTCTGCCTCAGCCCAATTAAGTGCCAGGAATAACCTGACAGCTCTTCATCCGTCTTCTGCAGAATGATTCATTCCCTCTTGCATTAGTCAGCATTCATTAGAGGGTCCAAGCTGTTCAGCTTGAGGCTAGGTCATATCCCAGATGCAAAGAAGCGAGAGACACAGGCCCCGCCCTTCAGTAACTCCACCCTCCCAGAAGCCACAACTAGCACCCAGGAAACGAAGTGACTGGAGAAGGTCGAATATGCAGGGGTCACATGCATGACTAAGTATTCAGCTATATGTATTTGGCTGTGCTTCACAAAAGAGAATCTTTCCCAAGTCAGTGCATTTGTACTGGCTTTCCCCCCAAATGTGTAGCACAGACCATCACCTCCAAAGGAGTGGACACAAGCGGGCTCATGAAGGACTGGACTTTGAGGAGACTTGAACAGGACAGAGAAGGGCCTGCTAGCTCTTTCCTGAGTCCTCTTAAGGCTACTGCATTTCCTCTATTGATTATCTCCCATGCTTCCTCTACGTATCTTGTTTGTGTCTAGTTGTTTCCTTGAAAAGCACATAACGCAGGCCAGGCCCAATACATGCTTACTGACTGACTGCTAAGGGGTAGGCATAATTAATTCAAGTGCTCCAGACTGGAAGGAGCCTGGTGTCTCGCTGCTTCTCGAGGATTTAGGGATCCAGTAGGGAGAACTGGCAAGTAGGGTGAGATTAAGGAAAGCTCTGAAGGCTAGGTCATTACTCCCTGAGGCCACCCCTCTAGGCTAAGGTGAGCCAACTGGAAGTTTCAGGGTAGCCTTGGGACAGGATGTTACTTCCATTTTAACAGGTCAATTCAATACCCACTGATTTTAAACACCTATAGCATACCAGGAAAAGTGCTAGCTGCTGGGAATACAAAGGCAGAGACCAAATAAAAATTATCTGTCCTCGGTCACTCAAATTCTAAGGGAAGATCAACACAGGAAATCACTTCTCATTTGTACCCCCAGCCCCTGGGGCCCCTCCCTCAGATTGGAGAGCTCATTCCAGAACCTCCATTCGTGGAGGGCACCTGGGCCAGCTGTCTCTTCTTTTCCCACAGGGCTGGGACTTAGCTCTAGACTATAAGCTCCTTGAGGGCAAGGACTTCTTTTTCTTTTTGGTATTCTCAGTGTTCAGCACTGAGCTGGGCTCATCAGACGGAGAAGGGAATGGAATAAGCATTTATACAGCAGTTATCCTCACAACTACTAGGAGAGGTATTATCTCCCTTGAAGAGATGGGAAAATTGAGGCAAACCGATTAAGTGACTTGCCCTGGTTCACAAAGCTAGTGTCTGAAGCTGAATTTGAACTCAGATCTTCCTGACTCCATGACCAAGCCACCTACCTGCCTCTGCAGCTTAATAAATACTAGTTGACTAACTGCTCATGTTATCCAGGAGAGGCCCCAGAGAGTGGAAGGAGCACCCATCGAATTAAGGACAAAATTATTTTTGAAAAATCAGGAAACTTTGAGTCTCAAGAACATAGTAAATAATGACAGCCCTGCCCTATCATTAACACCCTCGCTAACTCTTATAAGTCAACAAATTATGGAGACAAAATAAAGTTGTTTGACTTCAACATCAGAGCATAGGAAAGCTTTGCTCCCTCAAAAGTACTGACTCCTCTTGGCCCAGAAATCAGCCTTAAAGCAGTTCCTGGCCCACAAAAAGCAGAAAAGGCAAAGCAAGTGGGACCAGAGGCCAGGAGAGCCTAGCTATTAGCTCCTGCTGCTATCTTGGAGGGGATGCAGCCCCAAAACACTGAGTCTGGAGGGAGTCAGAGGATCTTGGGGTCAGGTCCTGCCTCGGCAACTGCTTTCATGACTTAGGACAAGACTTCCGTTTGCTCATCTCTTAAAAATGAAGGTATTGGATTAGGTGGTCCCTGAGGCCCCTTCCAACACTAAATCTAGGACCTTGTGGATAAAGTCCATTAATGATCAGCAAAGTTCGCTCACTGAGAAGAAACTGATCTTTTTTATCATCTTTCATCAAATAAATAAAATATCCAAAATTAACTTTGAAAACCTCAAACTGCTTTCCTTGCCTCAAGTCTTCCCACTTCAATCCATCCTTCAGTCTGCTGATTTTCCTAAACTCAGGTCTGATACCCGAGATACCATCCTTTCAACTCAGTCTTCAATGGCTCTCTACTACCACCAGGGTCAAATAGCCTCTGTTCGGCTTTCTAAGCCCACCACCAGCAGGACCCTTGCCAGTCTGGTCACTTAACTCCTCCCCAGACCATCCACAGTCCAGCTACTTGGGCCCACTGGTTGTTCCTTCATGTAACTGTTTCCAGGCTCTGTCCCTTTGGCTGTCTCCCAGGCTTGGAATGTTTTTTTCCTCTTCACCTCTGCCTCCTGGCTTCCTTCAAGATGCACCTCAAATCCCACCTTCTTCAGGTAGCTTTTCCTGGTCCCCCCAGATACCTTTCCTTAGAAACTACCTTCCATTTATGCATATATCTTGTATGTACATAGTTATCCTCTGGTTTTCTCCCCCCATTATAGAATGTCTGCCCCTTGGGGGCAGGAATCCCAGTTTGGGCCTTTTTTTGATATCCTCAGAGTTTAGATCTGCGCCAGGCACAGAGTTAACTCTTAAGAAATGACTGATGTCTGACTGACAGGTTGACCTTTAAAACCTGTATCCATGTCAGCTATTGTTTGGAGTATTTAGCACTATAAAGCTCTTTTAAAAAGCTAAGAAATAAGTGATCCATCTTGCTTACATTCCCTTTTCTTTTGTCCCTCGGGCTAATAATTTGGGTTTTGTAAATAAGGACTGCAAAAGATGTGCAGACTACCTGAAGGCACCAGGAAATTCAGTCTGGAGAAAAGAAGACTTAGAATTCAAACTCTCCTGGTCCTTAAGGAGATTACGTTCTGGTGGCCTTAGAATTCAAAAGGCAGTCAAGTCAGTCCTAGGGAAAGGAACTGAGTTTCTTAAGTTTGGCTCTAAAAAGGAGGATGGGGAGCAGCTAGTCAAAGAGACAGCCTTGGATTTGGAGTAAGAAAACGACCTAAACTAAGGTTCCAGTTCCCAGGTGGGATGGGCTGCTTAGGGAGGGGCCACGGGGTGGGGTTGTGGTGGAGGAGAGGATTCTGGCTGGGCTCTGTGCCAGCCTCTCAGAGGTTCCTTCCTTCCAGGGTGCAGACATAGGATTTGGATACTGACCGCTGCAGATTCCTATTGCTAGTGGTTCTGGCTGCCTACAAACATTAGCTCTCCTTTACCCAGAATCAAGCACTTATTAAGAATCTACTGTATACCAAGCGCTGTGCTATGCACTGGAAACCGACAAAACCAAAACGGCCCGGCCCTGCCCCGCCAGGAGATCACGTTTTATCAAGGTCTATACAAGCCTCATTTTGTCCAGAGGAGCCAGGAAGGAATGACCCGCTTCAAAGTTGGGAGTTTGCAAGGAGGCTAACAAAACAAAAATGAGTCAGGTATGGCACGGGGCAGGCTGTTCTGGAAGTCTTGAATTTTCTGTGAAGTTGGTCCATCTCTGGTTATTTCTTCTTTTTTACCATTTTTTCCCTCCCTCAAATATAGTGTATTCAAGCGTTGCAGATAGGCGAGTTGGGAACCTTAAATTGACAAACATTTTATTTAGTGTGGTAGCCCAGGGGATAGAGAGCTGGGCCTGGAGTGCGGAAGACTTGAATTCAAATCTGTCTTACGACATTTCCTGAGATGTGTGACCCTAGGCAAGTTACTGTACCACTTGACCTCAGTTTCTTCATCTGTAAAATGCGCAGAATAATAGCACCTACGTCCCAGGATTGTGAGGATCAAATATTGTTTTTTTAAAAAGCGCCTAGGACAGTGCTTTGCACATAATAGGTTCGGAAAGTCATTCCTTTCCCTTCCCACGACTCCTGCCTGGAGTGTGCAAAGCCCTTACAGGTACTGGGGGGAGGAGGAGTACCAAATTTACACAAGAGTGGAGCGCTGCTTCCCTCGTTTGCAGATCTAGAACCCGGAGCTGAAAGCAGAGAACAGCTGGAGCAGCCACTTCGTTTTACCGATGAACACGGCAGAGGGCCCGGGGGCCAGGACTCGGATTCTGCCCTTGAACCCAAGCCCTTGGAGACATCACAGTATAATGCTTGGTTAACTCCGAGAGTTACAAAACAAAACTTTGGTTGTTCCGGACAGTTACCAAAGCCGCGAGTCTAGACCTGGGGGGGGAGGGGGGAGCTGGCATCGCCCATCCCCCAACACCCAAGTGCCCGCTCCGGGTCCTGCGATGCTGGGGGTCGGACTGGGACCCAGACTTCAGGAAGGCGGGGTCCTGGGCAGGATGCGAACCCTGCGGTACCCCCACCCGCCCGGGGCCACCTTCTCCTTTTTTGGGGTGCCTCCTCCAGTCCCCCACAGCGCTGTCCATCCTTTCTCTGACGCACTGATCCTTCTGTGGGACCCCCGGCCTTCGGGCCGTGTCCGCAGGGCGTTTTAGGGGGTGGGGGAGAGGAGGCGAGGGCGGGGCCGGGGCCAAGCAGCCCAGAGTGCGACCAAGGGGGCGCCTGGGGTGGGGGTCCTCCTATAACAAAGGGGGGGGCTCCCCCAGCTCGGAGGATGCTGAGAACTGGCTTTGTTCCCTTTAACGCCTGCCCTCCTAAGTACCTCCCAGTGAGCGACCGCAGGCGGCCGCTCGAGACCACCGGGACTGGGCCCCTCCGGGGGCTTGGCTTTGGCCTTGGGCACCTTCCTGGGGTGTGGCCCCGCGCCGCCCGCCGCCCGCGGTCCCTTTAAGACGGGGGCGGGGCCCAGGAGAAAGACAAAGCCCCCGGACGCGCGCGCCCCGCCCCCTCCCCTCCAGCTTACGGACAAGAAGTGCCCGGATGTCGGTGTCGCCGTCGGTGACAGATGGCGCAGTGTCCGTAAAGAGGGGATTCTCTGGTTGACCCCTCCGCTGCCCCTCTCCCCCTCGCTTAGCCCCCGACCCCGCTGGTCGCCCACTGCTTCCCACCCAAAGTGGTTCCCCCCCGCGTCCCCAAAAATCGAGAGCCGGCGGCCGGCGCTTACATAACTTGACCTTTCACCTCTTCACACTGCCCTCTATTGCGCCGCAGCCCAACTACCCGGCAGGAGCCGAGGAGGGGCGGGGCCATCGGGGGCTGAGCGACGGCCAGCGTGAGCCAATCAGGGGCGAGCGCCGGCTGGCTCTCCGCCTATTGCGGCCGCCGCCAGAGGCGCCACAGGGGAGCAAGTTAGTGTGAGCGCCGGACGGGCGGGGGGAGGAGGGCAATCTCCCGCCATTTTTCAATAATTTCCTCCGGGGCTGCCGAGGAGTCGCTGCGAACGCTGGATTCCGGGGCTTCGGGCCGTGCTCCGCGGGAGGCCGGCAGACCCAAAGGAAGTGCGTTGGCGGTGGTGGCGTGGGGGAGAGCTCCTCGCCCCGCTCCCGAGGGTCCTTCCCGTCGCGGCCTCCGCGCCGGCGGGGCTAGAGCTGCGAGAGTCGGGGCTCACGCCTCCCCCCGCCCCGGAGGGAGGGAGGGAGGGAGAGCGAGCGAGCGCGCGCAGGAGAGCGCGCGAGAGCAGCTTGCGCCGGGCCGAGAGCTAGGCCTAGCGTCGCGCGCCGGCCGGGGCTCGTGGAGCAGCCGCCCCCTCCCTCACCCTGCGCTCGCCTCTCTCCCCCCCTCCTCCCTGGGCCGGCCTCGGTCCCGCTCGGGCTCGGGCCGGGCCCGGCTCCCACCGCCGCGATGGCGCCGCTGCTGGGCCGCAAGCCGTTCCCGCTGGTGAAGCCGCTGCCCGGAGAGGAGCCGCTCTTCGTCATCCCGCACACGCAGGAGGCCTTCCGGACCCGGGAGTATCCTTTGGGGCGGGGGCGGCTGTCAGCGGGACCGGGGGCCGGGCAGGTCCGGCACGGGCGCCAGGATGGAGCCTGGGGCCCGGCTCGGTCGCTGCGTCCTCCGGCAGCCGTGCGTGCGCCGCGGGCCAGGAGCCGAGGGCCCGGGGAGGGGGCGGGCGGACGGACCACGCGGCGGCCTCGCAGCCGCTTCCTCCTCCGGCTCCTGCTCGCCTCTGGCCATTGTTGCCCGAGCCCCGGGCCCGCAGGTGGGAAGTGGCGGCGGCCCCGGTTTCCGTCCCCGGAGGCCTCCGAGGCTTCTCCACCTTCGCCCTCCCCGGTGGGCTCGGGCGCTCGGGGCCGCTGACACTCGTGCCGCCGCAGCCCAGACAAAAGGCGGGGGTCTCGGTGCCCCGTCCCCGGGCCGGGTGCGGAAGCGGGAGAAGGACTTTGGAGAGGTTTTCCCGGGATTCCGGCCCCCGGTCCGCCCAGGCCACTTTTGCCCCGGGATCTAGTCCGGAGCCGGTGGCCTTCAAAACAAAGGGGCCGAAGCCGCGGGGAGAAGGCTAAGTAATTGGGCCGAACTAGCGGCCCGGAGTCACCTGGGGGAGCCTCCCGTGACTTGCTGTGGTGTGGACGGCTCCTGGGGGAAGGGGAGGCCGGGACTTGCACCGCAGGAGGGCTCGTCTGCTGACTTGGCGTAGTCTTAGGGGCTCTAGACGCTGCCTAACTTTCTGGGTTTCGGGCTGTCATTCTGAGTCACACGCTTGTAGTGCGTTTCTGTGGGTTCCGTGTGTGTGCAGTAGGCACGGAGCCCCCCCGCCCCCCAGCCCTTGGTCCTCCGAGCAGCATGTGAGGTGGACAGGAGTGTTGGAAGGTTGGTTCTCCAGGGGTCGAGAGCCCCTCTCTCATCTAGCAGGTGGGCTTTTAATTTTCCAAGGATTAGGTGGGAAAGACTTTAGATGCCGCGGAGTTGGGGGAGGGGGGGCCTGTGGAGCCGAAGAGAACCCGGTTATTTTTTACTTTGGGCACTGGGCCAAGTAAACTATTGCCATCCTCACCTAACTCAACCATGACCCTTTAACGTTAATTACTCAGTGAAATGTTTGTTAAGCGCTTCAGATCTTAGCTGCCTACTGTGTCCTGGGGGGATGCAAAGACAGATGAGATGGCCTTTGCCAGAAGGAATTTTCTTATTTTGATATTAATGATGAAACAGTTTTAAAAAAACAAGCTATAGTCTCCCAAAAAAGTATTTAATAGAAAACGTGCTGGAGGTTAAGTTCTCTTCTTGCTTAACATTAATTCTCATACTGTTATTTTTAAGAAGCCTTTTGATGTGAGGGTTTTAATTGGCTTTCATTTTATAGATGAAGAATTGCTCTCTTGTGAGTTGCTACAAATAGAAGCTCTTCAATGGTGTGTGAGTGTGTGTGTGGTTGGCACATCTCTGTCTCTAAGGTCCTTAGTTGTCTCCCGGAAGTGAATAAGCCCCTTGGTTGGCTAACAGTTATTGCACATATATTTCCAGTTCCATATTCAGTTTAGTATTTAAAATTCCGATTTTGATATGATTTGCTACTTTAGTTTTCTTTCTTAGGTTTTTTTTTTTGCCTTTTGGTATATACCACATGGGAAATGTCCCGAAATACTTTATTTAAAGCTGTTGGTGATATATTGTTGAAATATAAAGATGTAGAGCTTTCATCTTCATTAAAATTCAGAAGGTAGTTGTGAATAATGCTCTTTTGTTATATAGCTGACTTAACATGTCAATAATGGTGATGTATATGAAATCAAACTCAAATTAGTTGCTTAGGTATGGGGTTTGAGGTTGGGAAGTATAAAACCGCTGTCAGAATCAGCCCTGAATTTGATTATGATGGATTGGGATTGGATGATACATTCAATATTGTCTATAAATAAGTTTAGTTTTTCAGGAAGGGCTGTAGTTAAAATAAGCCTGCCAGATTAATTTTCTTTTTTCTTTGCATAGTTTCAGCTGTTTTTTTTTCTTTCTGTGCTATGTAAGCATTCAAGTACAAAGTCATGGACTTTTTAACTGTGTATGGGAGCTATAGGAAGCACTAGGAGCAACGACTGTTTGAATGTTAATATGTAGTTGTACTGGGCAAGAATGTGACCCAGGGTTTGTCTTGATGAAAGCTGGGCAGCTGTAGATGGAGTTAAGTTGCACTTGCAAGACAGAATTGCACTGGACAGATGGAATGCTGAGCTGTTATGCCTCCTGACTTGAATATTTGAATTTAAGCATAAGATTATGTGAGAGCAGTTAGTTTTTACATGCTTTAATGGTTAACTGGTTTAGGGAGAACACAGAAAAATAAAAAACCAAATTGGAAATTCTTTTACTTTTCTCACCATTAATAATGTAGCACTTTATATTTTCTGGTGCTGTAGGAAATGTCAGTTTCGGCTTCTCTGAGGATAAGGAACTCTACTTGGCTCTTTGATACACAGACACACATGCAAACTCTCTCTCACTCTCTCTCTCTCTCTCTCTCTCTCTCTCACTCACTCTCACACGCCTGCCTCCCTCTCCTTCCCATCAACTGTTCTTCTGAAAGAAGCCCAGAGTCACATTACAAGGCTAAGGAGAACAAAGGCCCCTGGAAGGCTGGGTGGCAGGAAAGCCAACCTTGGTCTTTCGCAGCATAGATGCACTGAAAAATCTTCCTGTATTTAAATGTGTTTCTCATTTGTAGTTATCAAAGGACTGGGGCATTGCTGTGAGATTTTTGTCTGTTACTACCTGTGGAGGAATCACTGAAATGTGGAAACTTCAAAATTGTGGTTGCTGAGTGGTTTTTGGAAAGGTACTTTTATTTTGGGAAACCTGAAATCTGAAATAATTTTTGGAAATAGCTACTTCAGTTTTCCCCAAATGGACTTTTTCTTTCATTTTCATTTTTCTTCTAAATCCCATAACACTGTTGAAAGTGATACCTAAACTCAAAAGTTGGACGTAACCTATCAGTGTTGAGACAGGATGTAGCTGAGGTGTTGCCCCTGTTCCAGACTTTTGGAATAGTTATTGTTTTGATTGATTTTTTTTTTCCACATTTAACATGAATTGAAATGCACTTCAAGAACCTCCTCATTCCATTGCTTCTGTATCTGAACCAGGCTGTATTCAGTCAGCCCATAATAGTCCTTGTGATTTTCTTTCTTTTTTTTTTAATTTTGATTTATCAACAATCACTTCCATAAGCTTTTGAGTTTAAAATTTTTCTCCCCCTCTCTCCCCACGGCAGCACGGAATCTGATATAGGCTGTACATATACATTTCTATTAAACATTTTCACATTAGTGAAAATTTGTAAGAAAGAAGTAAAACCATGTCCTTGTGATTTTCTAGATTTCAAATTTGTTCCCTCAGAGGTTTTTAATCTTTCTAGATTTGAGAAAGCTAATCTTTTTTTGTTTACCACCCCTTCACCACCTCTCCAGGCTGTGTTGTTATAATCAGAATTGCCCACCCTATCCCGCTCTTGTGCTTATTTTGTTTCTAATGTTTATCATTTTTCTCTCAAGGATTTTTAGATTCCTTTTAATGATCCTCAAAAAAAGAAAAGTCAGATTTTAAAATTTTGGTTCTGACCTGTGATTTCATTGGTGTAAGAAACTTCTTCCAGCACAGATCAGTAACTGTTTTGTAAGTTATGGCCCTTCCAGCTTTGGAGTGCTTGAGGCACTGAGTCATGAGGTCCCTTAATTTAAGTCCTTATGGGTCAGAGGTGGAACTGGAACCCAGCTCTTTCTGACTCTGAGGCCTGCTCTCTAGACGTACCTCATGCCATTTCTACTACCTGGAAAAACTTGATGTCATTTGGAGATTTCACTGTACATAGTATTTTTTAAGATGTTTTCTTGTTCTTTTCTCAGTGACTGCCTCTTTTCAATGTGGCCCTTCACTGTGGGACATAGAACTTCTTCCAGGTCCTTTAAGTGTTAAGAATGGTTAGTCCCCTCTCTAGGAGATGATGTTGTGGTTTGATTTGTTACTTTGATAACCCTTTATTTCCCATCAGTGAGGTAGTATTTCCTTTGATATCTTAGGGCAGTTCAGGTTTTTTTAGAATAGTAGTAGATGGCAAACTCTGTAAAGGTTTTTTTTTTCTCCAAAAGTCTTATTGATACCTTTTTGTTTTTATGTGGGTTATTTCTTGAAATACTTCCCTATTCACACAAACGATGAACCCTTCCTTATAACCAAGAAAAATTGTTTAAAAACACCTCCTGATATAGTGTCTGACAGCAAATACAACCCTCTGTCCTGCAGTTTCCCTGTGATAGTTTTAAAAATTCTTTCTAGAACCCCGTACATATATTCTCCTCTGTCTCCCCATACCTTGTATTGTGTTTATTGATTAAAAATAATGTCACATTTGCACAGCACTTTAAGGCTTTCCTTCCCATAACCTCATGAAGTAGGTGATGTCAGCATTATTATTCATTCTGAAGGAGCTGAGTGACTTGTCTCGGATCACCTAGCTGGGTAGGTGTTGGAGCCTAGATCCAGCCCAAGTCTCCTGATTTCAGGTCGCTTGGATCTCTTGGCCAGTATGGAAGTGAGACCTGTGGCTCATAGTGCTTCTGACCCTGTTTCTGTTCTTTTTTCTAACTACCTTTTAGATGATTTCCTCTTTATCTGTACCAATATCAGAAGGTGGTAGGAAAATTAAAATGTTACTAATTATTCAGAAAGATCAGGGAATAAGTAGAAATTGTTGAGTCATCATAGTTTTGGATTCTGTTGGTAGGTTTGATTTGTCCATGGTGTTCCTGGGTTCACCTCATTATTACCTTGGGTAATCAGGTGAGCTGATGATGACTGGAGGGGAATATTTCCTTTCCGCTAGTAGCACAGAGAGGTTTTCAGAGTTTTCATTCTGCTATTATTAAAGCAGCCCCTTGGAAGATACTGAGGTTGGCAGAGGACTAGGGCTGTGATGTCACTTTATATTGCTGTAAGATATAAGAATACTTGTTACCCACTGTGTACAACTCGTGATTTGCACGTGCCTGATGACAGTGAATTGCCATTGGGGTAGCATGGAAAGAGTTAAAAAGGTGGTGTGGAACCATCAAACTGATCTGTTTTTTCTCCTGTAGCTTCTAAATAGTGACTGCTAAAGTGGGCTTGGGAACATCATTTCATTGGAGAAAGCAAAAAGGATGAGGAGCAGATATTATTATGAAATGACTTTCTGAAGATTATTTGACTGCTTTCTGAAGAGGGCAACTCACTTTTGAAACTTAGTTTCAAGAAAGACTCTGGATCATTCCCCAGGCAGAACGCTGCCAGTGAAGTCATTAAATTGCATTAACTCTCATCCCACTGCAAGTTTCTTACCTAAATTTATCTCACATTTCAAATAATCTCTTTTTCCTCTTTTAGTTAGTTCAGAGTAGAGATGAGACATCAGAGAGGTCTGAACTCCCTCAGTTTACTATTGCGGAGTTGAGGCTGAAGGAGATGAAATAATTTCCCCAAAGTTAACTGAGTTAGGATTGATTACAGATACAGAACAGGAAGGGTTCTCAGAGGTCTCTCATCTTACAGAGAAGCAAACTGAGGCACCCAAGGTCAAAAGGTAATAAATGGCGCCAGGATTCAAACTCTCCTTCCTCTTTCTCCTTCCCCCTTCAGATCTAGCCTCCTTTCCACTCTACTGCTCCCTAGCATAAGGATTGGAACCTCATTAGTTTATTAGCATTAGAACCACAGCCTGATTTCTCTTTGACCCTTCTACTCGACTCCTGGTTGGCTCCCGTCCTTAAACGAGAGTTGCTCAGGCTATCCTTGTGTCCCCGTTGGGTTCCCTCCCCCTCCCCGTCTCCCTGAGGCTCAGCTTTGGCCTGCCGCCAGAGTCACCGTCCAGGCTAGCAAGCATCCTCCAGATGCTGCTGGCCTTACAGCTCTAATGGGTGGCTTCAGATCTGCTCTGGTGAAGGCATCTCATGGGGGTGTGGGGGGTGGAGAGAGGCTGTAGCTTTAATTTTGGGTTTTGAGCGAGTTCCGACTTCCACCTGGCATGAGGTAGATAGACTTTTCTAGACCAGGACTCTATGCATGAGGCAGCTCCTGCCAGTCCAGATTCACATTTGCTCTGCAACTTGGTGCTGCTTAAGGCATTAAAATGAAGTTCCTTGCCCGGGGCATACAGTAAGTATGTGCCAGGGTTAGGACTTGAACTGAGGTCTTCCTGAGACACTCCAGCTCGATTCTGTCTGCTCTTTCATGATTGGTTTAGTAAGGTGAAAAAAGTGCCCCTACTCAGAAGCTAATCCTTTGCTTATGGATTAAGGCCTGAGTCATTCAATAGGGACTTTGTGCCTTTACTCATTCTGTACTTATTCAAGGCCCTGGTGCCTTTTTAGTTTGGTGTGTTGGAGTCTGGATGCTCTCGACTCTCTATGGGTTTTGTAATTAAAGCAAGTATCATTGGGTTGGAGTATTTTACTCCTCCATTATTTGAATGTCATTTTCCTGAGCCCTGGCCACCACAGAGAGTACGAGGCTCGCCTGGAAAGATACAGTGAACGGATCTGGACATGTAAGAGCACCGGGAGCAGCCAGCTGACACACAAGGAAGCCTGGGAGGAAGAGCAGGAAGTGGCTGAGCTGTAAGTAGCACTGGGAGAGGGACCATTTCAGCACCGATCTCACAAATGCTTTTTGACATTTGGAAAGTGGGGTGATTGTGGACCCTGGTGAGGTTTGGGCTGCTACCTGAGGTGAGTTAAACCTGCTTCTGCTGGCCAAACCTTGTTCTCTGTATTTACAGTGGTAAAGACCACCGTGGCAAATGTGGCCCAACTTGGGGGGAGGGTGGCACTTACTGTGCCTAAATTCATTAGCGAGCAGGGCTTCTTCACCTTTTTTGAGTCCTTAGCTATCTGGTGAAGCCTATGGACTTCTTAGAATAACAGTCTGTTGTCTGCCTTCATAATCAAAGGAAATGCCATACACTGCTTTTAGAGAATAGGGAAAATAAAAGTGTCCTTTTTTTTTTCTGCCCTATCCAAGTTCACAGGTTTCCCTGAAATCTATCCATGGAGTCTTCAGGGTCTGTCGACCCCACGTTAACAGCTCTTGGTTGAGAGTTAGGAGGAATCTTGTACCCTGGTATGCTTCAATTTCAATAGTGCTTCAACTCTTGGTGTTGTAGAAAGACTACAAGAATTTGAGCCATGTGCGTAACCTTGGGCAGGCTGACTGTAGGTCTGCATGTAGGCCACACTTTTTTCTCCAAACTTGACTTGTATTAAAACATTGGGGTCTCCTTAGTGTTGCTTTTTCAGCGTATCAGAGAAATATGCAACCTCAAATGGATTGTTAGGACAGTGCCACTGTAGATCAGCGTTTGTATTCTTCAGAGTTTTTGATCATGGAAACAGTGTTACAGATCACTACATTTTGGCTATATTGTGTGTTAACAATATTTTAGGGTTTAGCCTAGGAACTTAACCATCATCTGTAACATTTGTTTCTATAGGAAAATACATGGCAAAATGGGAAAGTGGGAATATTCACTATTCACTTTTTAGGCTATGTGGGTAGCCCTGTTCTGTCCTGATGCAGCATAGCTCAGTCATTTATCAGTGCCGAGGTGTTCAGTCGGGAATTCAGAACTTGGGAGAATGCCTGATGCCTGAACTTAATTTTCTTTAAAAATTTCATTTTTAGGAATATGAGCTACATGTAAGGTAGTATAGCATCTTAATTCTTTGGCCTTCAGTTTCCATATTTGTAAGGTAGGGGTAGTAATTTGGCATTATGTGGTACTTTATGGTTTACAAAATACTTATTACCTCCAGACACTTTTGTGAAGTGTGATTAGTATGAGTAATATCCTACGAGTGAAGAAACAGACTTAGAGAGAGGCCAGCTTGACACATCTAGGTAGGAAGTAGCCAAGGTTTGAGCCAGGGCCCTTGACAGAGAGTTGGTGTTTTTTCCGTTGTCCAGGAAAGTGCTTCAGTACAAAACACATTCAGTATTCGTCATAAAGTAAGGTGATATGGAAAATCACCTGAAAGAACATTTTTCTCAATCTTCTGACTTAGTTTTGATGCTCTTTGCTGAACAAAACCTTTTTTTGAGGGGTGGAAGGAGGAACATCTAATATAGGAATTGGTTTTTCCCATATTCAGATGCTGCAGTGAACTATTGAGTTAGGGCAGTAAGATGTGATTTTTTTTTTTCCTTTACAGAAATTTTTACTTTCTCCAAAATATATTAGGTTTATACTTAGTGACCATATTCTTTTATGTTTCATACTTATTTCTTGTCTATTGTGGAAGTAAAGAGCACTGTTTGTTTTCAGGCTTTCCTTGGACCTTAGGGGAGTTGCATTGACCTACCACTCATCACAGGCAATTGTGATGAATGACAAGGTTGTACATTTTGGTCAGTAGTTCCAGCTTTACCGTGAGGTTTTGTTTTTGTTTTTGTTTTTGTTTTTTTTTTACTTTTTGCTGTGTTATTTGGTTTTTATATTTGGTGTGTCTGGGTTCAAACCATCATTTGAGCAACAAATGGTAATGAATATTCTTAATTCTTTGTGACAGAACTATACTCTCAAAATGTCTGATTAAAATTTTAAAATATACCCTAATGTTAGGGTGGGCTAGGAGGGGACCTTATAGCAACTAAATGTTTCTTTTCAGAGGATTATAGATGATCACAGTAAAGAGTTGAAAGGAACTTTATAGATTACTTATTTCACTTCCTTTCATCAGATGAGCAAATGACTTGGTTAAGGTGATAGAGGTCAGTGGTACTAAGTGGTAGATAGAGGATTCAAACCCAGTGCTTCTGCCTCCAAATGAGGTCATCTTCTCCCTGTCATCTGGAGAAGCAGAGCCACCAGCAGAGCTAGATGCTTTGGGTTTACTCTGGCTTCCTGCCAAAACACCACTGTTGACAGTTTCCAAATTATTGGACTGCCTTGTTGACTGTTGTTGGTAAGAGGTATTGACAGTTTTCTTATGTGTGATTATTGCTATCTGAATAGCTGAAATGAAATTGGTTAATGTTTTTATAAACATAGATATCTAACTTGACAAGTAAAACTGAACCACATTGAAAGACGCCAGAGATATTTCTGTGGACAGTAATGTATTATGTTCATCTCTTGGACCTTGAGACACATGTACCTTTATCAATAGTTTATAAATATAATTTAGGAATAAAAACCAGCTTTGAGTGATTTGGGTTTTTCCCCAAGCATCTTTTCCATATTCTTCTCAGTTTTAATATTTCTAAATATGCCAAATATTACAATTTTGGGAGTTAAAATGACTTCATTCTAACATTGTATATATTTCAATTTTTCCTCTGTTTCCATTGCCTTAGAGATTTTCTTCAGTGGTCTCAATTTCTTGAAGTTTATCAATCAGGTGCATCACAGAAGTGCCCTAGCCCAGGTGGCCTGAACATGAATCCCTTGTCCCATCCCCAGCCTTAAAGGTTGGAATGGGGGTGGGGAGAGGAACCTGGGAATTCCCCACTCTTGGATAGGATAGTTTATTTCGAGCTAGAAGATCTTGGAGGGGATGTAGTCCAGACCCTCATTTTACAGGGAACTTATTAGGGTCCAGAAGACAGAGGAAGAAGTGACTGGCCAGTTGTCCAGTAGATAGTAAGGTGTTAAGGGGTGGAACCAGAATCAAGCACATGGTTTGCTCCTTTGGCCCCCTTTTACTCATTTCTGATTCTGCCCCCTGGGGTCATAGAGAATGAGTCTTCAATGAGATGGCACTAGTTACTCTGGTCTCCCAGGAGCCTTGTCCAGGCTTCATCCTAGAGAAACAGCATTAGTTCTTTTAACTGATATTCATTATTATGACATGAACTGAGGCTGTCCACTATTCTTACTGTCTTCATGACGTTCTTCAGTTATCAATAGCTTTCCTAAAATATGACATTCAGCAGAGCCATAAGTGAAATATATTCTGACCGGGACAGTGGGATTGTTACCTCTTATCGTGTTGTGCCTCTTTTAATGTTGTCCAGAAGATGGTATTAACTTTCTTTGTTACCTTGTTACACTTAATATATTGAGTGTGAAGTTCATTCAAACTCTTAAGACCTTTTTTTTAAAACTAAGTTTTTATTGATGTATTCTATTCATCGTAGTTATTCCTAGTTTTCTTCCCCTTCCCAGATAGCCATCGAACAAATAATTTTTTTTTATAACTAGGAATCATTATTATTTTTAATTTCTTTTTTTTTTGGCAGTTGGGGTTAAGTAACTTGCCTTGGGTCACACAGCTAGTGTCAAGTGTTTGGTCTGAGGCCGGATTTGAACTCTGATCCTCCTGACTTCAGGGCCGGTGCTCTATCTACTGTGCCACCTAACTGCCCAAATAATATTTTCTAAGAGGAGGAAAAATCAGCTTAACTGATTAGTAACGTTGAGAGAGTCCACAAGCATGTGCCATGTGGACCCTCCCACCTCCAAGAAGATATGGGTTGAGGGTGTCTTCTCATCTCTTCATTTGAGTCCTGTTTGATCTTTATAATTTTGTTATATTTACCTTTGATTCTTTTGGTGTGTAGTTCTTTCCATCTACATTGTTGTAGTCATATAGATTTTTCTTTCTTTATCATGCAAATAATTTCTTATAGCACAGTAATTTTCCATTACATTCACATACCACAGTTTGTTAATCCATTTCTCAAGTCGATGGGCATCTACTTTGTTTCCAGTTCTTTGTCACTACAACAGTTTTGATCTATGTTGGATTTTTCCTTGACTTCTCTTGTCGTTTGAGACTAGCAGTCTTAGTCACATTTTAATCATTTATTTAACATAATTCCAAACCAACATTATTGGTATGTCCTCCTTTCCATAGTCCCTCCTACATTGACTCCTGGTATTTGTCTTCATTAATAATTTGCTTGATGAGAAGTAAAGCCTTAATTGTTTTGATTGGTATTAGTTGTTGGAAGCAGTTATTGAAAGAAATTTTTTTTTTTTGAGAAATGTGTTGCTTGATTACTTACTCATTGGGGAATGTCTTTTCTTTTTCTTTTTTTCTTTTTTTTTCTTCATAGTGAGGCAGTTGGGGTTAAGTGACTTGCCCAAGGTCACACAGCTAGTCCGTGTCAAGTGTTTGGTCTGAGGCCGGATTTGAACTCAGGGCCACCTGACTTCAGGGCCAGTGCTCTATCCACTTCGCCACCTAGCTGCCCCAAGAATATCTTTTCTTGCTCTTATCTGTGTTAGTTTGATATCCCTTAGCAGAAATATTTACAAAGATATTCTCAACTGTTTCCATTTTTATCCTAGTTGTATTGATTTTTTTTTCATGTGATCAAGATCATTTGTTTTAATCTCTTTTTGATTGTGTTTCAGTGAAAGAGCTCCTTCCTTTCCCGACTCTCATCCCTCCCTTCCCCTGAAAAGTACCTGATCCGATTTATGGCGAAATCTTTTCTGTTCAGGTCATAATGTGCATTTTCAGCTTATTGCTGCATGTTGGATAAGGTGTTGATCTGATTAAGCCTATTTCTAACATTCTGCTCTCCAGTTTTCCCAGCAGTTTTTCTCAAATAAGAAATTCTCTGTCATTTGAGTATATCTTAATTATGACATTCTGCCCTCTTATTTATTATTTCTTTTGAATAAGGAATTTATTGTTTCTTTTGAATAAGGAATTCTTTTAATTAGCATCATGCTGCCAAGTCTTAAGTTGTACCTGTGAGGTCAAATTTGCTACCTTAAGCTTTGTTACTTGTTAGCTAACTATACTCTTTAGTCTGTGTAGATCATTGAAACCATGGGTTTCATTACTGATGCCTTTTTTGGATTTTGCTTTCTATTTTGGTGAAATATATATACACTTTTCTTCTTACACAATCTTTTTTAGTTTTAAAAGCCTCTGGATTAGATGTGCCAGACCCTAGGCAGACACAGTCTTCCCATCTCATGTGTTGCATTTCCTGCTTCCTGGACTGGAAACTGTCACTCTTATATTTTATTCTGCAGCCCCAGAATTCACATCTTATTCTTAGCTACCTTCTTTTTAACTAATAGTTCACTTCTAAAATATTTTATCTTTTCTTTGATATCTTGTCTTTGATGGACTATAGTGATGAAAACTCCATCTGTACAACTAAGATCTTAATTTTCTTATCCCAAATTTCAAAACCTTTATCAATACTTTAAAAGTTTTTCCTGGCAATATCTTTTGTATTTAGGTATTCTTAAGAAGTAGGTCATAATCATCTGTTTTTGACCATTTGGGTACCTCTCCATTATGAGAACAACAAATAGCTATTTTAATATGACCTTGTGTGGAGTCACTAGTTAATCCTTCTCCACAATTCTTCTGACCCATTCTGGATCATCTCTGATCTGATAGACCCTGAGAGTTTACATAATTTTTCCTCTTCAAGAAGGACCTCATATGTTTCTTAGCTCTAAGGTACAGTGGTCCTTCTTCCCTTCTTATCATCACAATCAGGATTCTTTTTGCCTCTTTTGACCTTTGTGTTTACATTGAAGCACCCCCACCACCCTTACATTTCAACTTTTGTTGTTGTTCATACCTCTGGTTTTTAAACCATCTGCATGAATTACTCTTTGAGTTTAAAAGGGCAAAGAAAAATCAGTCCACCGGAACTAACCAGCACATCCGATGTGTCAGACTTAAAGTATGAAACTTTTATTTATTTATTTTTTAAGAAAAACTTCATTCTCCTTGATAATTTGGAGTATAAAGAGCTGTTCCTTGAGCTTCTTTGACTTTTCCAGTCAGCAAGCATTTCTCTAGAACTCTCAGCTCAAGTCCTTCTCTTCATCTTCTTGCAGAACCTTCTCACCTACATGCCTGGAGAACTTGAATCACTTCTGGTAAAACTAATAAGGTATCAGAGTCCCCTAAATTGTTCTGGATAGCTTGGGTATAACCCTTTAAATGCCAGCACTTCTAAATTTTAGCCACTAACTCATTTCTTGTTCTGGAAAGATTTCTCTTTTTCTACATAGTATGTATCTTGTTCTTTTCCCTTTGTAAGTAGGTTTTATTGCATATGAAGTGTTCCATAAACTAAAGAAATCATAAATTTGATATTTATTTTTACTCTATTGAACATAATTTTACCTTTTTTGATGGCTCAAATTCACCATTTTTAGCATCGGTTTTTTAAAGGCCTCTTCCTGGCCTGAGCTTGTGGGCTTAGACAGGGATCAGGCTGTTCAATTGCAGACCTCTCTCCTCAGCCGAGGCTGAAAACTCAATTCTGTGGACTCTAGGGAAGAGGGCAGCCCATTTACAGGGTAGGGTTGGGGGGCAAGGCTCCTAGGTTTCCCCAGACTCAGAGAGGTAATAAAACTTGAATGTGGTAAGAGTTGATGTCCCAGAAAAGGACCCTTTGTCTTGGCTTATTGTTGTTAGACCATCCATTGTGTGCCTTCAGATTGTTGTGCTTTTGGAGTAGTTGTATCTTTCTGTAATTTTTGTGTCTCTTCCCTTACTGTTGCTATGATATTCCTTCTTCCAGCTTGTCCTTTCTAATAATTTTGCACAATTACTTGCTAAAATTTCATAGCTAATAAGTGTCGGAGGTAGGATTCCTTTCACGTGGCTGTGTAGAATAATGTGTTTCCTTTCACATGGCTCTGTATAGTAATGATTTTGGATTGTTAGTTTGTGGCTGGGAACTAGTTTTAGACCATAGGGCTCACTTGTTGAGTGCTGGCCAGTAACATTTCCTTGACCAAATGGCTGAAGTTGCTGTTGTTTTGAATTTTCCTTCTTATTAATTATGACATCTGTGCTTAGCTTGAAGGAGGAGTTCCCTGCCTGGTATGAGAAGCTTGTGCTGGAGATGGTCCACCACAACACAATCTCCTTAGAGAAGTTGGTCGATACTGCATGGCTTGAGATCATGACCAAATATGCTGTGGGGGAGGAGTGCGACTTTGAGGTGAGTGCCTCCTTGGGTCTGGAGCTGCTTAATTTACCTCCTCTGTATTCAGGTAGGAGGAGTCTTGCAATGGGCCCAGAGTGCATCTATACAGGAAAAAGTTGCTAGAGGTCTAAACAAAAGGTACTATCCCCCAGAAGAATAGAAAAGATGCAATTTTAACCCCATTTCTATTATTAAAATCTAAAGTGTCTTCTTGCTTCAGATACTGTGACTTAATGAAGTAATAAGCTGTGTCTATTTTATTTACTAAATCCATTTTGGTTTCTTGGTTTTTGTTTTGTTTTGTTTTTTCTTTGTTTTTTGTTTTTTTCCTTTTTCATAGGTTGGGAAGGAAAAAATGCTGAAGGTAAAGATTGTGAAAATTCATCCTTTGGAGAAGGTGGATGAGGAGACCTCGGAGAAGAAATCTGATGGTGCCTGTGATTCTCCATCAAGTGACAAAGAAAACTCTAGCCAGGTGGCCCAGGATCATCAGAAGAAGGATCCAGTCATAAAAGAGGATGAAGGCAGGAGAGATAGTATTAGTATGTATAGTGTTAGTTTTAATCAAGGGTTTGTGATCAAAGGCCAGTTCATTTTATACTGCTCAGAAAGCTTGTTTGTATAGCTCAGATATAATCTCACTGTCTTCATTTACCCTGTGTTAACCTTTGTGATGAGTTCATGAAACAGTAAGGAACAAACAAACACTACAACCTTTCCTGCTCAGTTAGGCAGGGAGGCGGCCCTGAATTAGATGTGTCCATTTTAGCTGGCCATTTCTCCCTACTTCTTTGGATGGCTGTGAGAAGACTCTCACAGGGCCCTGAAGAAAAGGATGAGACTGTTACAATATTTTTCAGTTATATGAAAAAAAAAATTTTAGCATTCATTTTTAAAAAAATTTCATGTTTTAAATTCTCTTCCTCTTGCTCTTTTCCTCATCCTTGAGAAGGCAAGCAATATGATATTGATTACACAAGTCATGCAAAATTTCCATGTTTCCATATTAACCATGTTGCAAAAATAACAACATTAAAAACAAAAATTTAAAAAAAGTTTTTAAAACTATGCTTCAGTCTGCACTTTGAATTCATCAGTTCTGTCTCTGGAGGTAGATATATTAATCAAAGTAGCCAAGTCATTCACAGTTGTTCATCAGACAATATTGCACTTTATTATATACGGTGATGTCCTGGTTCTGCTGACTTCACTTTGTATCAGTTCAGTTTAAGTCTTCCTATAGCACAATAGTATTCCATCCTAACCATATACCACAACTTGTTCAGTTATTCCTTAATTAACGGACATCCCCTCAATTTCTAGTTCTTTGGCACTATAAAAAGAGTTGCTATAAATATTTTTGTACAAATAGGTCTTTTTCACTTTTCTTTGATCTCTTTGGTATATAAACCTAGTAATGGTATTTCAATGGCTGATGAAAACCCGGCCTGGTACATAGTTTAACAAAATCTGTCTTTGGTTTTGATCTGAATCCTAGAAGACTGCTGTTAGTATTTAAGATATTCTTTTAGTACCTTTAATTCAACTTTTCCTGTTTCTGAGTGAGGTACAAACTAAACTGGGGTTGTCCTCTCACCACCATTTTCCATTCGACTAAGTGGTTGTCAGTCAGAATTGGAAGGGGGCAAACCATTTTTTCTCCCTCCCTTCATCCTACTATAAGAACAGTAATTTACCACTGTTATGAGTGTTTTTATTCAAGTATAATCTTTAACAGTACTTTTAAATTTTCTACTCCTGGAAAAGTGTTTTTCAAATAGGTTTGGAATCTAGAGGTAGCCTTTGCTTAAGAGAATGACACCATAAAATATACTAAAGCTAAGTTTTAAAATTATTTTCTTGAATAGTGTACACATCATGGCATAAACTTGAGTTGCTCTATTTCATAAGCAACTCAATCTTTTTTCGTCCTTTTTATTTTTGTTTTATTTTTTAAAATATTTTTCATTTAGGCTTTTTTTTTTAATTGATAGAGAAAATAAATAAAATACCACCAAGCTTAATAAGTAGAATGAGGTAAGTAACTTAAGACCTTTAACTCTTTGGCTTGGTGACTTGAATAGTTAATCGGTCGTCACCAGCTGTTCGGTTTTGGCCTGTTTGGTCATTTTTATGTGAGATCTTTCAGAATATTAAAAATGCTAATAGTGTCCTAAAGTTGAGGGAGTTAGGACTCATAGTTTTGGGGGTTTTTTCCTCCATGATTTTTCTAATATAGGCTGTATTTTAAATTCCTAATTAAATTTTTTTTTGCCACTTTTATTTAAGCATTAACTATTAAAGAGCCCTCAGATTCTAACATTTCTTATGAAATTGAATAACTTAGTTATATCTTAAACGTTCATGTGACACTAACATACTGGTTTACACATGAAGCATATTATAGCAATGGTAATTATTACATGATGTAGATTTTATGTAGCTTTGATTCTCTCTAAGCTTTGGCAAATTAAAAGAGCATTTTGTGTCTTAAATTTAAGAGCTCTTTTGGAAGTATTTTTACCACATGTATAGGAGTCAGGAGATGAGTATTGTAGTTAGTTAGTAGACCAGGACCAATAGGACAGTGAGCTTTTCAGACCTGAGATTTGTTGTTCTGTTACATGTTCCCTAACTCATTTTTCTTTATATATCCAGGTGATAGAGCACGTAGGTCTCCTAGAAAACTCCCTACCTCCCTGAAGAAAGGGGAGAAGAAATGGGCCCCTCCAAAATTTCTGCCTCACAAATATGATGTGAAACTGCAAAATGAAGAGAAGGTATGTTGGCACTTCATCTTCCTTCCCAGAAGTATCAGGGAAAATTAAAAGGTAAAGAAGTCCAATTACTTAGTGTGTAAATGATTAACAGTCCTTTAATTAAACTCCATCATAGGTCTGAGAAAGGCTGAGGTGTCATGTCAGTTTTCAGTAAATAGAGTTTCCAGCTGCACGATCCAGAGACCCCCTATCCTTCCAGCTCCCCTAGACCTGTCAGGAAGATTTCTTTAATTCCAAGCCACTAGTGGTGGCACTCATTGCTTGAGGTGTTGCTAGGGATGTTAGCTACTGAATTTGAGGCTTTATGGGGGTAAGGGGGAGGAGCTGTATTGCTATGTGTATGTATGTAGGGGTTACCTCTGGCGTGTATAACTCTCTTATGGATACTGAGTATGAGTTTTATTTCCATCACCTTTTCTTCTAAGGAACCCAGGAATTGTTCTCTTTGCTTCCTTTTTCATTATTTCCCCCATTGCTTCTCTTCAGAGTTTTCTCCTTTCTTATAGGAGGGCATTGTGGAATGGAATTCACTTTCTTGTTTCTTATGACTGCCCCTGAAACAAAAAAACATCCCTTTCCAGATTTTAAAATGGTTTTTAATCAATAAATATCATACCCCAATCTGTACAGGACATTGGGGATACAAAAATAAAGCATCCCTACCTTCGAGAATCAGACCTGGGTTGGAATCCCAGCTTTGTCACTTAGCACCATGTGACTTTCAGAAAGCAACCTTCCCCCTCTGAGCCTTAGTATCCCCATCTCTAAAGTGAAGGGGGGAGTATTTGATAGCCATAGTCCCTTCCAGCTCTACTAAATTAATTGAGCCCATGATCCTGTAGTAAGGAAAGGACATCGATGATAGTTGTGACTCTTTGCCTACACGAATTGAAATAATCCAGCACAATTTGTGGAGAACACGGTGGGTATGACATTAGAGACATAGAAAAATAAGACAGGGTCCCTGCCATCAAGGAGCCTTTTGACTAATGGAGTAAATAAGATGTGGGCACAAACAATGAAAACGTGATAGATGCATAGCAGAGAATCTTTGAAGGCTAGAAAGAGAAGAAACAGAAGTACAACTTTATAGGTCGCAACAGGGGATCACGGAAGGCTTCCCGGGAGAGATGCCACATTTGAGCTGAGAATAATGATGATGATGATAATGATAATAATAACTAACATTTTAGAGTGTTATGTGCCAGTCACTGTGCTACAGACATTACATGTATTATCTCATTTGATCTTCCCAACAACCCTGGGAAGATAGGTGCTGTTATCATCCCGATTTTTACAGATGAGAAAACTGAGGAAAGCTCAGGTGAAGTGACTTGCCCAGAGTTGCACAGCTAGTAAGTTTCAGAGGCTGAATTTGAACTCGGGTCCTTCTGACTCCAGACTCAGTCCTTGGAATGGGTAGAAGCTCAGTGAAGAGAAGTGGAGGAAGAAGGCATATTTCAGGCATAGGGGTCACTGTAAGCAAATCCAAGGAGGAGAAAAAGAGGGGGAGGGATTAAGGGGACTGTAGTTAGTTCATTTTGTAGGAGTGGGTAAATGAGGAGAAAGAGCAGGCTACAACTGCCTGGTAGTAAGAGAGCTATGAATGCCAGTTTAAATTGTTGATTCAAGATGTTTTTTGGGGGCCTTTGGACATTTTAGCCAGGGAGGGACATGATGAGAGCTGTTTGTCAAGAGGACTTCTTGCTCACTTGAGCCTTACGGTACATGGGAAGAGGGAAGAGACAGAAGATGAGACCAGTTACTAGAACTCTGCTTAATTAGTCAGTCCAAGGTCAGCTACCTTTCAGAGGAAGTCTGATTCTTAATGAGTCTCTTGTAATTTTGTCATGGAGCAGATGAGGTCTCCGTGGTAGAAGGACATGGGGGAAAGGGACAGGGGAAGGTCAGGAGTGACCTGGGTAAAAGACGTGGTTTGTCTTTTCCATTAAAGTGAAAAGTGGAAAGCTGAATTGGAAGTGGGAATGGATTCCATGTGGCAACAGCAGGTTTTATAGTAGTAGTAATCCAGAGGGAAAGACCTGGTAAAGGGGCCCAACCCCAAAGAGGGAGGCAGGCAGCTGGGGGAAACCGGAGTTTGTGTTTCATTCCAGGGTATTACTTTGCAAAGGGATTGATTATAAGTGAAAAGTAATAATGTCCCTCTATTTGTAACAAAATTATTCTAGTCAGCGTTTACTTTTTATTGAATATCTTTTTACCTCACCTAAATTTACCAGTGTATTCTTTCTCTTTCCAGAGAGCCTAACAAAGAATTTTTAAAAAGAGAAAAAAACAGTTCAGTAAAATTTAACCACATTGAAAAAGTTTACTTCAGCGTACTTAGGGAATTAGCAAAAAACCTAATTGAAATGTTTAATAGTTTCAGTAATGTAGCAGAGTGCAAAATAACTCCACACAAAATATAGGGCATTTTTATATTGCCATACGAAATCAAGGAAGGAATAAAAACAGAATTGTCCTATTTATAATAATAGTCAAATGCCTACATCTACCAAAGATACTCAGCAGTCATAGAGTTACAAAATGCTTGTGAAAGAAATAAAACAGCTGAAATAACTGAATGATATTCAGTACTTGTGCCTGGGTCATGACGTACTACCAAAATTAACATATAAACTTAATGCTATATCAGCCAGACTATCAAGAAGATGCTTTACAGAGCTAGAATGGAATAACACTTGGAGAAACCAAAAAAATCTAGAATATTAAGAAAAACAATCCCAAAAAGTTTGAATAAAAGGAAGAAAAGAGTTCTTCTGGAACATAAATTACTTTATAAGGCAGTCATCCAAACTATTTGACAGTGCTGGTTTAGAAAATTAAAAAGTAGATCATTAGAATAGGAAGATTTGGAATCATTTTACGTAATGATCTAGGAAAGAATTCCATATTTGACCGAACTATCTAGGAAAGCTAGAAAGCAGTCTGGGAGAAAATTAGGTCTAGATTAACAATTTCTACTACATAACCTCAATAAATTCTCAATGGAAATGGAACCAGTATTATACCAAAGGTTACACCACTAAAGAGAAGAGAATCAAATTATGCACTTTACATAGCTAGTGAAATGAATTTGTAATATAAAAGCATAAAGATTATGAAAAATAAACTGGATATTTTCACTTGCAAGAAATTTTGAAACCTGCACAAACAAAAGTAGAGCCATTAGTATAAAAAGGGAATGGGTTAACTGGAAAGAAAGATCTTTATATCAATATATCTGAAGATATATTCTCTCATAACAAATATATAAAAGTAAAAACCTCACTAGATAAGTGGTCAAAGGATATGAACAGTTCTCAGAAAGTTTCTCAGCTACTAACAAACTAAAAGAATACACTGACCCTCCCCCCCCCACACACAAAGAAATAGGAAAAATACAAATCAATCCTATTCTGAGGTTTTACTTCACACTCATCAAATTGCAAAGCCAACAAGAGATGGGACTAGTCAGTGTTGTGAAGACAGTGCAGAGTTGGTTGATTTGTGAACTGGTCTGACTATGCCTCAGTACAATTTGGAAATGTGCAGAGAAGATAGCGAAAATTCCATTGTGAGGCACATATTTCAAGGGTACACCAGTCAGTGACTATTAAGGATCTACTATGTTTTGTACGGGTATAAAAAGTAAAACAATCTCATGTCATTAGTTGCTTTTTTAGTATCAGTACTGGATAATGGATAAAGGTAATGGATAAAGGCCTATCAGTTGGTGATGGAGTATTATGCTGTAAGAAATGTTAACCATAATGAATCCAGACAAGTATAGGAAGATTAAACCATTATAAATTAAGCAGAACCAGGAAAAAATCTCTCACACATACACACACCCCTTTAAATTTTTTTTTTAATATTAATAGGACAGATATTTTTCTTTTTTTCTTTTGGAGGAAATCAGGGTTAAGTGACATGCCTAAGGTCACACAGCTAGTAATTGTTTGAGGTCAGATTTTAACTCGGATTTTACCCTATTGACTCCAGGGCCAGTGCTCTATCCACTGCCTCACCTCACTGCCCCAGCAGATATTTTTCCATCATGGCTCTCTATGGTGGAAAAGAAATTACTTCTGAACTTCAACACTAAAGAGTTATCTTTGGCAATCCTGAAAAAATAATCCTTAATTAAAATGGAGCAAGTCAAAATAGAAGATAAACTTATGCACAGTCAAAGGTATCAGCTCCGCCATTGCAGAGGGATTTGTGGAACACAGGTGTAGTGAAGGAGCCATTTCCTGGCTTGCTTAGCTAGGCATAATAAATGTTAGAGCTGAAAGGAGCCTCAAAGTCATTTGGTCCAATCCTGCTTTGAGATTGGTAAGATTTTTTTCTAGTCCTCCCACTGGAAGCTTACCTTTGAGCCATGTTGTATCAGGGTAGCCATTGTCCTAAAATACTTGAGAAGAGGAAGAAGGGTCCCTTATATAGCCTAGCCTTCATCAAATTACAGATTTCTATTGTGAATCACTCTACTTCAAATTTTATTTTCTCAGAATTGCAAAGAGTGAAATGGCGCTGATATTTGAGCTCTGGAAATCTTCTGCAGTTGTTAAATATGTACGGGCCTTATAGTAGAGAGGCAGTTTTCTTGACTTGAAAGAATTCCTTTTAAGGTGGCATTTTGTCTTTAAACTTGATTCGTTGTTCATGTAAATTGATAATCCTGTTCTACAGGTGGCACTCAGGTCGATTTGGAGAATAAGAAATTGTTGGGGCCATAGGGATATGGTGGTTGTTTTCACATGATTGAAGGATTTTCATGGAAGGATTATTTATTTTTAAATAGTTCCAGAGAGTAGATAAAGTAGTATTACAGGTGAAAAGTTTTAGGTAAGTGTACCTAGAACTCAGTATAAGGAAATATTTCCTAATATTTTGAACTGCTTGAAACTGGAATAAACATCCCTTTAGCTAGTGTTGTCTGTTCACGCAGACATTCAACAAGAGGTGAGACTACATGGTGTCTGAGACTCTTGATATGGTTAAGATCTTTTGAGAAGTACTTGAGAATAGCCTGTATCTCAAAATCCTGAAACACGAGCCCTTTTCTCCTTCTTAAAATGTTATGTTGGTGGCAGCTAGGTGGCGCAGTAGATAGAGCACCAGCCCTGAAGTCAGGAAGACCTGAGTTCAAATCCGACCTCAGACCAAACACTTGACACTTACTAGCAGTGTGATCCTGGGCAAGTCACTTAACCCCAATTGCCTTAAAAAGAAAAAAAAAACATGTTATGTTGCTCTTACTGTACTTAGTAATCTCGTTGGTGCCCCAGTAATGAATTTTGTTTGACTTCCTAGATCATCAGCAATGTCCCCGCAGACAGCTTGATTCGCACCGAACGGCCACCCAACAAAGAAATTCTTCGGTACTTTATCCGCCACAATGCTCTCCGTGCCGGCACGGGTGAAAATGCGCCCTGGGTGGTAGAGGATGAGCTGGTGAGGAAGCATGCCCTGCCGAGCAAGTTCAATGACTTTTTACTTGATCCATACAAGGTAAGGGCTCTTGATTGGGAAAGTCAGACCATTAGGTCAAATTCTTGGGGGGGATGGAGGAGTTGACAGGAGTAGTACTGCAGTAAGGGTGACATTCAGGCGTCGGAAAAGAGATCTTGGGAACTTGTATTTGGTACCCTAGGGCTAAGGGGAGGAGGTGGTTTTCTTTTTTCCCCGATGAAATATCATTAATTAGGAAAAAGACTTGCTCAGTATGTTGTGTATTTTTTTTTTTTTTTACAAGTCCCAACATGTGTGAAGAAAGTTTGAAGCATATATTGAATTGGCTCGATAACTGTGCTTTAACATTTTTGTAATAAGTTGTTCAGTCTTCTTTGGAGTCATCACTGGAGCTTTTTTTTAAACTTTCCTAGATAAAAAAACTGAATTTGCATGTTGTAGTGATTTGTGAATGAGTGGGTAAAACATTCATTCGTTCACCACCTTTAGCAGACATTTACTGTATGGTTTCTGTCTTCAAGTTGTTGTGCTTCATGGTTTTAAAATCCTGATTCTGTGAATCAAATAAAATTACTTATTGGCAGTCCTTACCCAAGAGGGGGCGGGTATTTATGGTAGACTAGTAGAAAATGCTAATGTTTTCTAGAATTTGAGATTTCCTTCACAGGGCAGATCATTTAATTCTTAACACTTTCTATGGAGTGAGTTGTAGTCATGTGACAAGTGGGAAAACAGGTACAGAAAAGAGAGTAACAGCTCATGGTCACAAACAAATGGGTAGTGAGTCTTCTGACCGCCAGTCCAGAGTCTTTCCACTGTATGGTGGTGATTTATTGGATCATTTGTGCCTCTTAACTTTATCGGATGAGCTTCACCTTAAAAAGCAAAAACAAAACCTGGACTCTTGCATTTTCATAATAGCATTTTCCTTTTTAAAAAAAAATTTCTTTTTAACTAAAGATCCATTTTATCTTCCCAGTTGAGAAAGAAAGAGAAACAAAACCCCTGGTACAAACATTTATAGTCAAAGAAAGCAAATTCCCACATTGGACATGTCCAAGATAAATATGCACAGCCTGAGTCCATCACTGTGATCAGTCTTTTGTCTTATAATATTGTTACTGTATAAACTGTTCTCCTGGATTCTTCTTACTTCACTTTGCTTCAGTTTGTATAAGCCTTCCCAGGTGTCTCTGGAGCCATTTCCTTCATTGTCTTCATCATTTCTTTCGGTATGGTAGTATTCCTTCACATCATTTTGTTTAGCCAATAGTTCTTTGCCACAGCAAAAAGAGCTGCTGCAAACATTTGTACACCCTTAGTGTGTTTGGCTTAGAACTGATCTCTGCCTTACTCTACCTTCCCTCTTGTTCTCCCTCGTTTTGCTCCTCTGTTTCTTTGTTGAGTGAAATGTATTTTCGTACTCAAGTGTGTGCATCTGTGTATAGTCTCTCTTCCTTGTACCAGGCAGTTCAGATGACAGTGAGAGTCAAGCTTCAGGCTGCTCCTCCTACCTCGCACCCCTTCCTACTTGGTTGTGCAGAATTGTAACACACTCTGATTATGGGAGGTCTTTCCCCCTAATGTCTTATACCTCTTCCTCTCTAACTCTTCCAATGCTTTTTAGACTGTCAAGACATAACTGAATTATTCCCAGGCCCTTTGTCTGATACCTGATGAGCATGGGTTCAGAGGGCACACGTGTCATCTCCCCAAGTTAGAATTGAAGTGGCTTATCATGTGTTTAAGTCTCTTATGATCACATTTACCTTTTTATGTTTCTCCTGATTTCTGTGTTTGCACGTCAGAATTTCCAAGCATCTGTGGTCTTTCATCAAGAATGCTTTGAGGTCCTCTGTATCATTATCAATCCATTTTCAGGTTTTCTGGGTAATTTTTGCCTTCTGGAGAACTGAATTTTAAGTTCTCTGCTACTTTAAACTTGCGGCTGCCAAATCATGTGTGATCATCCTCAGTATTTGAATTCATTGTTTCTACCCGCAGTACTTTTTCTTTAAGCTGGAAGTTCTGGATTTTGGCTATAATGTTCCTGGGAATTTTCATTTTGAGGTTTCTTTCAGAGGGTGACTGATGGATTCGTTCTTTTTCTAGTTCCACTTTGTGCTCTGGATTTAAGAGATCTGGACAGCTTTTTAGATTGCTTGACTGGGCTCTTTTTTTAGATATTCCAATGATTTTAAAATTTTTTTCTCCTTGATCTCTTTTTTAGGTCACTTGCTTTTGCTATGAGATACTTTACATTTTCTTCTACTTTTTTCAGTCCTTTGACTTAGCTTCTATGTGGTCCATTCTGATTTTCAGAGTTTGCTGCTTGGGCAATGTTTTGTACCTCATATACCTAGCTGTTACTTCTCATTCGAGTTCTTTCTTCCATAGCTCTTGTTTCTTTTTCATTTTTTCCCTCTAGCTCTCTCATTTTATCATAAAAACCATTTTATAACTTTATCTCTTCCAGGAATTTTAGTTCAATTTATGCCCAAGTTATGTTTTTCTTTGAAACTTTGCTTGTAGAGGGATTGAATTTTAAAGCCTAGAGCCACATGCTTCCCTCTTGCTTTATAAATGCCGGATTCTCACCACCTCAGTCCACAGTTCTTCTCGAACTCTGAACTGACCTGGACTTCTAGAAGACCTTTTGACCCAGACCTCATTGATGAGGCCTTTTGAATCACCTCCTCCATTGATGGCAGTGTTATTTAAGAGCATTTTGAGGTGACAATCAGTGTAGGAGACAATTGATACTTGTTTGACTAACACAGTTAAGTAGCACTTCAAAGCTGAGTATTGTTTTGTAGTCTTTTCTCACTTGAGTAAAGCTCAAAGTCATTAATGGTTCAGACCCTTATCACTTCATCTGTCATCATCTCAAACACCATTTTATTTATTTACTAAAATAATCTTCCTAAAGTATGCCGGGGAACCCATTACTGTCCTACCCATGGGGTCAGTGGTTCTCATTTGCCTTTAGGGTAAACCCTCTGCAACTTGTCTCCCTCCTACCCTCTCTGGCCTTTCTTACATGGTGCTTTCTATGGACTCTGCTGTAGCTGGTTTCTTGTTATATCCTGTTGCTCTCCTAAGCCCTTCTGTCCAGATTACATTCCTTCCTTATGTCTGCCTTTGCAAATCCTTTTCTTTAGGACCTAGCTTTGGGCTTGGCTTGTCAGTGGTGCCTTCCTGGATCATCTACCTGGGAGATCAGCACTTTTTCTAGAGTCCTCGGGTTGGAGATCCCCTTGGTCGCATCACTTTTTACCTTATACTGGCAGCACTCCATTGTGTGAGGGCTTGTGAATCTCTAAAAATATCATGGTTTTCTTAGTTTTGTCTGATTTCTTTCTCATGACTTTTAGGAGAAGCCGTTGAGAGATGGCATTGGCAAGAAATGTAACAACCCAAATGGCCAGTGTTGTTTTGTCTTGTCCAATGTTTGGACTGGATTGCAGGATGGCAGATCAGTTAGCGACTGAATCTTTGTGTCTAGATCATCCACTGCTTTTGGCAGGAATTGTGCCTTCATTTGATTAGTGCCTTGCTTGCCGTCATTCAGTGCTTTGTATCCACTGAATTAGAATTGAAAGCAGGTCCTTCTCTAGTTTGTTCCTTTGGGTTAAGTGTGCTGGGGAAATGTGAAGACACCTGAGTGTCTTGACTTTTATGGCACCATCCTGAGTTTATTCGAGCTTCTGTCCTTTCTTAAAGTTGTGTCTTTGGATGGTATAGTTGGTGGAGATATAACACCACTGTTAAGTTATTGAGATGTGAATTATTAGCTCCTGTCGCATAATTTATACTGGTTTAGCATCATCATTTAACAAATAAAAGATGTTTCTCATCTCTTCTGTTAACAACATTGCTAGGTTGGGGAGACCTAGATATAAGAAAACAACAATATATACATACATTGGCCTGGAATTTTTCTTTTAGTAAAATATTTTGTCTCTTGAATTTTTGTGTTAGAGACCAGGGCAAGAGGCACTTCTTCAGCTAAACTGTAATAATTCCTATTTGCCCTCCAGTGAACTTATTTCTGATGTCCTTTTATTCCAAAACATTTTCTTTTCCAATTACTTAATAAGGTAAAAAGGACTCAGTAATGTAATCAGGCAAATTAAGTACCATGTGACATGCCTGCATAGGAGCAAGAGGGTCACGAGGGCAGCTGAGAATTGTTGGCAAGATCTTTTACTTTCACAGCAACCTGTGAGCCCATTTTATAGATCAGAAAAAGAAGCGAGGTCCCTGCCAAAGCTAATGTCTTAGGCAGGTTTGAGCCCAGAATACCAAATGTGGCTAGTTTATGCTCTTGAGTTTGATTTGAACATACTGTCACTAACCAATAAGTTAAATTTTATAGATGAATCTAGTACTGCCAATAGTTTTATTGATATAATTAATTTATTAAGGACATATATACATATATTAGTCTGACGCATTCTGGACTTGGGGGCTGTTCAGAGCCCCAGACTGGGAGATGGGACTGCCATTATTGCTGGGTCGTAGAATTCAAGACGGGACAGAAAGTGAAGGAGGCGCTGAGGTTGGAAATGGCTTTAAATGTCAGGCGGAAGAGTTTATATTTAATCCTGGAGGTATTAGGGAGCAGTGGAGGTTAGAGTGGGGGGGTGGCATGGTCATTCCTGTCCTTTGGGAAAATCACTTTAGCAGCTGAGCAGAGGATGGCTTGGAGAAGGGAGAAACTTGAGGCAGGGAGACCATGAGAGAGCTATCTCAGCGTTCCAGGTGAGAGTTGATCAGGGCCTAAACTAGGGTGGTGACGATGTGAGTAGAGAGAAGGGGCATTATGCAAGAGATACTGGCGATCGAGAGAGAGATTGGCTGCTCTGGAGAGCAGTCTCAGTTGAGTGAGGTCAGAATCTAGATTACGGCAGGCTAAGGAGTGAGAGGAAGTGGAGCTAGAGATGGCAGAGAAAGGAAGCAATGGTTTAGGATGATGACTTGAGGGGGTGCTAGGAGCAGATAAAAGTAGGTTTTTGGTTATTTCTTACACTTTTATTTAAAGTTTTAAGTTCCAGATTCCATCCCTCTCCCCTCTGTGACATGGTAAGCAGTCAGAGATAGGTTATGCATGTGCAATTATGTATAATATTTCCATATTAATCATATCGTACAAGAAGACTCGAATAAAAGAAGGAAATGAAAGTGAAAAGTAGTCTGTATTCAGACAGTATCAGTTCTGTCTCTGGAGGTGGATAATATGCTTCATCCTTGGTCCTTTGGGATTGTCTTGGACCATTGCATTGCTGGGAATAGCTAAGTCATTCACTGTTCTTTATTGAACACTATTGCTATTACTGGGTACAACATTCTCCTGGTTCTGTTCACTTTACTACACATCAGTCTTGTAAGTATTTCCAGGTTTTTCTGAAATCATTTTGTTTATTTTTAAGAAAGGTAGAGAATTAGAGATGTTTGAAGGCAGCAGGGAAGGATCCATTAGGAAAAAAGGTTGAAGTTTAGAGAGGATGATTGAGGTTTAGTCTGCTGGTGAATACTAGAGGCATTAGGATCCAAGGGCACATGTAAAATGAAGGACCTTCTTTT
>NW_020954546.1:12510931-12540209 GCF_900497805.2 Vombatus ursinus | reverse complement strand
GAACTCAGGTCCTCCTGACTCCAAGGCCAGAGCTCTATTCACTGCACCGCCTAGCTGCCCCGGGACCTTCTTTTCAAGAGACAATGTGAGGAAAAGGAGGAGAGAGTGGGAGATGCTTTCCGGTTTTTTAAGGTGAAAAGGAGACAAGAGAGTTTAGTCAATTGGCCTTAATTTTTTTTATTAAAGAGAAGTCCTTGGCTGAGAGAGGGTAGAGTGGTGGAGGAGATGGAGGAGGCTTGAGGATTGGTTTGGCTTAGACTAGCTTCTCTGGGGAGTGAGATAGGCAGTCACTTAGGAATTCCCTTCCCCCACCTCCCCCAATGAGTTGATCATGCTAAGTGGGGGGTGGTTTTATACTTTTTCAGATACCCCTGAGTCCAGCCGTGCCGGCTCCCACTCGGCTGTGACTGCCCAGCATGCCCCATGCTGAGATGATCCAGCTACTTGAAGGACTCTGCTCACCCAGGGAGCCGGCCGTTTGGGAGGGGGTTGGGTGAGTCCATTTCTTTGCTTTTCAAAAGTACATGGTGTGGCTTAAAAAATCACACCTCCTAAATAAAAGGGGTTACTGGACAGTCTTGCTCACCCTCAAAGCCAAAACTGTCCCAGCCACTCTGGTATCCTTGGAGCAAACTCTGAAGCATTTTATGCTTGGCTGGAATGGAAAACTGGACTTTGGGGAACCTGATACCAACTTTGAGAAATTTATCAGCTATATTAATTTGTGGGGGCAGAGGAGGCTTTTTCTTCTCCTTGAATTTATTATTTATTTTTAAAATTTTTAAGAATTTTGAGTGCCAGTCTTTCCCTACAACCACCCACTGAGAAGTCAAACAATATGATATCAATTATATATGTAAAATCATGCAAAAATTTTCACATTGGACATCACAGAAAGATAAATTGAGAAAATTGTACTTGAATTTGTATTCAGAGTTCATCACTTCTCTCTATGGAGGTGGATAGCATTTTCTCATCATGAGGCCTTTGGAATTGTCTTGAGTCAGAGTAGCCAGGTCTTTCACAGTTGATCATCACTACAGCATTGCTGTTACTGTGCACAGTGATCTCCGTTTTTATCACTTCACTTTGCATCATCAGTTCATAAGTCTTCCCAGGTGTTTCTGAAAGCATCCTCCTCATTTATTATAGCACAATAGCATTCTATGACAATTATGTATTATAGCTTGTTCAGCCATTCTCCAATTGATGAGCATCCCAGTTCTTTGCCACCACAAAAAGAGTTGCTATAAATATTTTTGTACATAGAGGTCCTTTTCCTTTTTCTTTGATCTCTTTGAGGTGCAGACCTAGTGGTGGTATTCCTGGGTCAAAGGGTATGCACGATTTTATAGCCCTTTGGGCATTGTTTTAGATTATTTTCCAGAATGGTTGGACCACTTCACTACTCCACCAGCAGTTCATTAGTGTCCCCGTACTCCCTCATCCCCTCCAAGCATTTGTTGTTTCTGATACGTATGAAGTGGTATTTCAGAGTTGTTTTAATTTTCCTTTCTCTAATCAGTGCTGATAGAGCATTTTTTCCCACATTGGTTATAGATAGTTTTGATTTCTTCTGAAAACTGACTGTTACTATCCTTTTACCACTTATCATTGGGTACTGGCTCTTACTTTTATAAATTTGCCTCGGTTCCCTATATATTTGAGAAATGAAGCCTTTCTCAGAGAAACTTGCTGTAAAATTCTTTGATGTTCTTCATTCTTTATGGTTCCTTTTAACAAAATGTACTTTCCCTGATTATCTCTTTGAATTGGGTCTGTTTTTGGTTTTGTTTTCTCTGAAATTAAGATTACTTCCGCCTGCTTTTTTTTATTTACTTCAGCTGAAACATAATAGATTCTGCTCCAGACCTTTATTCTAACTCTGTGTGTGTCTTTTTGTTTGAATGTGTCTCTTATACACACTTGTACACATGGTTGGATTCTGGGTTCTAATCTGTGTTGGCTCAGGCCATTTACATTCACAGATAGGATCACTGACATTTCCCTCCATCCCATGTTCTTCTGTTTATCCTTCTCTCTCTTTTTATCTTGTCACTCCTCAGAAGTCTGTTTTGCTTCCAACCCTTATCCAACCTCCTTATTAATCTTATTCCCTTCCCCTCTTATTTTCCTGTTGGGTAAGATAGATTTTTTTTTACCCAGCTGAGTATGTATGTGGGTATATGTATGTACATGTTAAAAATGTATTAGATTATAATATGTAATAATTTATTATATATTATATTCACACATTAGTTATATTAAAACCTAATCTATTGTATATAATATTATATGATTATAATACACAATAACATGCAATATATAGTCTTCTTTCTTTGAACCGGTCCTGATGAGTAAAGTTTAAGCGCTGCCTGCCCGCCACCTCAGTTTTCCTCTCCACTAGAAAAATTCTTCCTTGTGCTTCTCTTTTATGTAAGAAAATTTTCCCCCTTCTTTCTCCCTCTTCCTCCCACTCATATTCTTTTTCTGGTGATCATCCCAACATAATTGACCCACATCCATGCCCTCTGTCTATGTAGACTCCATCTAGCTGCTGTAGTGATGATAAAGTTCTTGGGAGTTGCATGTGTCATTCCATGTAGGAGTGCAGACAGTTTAACTTTGAGTCTCTTGTGATTATTCTTTCATATATGCCTTTTTAACCTTCTCTTGAATCTTCTGTTTGAATGTCAGCTTTTCTGTTCAGTCCTTTATTTCATTAAATGTCCATTTTCCCCCTGAAAGGTTATACTCAGTTATATTTCAGTTACGCAATTCTTGGTTGTGACGCTCGCTCCTTTGCCCTCTGGAATATCATATTCCAAGCCTTCTGCTCCTTAAATTTTGTTGTTGTTGTTTAGTTGTTTCAGTTGTGTCTGACTCTTCGTGCCTGCTTTTGGTGTTTTCTTGGCAAAAATATAGAAGTGGTTTGCCATTTCCTTCTCCAGCTTGTTTTACACATGAGGAAACTGAGGCCAACAGGGTTAAATGACTTGCCCAGGGTCACTCAGCTGATAAGTTGTCTGAGGCCACATTTGAACTCTGGAAGGTGAGTCTTGCTGACTGCAGGCCTGGCACGCTGCACACTATGGCGCCACT
The DNA here is from genome assembly GCF_900497805.2 of Vombatus ursinus. NCBI lineage: Eukaryota > Metazoa > Chordata > Mammalia > Diprotodontia > Vombatidae > Vombatus > Vombatus ursinus. The sequence continues at coordinate 12,537,107 of NW_020954546.1, read as the reverse complement.
TAGCTGCCTTTTGGGATAAATTATTGTTGAAGGTAGTGGTTCATTTTCCCAAAATTTGTATGGAGGAGAATAGAGCTGTTGTTTTTCCTCAAACTCCCCAGGATGGAGGTGATTATTGCCTCTGCTGGATAATTTTTTGATATGCTACCTTGAGAGGTGGCCTGGCCTAGTAGTGGACTGAGTGCTTGAGTTCTCACTGGGAGGAGACAGGTTCAAGTCCTACCTCGGATTACGTTGTCTCTTTAACCATGGGCATGCCATTTCACTATTGGTAACATGGTTTTTTCATCTCTAAAACAAAAATAATACTGACATTATTTCATCCCAGTGGGCTTGTTGTGCGGCTCAGACGAGATCTATGTAAAGTCCTTTTCTATCTTTCCTAAAATTTGTTGCGATGTCTTTGTACTTTCCTCACCTATATTTTCCCAGTTTATCCTTTCCTCTCTCAATAAGCTGCCCATCTAACAGGTTTTGATTTTTAGTTTTCCTATTAGAGATATGAAGCATTCTTTTGTGGTTGTTAATAGTTTTGCAATTATTTTGAGAATGGTTCATATCCTTTTACCACTTAGCTGTTTGGAAATGGGTTTTGGTCTTATTTCTGTCAGCTGTTTATATATCTTAAACCAAAATCTTATCCAAAAAATTTGTTGCAAGGAATTTTTTCCCTCCTGGCAAATTCTCTTCCTTTTTATCTTAGTTGTATTAATTTTGGTTGTGCAAAAACTTTTTTTTTTTTAAAAGGCAATTGGGGTTAAATGACTTGCCCAGGATCACACAGCTAGTAAGTGTTATATGTCTGAGGCCAGATTTGAACTCAGGTCCTCCTGGCTTTAGGGCTGGTGCTCTATCCACTGCACCACCTAGCTCCCCCCTGCAAAAATTTTTTAATCTCTTGCAATCAAAATGAATTGCTTTGTCTTTTATAATTTCCTCTATCCCTTGTTTGGTTAAGAATTCTCCTACCTATACTTATCAGAGGTATATAATCTGATCCTTTCCTGTTTTTGTTTTAATATTATGATCTTTAATACTGAGGTCATATCCATTTTGAATTTCAGTTTCCTGTTAACCATTCTGTTTTTCCCCAGTTAAAGATAGTTTTCTTGGAGAAAATGAAAGTAGAGCTGAGTTGTCATTTCTTCATTTTGCATCCTCATTCCATTCATATTTTCACGTTTCTAATTTGTTTTCTTCTGCCACTGCTGGAAGAACTGGAAAGCAAGCTGGCAGAAATTAAGCTTAGACCAGTATCTTATACCGTATTCCACAATTAAATTCAAAATTGCTACATGGTCTGAATCTCAAAGATAATACAATCTTTTAAAAATTAGAAGAGCTCTTTGCTAACTGTAAAGCATCTATTATTGGTAGATATAGTATGTATTGATCTGAGCCTTGAAGGAAAAGAAATATTTAAAGAGTTATTCCAAGGAAGGGGGTTAGCATGTACAAATACCTGGAGAGAGTACGTAATAGTATGGTCCAGCACAGTGAAATATTTGCTAGACTCAAAACGGACTCATCATTCTGGCACTTGGTTGTGGTTGAACTTTCTTAGGGTAAGTACGTGGGGGATGGGGTGAGGAGTCAACATGAAGAATGGCTTTTTTATCCTGTGGGCCATTTGAGCCCAGTGGAGGCTCTTGCTTAAAAGGAGTACTGCTCTAAGATTGATTTCTTCTCAGGAACCCTTTGCATAATCCTTCAGGGTTTAAGTGGTAAATTTTAGACTAGGTTATTGAGAATATTAGACTAGGTTATTGAGAGGCACTGATCTAAGACATTTGTTGAATCTGTAGAACTTAAATTAGTTAGTGACAGTGGGAAGGAAAAGAAGGAACTAGGTATTTTGTTGTTTTTGGTGAGGCAGTCGCAGGTCACACAGCTAGTAAAGTGTCTGAGGCTGTATTTGAACTCAGGTCCTCCTGACTCCAAGGCCCCGGTTCTAACCACTGCGCCCCCTACCTGCCGCAGAACTAGGTTTTGAGCTTGGATGACTTAGGGAATCATGGTGCCATTAGTAGTGGGGAATTTTGGAGTTGGGGGAAGTGGATAATGTGGTTTAAATGCTGTGTGCCTGTACCTTCCAGAGGATTCCCCCAATTTCCAGGCTGCTTCCTAATAGGTGATGAGCTTTGTTTCACCCACTAATTGTGTGCTTTACTGTGATTTTTAAAAATTCCTTTAGTGCTCACACCTACTGATTTAGAATGTAGTTCTTAGTAAGCATGGAGTTCTTAACTAGATTGGGAGGGGCGGTCCCCTCCACTCATTAGTTAGCTTTTTGTTCGATTGTTTACTTTTCTCTTAATATTAGTGATTCAGAGCATTTTTCCCTATAGTTTGCTTTACTTCTCTTGAACTACTTGTTCACACCCATTGTTTTTGTGTTTTGTTTTGTTTTAATTTAAGTTCTATTTTTGGTTCCATTCTCTCTCCAGTCTGTCCCCCACCCATGAAGAAAGCAAGAGCTATGAGTAGGATACCCATTATACATACATAGTCATGTGAAACATTTCTGAATTAGCTGTGCGTTCCCCCTAAAACACCCCCTCCCTTTTTTTTCCTTAAGGAAAACTACACTTTGAGTCCATCAGTTCTGTGTGTGGAGGTCTATAGCGTGTTATATAATGAGTCTTTTGGAGTTGGTGGTGGATTATTGTATTGATCAGAGTTAACTAATTCTTTCACAATTGATCATCATTACATTATTGATGCTGCTGTGTACGATGTTCTCCTGGTGCTTCTCACTGTACTTTGTATTAGTTTATATAGATCTTGCCATGTTTTTCCAAAACCGTCTCCCTTGTCATTTCTTACAGCACAATCGCGTTCCATCACAAACATAACCTAACTGGTAATCAGTTAATTTCTTGATGCTAATAGGAGCAACAATATTATTATCTTCTAGAGATACAGCAGATACATGATATGGTAATTGAGTTCTAAGCACTTTATCCTTAACTGGTTGTAGAAAAGACAGAGCCCACCAGGAAAACCACGTTTGAGTGCCAAGGTGATAATAGTGACAAGACCCCCTCCCCTGCCCCTCAACAAACATTTTAAAGAAAATAGCTGATTCCTTTGTTTAGATTTCACTCTGGTGGTTTGCTGTTCCAATCTGTATAGCTGTTGGACTTGAAATATGTCAGTCCAGGCATGTATTTCACAGCTATGTTTCTAAGGTTTGCTTTTTTATATTAAGGATTTCTTGGTTTGTGCAACAGTGTCTTTTTCAGCTGTCTTGTTTGGAGTATTTTTTTTCCTTCAGAGTGGAATACCCTTGAAAACTTTGATCACCAGTATTTACTGGTAGATTATATTTTTAATTGTAGTTGTAAATGTATGGGGGCTTTATTTGTAAACAGTGGAAAACTGCTATCTTGTACTCAGCAGTCATGGTTTTTGACTAACAATTCTACTTTTAAAGCATTTTTAATTCTCTAAATAGGCAGATAGTTCTGAATATTTTCTGTATATTTAGTGGATTCATGGAATCTTAATACTGGAAGAGACATAAGATCATCTAGCCAGGGCTAGGGAACCTGCAGCCTCAAGGCCACGTGTAACCCTCTAGGTCCCCAAGTTTGGCCCTTTGACTGAATCCAAACTTCACAGAACAAATCCCCTTAAAAAAGGATTGGTTCTGTAAAACTTGGACTCAGTCAAAAGGCTGCACCCAAGGACCTGGAAGGCCACAGGTTCCCTTCCCTCCCCCAATTTTAGTCTCACGTAGTTCAGAAATCCTACAGTATTTCTGGCAAATGATTATCCCATCTAGTTTCTTCCTTGTTGGATAGCTCAGTGTTCTAAATGTACTCTGTCCCAAAATTAGAAGGGATATAGAAAACTTAAGATCAGCCTAAATTAAAGCTCAGTTCTACACTTAGCTTTCTAATAATGATAAATTATATTTTGTCCTAGGTTGCGTATAAATCGAGTCTTCATTTGTGTTCTGATATTAGTAGTGTGGGGGACAAGACCTTTGATTTCACTTGAGCCTCAGGTCCCCGTATAAAATCAGGATATTATTTACTATTTGGTTCACAAGCCCCTTGTAAAGTAAATATTGTGCAAATGTAAAGGAAATGTTAGTGTTATTTAGAGGTGAATTAAATAGTGAGGGTAAACTTAACAGCCTTCATAAAAAGTAGAAAAACCTTTCGTGAAGTGAAACAGGATGGTGTGTGTGGCTCAGGAAGGAGTTATATACAGTGAGCAAAATGAAGAAAACAAAGCTCTCCAGCTCTCTCCCGTACCTGGGGATTTAGAGTGAGATTTCACTATTTTGTGTGAAGTACAATGCATTTCTGCAGGGCCAGGCCCATCCTTCATTAAATATAAAAAAAATCACCCATCAGAAAACCAAACAGTGATATTTGGCTCACTTGTTCCCAATTATTGAAACTCCTGTTCTCTACCAACATGAGTTATCAAGTTCATTTTTAACTACCGGATGGTTTTGTAGGGAGCACTCTTGATAACTCAGCCTCTGTGCTCTGACTTTCTGTCATGTCAGGAATCAAAGGGAGGGCAGATTAGTGGAAAACCTTGAAGTGTAGCCTCAAATTGTGAATTACATCTCCCGATATACTGAAACTGCTAGAAAAAGATCTTTATTACGGGCTTTGTTTTAAGAAAAAGGAATCCTCTTGAAATTTTTTTTTTAATGCTATTGATATCTTTGGTTTTATATTGTCCAGATTTCTCCCAGAAGCCCTCCCTCTTCCCTGGAAGCCTTCCTATATGACAAAGAATATTTTTGATAAAGGAAAAGTGAACAAAACTAAGAAACGTAACAAAGTCAGAAAACATAATGTTCTATACCTGTGGATCTCCCACCCTTGCATAGGAGTGGGCTGAAGTGTCTTCTTGTAGTTCTTTGGAAGAGGTTAGAGGAAGAGAAGGGAATAAGTATTTGTTAAATGCCTACTATATGCCAGGCACTGTGCTAAGAGCTAAGTTAAATTAGAAAATTCATTTCAGGGAGATGTAGAATATCAGTGGAAATAATGAAACACTACAGAATAAAGGGGGAAATAACAATGCCAGGTCTCAAACTATACTATATTATAAAGCAGGAATTATCAAAACCATTTGGTATCAGATTAAAAAATTGGAAAATAGATGAACGGAACAGAATAGACAAGGGAGAATCAGAAATTCTGTAATTCAGTAACCTGATGTTAAATCCAAAGACAGATTACTTAGGAAAGAGCTCTGTATTTGCTAAGAACTGCTGAAAATCTGAAAGACTGACAGAAATGAGTCTTAGACCAGCCCCTCACCCCAGGAATTTGTAACCGTTTTTGTGTCTCAGGCCTTTTCTTAGAATGTTTTTAAATATATGAAATAAAATATATAGAATTACCCAAAAGTAAAGATGTAATTTTTTTTCCTATGCAAGTCAAACAGACCCCTCAAATCTATCCATGGACCTCATGTTAAGAGCCCTGTCTTATACCATGTTGTATAATAAATGCAAAATGAATGTGTGATGTGATTATTAAAGATCATGTCATTAAGGAAATAAAATAGATTCAGCCATATTTTTTACAACTAAAAGTTCAAGATGAATTCTTCACCAAATAAGGGATAAAAATAAAAAGGGAGTTATAAAAGATGAAGTAGATAATTCTAATTGTATGAAATGCCAACAAATTAATATATGTAGGAGAAGAAAGGAAGTGGGGACTGGAGAAAAACCTTTGTTTCTAAAATAAAAGCAATTACCAAATATGTTGGATTAGAAGCCCATTATTTCCCATTAGATAAGTAGTCAGAGGATTTGATTATGTAAACAGTTCTGTGGAAAAGCAACTACATTATTAATAACCATATGAAGAATGTTCCAAAATAGTATTTAAGGTAATTTCCAATATTAGAAGGAAAGAAAAAGGCATTTTATTAAGCACCCAGGATGTATCAAGCACTGTGCTAAGTGCTTTACAAATGTCTCACATGAACCATACAACAGCCTGGAAAGTAGATACTATTATTATCTGCATTTTGAAGTTGAGGAGACTGAGGCAGACCTGTTAAACGACTGCCTTCAGGGTCACATAGCCAGTATGAGTCTTTGGCCGGATAGTGTTCCTTATTCCAGGCCCAAAGCTCTATCCGGTTTGCCTCTGATCAGCCTCTAGGAAATCCCCTTGAAACCAAAGAAGTTGCTCAAGGACAAAATAGGACACATAGGGGACTCCTTATCCAAAGAGACTTTTTGGATCACAGATGAAAATAGGCATGAGAATAATTTGTGGTTGCAGTTCCAAAGAGTATTATTTATTTAAATTAAAGTAGTTCTCTTCTCCCCTCCCTCCCCATAAGAAGCATGTTTCATATGAATCCTGTGGAGTTATAGTTGGTCATGGTGTTGACCAGAGTTCTTAAAACTTTGCCAGTCGTTTGTCTTCACATTGTTGTTGTATGAATTGTTCTGGTTCTGCTTACTTCGCATTGTGTCAGTTCATAAAAGTTTTCCGAAGTTCCTGTGAAACCACCCCCTTCTTCATTTCTTATAGCACAATAATATTTCATTACATTCATTTATCATAATTAGTTCAACCAGTTCCCAGTGATGGATATTCCTTTAATTTCCAGTTCTTTGCTACCATGAAAGTGCTGATTCAAATAGGAGTATAAAAGACCTTGGATTTCTTCCAATGAATATCTTCCCATTTTTATATCCTTTTGGCCTTTTACCAATTTGGGAGTAGTGCTTGTTTTTATAATTAAAATTTTTTTTTGTTTTTATAAATTTGCATTGGTTCTTTCTTTCTTGAAAATGCACTTAATCAGAGAAACTTGCTCCCCCCCCAAAAAAAAGCCCCTGCTTCTCTAATTTTAGCTGTATTGATCCTGCTTGTGAAAAATCTTTTAAATTAAACTGTCCATTTAACTTCTATTCCCCATAGGATAATTCAAGTAGATTTAGTGATGTCCAGTTAAATTTCGATATTATATTGATCCTGATGCCTGAGATGGTTTCTCTTTTTTTTTTTTTATTTGGTTGTAGAAAGTCCTCTCTTTATCAGAGCTAAAAGTATAATTTTTTTAAATGGAGTCATTCTTAAGTTTCTTCAGTGTTAAGTGTGTCAAATATATTAATGTTACTGTAAATGACATTGTTTTTTCAAAGTCTGATTGCATCTCTTACACTAGAACAGAAATATTTCAGATACATAAACATTATATAAACTAAGGTGCAAAAGGAACCGCCCAGCAGAACAAAGATAAGAATCCAAGGCCTTTGCCTCGTGGTGGTGAAAGTCACTGGGCTACTACAGTGATATTATGATCTTCATCCATTTTGAAGTTTAGTTTTAGATGTGTATAGGGAGTGGCGTAGAATTTAGATTATCTTTAGTATTAGGTAATACCACCGAGATAATTTTTAGATATTCTGTGGGGGTCTGTGGGAGCAAATAAGAAATACCATGGAATTTGAAAGTTACATAGTTAGCCAAGAGCAGCCCTCACACTCATGATCTTGCCCTGACACCACACTGCCTCTCAAGCAAGTGGTATTCCATTTCATCCTTTAGTATTAGTGGAAGAGAGTATAATAATAGAGTAGCTAGCATTTACATAGTGCTCTAAAATTTTCAAAGCACATTTGATCCCCTCAACATGGGCAGGGGGGAGGGGGTTGCTGTTATCCCTATTTGAAAGATAGGGAGACTGAGGCAGGCAGACAGGTTAAGTGAATTGCCCACAGTCACATACCTAGAAGGTGTCGGGGGCCTGTTTTGGCCTCTGGTCTATTGACTCCAGAACCAGTGCTCTCTCAGTGCCCCACCTCTGCATGTAACTGACTGCTGGTTGGGTTGTATCACTGATTTAATCTGTGTGGCACTTATAGGCTTGTTTATTGTTTAACAGCTTCGCATGGTGGAAATATGGTTGGGATCCATTAGATGTAGTGCAGGTGTTCCAGCAATCTGTATGGGATAGCTCAGCAGTAAGTAAGAAAATGGTATGGGTCTGCTTGGTAATTTTATTTTGCTTTGGATTCAGTAAGAAATTTAAGGTAATGGGGGCTTGAAAACAAAATGGGCTTAGTTGAGGTAATTTGACATTTTCTGGATTTTGTGGGGATTTTCCACCCAAGACAGCAGCATAGACACATTTTCAAATGCAGATTCAGAATTTAGCATGTCACATGAAAATAACTTCCCATGGGGTGGCTCATTCCCAGGCTTACGAAGCTTTGAGGTCTACTTCTTATTGATTGGGGTAGGACAACCTGGGCAATTTTGGCTATCTCCCCAAATATGTGTACTATGGCTTTCTTTGGGGTGTAGGTAATAATAGTAATAATAGTTGTGCAGCTTACGTCCCCCTTCCATTAATAACAACTATTTCACAGGGGTGTTTGCTTTTTTCTAACATCTCATGGCCTGCCAGGCACGTGTTTTACCTATTATTAATTATTGATGAATGCTACTTGAATCACAGTCTATATTAACTACTGAGAATCCAGCTCTAGGCCTGGCATGTCTAAAGAGGATGGTCACGGCCCTCCCCAGGCTTGAGAACGATGAGTATGAATTGTACAGGCCTTACAAGTAGTATAGACGGACCCTCTTGCTTTTATTAATGCCAGACAATGTTTCCTACATATTTATAGATGATTTGGCTGCTCTGAAAGCTTAGTAACCATCAGAGTAGTCTCTCTTGCTTGCCTACAGCATAAAGTATGGAAAGCCCAAGCAGAAGATCTGACTCTTACTCCTAGGAGGGACTTTACTGTTAGTTAATTGAACATGATGAAAACCATCACTGGTAGAAACTGTTGGAACATTGGCATTTGTGCTTTTGCTTTTTATCAGGGGTTTGCTGTCTCTGAAGTGAAATAATTTGACCAAACTTGTGTAGTTAATGAAGAGAATACATTGGATAGTCATCATTGCTTTTCTTTGAATTAATTTCAGTTTTCTTCTTTATTTCTAGTACATGACTCTCAATCCTTCTACAAAGAGGAAAAATATTACGTCCCCTGATAGGAAGCCCTCTAAGAAGCTGAAGACTGAGAGCTCTCCAGTGAATCAGGTGCTGAATCCCACGTTATGGTGCCATGTTCACCTAAAGAAATCCTTGAATGGCTCCCCCCTAAAAGTAAAGAACTCAAAGAATTCCAAGTCACCTGAGGAACAGCTGGAGGAGATGATGAAGATGATGTCTCCTGGCAAATTAAGCACCACGTTTCACATTCCTAAAAAGGGCCCTATCTCCAAAAAGTTAGGGAAGAATGGGGACAAACCCTTGAAAACAAAGGGTAGGAGCAAAGGCATTTTAAATGGACAGAAATCTCCAGGAAAATCTAAATCCCCCAAAAAGGGCTTGAAGACACCCAAAACCAAAATGAAGCAGATGACCCTGCTGGACATGGCCAAGGGTACCCAGAAAATGACTCGAACTCCTCGGAGCTCTGGGGGCACACCTAGGTCTTCTAACAAGCCCCACAAGCACCTCCCTCCTGCTGCCCTCCACCTCATTGCCTACTACAAGGAGAACAAAGACCGGGAGGACAAGAAGAGTGCCCTGTCCTGTGTCATCTCCAAAACAGCCCGTCTGCTTTCCAATGAAGACCGCGCCCGCCTTCCCGAAGAGCTCCGTGTCTTGGTTCAAAAGCGCTATGAGCTTCTGGAGCACAAGAAGAAATGGGCCTCAATGTCTGAAGAGCAGCGCAAGGAGTATTTGAAAAAGAAACGGGAGGAGTTGAAGGAGAAGCTGAAAGAGAAAGCCAAGGAACGGAAAGAGAAAGAAATGTTGGAGAGACTGGAGAAGCAGAGGCGTTATGAGGACCAGGAGCTGACAGGCAAGAGCCTGCCCTCTTTCCGGCTGGTGGATACCCCCGAAGGGCTTCCCAACACCCTCTTTGGGGACGTCGCGATGGTGGTCGAATTCTTGAGCTGTTACTCGGGGCTGCTCCTGCCCGATGCCCAGTACCCCATCACTGCAGTGTCCCTCATGGAGGCCTTGAGTGCCGACAAGGGAGGCTTCTTGTACCTGAACAGAGTGCTGGTCATCCTCCTACAAACCCTGCTCCAGGATGAGATCGCTGAGGACTATGGTGAGCTGGGGATGAAGCTCTCCGAGATCCCTCTGACACTGCACTCTGTTTCTGAGCTCGTTCGTCTCTGTTTGCGCAAAACAGACGTGCCCGAGGAGAGCGAGGGCTCGGACACGGTGGATGAAAACAAAGAGACCGCTCCCTTTGAGGACAATGAGGTCCAGGATGAGTTTCTGGAGAAGCTTGAGACCTCTGAGTTCTTTGAGCTGACATCAGAAGAAAAGCTGCAGATCCTGGCTGCCCTCTGCCACCGGATCCTCATGACCTACTCTGTGCAGGACCACATGGAGGCCAAGCAGCAGATGTCAGCAGAGCTGTGGAAGGAGCGACTCGCTGTCCTGAAGGAGGAGAATGACAAGAGACGTGCTGAGAAACAGAAGCGGAAAGAGATGGAGGCCAAAAACAAAGAGAATGGGAAGGAGGAGAATGGGCTGGCCAAGTTGGACAAAAAAAAAGAGGTGGCCAAGATGGAACCCCCGGTGGAAGTGGAGGCAGAGGACATGATCAGTGCCGTAAAGAGCAGGCGGCTGCTGGCCATCCAGGCCAAGAAGGAACGCGAGATCCAGGAGCGCCAGCTGAGAGGTAATGTCTGAACCTTCTGTCTTGTGGCTGTGCTCAGAGGGCAGCACCCTCGACTTCTCTTCTCATGTATCAGAATGTTGAATCCGCGTCCTGTCACGCCTGGAGGCCTTGAATAGTGTTGCATAAGCAACGGTTTCAAAACAACCAGCTCCTACTCACGAAAAGGAGTATTTCACATACTGCAGATACTTTCAAGGCCCTGAAATAAAATAGCCTGAGTCAGAGGATAGGCAATTCCTCCCATGTTGTATAGGTACAGTAAGTCACAAATGTGTAGTGATTGACTTGTTTTAGGCTATCATTTGAGTGCTATGTTTTTGAAATTAAATGGTAACTTCAGGGTAGCTGATGTAACACCTGGAAAGACTCACCCAGGGAAGAAAAACAGTCGTTTCTGAAAATCCTTATTTCCTTTGAAAAATGGATGGTCCCGTTGGGAAACGTACACCAGAGCAAAGACATGGTTAGGTTTTTACTTTGCCAGTAACTTTATGTATTTTGTTTTCTACTGAAGCTATTGAAGTAGTTTTCCCCTCCAGCTTCTCCTTTTTGTTCCTGCTGTGAAGTCAGAATCCTCTGCTTTGAGAAATCTCGGTGTTAAAATAATAGAGATATCACTGATTTAGCATTCTGACTTCCTTGCAGGGACAAGGAGAGAATGAACTGTGAGAATTCTTCCTAAACACTAATCTGAGAATTTTCAAATAATGAAATTGGGAAAACCTAAGGCAGAACTGATGTGGGCCTTGGTGCATATGAAAGTTAAGACAGAAGCAGAATTAGAATCAGAGTTGTCTGGTACAAAACAGGATGTTGTATTTAGTCAATTTTTTGGATTTTTGTTCTTTTTTTTTTGGCTAGGCAGTGGGGTTAAGTGTCTTACCCAAAGTCACGCAGCTAGTAAGTGTTATGTGTCTGAGGCCAGATTTGAACTCAGGTCCTCCTGACTCTACCCACTGCGTCACCTAGCTGCCCCTGTATTTAGTCCTTTTTCCCTGACCCATTGGCGAGGTCAGCTCTAACATGCTGGTGTGCCACGTGCCTGCCCTCAAATTGAGTCATTCTTTAGCTTCATCTTTGCTCAGATGATTCCAGATGTATACTTTGGTTCAGTCTAGAATGCTTCAGGACACTCAACACATTAGTCTTGGTGGGATTGGTTTGTTTGTTTATTTCTTTTTTTAACAGAAGATGAGATTTGTCTTCAGTTATTTTGAAGTCATACTTTGGAGTCCATTCAGTTTTTCACATCTTTACTATGTTATTTTACTAGTAAGATGTGGTTTTGAACCAGGGTTAAATGTATTATTGCTATTACCAATATACTGCATTTCCACTTTTTTTGGGGGGTGGGAGTAGGCAGTGGGGTTAAGTGACTTGCCCAGGGTCACATAGCTAGTAAGTGTTATGTATCTGAGGTCGGATATGAACTCAGATCCTCCTGAATCCAGGGCCTGTGCTCTATCCACTGCGCCTCCTACCTGCCCCTATTTCTACATTTTTAAAGTTAAAGTTTAAAGGTTACAGAAAGGATTTAAAATTAATAGGTGATTATTTTCTTTTGTGGAAATGAGTAGCTTGGGTCCTTAATTTACTAGTATTAATAGGTATTTCTTCATATTTCTCCTTAGGCAAAAACTGGATAAACTAATCCAATGACAGTTTTAATTTTCAGTTTGCTAGAATCAGTAATTTGTTAATTATTTTAACTTTCAGAATAGCTGTTACTACTAACAACTAAACCAGCTTGCCCAAGACATGTCGACCCTATACAAGTATTAACCATGTACCTAAATTCTGGTGCCCAGAGCCAGTGAGCGGAACTCACTTCTGGGGTGAAAAAAACTCATGAAATTTTCATAGCATTGAGAGACTGTTTAATTTGACATGGTGGTTTCTTCAGTCTGATCTTTGGAGGGTTCCTGCTGCCCCCATAGGCAGAACAGCCTTAGTTTTGATGTATTTGGGATGTTCTTTTAGGAATAGTCCTTATTCTGGTTAAATTTTTGGAGTGAGGGAATTCAGCATAGATTCAGCATAGTTTCTGAAAGTGTAATAAAATTGTTTTCGCTACATACTAGGATTAATTTCTGAACAAAATATATTTGAAGAAAACTCGATAAATACTTTTTACTTCTTGCTAGTGAAATTAGAGCGAGAAGCTGAGGAGGAGAGAATCCGGAAGCACAAAGCGGCTGCTGAGAAGACTTTCCAGGAGGGGATTGCCAAGGCCAAGCTGGTCATGCGCAGGACTCCCATTGGCACAGACCGGAACCACAACAGGTGGGCAGGCATGAGGCCTTCATGGTAGTTAGGGTTGTTGAAGTGGATTTTGTTTCTTTTTTGAAATAAACCTGTTCGTTTAAGAGCGGTTGAGTGGAAGTGTGGGGCCTTGACTCTCCTACTTTGATTAGAAAGGAGTTTTTTTTAAAGAATTCTGATACCCACACTGCATTTTCGGTAATCTTGAAAGTAGTGCAACCCTAGGGGCTGTGGTGGGGAGTGAGTGGGATGAATGAAGTCAAGTTCTAGGAGCTCCTGCGTAGTTCCCTTTGCTGTCCTCTTGAGGAGCTTTACCAATGAGGAGGGGATGCATGTTCCACTGGTGTTTTGTCAAGCCTTCTCACACCATCCATAAATATTTCCTCTTTTCTACCTTACTGGTATCCTTGATTTTCAGGTACTGGCTATTTTCAGATGAAGTTCCTGGATTATTCATCGAGAAGGGCTGGGTACATGATAGCATAGACTACCGATTCACTCCCCCTCGAAAAGAACGGACAGACTGTTCTGATGAGGATTGCAATCCCCGCAGTAAGTGTGCACCTCAGATTCTTTGCTTTACTCCAGGGTTAGGGTAAGTAATTACAGGGCTCCTCCTAACATCACAGTTGTTACGTTCATAGGATTTCCCTCTTTCTCTCCTTTGTCTGGATCCAGCTATCTAGTGAGTGTTCTCTGATCTGTTGGAAGGTGTTTGGCAGCTCATCCGTTTGTAATGCTGTTTATGTTCGTGACAAATGGTTCTCTAGCATCTTGCCATTTGACTCTCCTGACAGTTTGGTGGGCCGGGCAGGGCAGGAGTGTATCATATACTTCACATGTGATCAGAGTTTTTGGGTGGATGTGGTCTCTCTGTTTGTCTCCCCTTTTCTCTCTTTGGATGATGTAACTGAACCAGAATTATGAGATGATTTGCCCAAGGTCACACAACATTGTCACCAGAATTAGACCTTGAACCCAGCTCTTCTGACTCTTAGTAGTACTACGTTCTTTGGACTCTGTCTTGCAACCTGTCATTCTGTTTGTGACAGTGGGCAGATCTTGTAGCCTCTGGGAGCCTGTCATTTCCCTTCTCTCTAAAATAAAGGAATTTGGATTAACTAGCCTCACAGGCCCCTTCATTCTTTGAAGAATAAGAGGCGTCATGTTAATGGCAGAAGCATTGAACTTAGTTGGGAAACAGATTTCATTCTAGCTCTGCATGATTGAACACTTGAATAATCTAGTTTACAAAGTGCTGAGTTGTCAAAGTGTTTCCAAGTTGAAATAAATCATGTTATATGGTGGCACTTTGGGGCCAAAACTCATTTCTTTTAAGTATTGTGAAAGTTCCCGAGGAGATGATAAGCCACATTTTCTGAGAGGTGAAAATGTCGAGGCAGAATCATGAGGTTTGGGGACTTTTGTGACCCAGGACAAGATGTTTGAAGATGAAGGGGAGAGGGATCCCAAAGTGTTCAAGTATCAGAAAGGAAAAGTGAGCTGCTTTGGGACCAGAATTCTCTAAAGATTTAACCCTGGGACTGTAGAGTGTTTAAAACTTTCTTCATCAGAAATATTCAGTGTGGTTGAGTGAGAGGTTTTTCTGTCTTGGTGGATCTGAATGTTAAAACAGCGAGAAAGTAGAAGTTTGTATGAGGGCTTATTTTTTTGTACTGTAGCGCAACTCAAATTGTATCCTTCTAAATTAGCCAGACAGTTTTCTTTTTTTTTCCACACTTCAGCTTAGAGTGATCAGCTCCTCTGTTTCTGGGATCCCTACTTACAGGCATCCCCATTCCAACCCTCTATTCCCTTCTTGCCCTAGGCCACATGAGCAAAAGCCAATTCCAGTTCCACACTGGTCCAAATAGAAAGGTTCTGTAGTCTCTCCTGATTCAGGGCAATTCTATGGTGTTTGGCTACCAGGAATCACTCACTCACATTGAGGACTTCCCTGTGGGCAAAGTACTTTCCACAGTAGGCAGACAGTACCAGGATTATGGTCCCTGTGGTGCAGATGAAAAAACATTAGGAAGGGGCCGAGTTGTGCCCTGACCCTCTACGGTTTTCTTTCTTAAAAATCCCGTCTTCTTTCCATCTTGTCACTCAGTGCGTGGGCCTAGGCCTTCAGTATTAGAGCATGTTCCTGGTCAGGGAAGAAGGCATGGCTTGGCTCGGCACTCTGCATTATAGAAAAGAGCAGTGTGAGGACGGTCGATTTTATTTGATCTAACTCGCATACATTTTTCTTAGGTAAAAAAACAAGCCTGGGGAAGAATGCAGGTGTGACTCCCCACCCCGGCTGCACAGCAGAAGGCTCCGTCGAGAGCACCGTGCCTAAGCAAGGACAGAACTTGTGGTAATGTGATGGCCCATGGTTGGGTGCTGCTCCTTTCTTAATGAAAAATGAAGTAATTGATGCTGGTGTCTTTAGAGCCATTTTGGGAACTGTGATTTCTGAATAGCCTAAGGAGGCAGCGTGCCCTGGGGATAAAGGAATACTTCTCCAGTCTCCTGAGGATTAGCCAGGCCATCCCATCCAGATGTTGCTAAAGCAGCCCCCAGGAGTAGGAGTGTGGGGATGGGGCATTGTCCCCAGAGAATCAGGAAGACCAGGGTGGAGTCAGCTGTACCCCTCAACTTGGGCTTGACGGCCAGTCGTGGGTTTGTGGTTCTTGGTCCTTTGGTATCTCCTCCTTTCCAGGACTCAGGTCTTTTCCGTCCCATCCCCCAGGTTTCTATGTGATAGCCAAAAAGAACTGGATGAATTGCTGAGCTGCCTCCACCCTCAGGGAATAAGGGAAAGCCAGCTGAAGGAGAGACTGCAGAAGAGGTAAAGACATGCAGCCCACATAAGGGCTGCCCCTCTGCTGGAGCCAGCACCATGCCAGGAAATCTTTCTGGCATTCATGTTAGATAGCTATTCTTAGCATGTATTGGATTTGTATTGGATTTGTAACAGGGTGTGTTAAACCCTGGTTTCAGAACCATTCATGTGACATTGAATGCCAGACTCAGAGCACCATTGTACATACCAAGGTGGTCTGACAGAGAGGCTTCATTTAGACGCTGTTCTTGCTGTAGGTGGTTTACCAACAAAATGAGCATTGATACCCCTCATTTTTTGTTAGGTCCACTCTCACATAACTATGGTACCTTTTTTCTCTAAAGCACAGGTATCTTCTTGGGATATAGAAACAAAAGACTTCTTTGCTAATGAAGGCTTTTCATCCGTATCCATATATGTGTGTTATATGTGGGTACAACCTGTGGTGGGCCCTCCCCCCCAAGTTTTTGGATGCATGGCTAAACTAAGGTTGGATCCCAGGTACAGCGGAGCTGCTGTTCCATCCTTTACCTCAGGCCACATTTCAAGGCCGTCAGCAGGACTTAATCTGTACCCGCCACACTGCTGTAGCAGCCAGCTGATTAAATACATCACTTTACTGACTGGAGATTATATTACAGCTGGATACATAATAGAGATTTTCTCCTTCTCTAATACAGATATATCCAGGCATAGCAAGAATGGGGGAAATGGCCAGCATGGGACATTATCAGAGATGGTTTCACATGTGAATAAGTGAAAGGCTGTATTTTTACTGGTTCTTACCTGAATACTAGCATAGGTTTGTGGCAGATGACACTTGCTGTTCTAATCCTCTCAGGTTTTGCCATGATTTTTTTCCATTTTTCCAGATACCAGGACATCACCCATTCTATCCATCTGGCCCGGAAACAGAACCTTGGCTTGAAATCCTGTGATGGCAATCAGGAGCTCCTCAACTTCCTACGTAGTGACCTCATCGAGGTGGCGACTCGATTGCAAAAGGGGGGCCTCGGTTATGTCGAGGAGACGTCAGAGTTTGAAGCCAGGGTGAGAGCATGCAGGACATTCTTTTTTCTGGGAGGCAGCCGCTGCTTTGAAGAATTTGGCTTGGAATTTCCTTTTTCTTTTTTTTCTCACCTTTTTCAAAGGTGACAGTGAGAGTCCTTATGATCCATGTGTGTAGATGTGCAAGAAAAGACCATGTGGGACCAGCCTTTTGTTACGAATGTCCCTGAGTGTGTTCATGGATCCCCCTCTCCTGGCTAGTGTCTGCTCATTGAGCTTCCTTTCTCAGCAGTTTCTATGTGGCTTCAAGTTTTCTGTTCAGACAGCCTCTCTGCCTGCCATCACCTCACTTTTAACTTCCCCTTTAATAGTTGGTTGCATCGGGGTGTTCTGCCTTTGTCTGATCTCCTTTAGCCAGCCATTGGGGAAGTCATGTTAGAATGAGCATTATTTTCATACTTAAACTGTTGGTGACCTGTTATTACTTTGATTGGATTCTGAGGTGTAACTGAAGTAACTGCCCTAGAGGCCAGAAGTGACAGGTGCGGATGGTCTGGGGTTCAAAGCTCAGTGGAATCCTAGAGACTCATTACTGGTAAACTTGGGTTTGTGACTATTGGCTTTGTATTCCAAACTTGCCAAGATATAGCTTCACTGAGCTGTTCTCAGAGAGGACTCCTTGGGAACTGCCAAATGGAGATCGAAGAAATGGGGTCTGCTACGTGAATCTGTAGCTGGCTGTACCAGCCTGGACCCGGTCTGCATGAGGGTTAAACCCTGGGTCGTTTGTCCATGTACAAGTAAGATGTCAGCAGGTGGACCAGAATAGACCAGTTAATGTTTGGGGCGCTTACAGCCTTTCCCTTCCGTCAGAAACTAGGTTGTCCATTCCTCTTGGGGCGCTGCCAAGTAGTTTTACTGAGATTCCTGTTTGTAGAAATTCCAGTGTTAGAAGAAGTGTCACACCATTAGCAAGACATGCTTAAGAATTTGCTTTGTCTAAATCCCTCTGGGTTTTATCTGAGTTGGGGAATTTCTATTTTGTGAATAAATTGTGGGTCAATGGAACATGACATCAGGAATAGATTGCTCTTGGGTTGTAGGAGGCACAGCTTTCCTGGGAAACTGACCTTCCGTGAGAGTGTGTGAAACATTTATGTTTGGCTTAAGCTGAACTTGCCTTAGTTGAGAATAGTGTGCCTTCTTTCTCTCATTTATCTTGGCTTTTTGTGGTTCTCTATAGGTTTTCTCCCTGGAGAGTCTAAAGGATTTTGGGGAGTGTGTGATTTCACTTCAGGCCAGCGTCATCAAGAAGTTTCTTCAAGGTTTCATGGCTCCAAAACAAAAGAGAAGGAAACACCAAGAAGATTCAATAGCAAAGACTGAAGAAGTTGACGAAGAGAAGAAAATGGCAGAAGAAGCGAAGGTATCAGCCCTTGGGGAGCTATTGTCTTGCCTCTGGCCAGGAGAGGTTCGGTTCTTGATTTTTCCAGTTGAGGTTTTAAGTTCTTGTGCTCTGGTCGAGGGCTGTCTCCTGAAATCCCTTGTAGTCTTCCCTCATCTCATTCCTTCCTGTCCTTTGCATTCACTTGGTGGCCCCGCCATTGTTCCCTCTCAGTGTTCGCCCCTCCTGCCTCTTACCCTTCTAGTGTCTGGGGTGGGTGTGGGGGGCGGGGCATGAAAGATGTCTAGGTGAGACCAAGCACTACCTTTACACAGTGTGAAAACTTCATTGCTGTATTTTGCTATCAAGTTTATTTAAAATGCCATTTATGTCAAAGGAGGCAGAGTGAATGCCATGTCAGATGGAATGTAGATGCAAACTGTCCCCTCCCTCCATCTCAGAGTATTTCCATTTCCCACTCTCTGTCACTAGGAGGCACAGGAGGGCTGCAGAGGTGGCTCGATGGGCCCGAATCTTGATTATTCAGAGGCAGAGCCCATCAGTGTGTGTCCCCCCCCCCCACCCCCTTTGGCCTTTTCAGAGCCTCCTTCATGAGGGTTGCCAGGGCACCTGTGCTTGCAGTGCAGAAGACCTGGATCTGAGACTTTTTTTTTCCAGCCAAAGGCAAGGTTTATTATTAGAGCATCCATCATACTGGGCAGACTCTTAAGGAGTCTGAATGTTAGTGAGCTATTGGCTAGATTGTAAGAATCTGAGCAGTGACTGGATTATAAGAATCTAAGCATCTTAATGGAGACAAGATGGACCTTATACACAGAAAGACTATGGGAGGGATCGAGGAGTGGCCAAGTAGTCTATGATGTAATAGAACTCCAGGGACCTGGACCCGCCCGTGGCCAAGGGAGCCTAGATAGGATTAAGGGTGGGAAGTGGCTGGGGACTATAGGGAGGTGAGACAGTGGAGGGCCAGGCTAGGTTAAGGTTAAGAGATTGGGAGTAGCCACAATGAAAGGCCAGTTGATGGGATTATAGCCTCAGGCCAACTCCAGAGATTTGGCCGTGTGGGAAGGTTCAGGTTTTTTCCTTTCTGGGGTCTAGATCCTATCCTCATCATTCCCTCCTCAAACAAATGGGACCCAAATTCTTTTGGGGTAAGGGGAGAAGGTCTCAGCTTCTGAAACTGCTTCCTGCTGGCAAGGGGCATAGAGCCATCCCTGCCTCGAGGGGATCCCAAAGAGGAGGTTGACTGGAACCAAGCACAGGCTGCATCCAGGAGACAATGGGGGGGACATTGGCAGGTACCCACTGTTTGCTACCAACTGTAGGTGAACGGCCTGTCGTCTGGAAGACAAAAATCTGACAGATAAGATTGCAGGGCCAGATATAAAGCAGGAACATGACAGTTTAGGAAAAACTTTTCCAGGATTTACATCTCAAATTTAAATGTCCTGGTGTAAAAAGCCAATCATTAGAGATTATTCCTATATAATTGCAAATTCTTAGCAAGATAAAATCCAAACAAGCTTTTTGTCAAGTTTACACATTAAAACAATAACCAACAGTAGCCAGATTATTTTAGTGGTAACCAAATTATGAAAAGTTGCTTGACATAACTGATACAAAAAGTTCACCAATTTGAAACATGAAACAAACTCAGTACCATTCAGGTGACTTCAGTTTTGTTAAATGTATTTCCAAATTACTTTACACAGAGAACATCTCATCATGAGTAGTTAAAACTACAACTTTAAAAGAGTGTGCTTACCCAGGTTTGGAGGTTAGCATCATTACCTTGAGCAGGATATGCTGAACCTGGGTGATGCTTCCAGGCAAAGGTTGCTCCAGGACCCAAGGCCATTGCCAGGGGAGCCCACGCTGTAGCTGCTGCCCCTCCCCCCTCTTTCTTTTCCTCAGGTTGGGGAGGGCGAAATCAAAGGTGAGGGATAAAGGGTGAAACTCTCTTCTCTTATAGAGATACCCTCTTGACTCAAAGGAAGGGCGTGGGAGAAAGGAGTGACCAGGGTTGTGAGGAGGAGTTTCAAAACTCCTTAATGATCAATCACAAAACCTCCAGAATCTGCCAAGATATTTTTAGCTGTTAGAAATTTTCCCTGTAACCTCCATGAAGGAGGATTCAGGAGTGTAGAGGGTAGGGAGTAAATAAGCCTCAGGGAACCAAAAAGCAACTGCAGTTTTCTCCAATTCCCTAGCGCCAAGAGAATTGACAGAAGTGGGCATACATTTCCAGATAGGGCATCCATCCTTGTCCTGTATGCTGCAGAAGGTGTGCCCAGGTCCATGACCTCGAACCAACCCAGTGGACCGAGAGCCTGAGAGCGTCAGACCGAGTGCTAGACAGCCTTCTAACTGAATGCCCAAAAAGCACCTCTAAGCCTTGGTGCTTGGAGAGCGACCCCAACTGCAGAGGAAGAAGGGGACAGGGAGGCTTACATACCTTCCAGTCTTGGCTGGCGAAGAACTTGGGGTTAGGTAGTTCCCCATATGGGTCACCAAAATGTTGAGGTTCAGGGGTGCTGGGACCCCAAAATCATAACCCGTGGGTCCTGCCCGAAAGAATTCAACCCAAGCCTTCTTTCAGCCAAAGACAAGGTTTGCTAGAACATCCATCATATTGGGCAGACTCTTAAGGAGTCTGAATGTTAGTGATCTATTGGCTAGATTATAAGAATCTAAGCCAGACCTGAGACATTTTCAAGATGGAAGCAGCAGGACATGTCAACTCAGTGATAGCGAGGAAGTGGGGTGGAGAAGGTCCTGTTAGCTGAGATGGGGCAAGCTGCTCGGTGTGAGGAGGAAGGATCAAGTTTTAGAGAACGGTGGGAAATCCAAGTAAGAGCTGTCCAGCAGGCAGGTTGAGATTTGGGCTGGGCATGTAGATGTGCAAGCTAGATGTGTGCAGGAGGTGACTGATTCCATGGGAGTAGGTGAGGTTTTGCAAAGTACTAATAATTCACAAAGTTGTCTCTAGCCGGTATCTCTGACAGAAATGCACAAGGGCTATTGAAAAAGGCAGACAGAAGAAAGAGTGGGCAGAACCAAGTCGATGATTTCATAGCTTAATAATTTATTAACAGCCGTTATGCCGGGCACCATCTAGGACAGAGAAAAGTCTGGGGACGGGGTGTGTGTAAGGCTGGACTGCCGGCCCCTTCTCTTCACAGATGGGGCCAGGCTACATAGCGGACTTTGGCCTCCTTTGCATTCTTCATAATTGGCTTCTTTTAAATACCCAGCCACTACCCCCTTCTGCTTTTGAATAGCAGCAAAGTATCCTGGAAAGGACTGGCCTTTAAAGACTAGGATTTTTATCTCCATTGAATTGCTTGGGTCTCAGTTTTCTGGGCTGTATGATGGAAATCGTCATTCTACCACCCACGTCAGTTGTGAGGGCTGTTTCTAAATGTGATGGTGTCAGTAACAGGCTCCACTTCTGGTGATTTTACCCCCATCGAGTGAGAGCTTTTCCCCCCCTATCCCTGTGCAGGTCAGGTGTGTTGGATCCTGTTTTAGGAGAACCTCAGAAGCGGTCATGTCTTTCAGAGGGGGCTCCTGCCAATGCTGAGTTCCCAGAATTGAGAGTTTTCTCAATTCAGTTGCATACAGAAGAGACTCAGCCCACCTTCTGCCTGGCCAGTGTGAAAGCCCTGAGTCCTTGCTCTTCTCTTCCTCCCTGAGCACTCTCCTGGAGCAGGTGTCTTTCCTTTATGTGATGGCAGAGCCATCACTGGAGAATTCTCTGTCTTTTAAGACTTGGTGCCTGCATTTGGCCATAGGGGAAGATGAGGGGGGTTTTCTTCCCAGGCTTACCCATCAGGGCCAAGATGCATAGTGTATTAATGAGACTAGTGGGACAATTTCCTTGGAAAACTAGAAGCATTGTCACCAAGTGCCTCCAGTGGTGCTCTGCATTGAAATCCTTGCTCTTCCCTACACCTCCCCACCAAAAATAACTTGCACACCTCTTTTTTTCCTCCCTGTTGGCTCCTGCTTGGTAGCAGATGGCCATTTGCAAAAGCCATGCTTTCTAAACCCTGGAGTGTGTCTCCTGGGCAGCAGCCAGGGCCTGAGGCTCCTCCTGGGGCGCAGGGGGACTCACTGGGGCAGTGCAGCCCAATCTGGTGTGTGACTTCCTCCCTCTCTGCTCCTGGGGCTGACAACTTAACTCTTCCCATTCTCCGCATTCTCTTGGGGGAATAACACGACATTAACTTGTACTTCACTGTGGACTTGCCAGAGCGCTGGCAAGTTGTCAAGAAAGGGCCTGAACTGCAAGTGTGATTCTCTGGGCTGTCTTTCTATACTTTCTCTGTATCTCTTGTTTCATCTGTTTTTGAAAGAGACTCATTTGGTTCTAAACCTGGAATAACTTGAACTGTACATGAATTTCTTGTGTTTGTATTTGAGATTTCTAGTAATGGCAGGCCAGATTCACAGACCCAGCCAATGTCAGATGCCAAAGTCTTCCTTTTATACATGTTGACACGAGTCTGTTGTCAGTGAGAATTCTCTTCCTGTTGAAAGGTGGGAAGAGTTGGTACATTGTATTTCAAGAAGGGAGGGATGCCAAGAATTTTGATTTAAAGTGTTGCTTTATTTCCCTTGCTGATTATAGATAGAAGAGCAGGCCCGTAGATTTGTATCATTGACTGGTTCACTCAGACAGTTTAGGACAGTGCTGTCAAACACTGCGTAGTGACTCAGAAAACTCACACTGATATAATCTATGTTGCATATTTATTGTGTTAAACACTTCCCAATTACATTGTAATCTGATTTGGGCCAACATGCAGGTTGGCCAGAACCTCTGGATTTAGGACAGTGAGGACTGGGGGAAGAGTCCAGACCTTGCTGAATTCCAGCACTGACTCCCTCACTGGGTATGATCTTGAGCACATGATTCATCTGCCCCCAGGTGCCCCCTAAAGAAAAAGAAAGGGGCCTCCCCATCTTCCCACCCAGCTGGAGCATTCCGCAGATGGTGAGGCCGAGGTCCTGGCCTCATCCCCGCAGCATCACAGGTCAGAGTCGCCTCTTTGCCTCAGCTCACATAGAATTGTCACCGGGTTCTTCCCGATTGAGGTCCAGGCCCTCTCTGTCATACTGCACTGCCTCTCCTTTTCCCAGTGAGACATGCCACAGTGGCTGAGTCTAAGCATAAATGTGTGGAGAAAACTCAAAGCTGCCCATGATGACAGATGAATAGAAGAAAGTGTATGCAGTACCTGCCTGTCTCCGCTGGAGGGCACTGCTGGCCATCTGTGGTCACCCTCTGTCCTGAGTCTCAGGGACATAGGCTCACATTTTTCGTGAGGCGACTTTGGGTTTGTCCTCCAGGTAGAAGGCCTGACGAAGCAGCACTCTGTCCCCTCTTCTGGAGTCCTGTGGGGTGGGAACACAGACCTTGTCACAGAGTGTCACACGTGTGTGATGTTATCCTGAACTTCGGGGGGGCTCCTGGCTGTTGATCATGTGTCTGTAACACAGGTGTAGTGGCTGTTTCAGAGCCAGCCCTACAGAAGGGGTGGGGTTGTAGCATGGCCCTGTTTGTATTGGCTTTTTTTGTAGGCACAGCGTGGTCTCTCCTTCACTGGGTGTATATGTGTGGACACCCATGTGTGCGCACAAGTATATGCCCCCACATATATACGCACATGTGCACACAGGCACATGCATGCACACACGCGCGTGCGCAAGCACACACCCACACCGCCCTTGGCACCTGGGCTTAGAGCTTGCTGGACCCACCCCAGCCACTGACAGCTCTATTTTAAGGTCTGTAACCCAGCAGGATAATTGACTTCTAGTGTGTCCTCCGTGAGGGTGAGGGCAGGACCCCTTAAAATAGACCAGTCTTTGCCCAGCGTTGGTCAGTGACGTCCAGTTTCGGTGCCGGGGATCTGTCTTCTGCTTTTCCATGTTCTGCTTGCTTTGCTCTGATTTAGTTGGTGCAGATTTTCCCTCACTGTTCTGAGGACCTCGACTCACTCACCCCTTCCTCCCATTACAGTTACAGTTTGTGAATAGGCATCTACTTTTTTTTCTGCTGCAAAGAGTTCTGCCTGTATTTTGGCATCTAAGGAACCCTTTCCCTTTTCCGAGAAGCATATATATGTGCTTATTAAAAGTGTCTACAATGTGCCAGATATTGTGCTCAGTTAATTCTGGGGGTGCAGAAGCAAAAGTGAAGCAGTCCCTGCCCACAAGGAGCTCGCCCTTTGTTGGGGCAGATGTGTACAAAGTCTGCACATGGTAATTAAGGCAGTGTGGTATGGGCTGGACCATGGAGAGCTAGCAGAAGTTATTGGTCTCTTCTTTATAGTGGGAGAGGGGGAAGTGAAGGGGCAGAAGCTTGTAAGTCTACAAGAATAATCCTTGAAATTTTGAAGAGGAAAGTACTGATGCTGGCAGTGGGAGCAGCAAGGTAGGAAGACGAGGAAGCCTGTTCCTGCCCTCCTCACTGTTGTAGTGGACATGTCCTGTAGATACTTAGAAGAGGGACAGGACATACTCCTTCCCATGGAAGAGGTTGTCCATTCCAACCATCATTTGCGGAGGTTCAGAGATGGGAGATGGACCTCAGGGCTGAGGAGGCTCAGTCTTAAATCAGTGCAGATAAAAATATCAAGGCAAAAATTTTAATGGCTCTTTAGATAGGACTGAGGTAGTGGGAAAAATGAAAGTGGGTGAAAGTGGATGCTCTCTGTGTGGAATAGCCCTGGGCTCCTCGCGCTCCCCACTGCACAAATGGAGGCAGCCACGAAGTGCTGGTAGGAGGCCGATGTGGCCACTTTAGATGGCAGCCCCTGGTGCTTTGCTAAAGTTGTTGCCTTTCTTCTGTGCCTGGGGGTTTTGTTGTTTGTTTATTTGTTTGTTTAAAGCATACTAGGAAAGGTGAATGGCTTTCATAATTTCCTTGTTTCCCCTCTTGCTTTTCTGCTTCATCTCTGCACAGAGATTTGTCACTAATTACATCATGCCAAGATTTCCAAGTAAGGCTCCCGTCTTCTCGTCCTCAGGCTACTTTGTTTTCTCTGTAGGTTGCTTCAGCCTTGGAAAAATGGAAGATAGCAATCCGAGAGGCCCAGACCTTCTCTCGAATGCACGTGCTTCTTGGGATGCTTGACGCCTGCATCAAATGGGACATGTCTGCAGAGAATGCCAGGTGCAAAGTGTGTCGAAAGAAAGGTATGATAGCATGCTACATTGAGGCTGGCAGTGCCATGCACAGAGAGTGTAGGGATCAGGCATTTTTTCATTACTAAGCCTTTCTGTGTCATCCCAGGATTTCTGTACTCACAGCAACCATCTCTGCCAAATTTCAGGACTAGTGGTAGTCAAATGCTTTTCTTGAGATAGACACACACATTACAGATGGGGCTTTGAGGCCCATTACTTGCCTAAGTACATACAAAGTACCGCATAGGCAGTACATTCAGACTGCTAGAGGTTGAAACCCTGTGTCCTGTGGGTTGAAATCCAGAACTTTTTCCACTTACAACGACAGGACTATATGAGGTGTTTCTGTGGTTTAATACTAGCATTATTTCACCTAGTTGAGAACCTGTTTGTGTTTGGAAGACTGTTTAGTCAGATGAATTACTAAATCTCCAGCATGTGCACAGAAAGCGCATTCCTGCAGAGGAGTCTTTGTGGTCCTTTGGCTGATGATGTAGCCATTCCTGGCAGAGCCCATCTTGTCCAAATCAGGTCTGATTCCAGGAGACCGCTTGGAAAGTGTTTAAAAAGACACTTTGGGAGATGTTCCCCTAGAGGTATGGGGTCAGTGATGCTGGGAACTTCATAGTACTTGAGGTTCATGCAGACAGGCAGGCAGGCACCAGCATCTAGTAGAGGGATGGAGCTACAGGATTTGGGGAGAAAAGTCCAGGGGCAAAGCTCAGTTGTTTGGGCAACCCTTTTCGAAGTTGCTGATCGTCCCTGATCGACTGGATCCAGTGCAGCCTTTCTGAGGCTGGGTTAAGGT
>NW_020954546.1:12497009-12510873 GCF_900497805.2 Vombatus ursinus | reverse complement strand
TCACACAGCTAGTACGTGTCAAGTGTTTGGTCTAAGGCCGGATTTGAACTCAGGTCCTCCTAACTTCAGGTCCTGCGCTCTATCCACTGCGCCACCTGGCTGCCCCTCTGAGTGGCTTCTGAAGTTAGTTCAGGGCCTCTTCTGGTCAGTTCATTGTCTCTGTTTGGGCCCATCTCCTTTCATCGCCCCATTTCCAAAATGGGAAGATTAGTACCTGGTTCTTTCATCTTTCTCTCTTAAAAGTTCTGTGCTATGGCAGGGATTTGTATATGGGTGAAAAAATTACCAAGAACTTTAGCTGAAATCAGTGATAAATTGACTTAAAATGAGTCTCACCTGAGTCCTTCAGTGTGCCAGGGGTTTTAAGGTTATTTTAGCTTTAAGTCCATGACTTTGTGAGTTACAGAAATAAGAGAAATTTGCCATATCAGAGAGTTAGCTGAAACATGGCGCACTCGCCTGGGCCTGCTCAGCCAGTAGAATGTTCTGGCCCCAGGGAGTCTCCCCCAGGACTCCATTGGAGCCCCTCCTGAAGGCTGAATGTCTGTTGCCGTGCTACCAGACAAAATAACTCTGAGTGCTTTGTTGTTGTGTTTTGCAGGTGAAGATGACAAGCTGATCCTATGTGATGAGTGCAATAAGGCCTTCCACCTGTTTTGTCTGAGGCCGGCATTGTATGAGATTCCAGATGGAGAGTGGCAGTGCCCGGCCTGCCAGCCTGCCACGTCCCGACGAAGCTGTAGAGGCAGGTGAGTGAGCCTGAGCTCAGTGCCCAGCGGCTGATTTTACTTAGTGGCCAACTTTCCATGTTGTCAATCCTCACTCAGCTCAGATTTGATGCCGTTGTTACCCTAACCAAGCGTGAGCTTTACTAAGGGGGAGAGGATCTTTGTTTTGTGGAGAAGGTTGAGGGTAGAGCCTGTCCCTGTAAAGTTATATCCTGCTCCATCTCAGTTACAGTCAGAGAACAAAAGGAAAGAGCCGTCCTGTTCCCAAAAGGTTAGGCCTTTAGCCAGCTGGTGTAGGTGGAATTGTACTTGCTTTGATGTCTTGGTCACCTGCAAGCTGTCTCACCTCCTGGAATGGAGCCATCAGGCGAACCCACACCTGTCGACTTGCTGTTGGCCTCCGAGCGTTCACCCTTAAAATGCTGAGTTGTCACGGGTAGGGAATGTGTCACCATTTTGTTTCTCAAGGGAGAGCATTCTTGGCTTCAGTTTGTGTCATGCCTGGCCTTCCTGGGTCAAATGCAATTCTCACTCGTGACTGGACAAATATGGATGGTCTGTGGGCAGATGCTGCCATGGCCTCTGTCCTCTTTTGGGACTCATTTAGGCTCCCAGTCAGTCTCCTCGTATCCCCTTCTTCCCCAAATAGGAATTACACTGAAGATTCAGATGATGAGGACGATGGAGAAGAGGGGGATTCGGAGGAGGAGGAAGAGGAGGAAGAGGAAGAGGAGGACGAGGATTATGAAGTGGCTGGAGTTCGACGTGAGTTTTTGAGTCCATGACTGAACCTGGAATTGATTTGTCTGATGTAAACCACTAATTCCCCACAGCCGAAGATGGCCTCGAACCTTCTCCAAATAGCCAGGGAGCTCATTCCTCTGATAACTTGTACTGTCTCACTTCCTGCTTCCCTGTGTGTCATGGCTACAGGCAGCCTCCCTCCCAGCCCCCCTAGATGTCGTGTCATGTAGCCGGGGATGGACTGTCTGATTTGGGGGGGTGCTGGTCAGAGGCCCTGACATAACCAAGGTTTTCCGCTTTGTGATGTTTGACTGTGGCCCCTTTTGGACAGAGTGCTGAGTGTGCATTTACTGCGCGCCTCTTGTCTGGATGCAGTGAGCAAGGCTTCCCCCGTGGTACAGGGAAGGCAGTTTGGCTGGTTTATCGCAGCTTTATTTCTTTATGGCCAAGAATAAGGGCGTTCAAGGTCAAATCATTTTGCTTTAGACAGTTCAAAAAAAAAATTTGCCCCATATTGGTTCATCCAGATGATTTTACCCCTACTCCCACCCCACCCCCATGCTGACTCTGATTTGTCTGCTCCTCCTTCCCCGCAAGGTTCCTCCGACCTTCTTGGAGGAGGCTGGGTGTTGAGAGCTTACCCTCAGAGCTATAATTAAAAAGCCTAGTGCTTCGTGCCTTGTCTCTGTAACAGAATCACTGGCCCCAGAAATGTTTGCCTGCTACCAAGAGAATGAAAAGTCCTCATAGTTCTTGGTGGGGGGAGTGAATTCTGAAGGGCCTCACTCCCATTTCAGACTAACATTCTGCTTGCTTTGGCCATGGGTATCAAAGTGCTATGGAATTGTTTTCCTCTTTCTCCCCACAATGACCCTCCACCCTCAAGGCAGGTGACCACTGTGAGGAAGTGTGTCTGCTGTTGAAATCAGGGGAACAGTTCCCAGCT
This sequence comes from Vombatus ursinus, assembly GCF_900497805.2. Taxonomy (NCBI): domain Eukaryota; kingdom Metazoa; phylum Chordata; class Mammalia; order Diprotodontia; family Vombatidae; genus Vombatus; species Vombatus ursinus. The sequence continues at coordinate 12,508,455 of NW_020954546.1, read as the reverse complement.
TTTCAAAACCCGCACCCCACCATGACCTTTAGGAGCACCAGTATCTGAGAACAGTCAGTGAAAATGAAGCTCACTCTGATGATCCACACATCATCTTGGGGTCCTCCTTTGGGCCGCCGGGACAGTTTTGGATGGACCAGCTGATGGAATCCCTCAGGGGGCTTGCCTCCCAGGCTCTGCTTTGGGCGGTGATTCTTGACCTCTTGGAGTAGCCAGGCCCTAAGCCAAGTGCTCTGACAATAGTACGAGAAGGGCTGCTGGGTTCTAAAAATACACTCTGAAATGTTGTCAGTTCAGTCCTGGCCTCAGCTCCCCACCCCTGCCCAGAATTTCAGCTGCTGAGTGTCCAGTGTGGGAGCCTGGAAAAATCCGTGTGGCAAACCTTTGTTTTAATGGAGAGGGCCAGAGCTTAGATGTTGGTGGTGCATTCGTTTCTGAGGCGATCCTAGACAGCGTTGGCTTGGAGGGCATCATCTGACACAGTGCCAAGAGCAGTGGCCCTTATGTGGGCCAGCCGGTCACTGTCCGCTCGAGGTCTGCAGCCCATGGTTGTGACTTTGTGGTGTGGTGGGATCCAGCAGCAAGGGAATAACCACAGAGATAGGATACCTCCCAGGCCGGCCAAAGCCTGAGCAAGATCGGCCCGGCGGCCCTGGGTGTGCTAGTCTTTCAGTACAAGATGCCTGCCTTGCTTCCAGGCACCTTGTTGGCTTGTATTTCTTTGAAAGGAAATTGTGTTGAATTCTGGGTTTGTTGGCACCTGCCCAGGGGTCCTCAGGACAGCTCTTTGCTTTCCAAGGGGATTGTGATCAAATTAGATTTCCTGAAATCTCCCACTGGCTGCTCAAACTGGTTAAGTAACTTGAGTTTGATTTGTGGAGGGGGGGGGTGGGAACGAAGACAGGATGATGGGAGGTCTTTGGCAGCTTCTGAATGGCAGGATCCCTTTGTCCTCTGCTTTTCTCTTTGGCTTGTTTTGTACCTGAAAAGGAAGCCTAACATCCCATCTGGGAGATGGAGGGGGTGGGGCTGAGGCTGGGAGTCTGATGGGACCCTGCCAGGATCGTCATCCTCAAGTTGTCTCAGTCACTGCCTTCCTCTCTGCTCTAAAACCACACTTTTCTTTTCAGTACGACCCCGAAAGCCAGCCCGGGGCAAGCATGGTGGCATCTCCTCCACTTCAAGGCCAGGCCGTCGTGCAGGCAAGAAGTTACATCCTTCCAGGAGACCCCGGCAGAGGGCCCTGCCAGGAGATGAGGCCGAAGTTGATGAGCTGGTAAGCTTAAATTGCTTTCAGGCAACAGGTGGGGATGTCCCTCCCCTCCTCTTGCTCCTTTCCCCCACCTCCACTTAATTGGGGGAGGGGTGTCTTAGAGCAGGACCCAAGCCAGCTGGGACTTCAGACCCTCTAAGGACCAAGCTATGCCCGGCATCCCTCTGCATTCGCTTTCACACGTTGTCTGCAGCTTGTTTTTAAATAGTATCCCTCTGTCTCCGGGGGGTCGAAGGGGCCAGGGCTCATGGGTGTGAGAATGCCAGCAATGCCAAAGCTTGCTTGCTGCGGTGGGTCCTTTTTCTGACAGTTGTCAGCCTTCAGAGTGTCGGTGCTGTGCTGCCCACCCAGCCGACAGAGGGGGTGGTCTCACCCAGCCCCTGCCTTGGTCAGAGCCTGCAGTGGTTGTTGGGGTGTGGCAGAGCCTGGGCCCTGCTGTAGTCCCCACCTGCCCTCAGGCCTTCTGTTGAGCCCAGGTCACCTGGCACAGCCCTGAGGAGGGCCTTGCTCAGCGCTTCCTTCTTATCTTGTCATCCTCTTCACCCCCAAATATGGAGCTGGACAGCTCTGGTTTTCCCTGTATTTCTCTCCATGACAGCAAAGTCCCAGGGGCCATCAGCTGTTGCTGGTCATGGCTTTAAATGACACATTGAGCCCTCCTAAAAGCTGGCTCTTACCCTAGCACAGCTACTTGGGGAAAGGCAAATGGGGCTGGAGCCAAGCAGGGCGATGCTTCTGGGTTGGGCACACTCTCCCTTGTCCCTGCTCGAGCATTCTGCCCTTAAATTTCCAGAAGAAAACAGGGCTCTCTCTGCCCACGTTCCTAGCTTGAATTTATAAAGGGATTTTAAAAATTATTATCATGCCACAAAAGGCCCCTGCTGGCCTTTGTTATTGTAAAGGAAAGAAAACAAAAAGGTCACACTATTTTCATATAGCAAATGTACATACTTTTACACACACCCCCCCCACACACACACACATTCACGTGTATGGATCTGCCTCTCTGCCCAGTTATCCTCCCCACCTCATTCCCTTCTTGCAGCACTGGGGGTTCACTAGCATCACCTTCTTTCCTCTGCTTGGAAATAGGTGCTTCAGACCAAAAGAGGCTCAAGAAGGCAGACTTTGGAGCTGCAGAAGTGTGAAGAGATCCTCACCAAGCTCATTAAGTTCCGATTCAGCTGGCCTTTCAGGTCAGCGTCCCACCCTGCCCCAGCCCAGGCTCCCGCAGCCAGCCATAGCTTCCTTGTACCTGTACTGAGGGGGCTCTCACCGGAGTGATCTATGGGCTGAGCCCCCATGGGTCCCTCCCTGGACCAACCTTCCCTGGTCTTGGTGGTCGGGCTGACAAGGATGAGGCAGTTAGGGGAGGCACTGTCCTTGTCAGCAACTGACCTTTCCTCCCTCGGACCTTCCTTTCCCCCCCAGGGAGCCTGTGACCACAGAGGAGGCAGAAGATTACTTCGAGGTCATCAGCCACCCCATGGACTTCCAGACGATGAAGAATAAATGCTCGTGCGGCGCTTACCGCTCGGTGCAGGAATTCCTGTCCGATATGAAGCAGGTGTTTGCCAACGCGGAGCATTACAACTGCCACGGCAGCCACGTGCTGACCTGCCTGGCGAAGACAGAACAGTGCCTCGTGGCCTTGGTGCACAAGCACCTCCCGGGCCACCCGTACGTCCGAAGGAAGCGCAAGAAGCTCCCCGACCAGCCCTTGGAGGGGGAAGTGGGAGACAGTGACCCAGAGCCGCCGGGACATTCCAGGGGTCGGAAGAGGAAGAAATAAAAGGAGGCTGGGACGGTGTCCAGAGTGGCGGTGAGGGCAGAAGACTGAGCAGGCCTCCCAGGGAATGGTTCACAGGGAGGGAGAGCGACCCTTCTGAGGCCTCTCCACCGCCGCCGCTGCTGCTGCCGCCGCCACCACTACAGAGAGAACTGAGCGCCTGCTTCCAATATAATACATGTTGTTAGGCAATGTTGGTACTAGGTTGGCTTCTGTGCCCAGAGTGATCTCGAGGGATGGAAGGGGGCTGGGGACGGGCACTCTTGCCGCCATGTTAAAATTGTTAGGAAGTCGGTGAAATGCCAAGGTGTTCCCTGGGAATCCTGTGCCCCTTTGCTGAGAGTTCTCTCCTCCTTTCCAGCCCCTGGGGGGCTACCATAGAGGGCTTCGAAGCCTTCTGCAGCTGCCTGCAGAGCCAAGCCCCACCTCTTAGTGCAGGGGAGGGATTGCTTTGCTACACAGGACCAAGAGTAACCAGGCCGGTGGGCTGTTGATTTTAAAATATATATATATACACACATACATATATATATATATATTTATATATGGTCTTGATTTTTTTTTGGAAACCCCCCCCATCTTTTTCTCCTGCCCCCAGTAAAATTGAGTACATCCCCCCATTCGGAGGTCAGTTCATTTTTCACCAGCATCATGAGATAATTTGGCTTTGAGGTGATCTTGGTGGGCCTGAGGGGACGTCCCCTTCCTCCCTCCACCCCCACCCCGTCCAGTTGAGGCACTTCACTATTAAAAAGACTGGAGGTTCCTGCTCCCGTAGTTGGCTTCTAATCATGCAGCCAGTCCTTCCCTTGGATGAATCTGGCCGGAGGAGGGACATTGGCCCTCAGCCCATCTCTCAGCCAGACAAGATTTGGGGAGCAGAACAAAGCAGGAAGAATTTGAACTTGTAACTTTTTTAAAAATTGATTTTTCTAGTTATTAAAAGTTGCTTGTTTCAGCAGTGATATTGTATAAAGGACACCTTGTAAAATAATTCTGTCGTCTTGCTTTGGCACATGTACAGGACAATTTATATGAAAGCCGTGTTTGCTTAATCCTCGTCTCCCCCTCCCCAGCTCGTTGAAAGCCAGAAGGGTTGGGGGGGGTCTCTAGTCTTGGCTCCCTGACAGCAGTGCTGCTCCCCCCAGTTCCTTCCTCTTGCCAAGTATGGAGGCCCCAGACTCCAGCTTGGAGAGTCTGGGAGGATTTCATTGGCCCCAGAAGGGGAGGGAGAACCGGATGGAGAGCCTTTTCCTGGGTGAGTCCTTAGCCCCTAGTTGTTGTACTTAGGCAAAACTTTGTAGTCCCGATTCCCTTTTGTGGCCAACTTTGATAAAAAATACAGAACAGGGTTAAATTTTTTCTATCAAGTTTGAATTTGGAAACTGAGCCAAACAGCTCTAATGTACCTATTTAAATAAACCCACAAAAGTGATGTAACTCCTAGGATTTGAGAATAAAATCTTTACTACTAAACTGCAAGGTGTGTGTCCCTATATATCTTATCTCGGTGGCAGAGAAGGATGTGGGAGGGACTTGCTCGGTGGCTGATGGGATCACTTGCTCCCAGCTTTCTCTTGTCTAGACCTGGAGCCAGTGACACCCTCCACAGCCCTGACCTCCACCCCCGAAGGCCCAGCTCTTCTTGTTAAATATTGAGCATCTGAGTTGCTTCAGTGCCGTCTGAATTGTATGTTTCCTTTTTTGTTTTTAAAAATTGTCATTCAGGAGGGAGAGGGCCTGCCGAAGACCAGGCTTGTAATAAATTGGAATTTCAAACAATAAACATTATGTACTCGTGTTTGTTTAAAAAATATTCTGGAGACTTGGAGGGTCCTCACTGGTGGCTAGCTCTCATTCCGTCCACCTTGGCTGGCCAGCTGTCAGTTCCTCCAGCGTCATACTTGGCCTGCCGAGTGAGGTGATGTCTTCTTCTATTTTAGCCGCAGGTCAGGCTCGTAGGCTGCTCTGAATCTCCTTCCTTCCTGCGTGCGTCTCTGGTGTCTTGCTTAGTCGGGGTGAGGATTTTAAGGCTTTAAACTATGCCATTAGCTGAAGTTTTCATTCTTTTTTAACAAAATTCAAACTTCAGACATTGTAATCCCTCTACTAAAGTGAGGGTGGGAAGTAGATGAATGCCCTGGATTTGGAGGTGTCCCTGGGAACGTTCTCTTTTGTCAGGGGACTCTTCCAAGTAGTTCACGTTCCCTGGAGCTAGGCACAGACCATTCGGAGGTTGGGGAATAAAGCAAGCGACCTTGGGAGGAGAGCTATTTCTCCAGAGATGGAGTGCACCCTTGCCTTCCTTTACCACTTAGGCAAAGGATGGACCCTGTTCACAACATTCACTTGTTGAATTAGGCCTAGGAAGTTTACAAAGTGCCTTCCTCAGCTTTCCAAAGCCTTGGCAATGGAGACTGAGCTGGGGCCAGGAGCAAGTGACCATGTACAAGCTCCAGCCTCGGGCTTAGATTAAGGTCGGGTCTGAGTAAAAGCTCGTGGGTCTTGTCACGTACAGCTCACTTCTGCCTCCTCGCACCTGCCTGCTTTTGAGGATATGGTCTTCTGGACTTCCCATAAAGAAAGGCTCTGCTAAGGTTAGGTGACACGGGCCTGCCCTGGGCCAGTTTCCTCTTCGCCCCCACCTCACGTGTCGGCTATGCTCCTGACCAGCTGTTGGCTGACCTCCGGCAGCCCCTGCTTGTGCTGGTTAGGGGGATCCCTCAAAGTATCCCTCAGAGTGCAGGGGTGTTTCCCTGTCCACTTCTAATGAGTTCAGTCTATAAAGGACAGGTAGGCATTATTCCTTTGGACCAAAGGAGATGGTGCTCATGTCAAAGGCCTGGGGATGGGGGACTGGAGTCACTTCCTTCCTCTTCCACTTTGTCCCTCCCCCACAACTAATTAGCCACTAGGACCAGAACTTGACATAACCTGAGGAGGCCATCTGGTCTAACATTTGGTGCGTTCATTTTATATATGAGAGGAAAGGTCTAGAGATGGCGATTTGTCCACGATCACAAATTAATGGGTGGAATTTGAATCCTTGTGCCTTGACGCTAAAGCCAGTGGTCTTTCCTGCTTCTCCAAACAAGATTGGGGATTGGAAATTCCCCTGAGAGTAGTAAGGATGTTTGGGGAAGCCTGGAGATAGGGGTCCCTTCCAAGCAGCCTCATGCTGCGAATGGGAGGGCTATACAAGAACGCCCACCTGTCCTAGAAGTTTGGCTATTCTACCAACTTCTTTTGGTACCTGAGCTCAAGGCACTGCAGGCTAGAGCTTCCCAACCCTCACGCCCCATAGCTCAGGCAAGGGTTCTCATCCCCAGGTGCTAACATACACTCCACCATTCCCCAATATCCAGCAAAGACTCCAAGCACAGAGCTTCTTCCAAGATTGTGACCCCTATCATCTCAGACCCTGGAGGGGGAGGTTAGAGCCATCTTTGGGGTTCTGCTTCTCTAAAGGTGGGTCCTACACTGCTGAGCACAGCCCATGACCTGGCTGCCTGACAACAATCAGCAGCTGTATTCCAGGGGTTCCACTGACCATAACCACCCCCCTCTCTCTTCATCCTTATCGAAAAAGCATCGTTGCCGACCTATGAACTTTGAGTTGTTTCCCTGGAACAAATATTGACTGTGGGGGGTCAGGGTGGCAAAAAAGATGGGGGAGGAGGGGACACCTCATCACATACAGAGGGAAGAGAGAGGAAGGGAAGGGGGCAGGGCGGGAGGGAGAAGACCTGCTCAGCCTAGGTTTTGAGGTAAGCCCCTTTCCACGCACAAGCATGCATGATAACCCACGTCTGGACACACACACACACACCCTCAACTCATGAACACTGCAGGTGGGGACCCCCCCCCCCACCTGTGGGAAAGTCTTTCCCTACTAGCCTGGCCTTTCTAGGGTCATCCTTAGCTCCCCCATCTATCCCTTTGTGGCCCTGTGTGTATGAGTGGGAGTGGGGTGGGGGAGCAGGAGTAGAAAAAGGCAGATGAAGTACTGCTAACCCATTCCATCTCCCTAAGAACTGAGGGCATTCTCAGTCTCCCTGAATTGAGTGATGGAAACCAGGAACTCCAGTCATGGAGCAGGGTCGGGAAGAAAAAACTCTTAGGAGCTCCTTCCCCATGATCCCCTAATGCCTCTGGACACGGGCTCCCCAGCCTGACCTCTGCCACTCAGGAAGGCACCTAGTGCTGACCTCTTCTTTGCCTTATAGCATGAGGAAAGGTGGGCTTGAGCCCAGGGGTAGGGGAGTAGGTTTTACTGCCTCGTGAGACTGAGCAGAGCAACCAGTATGAGACACGCAGAGAACGGCCTCACAGAAACGAGATGAAGCTGTGGCCTTTTCTGCTTCTCATGGGCATCCTCCAGGGTCAGGCCCCGCCCAAGCATCGCTGGCTTCCGGCTCCCCAGGGTCTCCCTTTCCTTGGTGTCTTTACAGGGCAGTCTTATGACCCTGATCATGGGCAGTCACTTCAGCGGGGCAGGCACACACACACACACACACACACACCCCAATCTTCCCCTTCCCCCCTCCCCCACCCACTCCTTCTCATGCCTACAGACTTACAGAATACAGAACGTCCAAGGTGGGAAGGACATCGATGACATGACCATCTCACCCAATTCCCTGGGAGAGGGGAAGTGACTTACCAAGGCCATAGTGTGGCAGAGCTCGGAGGCAAGGCCAGGTCTTCTAACTCCAAGGCCAACCCCTTTACAGCCCAGATGGAGGTGGGAGCTAGGCTCTGGCGACTCCTCATCCCTCCCTTCTGGCTGTTGCCCCGGGACCCCAGGAGGGCAGCCTCCAACTAGCCCCGTCCCACCCCACGTAGGGATATGTCCACAGCCGCTCCTACCTGCTAGTAGTCATGGACTTGAGAGAAGACAAGGGAGGACACCTTCGTTCTATTGCTTATTTACAGTATCATGGCCTGGGGAGGACGCTGGTGTAACCCGACCAGGTCTCCCTCCCCTCTCTGTCCTGCCTTAGACATCTGGGAATCCTGCGGCCTTGGATGGGAGTCGGGGCCGGGCCAGTATTCCGTCAGACTTTCATCTCCCCATCCCCTCTCCCAATCCCAGACCTGAGAGGGAGGAATTCAAAGGGTGACAGATAGAGGGGAGCTGAGGAAGGAGGTTCTAGCGCCAGCCACCCTGTGGTGCTCCCTGGTGCTCAGGGCAGGAGGCCGGGCAATGTCACAGCCCAGTCTGCAGGACAAATGGGCACTGCCCTGTGATCAGGCACCTAGCTTTGCAGTCCTGAGTGAAGAAAGGGGAAAAGCCCAGCCCCAAGGTCCACGAGAAACACAGCTGTCTCAGCAGAAATGCTTCAGCCCCAGCCTCAGCTCCAACACAGGGACTGAAGCAAGGCCCCTAGCCCCTCCAGGATATCTTCCCCCTCCCCACCTCCTTCCCCCATGGCAGACTGAGGCAGGCAAGTGGTGCCACACAGGGTGGGGGTGAGGGGGTTTATTCCAGTCGATGCTTCCAAAGGAACTTCACAATAAATTACATCATTAAATAAACTTCTGCCTGGATCGTGGCCTTCTGCCCTCCCCTCCCCCCTCCCCTCAATCCACATGCTCTTCTGGAGCCTCATGGGCTGGGGACACATGGCAGTTCTATCCCCTCTACTTGGCTCCCGCGGGGTGCAGAGCCCACTGGGGGCTGGGAAGTGGCGGGGAACCTCCACTCCTTGCTCCTCAGCAGCTCCCCCGGCTCCTTCCAGGCCTCCGCTCTGCCGACCTTGACAGCTGGGCGGCCACTCCAGCTGTCCCAGAAGGCAGGCGGTGTGTGTGCTCGTGTTCCTGCTGGAGGGGGTGGGGCTGGAGGCAGGCTTGAAAGGGTGTGTGGGGGGAGGGGAGACCTAAAAGCCCCCTCTCCCCTGCCCCTAGAGGTGCGTGGGGTTCTCCAGATACGGGTCTGCCTTGGTCATGTGCAGGACCACGGCAGGGGCCTTGTAGTGGCAGTGGGCCCCGCGGCCACAGCCTGCCGGACCCCCACACCCCTTGCCTCTGGCCCGGCTGCCCCCGGCCAGTTTCCGGTGGCACAGGCTTTGCCAAGTCTGGAAGGTCTTCGAACTCCAGACCCAGACGCCACTGGTGATGCCCACCACAAGAGACATGAAGATTTTCAGCATGAAGACAGCCACAGTGGGGACGGAGCCCCCACGAAGGGAGCAGTCCCGCCGCCCCCCGGGGATGGCGGCAGCAGCGCAGGGCTGCTCGGCGGCCCGCAGGCGCCAGTAGCTCATGTTTAACCTCTCATAGACGTAGCAGACGATGACGCAGGTGGCGGGCACCGTGTAGAGGATGGAGAAGACGCCGATCTTCACCATCAGCTTCTCCAGCTTTTCTGTGTTGGTGCCCCCCGTCTTCATGATCTTCCGGATGTGGAAGAGGGCCACGAAGCCCGTGAGCAGGAAGCTGGTCCCCAGCACCAGGTAGCAGGAGAGGGGCACCAGCACGAAGCCCGTGAGGGCGCTGGCATCCGTGCTGCCCACGTAGCAGAGCCCCGTCAGCTCATCTCCGGCCACCTTGCGCAGGGTGAGGATGACAATCGTCTTGAGGGCGGGCAGTCCCCAGGCTGCCATGTGGAAGTAGCCTCCGTGGGCCTCTATGGCCTCGTGGCCCCACTTCTTCCCGGCTGCCAGGAACCAGGTGAGAGTGAGCACGACCCACCAGAGCGAGCTGGCCATGCCGAAGTAATAGAGCAAGAGGAAGACGAGCGTGCAGCCCGTGTTCTCCAGGCCCTCCTGGATCACGTAGAGGGCCCCGGCCTCCTGGTCGCAGGCCACGCTCTGCGCACCGGCCACGGCGCGGATGAGGAAGGCCAGCGAGTAGACGTTGTAGCACATGGAGAGGAAGATAATGGGCCGCTCGGGGTACTGGAAGCGGTGGGGGTCCAGCAGGAAGGTGAGCACAGTGAAGGCCGTGGAGAAGAAGCACAGCGCCGACCACACCGCCATCCACACGAGGGCAAAGTCCTTGTCACGCCGGGACCAGAAGACCTCGACCCCGGGCGCGCAGCGGGGAGCACACGCGCGGCTCTTCTCCACGTACTGGAACTTGTCGGGGTTCTCGCAGGCGGGGGGGCCGGGGCCGGGGCCCGGCACCGGGCGTGGGGGGCGCGGCGCCACAGGCAGCATGCCCAGGCCCTGGTGGCCGGCGTGGCCTCCTGTGGCGGCGCCCCCTGGGACGGCCGGCGCGGGGCCGGCCGTGGCATTCTCGGGCGCCTCCATGCACAGCGCGTGGGGGTCGTTGGGCGTGGGCAGGCGCGCGCAGTCCAGGGCTTCGGGCCACGGGAAGCTGAACTGCTCCATGACCGGTGCGCAGCGGCGGCGGGCCTGCTCGCACATGGGCCGGCACGCGGGGATGGGCGTCGACACCTGGTCAGTGCACATGGGCGCGTAGAGCGAGCACAGGAAGAAGCGCAGGTGAGCGTGGCAGCCGTACTCCACGAGCGGCGCGAACTCGTGCAGCTTGGCCGCCGCCTCGGCCTGCGTCTCGTGGCCCAGCAGGTTGGGCATGCGGGTCAGGTTGTAGCCGATGCCGCGGCACATGGGGATGGCCACGGCCTGGCAGCGCGCCCAGCCCCGGCCCCGCTCGCGCTCCGCCTCGTCCGGCCCCAGCTCCAGCGCTGCCGCCGCCGCGCCGGCCACCAGCAGCGGCCACAGCAGCGCGGCCCGCGCCGGCCCGGGGGCCATGCCGGGCGGGGGGGGCGGGGGGCGTCCCGGGGAGGACGCCGCGCAGGGGGGCGCGGGACGCGCGCGGCTCACTGCGCCCCCGGGGCGCCGCGCGCGGGGCCGCCCATGGCCCTGCCGCTGCCGCCCGGACAGCCCCGGCCCGGCCCGGCCCGGCCCGGCCCGGTCCGGTCCGGTCCGGTCCGGGTCTGCGTCTGGCTGCGAGTCTGGGTCTGGCTCCGGGTCCGGGTCCGGGTCTGCGTCTGCCCGCACCAGAGCCGCCGCGCCCGGAGCTGCCCGAGCCTGGAGCCGGAGCCGAAGCCGGAGCAGCAGCAGCCGCCACCACCGCCCGAGTCGGCGAGCCTGGAGCCGCCCGAGCCCCCTCCGGGCCGGCGCTACCACCTCGGGGGCGGGGCCCGGGCCCGGGGGGCCGGTCCAAGGCGGGGCCGGGGCGCAGGACACGCCCCCGGCTGGGGGCTTAAAGGAACCGCGCGCGTCCAGCACAGGATTGGCTCGGGCACCGCCTGGTGGAGGACTGAGGCTCGCACCTGGAGAGGCGGGGAGGGCGGGGTGCGGCGTGAGGGAGGAGGACTAAGAGTGTGTCTTTCTGTGAGTCTGCCTGTCCATCCGCGTCTCCCTCTGTCTCTGTCTCTCTGTCTCTATGTCTCTGAGTCTGTCCATCTGTGTCCT
>NW_020954546.1:12491349-12496999 GCF_900497805.2 Vombatus ursinus | reverse complement strand
CTTTCACCTCCCCCCCTCCCCCTCCTCCGCCCCCTCCTTCTTATTCTCCTCCTCCTCCTCCAGGCTCCTTGAGGTCAGGGTGTATGGGTGTCACTCCCAATACACTGTCCCCAGCTGGTCACCTGCTCAAGGGAATCATCATACCTGGACACACTCCTTTGTATGAGTCTTCTTCTCATTCCAGGCAACAACCATTTATTCAGACTCCACAATGTGCAAGCATGCAGAGCTCTATACTAGGCACTGGAGGTATAGAGTGAGAATGAAAAACAGACCCTGGCCTCAAGGGGCTTGCATTCTACTGGAGGGAACACATCACATAAAAATATGTGTGTGGAAATCTGAGAAGGGAAAGAGCATGCACATCTCAGAATATCAGGGAAGGCTTCCTGCAGGAAGTGGTCCAGGAGCTAAGCCTTGAAGAAAGCTGGGATTCTAAGTGAAAGGAGGGCATTTCAGGCACGAGGAGGGGCAGCCAGATGCAAAAATGTGGAGGTAGAAGATGGAAGGCCAAGTTCTGGGAACAACAAGTTGGCCAAAGTCCTCTGATGTTCAGTTCAGGCGGGGATCTCCAATGCCATCTTCCCTCATCTCCCCTCCCACCCCCACCCCCCCACCCCGGTTGGAAATGTTCTCTCCCAGCCCACATTTGCCTAGAGTAGACTCCTTGTGGAGTCACTCCTTTCCTCTCCCTGTAGCCTGCCCAGTAGATCTGGGGGCATTCTGGTGTAATGTAAGCTCTTCCGCAGAGGAAGATACCAAACTGTGTGTGACTTGGGAGCTGAGTCCTCAAGAGGTCCAGAAAGGCTAGAATATTTGTCCACTTGCTGAGTGACTTACACAACCTGTAAGTATCTGGGCAGGATTTGAACCCAGGTCTGCCTGTCTCCAAACCCAGCGCTATAACTAGGCTATCACATTTTTGAATACTTCTTCAGTATTTACACAACCTGTGACTTCATGGGTGTCTTCCCAAAGATGCAGAGCGTAACTTTTCTATGGCTTAATAGGAGGCTTTGAAGAACTCTGTGGCCAAAAAATCCACCACTCTGAAGCCCATTTCCAAAGACGGAGATTTATTATCTGATGACTGACTGTCCAATCTGGACTCAAAGCTCATCCATCCTGGTAGGACCTCAGTTGTAGAGTCCAGGGTTGTTGACTTGATAACTTTAGCAGGAAGTCTGCCTTGCATCCAGCAGGCACTGAATAAATGTTGGTGGGGCACCAATCTTTGCATTCCCGGCCTTTGGCACCTGCCACTTCATAATGATTTGTTTAATGCATGACTCGCTCCATCAATCAATCAATTAATCAGCAAGAATTTATTAAGCCCTTACTATGGGTAAGTCACTCTGTAAGGTGCTGGGGATATAGACTGAAGCCAAACAATCCTTGCCTTCAAGGACCTTCTATTAAATGTGTGAGAAAACATCAATTAATATATCTATCATCAGTCAATAAGCATTTATTAAGTGCCTACTATGAGCCAGTCAGTGTTCTAAGCACTGAGGACAAAAAGGCAAAAGTGGAATGTTCCTGCCCTCAAAGGGCTTATGTTCTGTCAGAAAAGATAACACATAAATGTGTAAATATTTGAAATACAGGGTTAGGAATAGGGATTGCAGCGGAGATTCCACTGGAGTGAGGAACTCTCTGTTGAGGAAATTCCATCAACCAAAGCGAGTTGGCACCTTCTCTTTAAGGTATAGCTTTGGAGAGTTACCTGGACTCTTGAGAGCTGGAGTGATCTATCCAGTATGTGTCAGAGGCAAAGTTCAAGCTTCCTGTTTCTGAGGCTGGTCACCTCCCCACTGTGCCCCCCTTGTGTATATGTACAAAATACATACCAGATCAATTAGAAGGGGGGAAGCACTAGCCCCCACTAGAGGTGGGAAAGTTGCCCTCCTATGCAAGGTGGTGTCTAAGCTGTCATCAGGGATTCTAGGAGGCAGTGGTGAAAGGAGAATGGGGGATGGCAGAAGTGTGGTTACAGCTGTCCCCTCATCATGGCTCCAGTTTCCTCTCCTGGGTACCCTCCCTATAGTGCTTGGGAAGAGAAGGAAGACATCATGTGAGGCTTGGGGTCCATACTCCGTGGGCCATTGGGGTCCAGCCTCTAGTGATGGTGATGAACAACCCAGTGGCATTCTCATGAAGCTCAGGCACCCAGACCAGCCCTGGGCAGAGCCTTTCACATGCTTCTAACCCATGAACCACTGGGTCCCTTCTATCAGCACTTGTTAGAGGGTCTGTAAATTCTGTTGTCTCTGAATGACTTCTGGGTAGAAACAGGACTGGCTGATTCCCAGGGCTGAGAGGGAGACTGACCCCAAGGGCAATTTGTTCTTGGCTGAAATCCATCCAATGCATTATTGATTTCTGACCGGGGCTGAGTAGAGAATGATTATTGCTGCCTCTCTCTGGAAAAGACAGTTCTCTGAGTGAAACCGAAGACCGCACATCATGCTACTGCCTCAGACTGGGCTTGCACAAAGGAGTTTATAGCAACTCTCTCACTTCTAAAGTCCATGATTCTACATTTCCATGTGGAACAGAAGCAGGCCCAGGAAAGAATCCTGAAATATTTCAATGGTCACTTCCCTCCAGATCAACATTCATCCATTCATCACTACTCATTGGGCCTGGTCAGACAATGAGTTCTCACATCCCTGAACCACATTAGTATCCAAGTCACATCTCTTCATTTTGTCTACTAGCATGAGAGACTTGGTTAAATGCCTTGCTGGAATCAAGATATACTCTATCCATGGTGTTTCCCTAAGCTATTCCTCAAGTACTGCAGTCAAAAGAGGCAATGAGCTTAATCTGGCATGATTTATTCTCAATGAACCCTGTGTGCTCCCAGTGCTCACCCATTTTCTTACTAAGTGCTTCCAAACTCTCCCTTGAATATTAGGAATCAATGTAGTTTTCCCAGCTTATAATCTGAATTATACAAACTTCCCCTTCCTGAAATTGGGATATTTGATCACTTTCAGTTCTGCCGTTTAACATCGCTTGACCCTAGGGTTGAAAACAATAAAGATGATAACGATGATAGCCAGCTTCTGTATAATGCTTTAGATAATATTTGCAAAGAGCACAAATATTATCTCATTTGATCCTCACAATAACCCTGGGAGGTAGGTGCTATTATTCTCCCTGTTTTTACAGATGAAGAAACTGAGGCATATAGAGGTCAAGTGACTTGCTCAGGGTCACTCACACAGCTAGTAAGTGTCTAAGGCTGGGCCTGAACACAGCTCTAACCACTGTGCCACCTGCCTGCTTTAGACAGTCTCTAAGGTCACTTCTAGTTCTGGAGTCATGATCCATTCCAACAATCAGCAGGGGGTTAGTGATGTCATCCAACTTTCAGTACTTTGTGATGTCATCCATCCAGGCCTGTGGACTTTGATTCATTTAGAAGATCTAGAGGCTCTCATTAGCATCTCATTTTTTTTTTTGGAGTTTGTCTTTATTTTTTAAAAATTTCATTGATTGATTTATTTATTTTAAGAGGATTTTAATTCCATCTTTTTTTTTTAATTAAGTCCATCTTAACCATTTTGTTCTTTTCCCCTTAAAGATGATTTTCCTTGGTAGGAAATGAAATTGAGTATGTGTCTTCTCCCCATCATCTGTTGCCAGCTCCCCAGGCATGTTGGCACCTTCTAGTTCTTCCTACTTCAGCCCCTCCCAAGGACGAGCAAACCCTGCCTTGCCCTGTCAGCGTTCTAAGGTCCATGATCCAGGACCTTTAAACCCCTCTTTCTGACCACAAACTCCGAGTCTCCCATCTCTTATTCAACCTCATTTTCAAACCTCTCTCTTTTTTTCTTTTTAAATGTTGCATGGATACTCCTTTCTGTTTTCCATCACTGTCATTCTCCAGTGACTATCCCACCCCCCAATAAAACCCAACCTTAATGAAGCAGTACAGATAAAGAAAATGAATGAACACATTGGTTATGTCTGAAAAAAGTATGTCTCCTGATACATCAACACACTACCATCCCTCTATCGAGAGTCAGCACTAATCCTTGGAAATCGTGATTGGAACACTACATTCATCAGAGTTCTGAAGTCTTTTGAAGTACATATAATCATAGGTCTAGAGTTGAAAGGGTCCCCCAAGACCATCTTGTCTAACCTCCTCATTTTACAGATGAGGAAACTGAAGCCCATCCAAGTTGTGACTTGCCTAGAGTCATAGAGACAATAAACATCAGAGGCAGAATTTGAACTCAGGTCCAGAGCCAATGCTCTTTCTACTGTACTATGCTGTCTCCCTAAACCTATTCTTTATCCTCACCACAAGTCTATCCTTCCCTGTTCTCCCAGTCCATCACCCCTACTCTGCTCTCACTTTTTGCCCTTTGCAGTCTTGACCCTAGAGCAAACTTAACTCATGTCTACACCATTAGATTTCCTGCCCCTTTCTCTTTCTGCCATTGGCACCTTGCCGAACCCAAACTCTGGGTAATCTTCATGGTCCACCTTCCTCATGCCTATTCACATGCTGCTAGACACCATCAGAGGAGTCACACACTAAGCTGTCTGGCCTCATCACAAGTGTATGTTATCTAATCTCAACTGGGCTCTGGAGGACTGCGGTCTAGAGGGAAATGAAGAGATGGCTGGCCTGGGCACCCTCCTTAGATGGAAGTTCTGGGAAGAACCGTCCAATGGGAGGCAGGGGGCAGGACTACTTCTGAGTGACACTTCCAGGGTTGAAGTGAAAAAGATCACAAGCTGAAGAGGCTGCTGGGGCATGATGGAGAAGTCTGACAGAGGAAGGGTACAACCCAGTGAGAGATGACAAAATGGCGGGCCTGAGCAGGTCAAAACTCCTGTGCCAGTCAAAGTGGGAATGGCCCATGGATGGCTGCTCACCTTCCAGTCTGGGCAAGATAGGAAGACCCAGTCTTTAGAAAAAAACTGAAAAGACAGCCCGGGGTCAAAATTTAAACCCAGGTCCTAAGACTCTAAATTCAGCATTCTTCCTATTGCACTATTTGGTTTTGCTGGAGCCGGTGCTGAAGATTCCACTTTCTAGCCATCTCACCCTAATGTCTTCCTCCATTAGAATGGAAGCTCCTTGAGGTCAGGCACTGCCTTTATTTACGTTTATATTTGTAGCTCTAATGCTTAGCACAGTGCCTGGCACAAAGTAAATGCTTAATAAATGCTTTATCTACATTCCCTCCCTTCCTTCCCCTCCCTGCTCCTCCCCCTCTTTCTTTCTCCCTCCTCCTTCCCCTTCCCCCTTTTTCTCTCTCTGTCGTTGCTTCCTCCCTCCCTCCCTCCTTTGCAGAAGCTGGGGACTCTGGACGGGAATAATATCCTGTTAGACACGGCTGATAATGTGTTGGTTGGTCTTGTCACTCTGCTGATTTGTTTCCTGTCTTTTTTTTTTTTCATTTTATTTACAAAAGATGGCTTGTTGGGGAGTGATGGGGGTAGGGCTATATTGGGAAATAAAGGTTTTGTGACCCCAAAAGGTATCAATAAAATGCAATAAAGAAGAAAAGGAGGGCAGCAAGGTGGCACAGCGAATAGAGCACCAGCCCTGTAGTCAGGAGTACCTGAGTTCAAATCTGGCCTCTGACACTTGATACTTACTAGCTGTGTGACCCTGGGCAAG
>NW_020954546.1:12491208-12491283 GCF_900497805.2 Vombatus ursinus | reverse complement strand
TTAACCCTGATTGCCGAAGAAGAAGAAGAAGAAGAAGAAGAAGAGGAAGAAGAAGAAGAAGAAGAAGAAGAAGAA
>NW_020954546.1:12475416-12491113 GCF_900497805.2 Vombatus ursinus | reverse complement strand
AAAGAGGAAAAAGAGAAAAAAAATTGGGGCAAAGTTGGCTTGTTGGGCTGAGATAAGCCAGTTTGCCCTGTGGATGCTGCCGTTCCTGGCCTCTGTCAGGGTGATGCTTCCAGCAGCTCACAGATCCCTCTTATGAAGGGAATGCTGGAAGCATCTCACAGATTCCTCTTATGAAGATCCCAGACACTGTGGTGCCATTACTTCTGCCGATAGAGTGCCAAAGGTACAGCAGGAGGGGTGAGATGCTCCTTTGACTTGGAGGGAAGACGTCACTGTGGTCAGGAGAGTGTCCTTGCCATCTGGCACCCACCTTCACCCCTGTCCTCACAGACTGAAATTCTAATGACACAGACCAACATGATTCCTTTGAAGAAAAGGGGGAATTGTCTAAAGAGACCAATGTGGAGGCATCGGGAACTCATTAATTAACTTAGATTTCACACACATACATGCACACACACCCACATTCAGGATCATAGGTTGATTGCTGGAACTGACCTTACAGGGCATTGAGCTCAACCCTCATTTTTCTTATACAGGTGAGGGAACCTCATAGAGGGGGAATGACTTGCCCACTGAGGTGGAATTGAAACTCCAGCCTTTCTGCCTCCAAGGCCACTGTTCCATTTATTACTCCATATTCCTTCATGCAGAAGGTGGGCACAAGGACCAATGAGAATGTGAACGAATATAAAAGAATGAAATGACACTTACTGTCAGAATCAATCAGGGCACCAAAGCCCAGAATGAACAGAGGCTGGCTATCAATGATAAAGACCACAAGAAAACTTTTTCTAGCGAAGTTGTGGGCAAGAGGCAGGTCAGAAGGACAGTGCTATTGTTTACGATAGATGGGTTGTTTGTCCTTCGTTCTCAAAGAGGACCATGGCATCAGGAAGGTGATGCCATGACTTGTGAGTGAATTGGATTTAAGTGAGGCAGGGTTGTGCAAAGTCACCAGCCTCACTCTTTCCTCTGGAGACATCTGGGTCCAGTGGCCAGATGTAGATCAGGATGACTGGAGGTGGCCTTGCAGGAAGATGGGACAAAAATAATGGAAGAAGAGAGAATGCCCTCAAGGGCGGAAGGAGACATATATTTTTTTGGAAGTGGCCACTGGGTGAATGTGTTTTTCTTCGTTGTGCATATTTGTCCTAAGGGTGTTTTTTCTATTTTTAATTTAGAGGTGGACACGGGGAGAGACAGAACGAAATGATGATGATGTCCCCATCCTCACTCTCCCCTCCCAAAAAAAGAAGAAAAAAGGACGAGGGCCATTGGAATACTTCTTTAGAAGTGCACAGAACCCAGAAGGAAGTACAGACAATAAGGACAGTTTTGAAAGTAATGCATTGAATTTGTTACATGTCTTAAAAAAAAAAAGCAGCAGCAGGGTGGAATACAGTTTTAGAGTTTCATGTACAATCCTACTTTTGTGCTCTACTCTGTATACAGAGATATTTGGTGGGTTTTTTTGTATTTTAGGTGTTTAAGTTGAGAATAAAAGGAAGACTGAGAAAAAAAAAAGACAGAACTACTTAATACGTACTCATCTCGTTTTTTCCTCTTCCAAGGAGAAGGACCTTTGTGTTGGGAAGGGTGGAATAGAGATGATAACTGGTGAGTTAAAACCCAAGATACACAAGAAGACGGACAGTAAGAGAGCATCCCACCACCATCGCTCAGTTCAGATGATCAAGCTCAGACATTCTATACCTCAGGAGACTAATTAAGGGATTGTTGAGCTGTTATTGGTGATCTCTGAAAAATCATGGAGCTCAAGAGACTCTGAGGCCTGGACAGGGTCAAATGTCCCAATTTTCAAAAGAAAAGGGAGAGAAAGGATAGATTCTATAAAACTCTAAACCCAGTGAGCTTGGCTTTGATTTATGGCAAAATGATGGAATGTCTTAGTCAAGGGATGACTTGTGAGCATTGATAAAGGAAGAACCAGCACGGGCTTCATCAAGAAAAGGTCATATCACGTTAGTTTCATTTCCTTTTTTGTCAGGGATACTAGAGTAGAAGGGAGAGGGAGGCCACAGGCACAGCAAACTTGGATTTTGGTAAAGCACTTGATAATGTCCCCCATATTCTTCTTCTTCTTCTTTTTTTGGTGAGGCAATTGGGGTTAAGTGACTTGCCCAGGGTCATGCAGCTAGTAAGTGTCAAGCGTCTGAGGCTGGATTTGAAGTCAGGTCCTCCTGACTCCAGGGCCAGTGCTCTATTCACTATACTACCTAGCTGCCCTGCCCCCCATATTATTCTTGTGGAAAGATAGAACAAAATTCATCTGGAAGAACAAAGGCATATTAATGCACTGTTGGTGGAGCCATTCTGCAAAGCAATAGGAACTATGCCTACCTTGTGAATGTCTTTTCATCACTACTAGAACTATATGTCAATGATATCAAAGAAAGACTAAAAGTAGATATATACATATATACAAATATTTGTAGCAGCTCCTTTGGTAGTAGCAAAAAGCTGGAAGGTAAGGGGGTACCTGTCAATGGGGGAACAACTGAACAAATCATGGCATGTGAATGTATTGGGATACAATATTGTATTATAATATTATATATTAATATATTAATATTACACTCAATCAATATATTAATATATTATATAAATTAATGTATTAATATTATACTCAATATTGGAAGACAAATGACAAAAGGGATGTTTTTAGAGAAACATGGGAAGACCTTTATGAACTGATGCAGAGTATAGTGAGCAGAACCAGGAGAACAATTTACATCACTGAGATAGCCAACTTGACTTTAGGCTGCCCTGAAAGGCACATCACACGGTATCCTGAACAAAGAAGGGCACAGCCCGTCTCCCTGCATCCTCTGCCCTGGTGGGGTCACAACGGGACCACTGAGTCTAGCTCTGGGCACCACATTTAGGAAGGACACTGAGAAGCTGGAGTGTTTCTAGACAAGAGTGCCTAGGAGAATGGAGACCTGGCCATTGAAGGAATTGCAGATTCTTAGCCTAGAGAAGGCTTAGGCTGGGACGTGATATCGGTCTTCATGTATTTGAAGGCTTGTTTTGCTTGGCAGTAGAAAGTGGAACAAGAAGCAATGAGTGGAAATTTCAGAGAGACGGATTTAGGCTGGATGCAAGGAAAAACTTCCCAGTAATCTGAGCTGTCCCAAAGGCGGTGCGCTGCTCCTTATTTGGGGCTGTGAAGTGGAGGTTGGGTGTCTATTTGTGGGTGATGTTATAGGGGTGGAGAGTTTGCATGCAGGCATATATTAGGTTAGACAGCCTCTAAGGTTTTTTCCAGCTCAAAGACTCTGTGATTCTGTAACTAAAAGAACTAGTCAGTGAACCCCAGAGAAATAGAATCCAGGGGATCCTCACTTTACATGAAATATATGATCTTTTAAAAGTTACTCTTCCTCAGACGGCCAAAAGATATGAACAAGTAACATTCAGAAGAAGAAATCAAAGCTCTCAATAGTCATAAGGAAAAAAATGCTCCAAATCTCTAATAATTAGAGAAATGCTGATTAAAACAACCCTAAGGTTCTACCTCACACCTATCAGATTGGCCAACATAACAACAAAGGAAAATGACAAATGCTGGAGGGGATGTGGAAAAGCAGGGACAGTAAATCACTATTGGTGGAATCTGGATAACAATTTGGAACCACACTTAAAGGGCCATAAAACTGTGCATACCTTCTGAGTGGGTAGTATTATCACTCCACTATAGGTCTGTATGCCAAAGAGATCTAGGAAAAAGGTAAAGGACCCAGACGTACAAAAATATTTATAGCAGCTCTTTTTGTAATGGAATTGAAAACTGAGGGGATGCCCATCAATTAGGGAATGACTGAACAGGTTATGCTATATGATTGTGACGGAATATTATTGCGCTATAAGAAATGACGAACAGGATAGTTTCCGAAAAACCTGGAAAAACTTATATGAACTGATGCAAAATGAAATGAGCAGCACCAGGAGAACGTTGTACACAGTAACAGCAAATAGTAATAATGATCAACAGTGGAAGATTTGGCTACTATGATCAATACAATGATCTAAGATGATTCCAAAGGACTCATGATGAAAAATGCTAACCACCTCTAGAGAGAGCGGATGAACTCTGAGTACAGATTGAAGCGTATTTTTTTCATTTTATTTTTCTTACTTTTTTGTTGCTACATGGCAAATATGGAAATATGTTTTGTATGATTTCAAATGTATTATCAATATCATATTGCTTTTCTTATCAATGGATGGGGGAACAGCTGTAGGGAGGGAGAGAATTTGGAACTCAAAAAAAAAAAACCAACAAATGTCAAAAAAAGTTATTCCTTTGTCAAGGATATGGACCGGACCTGTGATTTCACTAGTATAGGGGATTCCCAGATGAGGAAACTCCTTCCGTCAATTCAGGTAAGCACCTTCTCTGCGATTTTTATATTCTTAGAGAGTTGCCTAGAGCACTGAGATGTTAAGTGACTTCCCCAAGGTCACACAGCTTGTATGTGTCAAGAGGTGGAGGAATTGAGCCTAGTTCCTTCTGACTTAGAGGCCAGTTTGCTATCCACTACATTATACTCTCTGTAAAATCTTGTCAAATCAAATAGTATTTTAACTGTAAGGGAGGAAGATCCACGCCCCCACCTCAATTAATCAGTATAAGGGAATTTTGGAGTTTAAATGTGTAAACAAGATGGTGATACCCTGTTATTCCTTTTTGAGGTGTGAACCTCTTTAATTGGATCAAGAAGGGAATAGCTAATTGGCTAACCAAACAAACTAACCATGCCTTTGGGGATTTTAAATAGTTAGAAGAATTTCAGCAGTGGGGAGATAGTCAAGCAGTGAACTAGCTCAGTGGCAGAGGATTTCAGTTTGGAGGTTTCAAGCTGAATCAGAGAGAGAGAGAGAGAGAGAGAGGGAGGGAGGGAGAAAGAGAGAGAGCTGTCTCTCTTTCTCTCATTCCCAACTGACCATGTCAACAGAGAGACTGAACCAGTAGTAGACCATTTCTTTAGGCAAGATCCAAAGGACTAGAACAGTAGAAGAAAATAAATTCAGCTAAGAGCGCAGTGACACACTGAAGAAAACAGATACAGAAAGAAAATCACCCATGGAGAGAGAGAACTGCAAGGAAAATGACCCCTTACACCAGAGAAGAATATGGATGTGGACTCAGGAAAGGAGTTGTGAATGACCTCTTTGCTGCATGTGTATCTTACATTTGTGGCTTAGTATCTTCATACTCTAAGCATGAACCTCACTCTTCCCATGGACCTGTATGTATTTGTGGTAGAGTGTGGCTCAGAATTTTAAGAGGGAAATCTTTATTATGTACTAACTATTCTTACTAGACTATCTTAGTAAATGCTTCTACTAAAAACTAATTAAGTCTACTGGCAGTTTGTTAAGGGGAAACACACCTATGGGGACTCGTTTGCAAATGGTGTTAGAAGCTCAGCCCTTCAGGGGTTCCTCCAGGTGCAGATTGGGGGAGTGGCCACAGAAGGGGTAATATAGAACAAAAGGAACTGATTATTATAACATTGTGGAGAGTTCTTTTGTAAAGTGAGTTGCATGTCCATAATTTACCCTCTATGTAAATACGGATTTTCACATGTGAAGCATGTAAAAACAGCATGTAAAACACTCCTTTCATAATTTTATAGCATTCTGGAGTTTTGGGGGACCATCTTGTCCAACTTTCTCTTTTTTAGGCAATTGGGGTTAAGTGACTTGCCCAGGGTCACACGGCTAGTAAATGTCAGGTGTTTGGTCTGAGGTTGGATTTGAACTCAGATCCTCCTGACTTCAGGGCCGGTGCTCTATCCACTGCGCCACCTAGCTGCCCCCAACTTTCTCTTTAGAGGTGAGAAAACCAAAGCCTCGAAAGGGGAGGGAACTTGCTGAAAGTCATACATGTGGCATGTGGCAGGTAGAGACTGTTCCCGGGTCTCTTGACTACCAGATCAAGGAATTTTTTATTCATTTTCATTAGCATCTGGTTATTGGGAGAAAAGAGAATCATGGAGGCACATGTTAGGGGCAGATAAGACCGAATCGTAAGCCTAATGATATGTTTCTGCCCTACAAAAAAATAACCCAGGCTCTAATAAGTGAAACCTTGATTAGAGGCTGAATTTCCATCAGTGGAGATGGACAGTATACACGGCAGGAGAGACTCTTTCCTAATGCTCCTTTGGATCAATGGCCTTGAAGAAAACTAGCTTGGTTAAGGAATCAGGCTGTGATCAGGGAGAGGGGGTCAGTCTATGGTCAAGGTCATTAGGCTCAGTATGGAGCTAGGGTCAGAGGCCATACTGAGGCCGAGGGCAAGGCTCTTCCTAGGTAGCAATCGAGGTTACCGGTCTGTCTGCGGCCCAGGCTAAGAGATGAGTCTGTGCCTGAGATTATCACTGGGTGGGTGGCCTGCATTAGAACCAAGAGCTTCTTTGATCAGGGGTCAATACGTCCTCTGGCAAATTAGCTCCTCTCTCTGGGAGGTGAGGTGAGTCGGCTGGCATGGAGGAGAGGAGCTAATCGCTTGGGATTACCGGCAAAGTTAGCCAAAAGCAAGTTTGTAGGAGGGGAGACTTGTCTTTTCTCAGTGCTTGGGATGAGATATGATTCTTCCCATCTGAGAGAGCAGTCAGTGAACAAAGAGTTCCTGGCCCTGCGGCTGGAAGGGGCCACGGCCGCTCAGGGGTCCCCCTCACCGCCCCCCCTCCCCCATTTTACAAAGGAGGAACCAGGTCCAGACAAGACGGGCCAAGTGATTTGTCCCAGGCCTCACAGGTAGTAGGTGGCCGAGCAGGATATGAACACAGGTCCTCTGAATCCAAATCCAGAATTCTTTCCACTGAGCCACAGTGCCCCCATGTTTGTATCTATTCATTGCTTTTTGGTGAGAATGTTGTAGAAGAGAATTTCCATTCAGATGTGAATGAATCAAAAAGCACCTATTAAGTGAGTATTATGTTCCAAGCAACGTACCAAGGACTGGGGATAAAATGTAAAAGCAAGAGAAGGCTATATTCTAACAGGGGGCAGGGGTTCTTGGCCTTTTTTTGTATCGTCTGGTGAAGCCTATGGACCCCTTCTCAGAATAAGGCGTTTTTTGTTTTTGGAGTTTTTTTGGAGGCAATCAGAGTTGAGTGACTTGCCCAGGGTCACACAACGCATAAATGTCTGAGACTAGATTTGAACTCAGGTCCTCCTGACTGCAGGGCCAGCGCTCTATCCACTTCACCACCCAGCTGCCCCAGAAAGGTTTTCAAACGCATAAAATAAAGTACTTAGGATGACAAAGGAAAGCAATGGTATTGAAATACTGTTATCAGAATATATGTTTTTAAAAAATCAAACATCCAAGTTCACAGACTCCAGGGAAAGAACTGCCTTGGGGGAGGAGGCGACCCCAGGGGAGGAGGGTGGCTGAGAAGGGGTGCTTTGGTTTGAAGCCACGGGGGAATGAAAGAAGAGACAGCCCTCCCCCTCCGGGTGTAATGGCAGGCTTGATTTGCCGCAGGGCTGGCAGCACCAGACCTAAAGGTCCGGGGACTTTGGAGAATGCTGGCTGGTGATCACAGACGGTGACTGGCCCAGGGGATGCAAGCGGCAGGTGGAATGCTGGGATTTGAACTCCGGTCCTCACTGCTCAACCATGACCGTGCCCTCTTCCTTTGCCTTGCCTCCTCTCTAGACTGGGATGCCGGGCTCATCCGCTACTCCTACCTTGGGCTGAGGGGGGAGGGGGCTGGTAGGAGGTGCTGGGACCCAGGGAACAGACAGAAGGCCTTTCATGGCCTCCCTCCTGCACTCTCCTCCTCTGCCCAGGCTGGCTCTCATCACTGGCAGCCCCTCGCCCTGGCCCCCTCCCCTGTGTCCTCCCACCTCCAGCCCCAGCCCGGCCCAGCCCACTTTCCCCTTCTCCCTGCGACGATCCCCCTGCACGATTCCCCCTCGGTGGGGCTCCTGCAGGCAGGCCCAGGGCCAGGACGCACAATGCTGCTCCTTGTTCCCCAGCCCGGTCAGCAGCCTCATGGAATCAGCTCCATTTCCTGCCCAGGCTGCGGGCCTTTTCCAAAGTAAATAAACAAATACAGTGGAGTTGGGGCCTGGGGGTGGGTGTGTGTGGAGAGTGTGAGGGGGCCCTCTCCCATTCAGCCTCTGAGGAATGGGGATGGTGGGGAGACGGCCTGCCCCATCTCCATCCTCATCCCCACCCTGAGGCCCACCGCCGGGCTAAGCGATGCCCATGGGGGTGAATCATGCCCGTGGGCTTGGGGCCCTGGACTTCTGGCCGGGTCCTAGCCCGGCAGGGCTCCCCTCCAAGGGCACTGTCCCCTGGGGTGGGGTGACGCCCTGTGTTGGGCAGGGCAAGTGAGGCCCTCCTCTGCCTTGAGTCGGTGGACCAGAGCCTCCGTCCCTCAGCCTCCAGGTCGTGGACTTGAGCCCAGCCTTCGGTTCTGCTCCCGGCCCCTGTGGCATCAGCTTTGTGCTGAGCTTGTCAGTAGGCCCTGAGTCCTCTCTGGCTACCAGGGGGCTGTCTCAGGGGGCTGCCCTCCAGAGACGCCCACTCCGTCTGGAGTCCAGTATGAGGACAACGGCTACCCAGGGGTGAGGAGAGGGCTCTTTGGCTCAGAGCCGTCCCGTCCCAGTGTCCAGAGGAGGACATCGAGGCCCAGGCAGGCTCAGCGAGCTGCCTAAAGTCACAGAGTCCGGCCTGTCTGACCCGCAATGTCCATGTACCGCCCCGCGGTACCATGGCATCAGTGAGTTTGGAAACTGGGCAGGGTTAATCTGGGAAGGCTTCTGGGAGGTGGCATTTCTTTTAAATTGTGATTTAAATTTAATTAAATCTAAGGGATATTTGACTAAATACCCACTATGGGGGAGGTAAGACACAGTCACTGCCCCTGCAGCCCACAGTCCAAAGGCACAGAGTCAGACACTTGGCCTGCCACTGCCTCACCCTCAGGAGAAACAGATTAAAATATCACTGGGAAATAGTTAACAAAATGAATAAAAATATAAAAGGAGGTAGACAATGTAGTTTTCTAAGGCAATACACAGCCTGCTGGGATCCTTATACGTGGTTGGGTTTGGGTTTGTCACTGCTGGTCTAAGGGACAGGGGGATTTTTTTAGGCAATTGGGGTGAAGTGACTTGCCCAGGGTCACCCAGGTAGTAAATGTCTGAGGCCGGATTTGAACTCAGGTCCTCCTGATTCCAGAGCCAGTGCTTTAGCTACTGCACCACCCAGCTGCCCCTGGGCCTGTGATTCTATTGACATTGGGAACTCCCAGATGAGGAAATTCCCTCCACCAAAGCATCTTCTCTGAGATTTGGGGTCTTAGAGAGTCCCGGAGCACTGAGAGTTTAAATGACATATGCAGGGTCACGTAGCTAGGATGTATCTGAAGCTGGACTTGAACCCAGGTCTTCCTGGTTCTAAGGCTTTCCATCACACCATGTCTGCCTTTCTAGTCTAAATTAAATTCACTCCTACAATTATGTGGTAAGCCCACGCTGCTGGGCCTACAAAGACAATGGAAAACAGTATTTACCCTCCACGGGCTTATATTCTAACTAGAAAGGAGGCCGTGGTACCATGTTTTAGATCAGAGGTTCCCAAACTTATTTGGCCTACTGCCCTGTTAAAAAAAATTACTCAGGACCCCCCTGGAAATCTACTTTCTTTAACCCTTTAATGGTTTTTAAAAATTTGCATCATTTCAAAATAATATAAAATGGTTTTTTTTTAAAAAAAATGACATCTTAAATTTAAGAATTTATTATAACTTTGTGGTTTTTTCCTGCATTGAAATTTTGATGACACAATATTGCATCATGTAACCGTATGTTATAAACAAGTCATTACATTCCTAATTTTTTTTTTTTTTGGACTAAGCTTACAATGGGGTTAAGTGACTTGCCTGGAGTCACAAAGCTAGTAAGTGTCAAGTGTCAGAGACCGGCTTTGAACTCAGATCCTCCTGACTCCAGGGCCAGTGCTCTAGCTACTGCACAACCTAGCTGCCCCATTCCTAATCTTTTTAAAGGCACGGTACTCGCCCTCAAGGAGCTTCCAGTCGACTGAGGGTGGGGTGGGTATGACATGTCAGTAATTACATAGAGGATGTGCCTAGGCATTACCTTAGCTGCAGGTGGGAAACCGTCCTATATGAGGGGCCAAAGGGCCAGCCGTCCATGAGGGGCCTTCCTTTTGGCTCCGAGATGTCTACTCAACAGGGCGTTAAATTCCCTTGCCTGGGCCGGCTCTTTGACAAGCTGTGAGCTCACCTTGTCCTGGATGCAGCTGAACCAGACCCACCTTGATGAGGAAAGGCAAGATCTCTTATTGCTCATTGACACTTCATTGCCAATGAAGTTCACACCTGACCTCTGTGTTCCCTTAGGCTTGGCCTTTTAAGAGAGGGCTGGAAGATGACGGAACATATTTTCCTTCTCTCACGGCAGAGGGGTGATGGATTAGGGGTGTGGGATGTTGCATATAGTGAGGTGCACACTGAGTTTGTTCAGCTATTTTCTTTGTTTTATATACATATATAATATACTATACATACGTATTGTATACATATATATGAGTTACAAGGTGAGGGAGTTGTTACTAGGATATTACTGAAGTGTAAAAAGAAAAAGAGAAATAAAAGTAGGAGTTGGAGTCAAGGAAAGAATAGCTTGCTGGATATGAGGGGCTAACTATGGAGAATGGATTCAGGTCCTAAAGTGGAGACACTCACCCTTACCCTCATTCCCACTCCAAATCTCACGGCCACCATAATAGCAACAGTCAGCTACAGAGCCACAATGGTGAAGGAGATCTGGGACAAACAGGGGCCAGAGGCATGGAGTGTGGAGGAGTAAACTCAGACCTTGCCCTCCCCAGCAGACACTGTGAGTTGTGTGAACTGTGTCCATCTGGGTCAGGGGAGGGAGGGAGCAGCTATTCTTTGTAGGTCTTGGGTTATTTTTCTTTCCAGGGCTATTATAAGTCTAAAGGATTGTCTATGTCCCTGCGGCAGGTGAAGATCCACTTGGGAAGGAAGAGGGGTTATCATGCTGTCAAGACTGTTTATAGGCTCATCTGTGTGTGTCTGTGTGTCTCCGTGTGTGTGTGTGTGTGTGTGTGTGTGTGTGTGTGTGTGCCATATGGCTTTTCTGTTGGGTGAAGTAAAGCCTACCCCTATATTCCAACCTTGGGGTTGATGAATTTGTTTTTTAGAATATTTTCATAACTGCATTTCAGCATAATTGGTTTCCTTTATAATTTTATGTATTTTATTTTATGCATAGTTCTTAAGAACAGGTCCATGTTACTTTACCAGACTTGCCAAAGCGGTACATGAATTCTATGTCTTGTTAGCCCGAGTGTTTGAAGATCCTTTCACCTTTTTTTTTTTTAGACCTAGACAAAAGCAAATTCTGATTTTCCCAGGAGAAACCCTAGGTGGGGTCAAATGCTAAAGACATTATTGAGTGGCATCCCAAGAACAAACTCAGTTTGTATAAACCCAGAGCTCCAGAGCTGGGCTTTAGGATACAGTGGAGAGGCATGGCGGTGGGAATCTGTGCTCTCAGAGATGTGGAACTTCTCCCCCTCTGTGCATACTGGTGCCCAATAATACCTTCTCGGCCTGTGAGATTCTTGTCTGTCTTCTCCCCTAAATCCTTCAAAACGCTGGAGGGCAGAGCCTGCTGGCCGGCCCTTTGCTTGTTAGACCTCACTCTTGATAAGTGACCAAATCCACCTTCTTTCCCAATCATCCATTTCCTCTAGTTGCTTCTTGCATGTGGGTCATTGTTAGAATTATGCATGTCTCCACTTATATTTGCACAGGTATTGCTAGTACAGGGCAAAATGAGATGGAACAAAGGAGAGGTGGGGAGGAGAGAACACTTAACTCCCAATCTCTTAGCCCCAAAGTCAAGACCCTCCCCTGTCTGGTTACGACACTTTTTTTTTGACTTTATCTCCCATGTTCCCCTTCATGAAACCATCCTGGAACATACCGTGTGGGTTTCTACCTCTTCACCTCTGTCCCTGCCTTTCTCCAGCCTGTAATGCTCTCCCTAGGCCAGTCATCACCTCCCTGAGCCTCAGTTTCCTCACTTATAAAAAAATGAAGCTGTCCTGAACGGCAGCTGAAGCCCGTCCAAACACTTGGTGTATGACCCTCTGATCTCCCATGAGCCTGGTGGTTCTCTGAGAGCTGGGGGTTGTTTTCTTCACTCCTTCTCTGTCCCCAGTGGAGGGGCTGGGGATGGGAGTCTATGAATTTAGCTGAATTCAGTCGGCGAGCCTGGGCCACCTCACAGGTCCTGAGCAGGCGGTATCAAGGGCCAAGGGAAGCCTTGAGCTACCAGGGAGGGAAGGAGGCCCATACTGGTCTGGGATAATAGGAAGCATTGGCAGCCTTGTTATTCAGGAAGAGGACTATCTTCGAAAGAGGGATCCTTTTTCAACCAAAGCCCCGGAGACCCTGGTGTAGGAAGGAGCGGTAGTGCTGGGATGGCATTTCCCACGATCTAAAGAATAGCACCTTGTGCCAAACTCTGGGCACCTGCCCAGAACCCAGGGCAGCAGAAGGACCTGGGACCAGGACCTGCATGGAGGTTTCCATTTTCAGAGCTCTCCTTTGCACTACAGAGCCCCTGTGGTCAAAACTGAGCTCTGATCCCTGGCTGTGAGCCCCCATCTCTCCACTGAGATCTTGTTCTCAACACTGGGCCCTTCTTGGGACACTGAGCTGCCACTTCCCTGAGCCCCTCTCCCCACTGCCCCCAGCAATGGGCTCCCCATCTCTGTCACCAAGCCCTTCTGTTGCCAGCGCTAAGTTCTAAAGTTCCTTTACTGACCACGAGCCCCCTGTCTCTGACACTAAGCCTCTATCCGTAACATTGATCCCTAACACTGAGGCTCCGTCTCTATCATTCAGCCTCTAGCCACTATTTTTTTCCTTTTTTTGATAGGCAATGGGGTTAAGTGACTTGCCCAGGGTCACACAGCTAGTAAGTGTCAAGTGTCTGAGGCCGAATTTGGACTCCAGGGCCAGTGCTCTATCTACTGTGCCATCTAGCTGCCCTTTCTACCCACTATTAAGACCCTACTTCCAGCACTGGACCTCACATTTCAACTGCTTTCCACTGAATGCTTGAGGGTTCTCAGCCTTAGAGCTCCCCCAACTTCACCACCCCCTTCCTACTGACTGTGATCTCATCTAATTCCAGGAGCATGGTTTTTCTTCTCTCCTCTATGCCAGTGCAATGTCGCACCTAAGTGCCAGCTAATTTCCCGATGGCACAAGCCAAAGAACACAATCTTCAAAAAGACTTCAAGATGGAACCTGGTCCCAGTGAGCTTAGAGAGTTTGTAATGAGCCATGTGTTACATAGAAAACTGGGTTCTGAACATGCTGGGTAAGGTAAAGGGAGGAGAAAGAGGGAGAATCATGGAGGACTTCTTTGGTGTTGTAAGCATTTCTTTTGTGGTGTGGGAAATAAATAGCTGTCTTATACTTGATATCAACTACTTTGTACAGTGAGTAACTTATTTTTTTTTTGAGTAACTTTTCTTGAAGTGGACTATATTAATATCTTTCAGGAAAACCAGAGACATGAACCATGTTAACTTCAATTTAAGAGATTTCCCCCAGGACTCTGGGGTGGGGCAATATTGAGCTTAAGAGTGGGAGAAAAGTCTGATATCTTCTATTCCAGGGGGAGCCCATCTTCTACACAGGGCACTGGCTCTGGACTCTAGAGAGGATCTGGGTTCAGTTCTGGTGGAGCTTAATGACCTTAAAAAGCAGGAGACTGACTGGTTGCTGAGGGACTGAATATCCTTAGGGAGAGCTAGAAATTACCCAAATAATAATAATAAAAATAATAATACCCGGCATATAGTACTTAAAGTTTTTCAAAGTGCTTTACAAATTTTATTTCATTTTATCTTCACAACAGCTCTGGGAGGTAAGTGCTATTATTGTCCCTATTTTACGGATGAAGAAACCAAAGACAGAGATTAAGTGACTAGCAACCCCAGGAGGTAGGTACTGTTATTATCCTCACTTTACAGATGAGGAAACTGAAGCAAATAGATGTTGTGACTTGCCCAAGGTCACATAGCTAGTAAGTATCTGAGGTCAAATTTGAACTCAGATCCTCCTGACTCCAGATTCAGTGCTCTGTCAACTGGGTCACCTAAGTGCCAGCTAATTTCCCGATGGCACAAGCCAAAGAACATGATCTTCAGAAAGACTTCAAGATGGAACATGGTCCCAATGAGCTTAGAGAGTTTGTAATGAGCCATGGGTTACATAGTCATAGGTGAGTCATGTCTCCCTCCTAGACTATGAGGTCCAGGAGCAAAGGGACTGTGTCTTATCTAAACTTTGTGTATCTCTCAGTACCTGGAGGAGTGTTGTACATAGTAGGTGCTTAATAAATGCTTTTTCAAAAGTGATTTGTTGAAATGAATCTTAATAAAGCAGTATTTGAGATTGGTACGGTAGAGGAAAGTCCTCTAGATTTGGGATCGGGAGGACCTAGATTTACTACTTCTGCCTTTGCGACCTTTGGTTCCTCACCTTCCCCTCTCAGGGTCTCAGTTTCCTCCTCTGTCAAAGGATGAAAGGGTTGGATCTGGACACCCCCTCAGGTTCGTGACCTCATGATCTCTGCTGTGTGTTAAGAGGGCAGGCAATGAACCAGGGCTTAAGAATATTAGAGGTTTGCTGGAGAAGATATAATGGGAGTGAAAGGCAAAAGTCAGAGATGATTATGAAGGCGATTATGAAGTCCAGCGTGCCTCTGACAAGTCTTCAGAGGCTGGGAGAGTTTCTGGAAAAGGGAGTTGTCCGCCCGCACCTGGAGGGAGCCCTTGAAGACTGTCTGGTGCTGTGCATCTCTAAAGGAACTCCCTAGAGATGCCTGCCTGGTCCGGCCGAGCCTGGCGTGGTCAGAGCCATGAGCCACACGCCAGTGGGGTGGTGTCAGGGCAGAGGACAGGGCTGGATTTCAAGACATTTACTACCTGTGTGACCCCGGGCTAGTTCATGTCCCTTCTCTGGGCCTCAGTTTTTCCATGTGTAAGGGTGGGAGGAGGAGTGGAGAAGAGGACCCCGTCCGTCCCGTCAGCTCTGAATCTGGGGCACTGTGTTCCTGGCTCCGATGATGACACAGTTAAGCAGGTGGACATTGCTCCCGAGCCTTCATTATCTCTTACTCTAACTCACTTCACTATTTCCTGAACGCCTCCCATGAGTCCGGCCCAGGCCTGGACACCACAGGAAATCTAAGTGGAATAAGAGCCGGTCTTTGCCCTCCAGAAGCAGACAGTCTAGTGAAGGCTGGGGTGGAGAAGGGAGGGCCAACAGAGCTTCAATTCAGCACATTTTCCAGATGCCCCCAGCCAGGTTAGGGGGGCCCAGCGTCGAGGGCTGGGAGTCCTGGGGATTCCACATTTCTGACCGAAGCTCCAGCGAGGATCAAGAGCCCACTGCCCCTCACTCAGCAGCAGCTGCCACTTTCATCTCTAGCCGCTGGCTTGCATTCCTCATCCCCACCCTGCCTGTTTTCCCGGTGGTTCGTCTTTCCAAGCAGCTCCTCTCTCATCTTTTGAGCGCGCGCACGCGTGCACACACACACACACACACACACACACACACACACACAC
>NW_020954546.1:12458330-12475389 GCF_900497805.2 Vombatus ursinus | reverse complement strand
GAAAACACACACAATTCCTTTTTTCCTGCCTCATCAGTCCCTGAGACTCTGTGAGGATGTTCTTGACCCCGTTCGACCCCCTGCCTTCCAGCCCTGAAGAGTCCCTGAGATGGCAGAGCAAGGGAAAACATTGGGAAGGGTGCACAAAGATACTTCTAAGACTCCCCCTCAGGCCACCATGTGTATTTCTATCCAGGCAAGTGCACTGGATGTATTTATAACACAGCCCTTGGGGGTGGGCTGCGGAGGTGGCGGGGAACAGATAGGGCCTCACATAAATCACATTATTTCCTTGGCAGGGGTAAAAATAGCCTCGTGGCATCCTGCACCCACTTATGTATGGAACAGCTTGACCTCGTGCCTCCCTCCCCCCTCCCGATCCATTATGGCCACTTCTCCCTCTCCCCTCCCCTCCCACCAAAGACTCCGGGAGAATAGTTTCCATCTCACTCTCCCCACCCTGGGCAGCTTGACATCCACAGAGGGGATTGCTCACACTGCCCTGCAGGGAACACTCCCCCATCTCACCTCCACCCCAGCACAGCTATGCCATGTACTGGGCAGCCACTACCAGCCTTCGTCCCCCAAGGTGCAGCTGGGGAAACCCAGACCTTGGGAGGCTGAGGGATGGCTGAATACATCTCCCGGTCTCAGGCTTTCCATTAACACCCAAGGTTGGAGTGGAATAGGGGCCCGGGTCAGGGGAGAGAAGTCATATCCTACTTTCACAGATCTATGTCAGGATGCAGTGGCCTGTGATTGTCTGATTGTGTCTGAGGCCTGGCAAAATGAAAGCACAGGTTATGTGTATGTTGCAGGGGGATTATGAGGTCTGCTTCACACGGAAAAACAGTTGACGCTGGGAAGACAACCTTGAATAGGTCATTGATCACCAGACTGAAGCCTTGACAGGGTCTTAGCAACAGTTCTGAACAGTACCCTCCCACGGGACCCCAGGAACTCTCCCTTCACTGATCCCATTCAAGAGAGGTGGAGAGGCAAGGGGTACTGGTGTTTAAAAGGCAGGGTGGGGTCAAAGCATCCTCCACATAGTCTCCTCCCTCTCATTCCCTCTCTCTTCAGTCCCGCCAGATTTCCAGCTGTCCCTGGGTCATCAGCAGCAGGAAAAAATGACTCGGTGGAAAAGTGGCCTGTTTGAGGTATGATTACATATTCCCATCCCAGCTGCAGTCCACTGGCTCCCCTCCCCTACTCGTCTCTCTGGCCATCTCTGCTTTCTGGATGCTGGGTGGGAGGGGTCTCCTAAGCACCCGGCACTCTCCACCATGGCCATGAAGCCAACGCTGGGAGGGATTCCAGGGAGAGTGTCAGGGTACCTCCCTTTGGTTCCCATGGAGAGCAGCGTGGGGACAGAGCCCTGGATTCCAAGGCAGTGGACTTGGTGTCTAAGGCTGGCTCAGCTACTTAGCACCTGGGTAACCCTGGACACATCATCCCAGCTGTTCCCTCTGTAAAAGGAGAGGGCTGGGCTGAAGGGACACTCCCAAAGCACAGGTACGCCCATGTCGCTCCAAAGGGGCCAGTGGCTTCCTACTGTCTCCAGGATAAAATGCAGTCCTCTCTACTGGGCATTCCAAGCCCTTGGGGGTCTGACTGCAGCTTACCTTTTCAGGCTGATTTCCTATTGCTCTTTGAACACCTTCATAGCTCAACTAAAGCTCCCCTTCTTCCTGAAAGCCATTCCTGATTCCCCCAGCTGTTAGTGCTGTGTTAGTCTGCACATTCTGCTTGATTAGGTGATATCCATTGGTCTAAGACACAGCTTCTGGGAGGTGGGGCATCATCTACCCATGATAGTCAAGGGGTATTAGTTGGCTCAAGAGTCCATTTCAGCATTCAGCCACCTCAACTGCCTGAAGATGGCACCCATGGAAGATGGAAAACCTCACATGGTGGGCTCAGGGTCAGATCTTGGCAAAGCAGGTGCCTGAACAAGAGCCAGTGATGGTGCTGAGGGGCCCATAAGGGAGATGGTGGCTGCCATGGTGGAGGTCTTTTTTTTTTTTTATTTAGGTAATTGGGGTTAAGTGACTTGCCCAGGGTCACACAGCTAGTAAGTGTTATGTGTCTGAGACCAGATTTGAACTCAGGGCCTCCTGACTCCAAGGCTGCAGCTCTTTCCACTGCACCACCTAGCTTCCCCCATGGTGGAGGTCTTGACAGACACACTAATGCTAGAGCCGGAAATAGTACCAACTGCAGTGCTTTTGATCTGAGATGGGGGAAGGAAATTAATGTTATAAATTTGACAGCTGGGTATCAAATGATGGAAGATCATGACATACTGGGCTTTCAGGGGTGGGGGCTTCAACTTGCACAAAGAGTAGCTGCTTCATCCTCAGTTATGGAGATCGTGTAGTCCCATGCCCACCACAATATGGCATTACGACCTCCGTGTCCAGATTGGTGCTGGACTCACTCCACAGCCTCTGCATTTCCATATGACCCTGTGTTGTCTGTTTAGAGGTAACCTTGACCCACTAACAGATGACTAACTGCTTTCTAAAAGTCATCTAGTGAGTGACCACTTTAACGAGCTTGGCATTCCAGAAGCCCAAAGGCACTTTGTTCTGGCCAACCCTAGGTGCCAGTTAAGGCTCCATTCAGCCTAATCTTTATGAAGAGAGATCTCAAAAAACGTGGGCATTGAGAAGGGTCCTACCATCTTGGAAGGTAGCCCATTCCATTTCCGAACAAGTCCTCCCCCACATGACAGCACTGCCATTACTTGAGGACAGCTGTCACGCGCCCCCTTGAGTCTTCCCCAAAGTTAAACAATCTCATTTCCTTTAGCTGATCCCCATACGGCATGATTTTAAGACCCTTCTCCACTCTGGTTCCCCTTCTCTGGACACTCTTTAGTTAATCGATGATCCTTGGATGAGTACCCAGCACTGAATCCAATACTTTACATATGGTCTGATCAAGGCAAAGTATATTGGGATCAGCAGCTCTTTATTCCTAGGCATCATGCCTCTCTTAATGCAGCGTAAGATCGCATTAACTTTCCTGGATGTCACATCACACTGTTAGCCCATTAAAACCCCCAAATTCCCTTCAAATCTGTTGTTGCCTAGTGTTACCTCCATTTGGTAGTTAGCAATTTGATTCTTTTAATCCATCTGTAAGATTTTAGATTTATCTCTATTAAATTATATATGTATATTTAAATCTATTATTACATATTAAACACATCTATCACGTATTTGTATTTAAATATTAAAGTCCATCCTATTAGATTCAGCTCACTTTGATAGCCTAAGACTTCTGAACTATGACTGTCCTCCGATGTGCTAGTTATCTCTTCCAGTTTTATGTCATTTACGAGACGGATATCCAAGTTACTGATAAAAATGTTGACCAGCTCGTGGACAAACACAAATCCTTAGAAGACTCCTCGTGTGACCTCCTTCTAAGCTGACGTCGAGCCATTCATTAATAACTACGTTTGGGGTCTGGTCATGGAACTAGGTTTGATTCCAACTAAATGAATATAGCCCTCCTCTTGCCGTCGTGTCCACAAAAACAAGAGATTGTCAAAAGCTTTGCTCGCGTCTAGATTAACGATAGATAATGTTCTTGTTATTCGGTCGCTTTCTGTCACGTCCAACTCTTTGTGACTCCACTTGGAGTTTTCTTGGTAAAGATACTGGAGCGGTTTGCCATTTCCTTCTCTAGCTCATTTGACAGATGAGGAAACTGAGGCAAACAGGGTGAAGTGACTTGGCCAGGGTCACACAACTAGTAAGTGTCGGAGGCCAGATTTGAACTCAGGAAGATGAGTCTTCCTGACTCCAGGCCTGGCGCTCTAAGCATTATGGCACCACCTAGCTGCCCTTCCCCTGAACTATCAGGGAAAGAAGGATTGGTGGCATGTCTCGCTCTTCATTACTGCTTCCTTTTCTAGATGTTCACTAGCCACCCCTTTAAGAGTATGGGCCTTTGAATTTTCCAGCAATGGAAGTCAAGTACACTGACTCATCTTTGCAGACTCAATGCTCCTACTTCTTTGAAATCCTTCGGTCCCTCTCTCGTCCCACCCCTTCTTTCAGGGCTCACTCACAGTGGCTCAGCCAACCACGCTGGCCAGTCATTTGAGGAGCTGAGGAGGGGGTTCACCTGGGTCGGAGGGCACATGTTCTCTTGTTGATCTTGGCTATCAACTTAGGGGTAGCCATTTTGGTTCCATCGTTTCCAGTACAAAGGTGGAGGATTCTCCTCTTGGGCAAAGAAAAGCGATGCAGAGTTGAGCAGTCCCACCTTCTCTTGCTTCTTTATTATCATCATCCTGTCCACTCTAAGCCAGGGCCTGTCCCTTCTTGCATCCTTCCCCTTTCCCCTTCCTTTGGTTATTCTTGGCCTCTTTTCCCAGGGCAGCTCGATCTGAGCTTTAGCCCTATTGACCCTCATCACAGGACTTCCTCAAGCTTCTGTATTCCCCCTCTGTTACCTGATTTGGCTTACACTTTCTGTCCGGGTCTTTTGGAAGTCTAAGCTGGTCAGTAAGTTTTCTGTGCATCCCTACTGGTCTCCTTAGAAAACTCTCCTTTCTCTTCCTCATAATAAATAAGCGTTAAAATGCACTATTGGGGTAGCTAGGTGATGCAGTGGATAGAGCACTGGGCCTGAAGTCAGGAAGACTCGTCTTCCTAAGTTCAAATCTGGCCTCAGACACTTAGAAGCTGTGTGACCCTGGGCAAGTCATTTCGCCCTGCTTGCCTCAGTCTCCTCATCTGTCAAATGACAAACCACTCCAGTATCTCTGCCAAGAAAACCCTAAATAGGGTCACAAAGAGTAGGACATGACTGAAAAATGATTGAATAGCAAAAATGTACTCTAAGGAAAGTATTCTCTTATTATATGATTGTACTCTGAGGGGTTTTGTACCATTCCCTGGCCCTTGAATTAGGGCCTACAAGCCTGCTTATCAAACATGAAGAGGACATGGAGTTGGGAGGGAGAGCTATTGCATGGACCACACAGGGTCCAAAAAGCTCTCCACAAAATAGAACCACGCACCAAATATAATTAGGATGAAATGGAATAGGGATGAACGTAACGTCCTGCACTTGGGCTAAAAAAATAAACCCTCCGCAAGTACAAGGTAGGGGAGTCGGGTTCCACGACTCCTAGCAAGCTATTCCAGGGTCTTAGAGGGCTGCCAGCTTAAGCCGAGTCAATACTGAGACACGGCAGCCTAAAAGGTAGCATCATCTCACTCTGTAGTGAGAGGCACATTGTCCTGTGGGCACCCCAGAGGGTGATGCGGAGTCATGTGGTGCAGGGAAGTGATTTGCATTATGGTTAATACACCCTAATGACTTGCAGGCCCCAAATGGCAGAATCCAGGCATCATTCAGGGATATATGATTGGAAGATGAGTCACCCAAGTTATATGACTTTAAGGGCCAGCCTTTTGCTAGATGCCCTTTTGAGGATTATGGGAGGGTGTGTATAAGAATCACATGGGATGAGAAGGTGTGATGGGTTGCTACCCACACCAATGAAGGGAATAATGGCATCACTGAGATCACAGATCCACTGAGACACGCAGAAGCACCATGTCAAGAACAAGGGAGCAGAGGACCCTGGGTCCTGGTCAGACAACATCTGGGGGGTTGTATTCAGTCCTGTTCACTGCATCTTAGGAAGCACATTGATCAGAGAAGGGATAGCAAGATGGGGAGAAGACAGAAGACCATGCCGTGTGAGCTCAGCCGGAGAGCTCAGCTTAGCTAAGAGGCTCATAGCAAACATGGCGGTGGTCTTCATGTACATGGTAGTCTGTCATTTGGAGGATGGCCCAGGTGTACTCTGCTTAGCCCCAGTGGACAGAACTAGTAGCAATGATGAAAACTAGTAATAAAAGATGAAAATGTTGGCTCTGATGTAAGGGAAACCCAATGAACATTAGAGCTGTCTGAGCTGGTCCAGGCTGTCTTAAGAGGCAGTGGGCTCCCTGTCATTGGAGGTCTTTTAGCTGGGTATCCACATGCCTGGAACATCATAGAGGGGATTTCCGTTCAGGGCCATGTTTGGGATATAAGAGAGGACAGTGGAAAGAGCAGTGACTGGAGTAAGGGGACGGATGAGATTGTGTTCCTAGAAAGGAACTGGATGTGAGAATGTGGTGGTAGAAACGGCAAGACTGAGCAACTGACCAGCTGGACGAAGGAACCAGGAGGAGTCCAGGACGAGGCCAAGGGGGAGGACTTGGGTGTCGTTGACAGAAACAGGTAAGTTTGAGTGAGGTCAAGTAAAATGAGTCCAGTTTTGGCTAAGGGGTAAAGTTCAAGCCCAATTGCAGAGGGCAGAGGAGCGAGGAAGGGGAGTGGAGGCAGGGAACATGGATGGCTTTTTCTATGTGATAACATTTGCAAAATCTGCCTCACTGGGTGCTTCTGAGGCCAGCGCTTGGCGGAGAATCTGAATGACAGGATTCTAGATCGGGGGAAATCTCAGAGGTCATCCCTAGTCATCCTGGGGAGAAAATGGACCCAGAGAGGGGACAGGGTTTGTCAAAGGTCACCCGGGGAGTAAGTGGAAACCTGGCACTTGAACCCACCACATTCCCAACGATTTTCCAATTAGCCCCCAGTGCAGGCAAGCCTACCCCCAAACACAGCAGCCCATTCCGCTTTGTTCCATTCCCTGCCTTGTGGGACCTTGAGGAAACTACTGAACTTTTCCCGACCTTATGGGTGAGACCCTAAGGTCTCTTCCAGTTTTCAATCCACTACCTAATGATCTTCAGAGGGAATGTCCATCTTGAGAATTCCCAAACACCAATGAAGTCAGAAATCCTGGTCCAGGCTCTCCCACTTCAATGAGAGCGTGAGCTCTGTGAACGGGCCCGCTCACTGGCGTGTTTACTAGCAGCAGCCCCAGGGAGCTATGGGAACTGAGGGGTACAGTGGGAGCTGGTGGAACAACCATGGGGACCCCCAGCCCCATCCCCCCTAATCCCGAGCTGCCTTTCACAGGTTTCGAACTGACCTCCCCCGTCCAAACCCTGCTCTGTGGGGGGCTCGGGTGAAAAGCAAGCAAAAAAGCAAGAAAACCCCAGGCAAGGACAGCGCAGGGAGACCTTTCTCTGCCCGTAGCCTCCTCTCCACACCTCAGCCCGGTGTCCTGACACAGGGAAAGAAAGGAATGTCTGTCTAAATCACATTCGTCATCGGGTTTCTTACTTGCCTTCTCCTGGACAATTCCAACCTTCATAATGCAGCGCATGAAGGGCCTTTAAAAATACGTATATGTGTAGTATGTGTATGTATTTGGAAGAAGGGTAGAAAAAAAAAGACCAAAGGACCTTTATTCTGTTAAAAATGAAGTGAATATTATATTCAGTATGAAAACAGAGTCAGGGCGACTTTGTGAGACAGACAGAAAGCCTTTCATAACACCCAGGCCACAGAGGCAGCGGCCAATTAAAT
Source organism: Vombatus ursinus (assembly GCF_900497805.2). Classification (NCBI taxonomy): domain Eukaryota; kingdom Metazoa; phylum Chordata; class Mammalia; order Diprotodontia; family Vombatidae; genus Vombatus; species Vombatus ursinus. Next base: position 12,467,931 of record NW_020954546.1, on the reverse strand, counting down.
CCAGCATGCTCAGCTTGGCTCTGCTTTGCCGGCGGCTGCCAACACAAACGTGGGGGGGAGGTCGGAACACGGGAAGCCGACAGCAGAACTGGAGGTGCCAGGCCTGGGCTTCACGGCAGCCCTGGTGCCGGCGCCTGGATGCTGTTTCCGCTCTGCTGACTCTCCGAAAATGGCAACGGAAATCCAAAGGCTGAGCAGCCTGGGGGTGGTGAAAGATGGGGGGAGATGGGTGGGACCCAAGAAGGGGGCAAGTCAGCTGCCTTCGCTGTGGTCACAGAGCCAAGTGAGCTGCCCCGAGAGGGAGACCCAGGCCGCTGTGGCTGCCCTTTTTCTCCTTGCTCTCCCCATTCCGGTGGGGCAGGTTGCTCCCACCCCAAGCCACCATTTCATTCCTTTCTGGGAGAGTCTGCCCTGCCCTTTCTATCTGGTGGAAACAGGGTTGTATTTGGCGTCAGAAGACGTGGGTTCCACGTAAAGTGACTCTGCCCACGCCTGCCTGTGTGACCTTGGGTCAGACATATCCCAACTCTGGGCCTCAGTTTCCTCATATGTAAAATGAGGAGACTGGCCTGGACAGCCCCAGGGGTCCTTTACGGCTCAAAGTCTATAGGAGGTGGGAGAGCTGAGTTCGGGGCTTAGCTGAGGGGCAGGTGAAAGATGAAATGACTGAGGAGAACAAAGGTTTAATCTTCCGAGCATATCAATTTATTAAGCAATACATGCCAATGATCAATAAATGGGGACCAGGGCCTTTCCTCAGCGTAGGCCTGGACTCCAAATATGGGAGAAGACAGGTTTTTATACATTAAAAAAAATCAAATAAGGCCAATTGATTAAAAAACTATTAACCAGGCTACATTAGGTCATCTGATTTCTGAGTGGAGGAAAGATTAGGGACTTTCCAAGTTGGGAGGGGCAGAGCAAACAGGCACAATTCCCTGAACTCAGAAAAAGAGGTGTCTGTGAACACTCAAGGGAACGGGGAAACAACAACTGACTGATCAGCATGGACCCATCTTTCAGATAAGACGTATGGGTTGCCTGAGATGCATCATTATGACAAAACTCCCTGAATCTATCTTCAGATCTGACCGGGTTTCTGGTCACCGTGACCTGCGTCCTAGTTGAGGGTCTCTAAGCAGCAGGGAGAGGTGGTCCAGCTTCCCAGCCATGCGGGGCTGGGTTCAAACAATGCCCACAACTGAATAAAGTTGTTCACAGGACAGAAACTGGACTAGACCCACAACTGAACAGAAACTGAGCTAGCTCCAGAATTGAGTCACAAGATGGAGTCAGTGAGGTTCACTCACTTCCCATGACCACATGTGGCTCTAATCCCCTCAATTCTCTCAATTTCCTCAATTTCCCCTTTTGATTTTTGCGTTGGAAGCTCCCTCCCACCATGGATCACTTATCCATAAGCCAAATCAGTGAGGTTTTTTTTTCATATATTCATAATCAGAATTACATAAGTTGAGTTACAAATCAAACCATGTAGAGGGCTCACAATGGACTAATTTTGGGAAGGCAGATTTACATATCACCAAGGTAACCAAAATTTAAACATAAACATAAACATCATGAAACAAAATGCCAAAGCAACATAAAGATGATCATTGATATTAACTAACATCAGATCTCCCTTTATCCTCATAACTCACTCCCAAAGTCCATTGAATGAGCACATCTTGAGTCCCAGATATCTCTTGTAATCACCTGGTTCCTTGAACCTTCTAGAAGAGCACTCATTCTCGGGACAGCTCTGAGGGTGGCTCTGTTTCTCTAGTTCCAAATCACTTGTAGAGGTTCCTAGGTAATTCTGATAAAAACTGATAGTAACAAGACTTAATACCAGTTAGTACAATCTCTTAAATTTGGTTCTCCAGTCTTGAAACCAGAGAATTTCAATTTTGGTATGTCATTTGCCATTTTGATCTTTACCTAAATCTTGTACCTGATATAAGAATCTTAAAAAAGAATTCCTGAGGGTCTAACAGTAAAATGAATTGTCTTTTTAAGAAATATATATATTTATTTATTTAGTTTTAGTTTTCAACATTCATTTTCGTAAGATTTTGAGTTTTAAATTTTCTTCCTCTCCTTCCTCTCCACTCTCCCCAAGACAGCGTGCAATCTGATATAGGCTATACATGTACAATCATATTAAATATGTTAAAATGAACTGCCTTTTAATAATGATCAGATACTTTAAAAATGGGAAGATAATTTCACTTTCTTTATAATTATCAATACAATTTTATATGTAAAATCCTTAACCCAATTTTGAGAACTTATAACTAAAAGCCTGAATTTCCATATGTTTGGAAGCCAACCACATACATATATATGTATATATGCATATAGATATATATATATATATAAATATATAATTCTTAGAGAAAACAGTCTAATCCTGGTGCTTTCTCCAATTTTACTATTCCATTTAATTAGAAAATGTTTACATTATATCTTTGTCTTATTACTTTGTTTAATTCTTCCTTCAGGAGGACATCATCCCTGTATTAGAAATTGACCACAAATGCGGATTTTTCACACTTGCATCCTATTACAATAACTGAGAGATGTTCTGGTATTAGTGTATTAATTAACAAAATTAGAATTGCACTCACAGAACTTCTTCTGCTCACCTGCCCTGATTATAGAAATTTGCCAAGAAAGAAAAGGAGGGACATCATTGTAACAGCATCGAGCCTCGGTCCCTTGAGGGCACAGCCTGACCTGGCAGAGATCAGAGCAGGGGAGGAAAAACCCAACTGCCTTGGTGCTGTTTGATTCCAGGCACGCGTCTTAGCTGACAGCCAATCTGCAGTCCCCAGGGATCAGAGGCTAGGCTTGACTCCCTCCATTTCCTCAGCTGTCCGGCACGAATCCCGAGCACAGGATTCAACCTTTCTGCGCTCCCTTGTCACATACAGGCAGTGAAACTAGTCTTACCCACGGCACAGGGCTGTTAACAGAAGAGAACATTTGGCAAAGTGCTTCAGAATATCCATAAACACCAGGCCCAGGGCCTGTCCTGCTGCTTAAAGGCCGAGATCTCAAACCCGGTCCTTTCCAGGAGATGTCAGAGTTTGGAAGGGCCCTGGGGGTCTCCTACGAGCCTCCGAGAGTCATGACATCCCACCTGAGGAAGGGTTGTCTGGGCGTGGTTCAAGGCCCCTCCTGAGGGGCAGCAGGCTACTCAGCTCTCACTCCCGGCCTCAGGGGGCCTTTCACCACACGGTTCCCGGCTCTGCCCTCTGGGCCAAGCAGCACCGGACATTCCCATACTTGAGCACAGCCTAGGCCACTTGTTCTCCAGGCGTGGCAGACACCATTGTGGCCACCCTCCTCTCAACACTCTCCAGCTTATCTAAGCTCTTCTCTGAAATGCGCCATCCAGAATTGAACACCGCGCCCGGATGGGGACTGACCCAGGCACCGAGGAGTGGGCCTGTCACCTGCCTAGGCCTCAGCCTTTCTTCCTCTCCAATCCAATGACCACCATCATGATCACTTCAGGCCTGGTGTCTCTGCCTCCTGGGAGAGATGCTCTGGTCCATCTGGAAGAGCAGGGCAGATTTATCTTCCTCATAACGTTGCTTTTACGTCACTCTCCTGCTCAAAACGGGAAAGTCCAAATTTCTTATTAACACAGCATCCAATGCCCGCTACAGTGATAAAAGGTCTGAGGGGGAATGTGCATACACTGTCGGACGTGGCCAATATAATGGCTTTGCTGATGTGCTTCCCCCTCCCCCCCTTTCTTTTTTTCATCTTTGTTAAAAGGGATGCTTACTGGGTAGGGAAGAGGGGACGGACAGATTTAGAAATGAATGGATACAAAAGCAAAAGATATCAATAAATAAGATAAAAATGAGATAACATTTTTAAAAAGTAAAAAAGCCTTTGATGTGGAGTCAGAAGGAAAGAAATAAGCATTTATTAAGTGCCTACTACATGCCAGGCACTGTGCAAGCCGTTTACAAATATTTCATTTGATTCTCATAAAACCCTGGGAGATAGGAGATATTATTATTCTATATTATATTCTATATATTCTATATTATATCTATACTATTATTAGACATGAGGAAATGGAGGTAGGCAGAGGTTAAATGACCTGCCCAGGGTCACACTGCTATTCTTTTCTCAAAAATTCATTATTTTAAATATTTTTCTAAAATTGAGTTCTCGATTCTCTCCCTCCTTTCTGCCCTTTCCCCACCCTTTGAGAAGGCAAGCAATATGATCTCAATTATACATGAGTCACACAGCTAGTAAGTGCCTGTAGTCAGATTTGAACTCAGGTCTTTCTGACTCAGGGCTTAGCTGCCAGTCATAAGACCTGGAGTTGAATCCTGGCTCTGTTGTGCTCCTTGTGTGACCTTGGGTTCTTGTACATCTCTAAGATCTTACCCAGCTCCAGATCCCAGGTCCCAACTGCTCCCCAATTATCTTCCATGGCTCCCCCACAAACCCTCCAGTCCAAGTCAATGGTCTTCACGTGCAGACCTTCCTTCACTCTCTACACTCACTTCACTGGAGAGATAGCACATAAATGTGTCAAGACACCAGGTATGCGAATACAAACCAAAGAGAGTCCAATTCTGGGAGTTCAAATTCTGGAGAGAGAAGACAAAAAACCCAGCGGGCAGCTGGAAAGCAGGGATGAGGATCCCTGGTGGGTATGGCGGGAAGGGGAGTAGTTAGGCTGCTCTCAAGGAGGGCAGACAAGTCCATCCTAGAACGAGGATTGGGGCAGGAGTCACGGCCTGAATGACTCAAGAAATGGTGGCCCTGGCCAGGGATTCACAAATGTTGGGGGGGGGGCAGGGCCCACCAGGCTTCCCCTCACCCTTCCAAGTTGAGCTCACAGACCACTTTCTACCATCTTCCTCGGCTCACTTCCTAAACTGCTAAATAACAGCTGTCACACCTGTGGCTCTCATCTCCCCTACTAGACAGTAAATACCTATTAATTATCCAGCATGGGACCTCCTTCAGCATCTGTAGCAGAGTCTCACACCCAGCAAAGCTGATGCTCTGGCACCAGGGGCTGAGCTGGTCTGCAGGAAGGAGGGATGAGGTCGCCAACCTTGGAATGGGGACACCTGGAACTCTCTGTGGTCCTAAGCACTGACTCATCACGGGCACACAGGGTGCGGGAATCTGTCATCTCCTTATTCTGTCCACTTGTCAATCCCTCTAGTTCTTCCTTTCAGACTGATGCATCTTCAATAGATAACACCTTCCCTCCAAGTGCGTGGAAAGTAATGGACAGGGAACAGAGTGGTCTTGGCTTCTCTGAGATAAGGAGGCATTGGCTTTTTAAAAGGTTCAAAACAGTCCAAAGTGCTGCAGGGGTCAGTTAGCCAACAGGTAAGGTCAGCCTCGAGCTTAAAGCCTGGCTGTGAGCGATCCATTTCAGAGAACCCTCTGAAGGAAGACCCTTGAAGTAGGTGTTGGTGGGAGCAACCAGGAGGTCCCATCCCCCCCTCTCCTCCAGTTCCTGAGGGAGAAGAAAACAAACAAAAATCACCCCACACCTTCAGAAACACGAATGCACACATTAACGTCGTACCAGCCGCCTACTTCAAGTGATCAGAGTGAGGGAGAAGTTAGGAGAAGCTTCACCGGGGCTGGATGTTTGCTGCCCCTGCAGATCATTTCCGACAGAGGCAGCAAAGTCCAGGCTCCTGGAGGGAGGGCAGGTCTCCTGCGGTTCCTACAGCTAGAGGACGCTCCCCTGTGGGAGAGACAGATGTTAACAGTCATAGCAATGCTATAGCAACGGTACCACCTGAGCTTGAGACTGGAACTGGGCATCAGTTTTGTTGCCCAGCTCCCTCATTACCATACCAGACCAGGAGCCCCTCACAGGTATGGGGTGGAGACTGCCCCAGTGTTGATTTTTGGAAATGACTTGCAGTAAAACCCTGGCTGGGCCCTACACACTGACTAGCCCAGGGGTTGAGAGCCAGGGAGCTACAGCTCAGACAGCCCTAATCACTCTTCTAAGTGGAGTCCCTAGCACTGTGGACTTCTGGGTGCACATGCAGGGGGATGAGGCAGGGGGATTACTGAGAGGAGGCATTTGTAGGGAGCCCAGACTCCAAACCAGAACTCCTAAGGTGGAGTCTCCCTACAGCACCCTTCTCCAAATTGTGAAGACCTCCTACGCCCAGGAGCTCTCTTTCCACGGCCCTTCTGACATGTCGATAGGTACTTGTCCTGATGCGTTCCCTCCCCACACTCTTTTTGACTTTCTTGCTCCCTGATGACTGACCCCTGCAGCTCTCTGGCCTCTTCTCCAGAGCCTCATCAGGAAAGCACCAGCTTTCTCCGCCCCCTCCTTGCCCCTGAAGGGCAGGCGGATGATGAGAAGGGAAAAAAGGTGAGAGCCAGCCAGGGGGATGGAGAGCTCAGAGAAAAACTCTGTCGATTCCTCAGCCTGGTGTGTTCCCTTCAGCCCTGGGCATCAGGGGACAGGGAGCGCTGACCAGAGCAGGCAAGATGAGGAACTTAGTGAGAGCTTTAAAATGCAACGTCATTGTTTGGCTGGAAGAGTTTGAATTCCCAAAGACCGCTCCATTAAAATGCAGAAGGAACCAGAAAGGAACAACAGCTGGTCTGCTCCACATGCTGAGTGTTGTGTGAAAATCAGAGAACCTTCGTGAGGTCAGAGTGCAGCTCGCACATGGCCTGCGGGATAGGCCCTCTTGGCCTCTGTCTATGCTTCTGAAAAACAGTATCTAAGGTCTCTTTTGAGCTCCAAATCGTAACTGGAGAGACCTTGGCTGCTGGGTGGTACAGTGGATAGGGCAATAGACCTGTAATCAGGAAGACTCGAGTTCAAATCCTAACACACTTACTGGCTCTGTGACTCAGGGCAAGTCACTTAACCTGTCTCAATTTCATCATCAATGAAATGGGGATAATAGCACGCTCCTGCCGGGACTACATAAATACCAGCTGTTACTGTAATAGAGGAACATTCCCTCAGCATGCAGCGGAGCTGTGGCGGCTATAGCAGAGGCTGACCCGCCTCAGCACCTGCAATGCCCTCCTGCCCCCCCTCCTCAACGGCACTTCATACAAGCCCTGGTGCCCTGAAGACTCAGCTCCTGCACCACTACCTCCAGGAGGCCTTCCCTGATCCTCCCCCACCCTCCAGTTTCCACTACATATACTCTGCATTTATTTTTATGTATTCATGGGGCTTCTCCCCCAAATGACATCACTCCTCTCAGTCAGTGTTTGATTTTTGCCTCCGAAGCCCCCGGTGACCAGACAGGGGCCTGTTGTATTTGCTGACTGACAGTGGCCAGGTCACGGCTTCTTCTCCTCCAAAGGCTCTCTCTCCTGTGGCAGCCCTGTTCCAAGATGGTCACTAGCCTGACAGAGAAAGCTGTGGCCAATCCAGGCACGTAGGGCAGAAGACATGGCAAACTCAGGTGACCATTTCACCCAAGTCTGGGACCATCGGAGAAGTGTAAAGAGGGACCTGTCGCCATCTAGTGCCCACTCATTTCACGCAGCAAGGGTCAAAGCAGAGCCATGTTTTAAATCCACAGTCAGTTGCATAGACTCAGTTGTATGGACATTTTTGACTGTGTACAGAACACTGTGGTATTGGCGGATGAGATACAAAATTCAGCTAAGACATGGGCCCTGTCCTCACGAAGCTTACTAACAGGAGCAAAAGAAGAGCCCACCTTCTGCCTCTGGGGGGAGGCTTCTATTCCTCAGCCCTGAGGGGAGCGGGGCGCCCAGTGGCCAAAGCCTGGGGTCTCGGCTGCGTGACCCAATCACTTGCTTCCTTAAGTTTCTCCATTCGTCACAGGGGGCCAATAATCACTACTTAGCCTCCCTTACACCCGTGAGAGTAAAAGTGGGTTGAGAATCGTCATACAAATTCAAGCTTCTCTGGCCAAACCACTCAAGGGCTTTCCTTTTCGAAGGCAAGAGCAGTGAGCCAGTTCCCACCAACGCCACTGACCTGCAGAGACATGGGAAGTCAGGACAAGGTCTTATTGGCTGGATGAGATCAGGACGTAATTAGCGCACAAATCCACTGGCAACATGGGGAGGTCTGGCCGGCCCGTCTTCCACAGGCCTACAGCTAACTGATCAATAAGCCTGGATCTCGAAAAAAGCCAAGCACCCAAACTATGAGGGTGGGAGAGTTTACTCCCATTCTGGAAAGCTGTAATCTGAGAGTAGGTGAACAGATAGCAATCTCTTTGGGCTCGAGAAACATCCTTGACAACCGAAGACAGAAGGAAGATGTGCTTACTGGTAACCCTAAGAGATGGCCCTCTCCCCAGTGAGATCCAACAAAGCCTCACCCTCCCTTTCTGCTGGCCAGGCTACTCACACCAACTCCCCTTGAAAGGCAATGTCTAATGGTGAAAGAAGTCCCAAGTCCCTCCAGCCTCGCCAGGGCTGCATCTCCAAACCCTTGTATTCCACACAGTGTTGGCCTTGGTTGTGGGATGAGGCTGACCCAGTGACAAAAGAGTGATCACTGAAAGGGGATCTGGGGAGGAGGCCGGAATGGCCACAATGGGGTTGTGTAACTGACCACCCCAGCACTCTGGCCTCCACAGTGCAGAGAGCACAGCTACAAGGTCCATTTCTTATTGCTGCTGGCCCCGAGTTGGCTGGGCAGAAGAGACGCCTTTGGATACTTTTCTGACTGACATTATTCTCCTTTCCTAGGTTAACCAATCGCAACTATGGGGTTCCATACCTCCCACTGGTTATCGGGGAAGGCCGTCAAAGACAGCAGCAGCTCCCTGCGGCCAATGCCCTCACCACTGCCGCTGCCAAGTATTTCTACCATTCTTCCTTCTTTCTCTAGCTGGCTGTCCATGCACCCTCAGCTCTGGCTAGCCTGGGACTTGGGGTTCTCCACTCGGTCTACAGTTTTCTGCCTTTTTCTAGGCTCTTGTATGCACCATTCCCCTGCCTGCCAGGGCCTTCTTACTCATCTCCCTTTACTGATGAACCCTCCTCCCCCCAGGGCCTCTTGGCCTCCCATCCTTGCTTTAAGCATGCCAGGGACACCTACAGCTTGGGGACAGAGGCCTTGATGACCTTGTACCCCCAGAGCAGAGACCTGAGCACCACCCATTGAGTGGGCTGGGACTAGTGACTGAGCAGAGGGCTGTCTGGAGAGTTCCGGCCACAAAGGCCAGCCCATCCTGCCTTGGCTTTAACCCACTCCCTTCCATTATTAAGAAAAAGGAGCCGCTGTTGCACTGGTGAGCTAATCCGCCTTGGCAAATGGCTGCCCCTTCATCCCGCCTACTCACTTTGAAAGCTTAATCGTCCTTGCACAACGAATTGGCACCAGGTTTGGCTGGGACTGATTCCCAAGGACAGGAAAATTTTTTTTATTTCTTCACAACAATAACAAAATTCTAAACATAGTTCTGTCCTTTAAAACAACAAGCCCTCTGTAAACATATACAGCCAACTTTATGTGTAACTATTTACACAAGCACTTGAGCAGCTGGGGCAGGGTGTTGAGAGAAAAGCCAAGAACGGCTTCCATTAAACAAACAAAACAACTCCCCCCACCCCCACCTTTAAA
>NW_020954546.1:12455875-12458238 GCF_900497805.2 Vombatus ursinus | reverse complement strand
GGACAGCACCTGGGAAAGCAGGCTGGGAACCATCCGGCCCACCCTGCTTCCTCAAACCCCACTCAAACAGAGGCATCCTTCAAGGGTGTTTAAAAAAAGACTCCACATTCCTGAGCATTCAGGCTGCCCAGCTCTGGCCTCCTTTGTACCAAGAGCTGGAAACTAGAGCAGCCACCAGGAATGTTCTCGGCCTGTTAAGCCCCGGGAGGAGTTTGGCGTGAAACCGTAGGTGCTTTGAGCTCAGAGAGACACGGGCATGGCCTCCTTCCTTCTCTGCCAGGGGCCGTGGAGCTCTTTTTGTCCCCCTCCGCCCCTGAAATGCCATCCTGGAGACAGTGCTGGTCCTCTGCCAACCCTCCAGGCTGGGCACAAGGAAGCCTGGACGTGCTGTGGGGGAGAAAGAGGGACAATCAGTGTAAGGTACAGACACATCCCATTTTACAATTGGGCAGACTCAAGTAGAGAGGAAAATATTGTTGGTTCTTAAATATAATTAGCACTTTACTCATTTACCTTATTCAGGCATTTTGGACCTCAAATACCTTAAACCAAAAGTCCCAGACTTTTTGTGCTAAGCCCTGACAGCGTCATGTCACTCCCCATTCCCTCTATGGTCAGACACAAACGCCTGTGTTGGGCATTCAAAGATTTTCACCACCTCAGCCTGGCCTACCACCATTCCAAGCCGAGGACACAGGGTGTCCCAAAAGTCTGAGTGCAGCCTCGCAGCTCTGAAGTGGACTCTCTATTGAGAACTCCAAGGTCCAGCCAAACTGGCTTTCTTCTGTCCCTCCTGTAAGACACGGCGTCTCCTCTCATCACAACTGCACTGTCCCAAGCCCAAAAGTCCTCCTGCCTCATCTTTGTCTCTAAGGGGCTTGCTTCCTTAAAAATCCAGCTGAAGAGGCCACTTCCCACACAAAGACTTTCCTGACAGAAGTACATGTAAAATAAAGGACCTTGAATTTATTTCATACAAACTCAGATGTACATTCTGCGTGGACATCTCCTTGTGTCTTCACAATGCCAGGGCTTCTCAGAGTAAGATACTGGAGTATATAATGGGTGCTTAATAAATGCTTGTTGGTGGGTAGACTTGGAAGTGTTGAGAACCTGAGTTCCAGCCCCAGCTGCAGCTCCCATGTCCTCTGTGCCTGCAGACCAGTCCTCTTCACCTCCTCTGTAACAGAAGGGGCTTGGCCTCCATGAGCCCTGAATCCTACAATGTTCCCCTTGGATGTGGAGAACAGAACTCCTGGTGATGGGCTGTTTCCTAGAAAGGCGGCTAATTAACAAACACCAGCAGTGAGCGTGGCATAGAGGACAGAGTCAGCTCTTGTCCCCGGAGTCAGTCCAGGAGACCTGGGTCCGAGCCTCACGTCAGAGACATAAGAACACGATATTCCCTATATACCTCATGTGAATGAAGGCGGGGCCTTACACAAACCTGGGAGCCTGGGAGCATGGCACGGAGGACCCCATCACACTTCAGGCCAATGAGTCCCCCATTTCTTGCTCTCTGAAAGAGCCCGACAGAAAACATTCAGCTCAATCCAGCAAATATTGGTTTAGCTGCTAAACCAATGTGAGAGAGACAGTGCCAGGTTCTGAGATTAAAAACTGCATTATCAAGGCTAATAGTACTATGGCTGACATACATTATGTATTTTATATTACGTGGCCCATTTCTATGTGAAAAACATCTTGGTTTCAAACAGCTGGCTTACAACACTTTTTTTTTTTTTGCACATCCATTCAATTTTTATTATATAACCACCTATTTGGAGTTGGGGTAAAAGCTATTCATGGCAGATAGGGAAGATATGGGACCAGGACAAAAATCACAGTGTGTACCCTTGTCCCAGATAGCTAGGTGGTACACTGAGATAGAGTGCTAGCCAGGCCTCCAGTCAGAAAGACCTGAGTTCAAATGTGGCCTCAGATACTTACTGGCTGTGTGATCCTAGTCAAGTCACCTAACCCTGCTTGCCTCAAGTTTCCTCATCTGTCAAATGAGCTGGAGAAGGAAATGGCAAACCACTCCACTATCTCTGCCAAGAAAACCCCAAATGGGGTCACAAAGAATTGGACATAACTGAAAAGATCAAATAACAACACTTTCCTCCCGTATGTCACACTTTCATATAGATGAAATCAGTTAAAAAAATTATCAGTAGCGTTCATTAGGGGAAAATTGACAGGAAAGGAGTTAGAGACAAGTAGAGTAGAGTCCATACTGTTTTTTGTTTTTAAGTGAGAAGGATGTAGATGCTTCAAGTCATGGACTAGAAAGCTTGACTTCTGTCCTGGCAGAATTCTAGAGCAGTCTTTTTTTTTTTTTTTTTTTTTTTTTTTTTTTTTTT
>NW_020954546.1:12453363-12455845 GCF_900497805.2 Vombatus ursinus | reverse complement strand
TGTGTCAAGTGTCTGGTCTGAGACCGGATTTGAACTCAGGTCCTCCTGACTCTAGGTGCTCTATCCACTGTGCCACTTAGCTGCTGGACACAGTATTTTTAAAAGAGTTTATAAGCACTTAGAAAAAAGGGGAGCAGGGCCACCTGCACTACGTAGAACAAGTCATGTCACAACAACATGTCAGCTTTCTTTTTGGACAGGTTATGATGGCCAGAGCCATCTCAGATTCCAGTAAGGCAAACTCTTAAAATATCTTTGTGACAGTCAGGAGTGGTGGGGGAATCAATGAGAATATAGTTACGTGGACTTAGAATGACTGAATGTTGTTCAATACTGACTCAGAGGGACATCGGGATGGAGTTCTATGGGACACTCCTTAGCCCGGCTCACTCAGCATTTTTCAGTGAAATGGGTGATGGTACAGATGCTTATCAAACCTGTGGAACGTCTGAGGCTGGGCTAATGTGACAGGTGACAGGATTGGGATTGAAAAGATCTCAACTGGAGTAAGACTGGGAAGCCAAAGTCAAGACGGCAGATTAGAGGCAGGGACTTACTCAACCCCTTCCAAATTCCCCTCCAAACAACTTTAAAATAATACCTCAAAACACTGCTTTGGAATGGCAGAACCAACACAAGGATGAGGGGAAACAATTCTGCAGCTCAAGAAAACTTAGAAGGTCAAAGGAAAGGTCTAACTGGGATAAGAAGGGAGTGTAGCCTGGGGCACACTGTACCCAGGAAACCAGCTGCGAGGTCCTGAATCCAGGCACAAGGCAGTAGTGAGGCCCCATGCTCATGAACAAGGCAGCCAAGGCCGGCACAAGCCAGCGGCAGGGGCAAGTGAATCCACAGCAGCAACTTCCGGAGCTCTCAGCCTACAGACAAACAGTTCAGACAACTGGCGAGAAAGATTCCAGCGGCCTCTTTGCGAGCACCGGGTGCAGGACTCTGCTGCATTGACCATGCTGAGTTCTGGGTGGCAGGCCCAGGGTGAGGAGGAGCACTATCAGGGGTGCTGGGGCCCTGGTCACAGTCCCAGGGTAGAAAACAGTAATTATGGCTGCTCAAAGACCAGAGCATAGGCCAGGATAGCAGCGACTACACCTCTCCTTAGATCATACCACCTGGAAGAACTGAAAACTTACAGACCCCCCCCAGAACTAGCTCTGAAAACAACAGAACAAAAAACCTGAAGATTCAGACAGTGCCCCCCCCCCCACCTCAGGAGAAGAATCCAATTTTAACATAAAGTTAAAAGTGAAGAAATATACTTGAAAAATGAGCAAATGACAAAAAACAAAAAAGCAAAAACAAAAAAAACCCCCCCCAAAAAAAAACCTGACCAAAGAAAGTTATTATGGTGACAGGGAAGATCAAAAATCAAAACACAAACTCAGAAGAAGGCAACAATGTCAAAAAGGCAAAGCCTTAAAGAAAAATGTGCCCCAAAAGGATTCCTGGAAGAACTCAAAAAGGATTTAAACAATCAATTAAGACAGGTAAAGGAAAAATGGGAAAAGAAATGAGAGTGATGGCAGAGGAAAACAACATCTTAAAAAACAGAATAGACCAAATGGTAAAAGAAGCACAAAAATGCACTGAAGAGAAGAACTCTTTAAAAAGCTGAATTGGCCAAATTGGAAAAAAAAAAAAGGTACAAAAGCTCACTAAAGAAAATGATTTCTTGGGGCAGCTAGGTGGCACAGTGAATAGAGTTCTGGTTTGGAGTCAAGAGGACCTGAGTTCAAATCCAGCCTCAGACACTTAATAATTACTAGCTGTGTGACCCTGGGCAAGTCACTTAATCCCGATCGCCTCACCAAAAGAAAATGGGGGGGGGGGAGCAAAAATAAATAAATAAATAGATAAATGCTTAAAAAAAAAGAAAATAATTTCTTAAAAATGAGAACTGGGCAGGTGGAAGCTAATGACTCCAAGACATATCAAGATACAATAAAACAAAATCAAAAGAATGAAAAAATAGAAGAAAATGTGAACTCTCTCACTGGAAAAACAACTGACCTGGAAAACAGGTTGAGGAGAGATAATTTAAGAATTATTGAACTAGGGTCAGCCAGGTGGTGCAGTGGATAGAGCTCTGGACTTGGAGTCAGGAAGACCTGAGTTCAAATCTGGCCTCAGACACTTGACACTTACTAGCCGTGTGACTGTGGACAAGTCACTTAACCCCAACTGCCTCACCAAAAAGCAAAAAATAAATAAATAAATAAATAAATAAAATTATTGTACCACCTAAAAACCATGATCAAAAAAAAGAACATAAGACATCATATTTCAAGAAATTACCAAGGAAAACTGCTCTGATATCCTAGAAAGAACCAAAGGGTAAAATAGAAATATAAAGAATTCAACAATGATCTCCTGAAAGAGATCCCAAAATGAAAACCCTTAGGCATACTGTAGCCAAATTCCATAGCTCCCAGTCAAGGAGAAAAATAGGATGGAGAGAAATACACAG
>NW_020954546.1:12440501-12453234 GCF_900497805.2 Vombatus ursinus | reverse complement strand
GATAGTAATCATGATCTCAGAGCAAAAACAAAAATACACCTAAACAAAAGAGATAAGCAAGGAAAGTACATCTTGCTAACAGGTACCATAGATAATGAAGGAATATCAATACTAAACATATATGTACCAAATGGTATAGCAGCTAAAATCTTAAAGGAAAAGTGAAATGAGTTACAGGAAGAAATGGACAAAAAAACCATATTAGTGGGGGAGTTCAAAACTTTTCTCTCTCAGAATCAGATAAATCTAACTAAAAAATAAGCAAGAAAGAAGTTAAGGAGATAAACAATTTTAGAAAAGTTAGATATGACTAACCTCTGGAGAAAACTGAATGGGAATGGAAAGGAATACACTTTTTCCTCAGCAGTACATGATACCTACACAAAAACTGACCATATATTGGGTATAAAAACCTCACAACCAAATACAGAAAATTAGAAATATTAAATACATCCTTTTCAGATTTTAATGCAATAAAAATAACACTTAACAAAGAGCTGTGGAAACATACATAAAAATTAATTGGAAACTAAATTATCTAATTTTAAGTATGACTGGTTCAAAGAACAAATCATAGAAATAATCAAAAATTTCATTAAAGAGAATGACAATGAGATAACATACTAAAATTTATGGGATATAGACAAAGCAGTACTTAGGGGAAAATTTATATCTCTAAATGTCTACACAAATAAAATAGACAATGAACAGATCAATAAATTGGACATGCAACTTAAAAAAAAAACTAGAAATAGAACAAATTAAAAATCCCCAACTAAAAACCAAATTGGAAATCCTGAAAACCAAAGGAGAGATTAATAAAATTTAAAGAAAACCATTGAACTAATAAATAAAACTAGGAGCAGGTTTTATGGGAAAAAAAACCCAATAAAATAGATATGCTACTGATTAATACTTTTAAAAAAGAAAGAAGAAAACCAAATTGCCAGTATCAAAAATGAAAATGGTGAATTAATGAAGATAAAATTATAGCGATTATTAGGAGTTTTTCTGCCCAATCTGACAATCTAAATGAAATGGATGAACATTTGCAAAAAACAAGTTTAGATTAACAGAAGAGGAAGTAGAATACTTAAATAACCCTATTTTTGAAAAAGAAATTGAACAAGTCATCAGTGAGCTTCCTAAGGAAAAAACCCCAGGACTGGATGAATTCTCAAGTAAATTCTACCTAATATTTAAAGAAAAATTAATTCTAATACTATATAAAATATTTGGAAAAAATAGTTAAGTGAATCCTACCAAATTCCTTTTATGACACAAATATGGTGCTGATTCCTAAACCAGGAAGAGCAAAAACAGAGAAAGAATATAATGATTTCCCTAATGAATACTGATGCAAAAAATTTTAAGTAAAATACTAGCAAGGAGATTGGAACAGGTGGAATTTATACCAGGAATGCAGGGCTGGTTCAATATTAGGAAAAATATCAGCATAACTGATCATATCAATAACAAAGCCAATAAAATCATGATAATCTCAATAGATGCAGAAAGAACTTTTGACAAAATACAACACTCTAGAAAACATAGGAATAAATGTAGCTTGTCTTAAAATAAATAGTTCTTATCTGAAACCAACAGCAAGTATTACCTGTAACAGGACTGATCAGAGTGTAAAGCAAGGATGCCCATTATCACCACTACTATTTAATACTGTACTAGAAATGCCAGCTATAGCAATAAGAAATAGAAAAAAGAAACAGAAGGAATTGGAGTAGGCAACGAGGAAACAAAATTTGCACGGTGATGCCACGACATCCAAGTGAACTTAAGGGAGGGAGGGCTGTGCAAAGTCACCGGCCTCACTCTCTCCTCCAGAGCCATCCGGGTCCAGTGGTCAGACATGGATCAGAATACCTGGAGATGGCCCAGGATGCAGTGGGGGGACCTTGGCCTTTTCAAGCGAAGGTCTTTAACAGTCTCAGTTTTTTAAAAGAGGCCATTCTTTGCCTCATTTTATTAAGCCTTAATCAACTGAAAACAAAACTATCATACTTTGCAGATAATACAATGGCATACTTGGAGAATCCCATGCTTCATCTCCCAAATATGTAGAGAATCGAGTCAAATTTGTAAGAATACATGTCATTCCCCAAATGATAAATGGTCAAAGGTTTTGAACAGGCAGTTTTCAGATGAAGAAATCGAAGCTATCTACAGCCATATGAAAAAATGTTCTAAATCACTACTGACTAGAGAAAAGCAAACTAAAACAACTCTGAGGTAGGACCTCATACCTATCAGATTGGCTAATATGACAGAAAAGGGAAATGACATATGTTGGAGGAGATGTGGGAAAACTGAAACACTAATACACTGTTGGTGGAGTTGTGAACTGATTTAACTCTTCTGGAGAGCAATTTGGAACTACACTCAAAGGTCTATAAAACCACGAATTCCCTTTGATCCAGCAATACTACTACTGAGTCTGTATCCCAAAGAGACAAAAAACAAAACGGAAAAAGACCTATGTGTAAAAAGAAAATTTATAGCGGCTCTTTTTCTGGCAGCAAAGCATTGGAAATTGAAGGGATGCCCATCAACTGGGGAGTAGCTGATCAAGTTGTGGTATATAATTGTGACAGGATACTATTGTGCTATGATAAATGATGAGTAGGCTTTCAGAAAAAAACCTGGAAAGACTTAAATAACCTAATGCAAAAAGAAGTACATAGAACCAGGAGAACATTGTACACAATACCAGCACTACTGTACAACGATCAACTGTGAATGAGTCAGCTATTTCCAGCAGTACATCAAAGACAATTCTGACCGACCTGTGATAAAAAAAATGCTACCCAGAATGCAGACTGAAGCATCCTAGTTTTTTACTTTATTTTTCTTGTCGGGTTGTGTTTTTTTGGTCTGTGTGTTCTTTCATAACATAACATGGAAATATGTTTTGTATCTCCTCACATGTACAACCTTTATCAAATTGCTTGCCTTCTCAAGGATGGGGGAGGGGGAGGGAGGTTGGGAGAGAATGTGGAAATCAAATTTAAAAAAAAACAAAGGTCAAAAATTGTTTTTCCATGTAACTGGAGAAAATGAAGTACTAACGTTTTTTAAAAAAATTAAGAAAAGAAAAAAGATCTCAATTGGCTAAAATGATGAGCTGATATCAATAAAATTAAATAGAGTAAGGATAAGCATAAAATCTATATTTGAGTTTAAAGAAAATCAGCTAGACAAATACAGGATGTGAGAGAGGTAGCTGAAGATCGATCCATGTTAAAAAAAAAAAAAAAAAGAGCTGGTGGCTGGAATGGACCACAAGCTTGATGCACGGGGGCCAAACACACAACTGAGATTATAGACGGATCACAGAGCATCCACAACTAGGAAGGCCGTCAATCCACTGTGTATTCACATCTAGGCACCACATTGAGGATCAACACTGACACAGAGTAAGTCCAGAGGAAGGCAACCAGCAGGGCAAATGGACAGAAAACAGGAATATTAACGGCGTTTGGAACATCTAGCCTAAGGAAGATGGAGGCCTCGTAGTTGGAAGAGGATTGGATTAGTTTTGCTTGGCTTCACAGGGCAGAAGGATAAGTAGATAGAAGTTATAGGAAGAAAGGTTTTTAACTGGACAATTAGAACTATCTAAAAGTAGAAGTGATGGAAAATGAGTAGAAATAAGAGGAAGCGAGCTCACCTTCAAGCACTTGTGGGAGGTGTTGTGGAGGGGATGCGTACCTAGGTGTGGCGTGGGCTACATCACAGACAGGGATAAAGAAGAACTTAGCTGTTGGCACCCTAAACATGAGATCCTTGTCACTGGCCAGTAAGGGGCCATCCCAATCACATTAATTTTCACCTTACATGTAGCAGATGCTAAATGTCTATTGAATTGACTCAAATCTTTGGTGACAAAACACATTATCTCATCTAATCTTTATCATTACTCTATTAATGTTAGATTTTCATGAAAAAATGTAGAGCTGTGAGAAACCCTGGATCATTTTGTCCAGTCCCTTAAAGATAAGGAAACCAAGGCCCAGAGGAGGGCAGTGACTTGTCAAGGTCACCCAGGTATCAGACAGCAGAGAAAGAAATTCAGCTGGGGTCTTTTGATTCCTAGCCTAGTGTTCTTCCCATTCCATTATTCTACCAGACGGTAGCTGGTCGGTCGGGCCCTTCAGATGAGTTGATGCTAGACTGATTCACCATAGTAAGACTTCGCTAAAAGGTAAGCTCCTTGAGGGTAGGGACGGCTTGATTCTTTGCATTTGTATGCCCGGCACCAAGCACAGTGCCTAGTACTGAGCAGGCACTTAATAAATGCTAGTGGAGGATTCTCCATTATGAAGCACAGTATGCAACTATATGACGGATGGTCTACGGCAAGGGTCTAATCTTGATAGCTCTGAGTTTTTTCACACAAAATTAACTTGTTTATCCAAAGAAAATCTAACTTGAAGACCGTGGCTCCATGAGCCCCATTCAGCAACTGACTGAGCTTACCAATCCAGACAGACAAGGTCCTTTACAAACATCAAGTAAACACCATTGCCCTTCACAGAGAAGTTTAGGCCACAGGAGGACCCTCCAACAGTGCTGCTTTGTCCTTCATTTTTGAAGAGGATCAATGACATCACAGGGTGATGCCGTGATTTGCAAGTGAATTGGACTTCAGGGAGGCAAAGGTGCACAAAGCTGTCTGCCTCACTCTCTCTCCCAGAGTCATCACAGTGCAGTGGCAGAACAAAAGTCAGGATGATTGGCAATGGCCCAGGACGTAGTGGATGATCCCGTTACCTCTGATGCCTGACCAAGCTCTAAGCGCTTCACAATGCCTGCTTCAGCCACACTGATGGCCACTGGAACAAATGGTTCTCATCCGCCATCCCACCGGGGAAAGTCCTCATTTGTTTGGGGTAGAGACAACCCTACCTCACCCAATGTGGTCTAGCCCATCTGCCCAGACGGTTTTACTGGGGTACGGCCACTGTGCATGCTACAGCTTTTTGGAACCACAGGCAAGGGTGGCAGGTGGACATCAAAGGTGGAAAGCAGCCTCGAAAAGTGCTTGGCAAGCTCTCACATCGGAGATGCTTGGCTTCCCTGAACACCCCCTACATCCCCCCACAACACAAGTAACTCTACAACAAAGGACCACCGAGATGCTATTGGACAGATATTTACTTTAGAATGAATAGATCATTACACTGCAGCACATGAGCAAGATTTAAGTGTCTCCTAAAATACACAAGATAGTTCACAATTCACTTTCAAGCCCCACGTGCTGATACAGTAAAACAGAAAAGCATCACGGAGACAAATCCAGGAAGCCTAAAGAGACAAGAGAATTCAGCAAACGATGGGCTGGGCGGAAGAAGATCAGGGTCCAAGAAGCGAGAGGCTCACGAATAGAATCCTACCAAACAAGCTCCCTCAGAGGTAAAAGAATTCTGTTTCAGGAAAAAGGCATAATCAATGTGAAACAGAAACCAGAGCAACGACACAATCAACAGGCAACAGCAATTGTGCAGAAATAATACACAGTCATCCAAGAAGAGTGTGAAAGGGTAACAGAGAAGATAGAGAGTGAGGTAACCAAGGAGTGGCGGAGCAGGGACAATGGCGTCTGAGATTCTGCATCGGAAATGTGAGAACAGAGACAAGGACTGGGAAAATGGCATCAAGTGAGCCTCATTCCCACGGTGTCCCAACAGGAACAATCCTGTCCAGTTTTCTTCAAGCACAGACAGGCAATGTTTGAAAAGGGAAGATGGAAAGGCATTTGCATAATGTGGAGGGGTCTTGACACTAACACGGTCCCTTCCTCAGATTATATACTTATTGAATCTAGGTCGGGGGCGGAGGGGGGGCTTGATCTGCTCTGAACCAGGTCAAATTTGTTAGCAGAAGCCATGATCTGGCCCAGTGACCTATTCTATAAAGACACTGCCGGCAACTCACCCTCAGTTAAGCAGAGTATGTTCTCTGCCTGCTAATTAAACAAAAGGAAGAAAACAGTAAGGCTACATTCTCAGGAAAGTATGATACTAAGTGTTGGGGATACAAAGGCATGTCAAAGACCATCTCTTTTCTCAAGGGGCTCACAGTCTAAGGGTAGAGAAAGCATAAATAACTATGTGCAAGTAAGAAATAGAGAGGGTAAGTTGAAGAAAAATCATAAAAAGGAAGGCACTAGCCTTAGGGGGAACCAGAAAAGGCTTCTTGTAGGAGGTGGGATTTTAGTTGGGGCTTGAAGGAAGCCAGGGAAGCCAAGAGGGGGAGCTGTAGAGGGAGAGCATTCCAGGCCACGGGTAAAGTCATGAAAATACCTGGAGTGGAGAGACAGATGGGAGGTCTCATTTGAGGAACAGCAAAGAGGCAAATGTTGGGGAATCACAGCTGGAGAGGAGAGGAAGAGAGTGAGGTAAAAATGGTCCAGGGCATAAAGCCATACACTTGATCCTGGAGTGAGCAGACAGGGAACAGGGATAGGGCATGAGTGAGCGGGGCGGGGGGGGGGGGGGGAGTTCAGGATGAAGAGGAGGGAGTCTGTTATCCCTGAAGAATGAGTTCAAGAAGGCGGGGTTCAGCCTCAGGGTGGAGGCCTCTCAGGGAAGCAAACAGCAGAGTGTATTTGGAAAGGCGGAGAGAGGGACACAGGGATCAGGGGGTGACAAAGAAGAATGCATCAGGAGAAGGGGAAAGGGAGCAGGAGAAAGGGAAAGGGAGGGGTAGAACGTCTCACACAAAAGGGGCGCCAAAGAACTTTTACAATGGAAAAGAAGATGGAGGTGGGGTGGGTAGCCCTGGAACTTTACTCTCATCAGAACTGACTCACGGGGTTATGAGTAACACACGCATTCAGTTAGGCACAGCACTCTATCTTACCCTACAGGAAAATAGGAGGGGAAGAGGACAAGAGAAAGTGGGTGCTGATAGAAGGGAGAGTGGATTAGGGTAGGCGGTAGTCAGAAACAAAATACTTTTGAGTATGGACAGGGTGAAAGGAGAGAGAGTAGGATAAATAGGAGGAAAATAGGATGGAGGGAAATACACTAATAATAACCATAAAAAAATTTTTATAGCAAGTTTCTTATTTCTCAATTCCATAGAGAACTGAGTCAAATTTATAAAAGAGCCATTCCCCAATAATAAATGGTCAAAGGATACAAACAGGCGGTTTTCAGATGAAGTAATCAAAGCTAACTATAGTCATATGAAAAAACATGCTCTAAATCACCATTGGTCAGAGAAACGCAAATTAAAACAACTCTGAGGTACCACCTCATACCTATCAGGTTGGCTTTTATGCCAGAAAAGGAAAATGACAAACATAGAACGGGATGTGGGAAAATTGAAACACTAATGCACTACTGGTGGAGTTGTGAACTGATTTAACCATTTTGAAGAGCAATTTGGAACTATGCCCAAAGGGCTATTAAAAAAACCATGCCTTTCCTTTGACCCCGAAATACCACTACTAGGTCTGTATCCCAAAGAGATAAAAAACAAAAAAGAAAAGGATCTATATGTACAAGAACGTTTAGAGTAGCTCTTTTTGTGATAGCTAAGAATCGGAAATTGAGAAAATGCCCATTAATTGAGGAATGATTGAACAAGTTGTGGTACGTAATTGTAATGGAATACTATTATGCTGTGAGAAATGATGAGCAGGATATTCTCAGAAAACCTGGAAAGACGTGCATGAACTGATGCACAGTGAGCAGAACCAGGAGAACAGTGTACACAGTGATACAGTGTTGCTATAAATGATCAGCTATAAATGACAGCTGCTCTCAACAACGCAATGATCCAAGACAACTCTGAAGGACTTATGATAAAAAATGTGATCCCTCCCCAGAGAAAGAATCGATGGAGACTGAATGCAGATTGAAGCAGACCTTTTAGACTTTGTTTTTGTTTTGTATTTTTTGGTCTGTGTTTTCTTTCACAATGTGACTAATATGGAAATGTTTTACATGACTGCACGTGTATAACCCATATCAAAATGCTTGCCTTCTAATGGGGGGAGGAGTGAATTTGGAACTCCAAAATTAAAAAAAAAATTAATGTTAAAATTAGTTTTTACATGTAATTGGGAAAAATAAATATTAAATAAAAACTTTAAAAGTTGTAAACAAATAAAAAAAAAACCCTTGAAAGATTCAATACTCAGATCTCTCCCTAGCTTGGTGGTTTCATCATCCCTTTCCTGACAACCTTTAACCAAACAAATACGAGGAGGGAGAGGTGGTAGCAGTTGGACCATCAATTGGAAAGCATTTATTAAGTGCTGGGTGCTACGCTAAGCACTGAGATTCAAAGAAAAGCAAAAACCACTGGCTCTGTCTTCAAGGAGCTCACATCTAATGGGAGAGACAATGTGCAAATCATGATTTACCTACCAGATCTATCTACTGGTGATGGGCAGCACTGCTCACACAGTAAGCACTGTGACATGGAAGATTAGTAATGGCAGAGGGAAGGCACCAGCAGCTGGGGAACAGGGAGGCACACTCGATTGTTGACAGGAAAGAACTCACATCAGGGAGCGTGCGAACTGAGTTATGAATGTAACTAAAGATTCTAAGAGGCAGTGATGATGAGGTCGGGGTCACAGCCTGTGCATAAGGGTAACACATAACAAGGTCAGAAAGTTGAGCTGAAGCCAGGCTGTAAATCCCTTTCAATGACCAACAGAAAAGTTTGTATTTGATGAATCTGATCTTCTAGCTCACTTGAACTACATCCTCAGGCATTGCAAGAACTGGCAGCTCTCTGGGTGACCCCTCATTTGTGAAAGACGATGGTGAACAGGAGTGACCCAGCAGTTGAGAAGTACAAACAGGACGAGAAGAGAGTCTGAATACTGTAGGGTCAATAATAATTCAATTCCTGGCAAAACTCTAGACCACATAGCAAAGAGATGTTCAGAGAACAATTAGAAAAGGAAGCTGGTCACAAAGAACCAACATGGCTTCACCAAGAATACATCCTGTCCAAATGAAGAATGTGAATTCCCTTGATGAAATTCAGTAAGGATGAATGTGAACTTTTACATTTGAATTTTTTAAAAAATTAACCTTATACAAGATAGGGGAGGCATGGTTGGATAGCACTTTGTTTGAAAAAGATCCAAGTTTCAGCCAATCGTAGCCTAAACATGAGTCAACAATGTGAGCTGGCAGCCAAAACACCTAGTGTAACCTTGGCTGAATTAAGAGGCTGAGCATCCTGGAGGAAGGAGAAGGCCCTTCTCTTGTGGGCCTGGTCACCCCCCCAGCAGAAGTTGGGAAGGACAGCAATAAGCCATGGATGAGTCCTGCTGAACACGACCAGTGGAATGGTAAAGGGCCTCAAAGCCAGCCAAGAAAAAGCTGAAGGAAAGGAGAATACTCAGCCAGGAGAAGACACTCTGTGTTGGATAACCTGGTTCTGTTTGCTGACCTTCACTTGGAGGATTAATCCCAGAGGGAGGCCTCCTGCAGGGCAGTTCTGTCCCCAGAGGGCAAACCTGGAAATAACCGGCCGAAGTTATTGAGGCAGATCTAAGATTGTCAAGGGGAAAGTTTCTCAGAATTCGAGCCAGACTAGCCGGCCTCAGGAAGGCCTGGCTTTGCCCTAGCTGCAGGTGTCTGAGCCGAAGCTGTGGGACCTTTTGCTGGGGAGGCTGAAGGACGGACTCTTTTATGGGGGGTGGGGGGGGGTTGGCCTACATGGCTCTTTAGGTCCTTTTCAATTGAAAATCTATTACATATTTATATGATCCTTTATTCTAGTTGGTATTCTCTTAATACAATTCAGTGTAATTAAATATTTATCATGCCACTACAAGGTACAGAACGCCAAGCTAGGCACCAGGAAAGGCACACAGTTCAGACCAAACAGTACCTGCTTTTGTGGAAGGCACAGCTCGACAGCGTAGTCAGTAAAGGCCTTCATTAAGTACCCATGACTTGGTAGGCACAATGCTAGCTGATGGGGCTACTAAGATCAAAGGAAACCAGTCCCATATTGAGGGGATTTACAGCTGCTTTCAGAGGGAAACCACAGGAACAGAGAAGGGCCCACCAGGAAACAGACCCCCAGACATTTCCAGGGGCCAAGGAGGAGCTGGGAGCAGGCACCAGCCAGTGCAGGTCAGCACAGGCTTCCTGGAGGAGGTGGCGCTGGAGTGGAGGGTATGCCCAACAAATAAGTGCAAGACGGAAAGAATTTCAGAAGTGTTTGTAATCGCAAAGAAGTGGAAAGCATCTAAACATGTAACGGCTACACGAGTTAGGGTCCTTGTTCAGTGTTCTTCAGTCAGGTCTGACTCTTCCTGACCCCATGTAAGCTTTTCTTGGCAGAGATGCTGGAGTGGTTTGCCAATTCCTTCTCCAACTCATTTGACAGATGTGGAAACTGAGGCAAACAGGGCAAAGTAACTTGCCCAGGGTCACCCAGCTCGGAAGTGTGTCTGAGGTCAGATCTGGCTCTGTGCCCTATGGTACCACCTAACAGCCCCCAACTGGGGCATAATCAGTGGCAAATCAATGACATAAAAAAGGTAAAGATGATGAGCATAAGGAAATGTGGACAGATACAGGAAATCTGAAACGAAGAAAGCTAAACCAGAAGAACCAGACAAAGGCACAAAAATCCAAAGGAAAAATATATATGTAAATATAGAGATAAATGAACAAGCAGTGAATAGAAAAGACTACAGTAGTGCACAAACCACTGCGTCTGGAGTCAGGAAGACCTGAGTTCAAATGCAGTCTCAGACACTTACAAGCTGTGTGACCCTGGGTAAGTCACTTAACCTCTGCCTGCCTCAGTTTCCACTTCTGCAAAAATGGGGGTAAGAACAGCACCTACCTCCCAGGGTCTTGGGAGGATCAAATCAGATATTGGTGAAGCCCAAAGCCTCTTAAAGCACGAAACAAATGCTAGCTGTTATTATTGCTATTAAAGAAGTTATAAACGAATGTTTAATTGGTCGTGTTAAAGTTAAGTACATACTTGATTTTCTTTTTTGGTAAGAAACTGCCCTTGCTTTTCCTTCAGCATACTTCCGCACTATTAAGAAGCCCTGGGATGACAAGTCATAACCATCTAAAACCAAGAGCAAACATCATCTGTAATGTGATAAAACTGAAGCCTTCCCAAGAACAGGGGTGACAGATACCCATTACCATCACTAATATTCAGTACTGTACTACAAGGGCTAGCTATAGCAGTAAAGAAGAAGAAACCGAATGACTAAGAATAGGCAATGAGGAAATGAAACTATCAGTCTTTGCTGATAATATAATTGTATACGTAGAGAACCCTAGGGAATCAATTACAAAACTAGTTGAAACAATAAACAATGAACAATTCCGCAAAGTTGCAGGATATAAAATAAACCCACATAAATCATCAGCATTTCTATTTGTTACCAAAAAAAAAAACCAAAAACCCTCAAGGAAAAGAAAGAAAGAGAAATTTCATTTAAAATAACTCCAGACAACATAAAAGATTTGGGAGTCTCCCTGCCAAGACAAACCCAGGAAATATATAAACACAATTACAAAACAATTTTCACACAAAACTGGAGAAGTATTCATTGCTTGTAGGTAGGTGAAGCCAACATGATAAAAAAAACCCCTAAATTAATTTACTTTTTCAGGGCCAAAAAAACCCAAAGAATTATTTTATAGAGCTAGAAAAAACAGTAAAATTTATTTGAAGGAAGCAAAAGTCAAGAATATCAAGGGAATCAATGGAAAAAAATGTGAAGAAATGTGGCCTAGCATTACCAGATCTCAAACTGTATTACAAAGTGGTAATCATCAAAACACTCTGGTACTGAGAGATACAGTGGAAGATCAGTCGAATAGATTAGACACATAAAAAACAATAGTAAATGACCATAGTAATCTAGTATTTGATAAATTCAAAGATTCAAACTTTTAGGTCAAGAACTAAAATTTCTGGCAAAAGTGGAGAACAGTTTGGCAGAAACTAGGTACAGACCAACATTTTACATTATTTACTAAGATAAGGTCAAAATGGGCACGTGATTAAGACATAAAAGGTGATATCAGCAAATTAGGGGAGCGTGGAAAAAATTATCTGTCAGATCTATGGATAATAGAAC
Source organism: Vombatus ursinus (assembly GCF_900497805.2). NCBI lineage: Eukaryota > Metazoa > Chordata > Mammalia > Diprotodontia > Vombatidae > Vombatus > Vombatus ursinus. The sequence goes on along the minus strand of NW_020954546.1, from coordinate 12,441,119 downwards.
AGTTTTTGACCAAACAAGAGAGAGAGAGGCTTACAGGAAGTAAAATGGATAATTTCTATTACATTAAATTAAAAAGGTTTTGAACAAAGCCAATGCAGTCAAAATTAGAAGTAGGAAATTGGGGGAATTATTTTATAGTAAAATAAAAAAAGCCTCGTTTCTCAAATAAGCCAAACTTATAAAAATAAGAGCCATTTTCCAATTCATAAATGGTCAAAGGACATGAACAATCAGTTTTCAGAAGACAAAATCAAAGCTATCAAGTCACCTGAAAAAATGCTCTCAATCACTACTAATTAGAAAAACGTAAATTAAAACAACTCTGAGGTACCACCTCACACCTATCAGATTGGCTAACGTGACAGAAAGGAAAAGGATAAATAATGAAGATGTGGGAAAACTGGGACGCTAATGCATTGTTGGTGGAGTTGTGAACTGATCCAACCATTCTGGAGAACAATTTGGAACTATGCCCAAAGGGCTATAAAATGTGCATACCCTTTGACCCAGCAATACCACTCCTAGGTCTATAGCCCAAAAAGATCATAAAAAAGGAGAAAGGACTCACATGTACAAAAATATTTATAGCAGCTCTTTTTGTGGTGGCAAAGAAATGGA
>NW_020954546.1:12416865-12440345 GCF_900497805.2 Vombatus ursinus | reverse complement strand
CTTCTCAGCAATGCAAGGACCTACGACATCTCCAAAGGCCTCATGATGGAAAATGCTACCCACATCCAAAGAAAGAACTATGGAGTTTGAATGCAGATCGAAGCATACTATTTGCTCTCTTTTGTGTTGCTGTTTTATTTCTTCTTTCTCATGGTTTCTCCCATTGGTTCTAATTCTTATGACATTGACTAATATGAAAATATGTTTAATATCACTTATACGTAGAGCCTATATGAGATTGCACACAGTCGTGGGAAGAGGGAGAAAATTTAGAACTTAAAATCTCATGGAAGTGAATGTCGAAAACTAAAAAAAAAAAAGAAAAAATACAAAAAAAACCCCTGAGTACAAAGCCTGTTGGGGCAGTGCAGAAAGCACTTGACTATTTTCTTTAAAAAATGTAGAACAAATAACTAAGCTCTAAGCTTCCTGAGAGAAAGGCTTTGTCCCTGACACAGACCAAGATAACTACAAAGCTAAATGGTGTTCAGTGGTCCCGGAAGGGGTCAAAGAGACCATCGAACTTGATGCCCTCATTTTGTGAAGAGGCTGATGGCCAAAAGGTTTTAAAGCGACTTTTCCCGAGTCCCACGCCAAGAGCATTGAAGAGCCAAGTCGAGAATTCCTCGGTTCCAGTGAGCATCTGAAAGTGAGATCCCTGCTGTGGCCCTTCTTTTCCAAGATGGGGGGAAGTCGTCCCAGAATCAGTCGAGTTCTGGAGCTCTGCCAGGCTTCCCCTCATTGGTAAGTCGCACACCAGGAGCACAAACGTCACGAAGCCCATCTCTGCGCTTCCTGGGGGCCGGAAGCAAGCTGGAGCGTGAATCAGGAACAGAGGCCGTGGCAGCAGCCAAGAGAGGATGTGGTGAGAGACAAGGGAGCCAAAGACACCGAACCAGGGAAATGTTTTCCAAGGGAGGGGTGTTAACGCAAACGTACTGACCCAAGTGGGGCTATATATAGTCACACAACAAAGGGCCATTTCACTGGCATCTCTCGATTCTGAGGCAGAGAGGGAGGAAGGGTACTGCACAGCCACTCCAAGCTCAGGATCCTATACGCAGCAGACGCCCAGAAAATGACACTAGACATGCCTTACGAGAAAATGCAGGTCTGGCAGGAGGTGCCTCTGCGGAGGCACACATGGTACTTTTCAGGGGAGGCGGAGAGGAGGGCAGCGGAGGAGCCAGCAGTTTGCACAAGTCCCTGTTTGTTCGACGTTCGGAGCTGGGCCAAGCCTGGGTCCTCAAGTGTGCTCTGGGGATGCTTTGCCCCTGCTCCGTGTCTCTTCTAGCTCCTGAGGTCACTCACGCCAGGTCTTTGCCTCGCTTCAGACCCTGGAACTGGAGGCAAAGACTTGCTCTGAGATGAACTGCCCAGCACAGAAATGCAAGGAAGCTTCCTGCCGCGCTGGCCTGCCTGTTGCTCTTGGCCGTTCTCCTGCTCCTCCTATGCTAGGTTTAGGGGACAGGGCCAAACCAGCCATCCGACCTGCCAACCTGAGCCGGCCCGAGCTCCCCATCACCATGGCGCTCCTGGGGGCCTGCCACCACTCTTCCCAGAAAGAGATGTTTTTAAAAAATTAAGATATTCTCGCCCTGAAGTTCAGGCAGTGTGGTTTAATCACTTAATCCGATTCTCCAAGGTTTAAACTTCTCTTCTGTGCGAGGAAGGAGAGGGAAAAATCCCTACACAAATGCCAGCAGAAAGATATAAACCAGCAGCACCCCCAGAGGGAAAATTCACAAAATCATCGTTTGAAAACCGTGCATCTCAAACCTTTAGGGTCTCAGTCAGAGCTCAAGTTTGAAATCGAGCCAGTGACTGTGACTATTCCACATTCCAGAGCTCTGGTGAGCATGATCACCAAACAGGCAGTGTGCCTGCCCCCGTCCCCCAGCCCTATCCGCAAGGGCTCCGCAGGGAGCACTCACCCACCTCCGAAGAAACTTCTTTTCAGGTTCAGACCAGGCCACAGGTTACAGGTGTTAGGATTTCGAGCTGAAAGGGACCTCAGAGATCACTCAGATCATATACACACAACTTTTTTTTTTTTTTTTAAGAGAAGAAAACGGAAAGACGGGGTTAGCTGCGAAGAGCAAAGCTAGCCCTGAGCCTGACCCTCCCACCTTGGCTCCGGATGAGAGGAAAGTGATGATGAAGGGGATCAAGGACAGGTCTGAGAGCATCAGACAGGAGAACCTGCGCCTCAGTTTCCCCTTTTGTACAAAGACGCCGACTTAGACGAAGCTGCAGAAGCACAAGTGAGAGCTGGCAGCGTGTTCAGGCTTTAGGAAATTTTCTGCGAAGGATGTGTCAGCAGAGGCGTCAGACCAGGGCTGGGGCTGCAGGCGGCCCACAACCCTGCAGTGTGGCCGAGCCAGCTTCAGATATAACTGAGTAATGATGAACAAAATAAAAACACAGTCAACCACAGATAACGTCAGCAGGGAGTTTTCTGGGCCAATCGGCAGCTCTCTGCAGCTCTGTTTGAGTGTGACAGTCCTGCTCTGCGGTATCTCATGCTCGAAAGGGCTCCCAGACCCCCAGCATGGGGCCCAATGCCCTACTTTTACAGACCAGGCATTTTCTGCCTCCTACTCCATAGATGCCCAGCTGGAAGCCATCCTCCATCAACATTCTTGGGTACTTCTGACCAACGACCTATGAACTCACCTAACTGGGCTAACATCCAGCCCACGCTTTCCTGTCTTGTCCATGAGGCTACTGGGAAAAACCTCCAAACCTTCCTAAAACTGATCTGCTCTCTATCGACCATAAGAGAATGCTGTCAGATGAGAGGAAGTGCCCTGCAGGTATACCCTTCTGTTTTCTTACAGCCAAGTTTCTGAATCACACTTGTACTTCTGATGACACAGGGCTCAGGCTGTAAGAAGCACTAAAATGGGCTTTTTAGCAGAGAAGTGGGGCTCTTGTGGCAAGAACAGGAGGTGAGAATCAAAGTCCTGGTTCCTGTTGCAGGCCTGTTAGCTGCATGACCACGGGGGTTTCCCAAGAGCTCAGGCCCCCATTCCTCACCAAGCAGGAGCAGCCCAAGCCCCACGTGAGGGCGGGCCAGCTAGAATCTCATTACATTGGCTCCTGGAGAAAGCCCAGATGCAGAGAAAAGAGCACAAGGGAGGAGGGTGACTGAGTCGCCAAACAAGACCTTCCACAAGATACAGCTGAGGCAGAGGTCAGAGGCAGGCGTGGCCGAGGTCGCCCCCTGTGGATGCTGACCACCTATCCCCTGCCCTTTTTAGATTACCCCCAAACTGAATCTTTCACACTGGGGCCAGGGGATGGGGTGGAGGACAGGTGTGGACAAGCACTGATTAAGCACCTACTATGGGCCAAGCATTAGACTAAGCACTTTAAAAAGATTATCTCATTTGATCCTCACAACAACCCCGGGAAGAAGATGCTGTTATTATCTCCATTTATGGTTGAGGAAACGAAGGCAGAGTTGAGGCGACTTGCCCAGGGTCACGGATCTAGTAAGTATCCAAGGCTGTATTTGAACTCAGGTCTCCTGATGCTTTCGCTCTAACCACTGCACACCGAAGGTCAGAGGCTTTAGAGCTGGGAGCCTTGAGGCCTAGTACCTGCAGGAAAATCAAGTTCCCGGCTGGACTCAGGCACAGCGAATTTGCTCCTGGGTAAGAAAAGGTGAACACATCACGGGGTTCAGAACGCTCAGAAAACACGCTGTCCCCACCAGGGTATAACAATGCTGAGAAGAGCCAAACAGGGAGGAGGTGGGGGGAGGTGTCAAGCAGTTTCCCAGTTCAAATATTGGCAAATCTTTCCATTCTCGGGTCCCTTGAGTCAGGGGGGCGAGGGGGAGGATGAGGACAGGGGCGTTTGCTGCTGGTCCCTACCTGGCACACCTGAGCAGGCGGGGAGCGGCAGCTCCCAGGCCCCTTTGAACGGCCCTATCATGAATGGGCCCTTTGACAGCCGGCCTCTCTGCCGTGCTTGGAGGCTGGAGGCTGGAGGCCTCCACAAAGTGAAGGTTTATCACTGCTGGTTCATTCAGCAGCTGTTGTTAGCCGCTTTCTTGTTTAATTTCCCTCAGGAGAACAGACTTATCTATGTGGCACAGCAGGTGTTTGAGGCAGGTGGGTTTTTTCCATGGATTAAGTAACAGTTGACTGAGCAAGTGTATTATTACTCTGTGCACTCAGGGAAATCTTAACGGTGGGAACTGTGCTGGATTTAGTTCTCCAGGAGCTCTGACGTGGAATGGGACGGAAATGCTTTTATTAAAGACTTCCCATGTGTCCAAGGGCTGGGGGGACAAGCAGAAAAGCCCTTGGAGAAACCTCCCCCAAGACAACGCTCAGGTTTCAGAGGCAAATCACTCCCATTCAAGAAGAGTCAAATGAATCTGGTCCTGCTTGGAGCACAGGAAGGTGAAAAGATTTAGCTCCTCATACAAACCAGAGCTAGGGAGCTGCGGCTCTCTGAGCTCTCGGTTCAACTGCATTAGTCATTTTTCTGTTACCCACAGTTTACTGGAGGTCAGTGCAGTGGGAGAGACCAACAGAGTCCTAGGTGTGAAGCAGCAAGCTCTTGTTTGGAATCCAGCTGCAGCCACTCACTGCTGTGTAACAGTCAAATCCCTTAAATGCCCAGGGCTTCAGTTTCTCCATCTGGAGAATGGGCCAGGGACCCTTGTCATCACTGTCTCCCAGAGGGGGGTGGGGCTGAGAGAAAGGGGCTGCTATATACAAGTGAACGCTCACTATGCCCCCCAAGGCTTTAGAGGGAGAAGCCCAGGCCCGGATCCTTGGGGTCTCAGACTGTAGGAGAGCCCCCCACCTCTACATCTGGCCCCTGGCTCCAAACAGCATGTTCAATAGTGACCTGCTTTCTCCCACCCAGGTCTGCCACATCCCCTAATCTATCTTTAGTCTCCAGGCCAAGCCCTCCCTCAGCTTGAGGGGTTCCTGCCCTTCACCCTCTTCTGGCTCTCAACTTACCTTCAGTTCTGTTGCACAGCAGAGGAATGGAGAGGAGAAAATATTCGGTGGCACATTTCCTTCTCTTTATCCATGGAGTGTCTGTAACAGCTTTTGGAAGAGAGAACAAAATGCTTCTAAAAGGCCTGTTTGTAGGCAATGACACAGACAAGCTCCCAGAGCAAGGACTCTGCCCTTTTTGTCACTGAGCACAGGGCAGGAACTTTAGGAATGGTTCCTGCTGGGCTCTGTCCTTCTCTAACACTCAGGCCAACCACCATTGGGCAGGACTGAGCTAGGGGGCCGCCAGCACACCTGGGCTAAAAAGAAGCTTCTCCTTCTGAACAGGGCAGCCTGAAGGGCCCAGAAGAGGCTGATCCAAGGCTGTCACTGAGGAGCGAGCCTAGGGACACCTTCTTTTAAATGCATAAAATAATTAACATGGCTACAAAGGAAACCAACTACGGAGACATCGTTGTCAAGACAGATCTTCTTCAAGTTCACAGACCCCACGTGGAGAAGGTGCCTTTCTTCACCAGCCTACAGGTTCCATGGCTTTCACAGCCCTCGAACATTGCGGCTTGTACTAGTTAATAAGGAAACTTTCGTGTAAAGAGTCATCACCCAGCATCCCTGGCCTGAGACAGTTATTTTTCAACATCAGAAAGGAAATATCTAGAATGTCCTCAAGTTTTCAGCAATTTTAGGGATTCTGCTGCAAACCTGAAGCACAGTGAGACTGAAATCTCACATTTACCTCCATCCTTGGGCACACTGAGGACTCCAGGAGCGAGCCTCCCAACATTTCCTCCTGACAAGTAAGACCCAGAGGCCACATGTCCACACATCCACCGGTCTGTGACAAGTCAGAAGGAGGGGCACTTGCCTGGCCAGCTTCTTCAGCTCCTTGTTGATGTCATGATTTAAAGGCTGTTCTCTCTGGGCTCGGACGAGGAAATCCCGGGCTCTCTCATATTCAGTCATGTGAAGACAAGCCTGCCATAAAGATGGTGAGAATTACAGCACTGCGTATTTGGGAAAAGAAAAACAAACTGGGAGAAGTAAAATTCTTGAAGTAATCCACTTTAGTAATGGAAGGGGGTCAACTGAGTTAATCAAATCACCTAACCTCACTTAAAGAAAGAGATAAGAGATATACTGAGATCTTTGTTAGGTGAGAACATGATAAATAAAAGTTGTGAACAAGGTCTGGACCCCTCCCCCCAATCAATCAGTCTATCAAAGACATTTCAACTAGGTTGCACCAGAAAGTCTGTTTGGAGGACTGACTGGGCTTGGTCACACCCTCTGGGGCCTGAGGGTGAGTTGGGAATGAACTGACACCATTTAGCTGCTCCCTCAATGGAGGAAGCTACCCAGCCAGGCCAAGCATGGGATGGGGGAGAGCAAGAGAGCCAGCTTGGGCTAAGTCTTGGTCTCCCACACCACACTGGCCAGGCGAGGAGCAGAGGATTCTGGTGTCCTAGCCCAAGCATTGTCCCCGGAACAGCAGATGCTGCTAAGTCTGCACTAGGAGCCAAGGACAAATTAGACGCATGGGGGAAAGGCCTCTTCAGCTGGAGAAGGTGCCACAGCAGCAGTCTCCCAAAGAAGCGCCAGAAGCCATTAGCTCTCCTTTGTCCATGGGCACCACCCAATCTAGGCTTGAACCAACTCTCCCTGGACTGGGTCTGTACTGGTGGGAGGGATGTCCCAGACTTTTCATTGATGTTTTGGGTCAATTATTTTTACTCTACTCCCTCAGCAAACACTACCTGATAGAAGCTAACTAAATCTGGATGACTAATCGATGTGAATGGACAATATCACGGGCAGGAGAAGCCCCTCGGTGGAGGTGCCTGAGTCACAGTATCAGAAGGCCACCTCCAAGCCCCTGGGCTTCCGCTTGAGCTCTGAGGGGAGGAGAAGCCGTGTTCTGAAGACCTGGCCACTGGAAGAACATGGCCCTTGAGAAGGTTTCTGCATTAGGGCCAGCACTTCCTGAATCTCTTCCCCCAACAAAAGGCCAGCTCCACACTTACCTGTCCACACCTGAAGAGGGCCTTCGCATTCTTCGGATCGATAGCCAAGGCTTGCTCTCCATAGACCAGGGCCCGAGTGGGTCGTTCCAACTTGAGGTAAGTGAAGGACAGGTTAAGGAAGACCAGGAGCTTGGCGCTCTCTATGTGACCCTGTTCCCCAGGGTGAAAAGGCCTTCGGCAAAGAATCAAGGAGGTCTGTAGGGAAACAAAGCGGTTGACAGAGAAGTCTGAAATAGCAGGGAGCGAGCAACCTCAGCCAGGGCCAGAATGCTTGCCCCTAAAAGAGCCCAAGGGCAGGGCCTGCTCATCTCTGCCTGTGCATCCCCCTAGCACACAGTAGGGGCTTCCTGTTTGCTCACTGACCAGAAACACAACAAAGTCCAACAACACAAGTTAGGAAGGGTGTTGGGCTTAAGAGAAAATGTCGCCCATGAAAGAGCAAATGCATTTCCACTTCTGAGTTCAAAGAGTTCTTAAGTCCTTTGCTTTCAAGGGAACCTCATTACTGCCATAAGGAAATAACTCCCTCTTGTAAACACATAATATTCCTCAGCAAGCTGGAAAATTAAAGCTTGAAACCACACAAGGGAAAACAGGCAGACGACACAAAATCCAACCAGACAAAACAAAGGAGCAAAGGAGTCTCTGTTGGCAACGATTTTCATGGCTAAATGAACCTATGGGGTCTGACCCACAATGGCAGCTCTTGGCAAGTTGCATGGTCCTCGTTTAACAAAGGGGGAAATTGCTACACAAAGAAAAGCAGCGATTTGCCCTTGAGAAAACACAGCAAGGTGATAAAGCCACGTCCACTGTATTTGTGAGTGGTGGAGGCTGTGTACCCCAATAACTAGTCAAGCGCCTGGCACACAGTAAGCATCTAATCAATACTTGTCGATTGATGAGATGTGTATCCTCCCTGCTAAGCCTACAAGGAAGACAGTCACTACAATTAGTATGTGATATGTCATTTTCCCACCAGGTGGTGCTATGCTCAAGCGACCAGCGTGCACGCGTGTGCATGTGCATGCGTGCCTCTCTCTCTCTGTGTCACCCGCCCTTCCCTCCCCATAAGATTTTTTTCTATGCTCATGCACGTACCACTGTTCCCACCAAGCTATACAATTTCAAAAGGATTAGGAAAGCATGAAACCCTCAGAATTCTAGGCTAAGGGTTCACATTCAACACTCCTTGGGATGACCATAAACACAGTCGTATCTATAGCCCTAGAAGCCCCCTCCATACCCAGGCAATCACCTTCCTGTCGCCACGTGGCTTTTATCAACATAAAAGATTACAAAGAAGCCTGCCAAGCGCTCCTCCTGATGTTCTCTCTCTGGACATCAGCTGACAGTTCCAGGGTATTCACCTTCCCCCGACCTAGGAGGTTGTGGGAAAAAAACGAGGGAATGGACTGCGAGACTGGGGTCCGCTGTGGGGGTGCTCTGCGTGCACAGGAGGGCCTGGGGGTGGAGGGTCTCCTGCCTTTCTCACAAGGCCCCAAGCATCCTCCCAGGAGCTGAGCCCGACTCGCCCCTTCACGGTCTCATCCCCGTTAGCTGCTCTCCTCTCGGTCCAAGCTCTCTCCGGAGGCAGTGGGGATGGCTGCCAGCATGGTCTTCCCTAGAAGTCCTTAGCTCCAAAGGCCAAGCGGCAATGGCCTCTGCTACTTGTACTGAGAGGGATGCCTGGTTTCAAGGCAGTTCGTGTCTCCCAGGCTGCATCTGCTGTGGTCTGACAGCCCCAAGCCCCAGCTACCGCTAATTCACATGGCGGTTGCTCTAGCTTCCTCTGGCAGCTAGTTCCCAGATTCCCTGCCTTAAAATGCAGAAAGAAAAGCATCCAGTCAGGCCCACTCATTTACAGGGAGGGGCTGGAAGGGTAAACGAGACAGGACAGCACAGCACAGTTACACATCCTTCTGGGGTGTGATGACCAGAAACAGCCATTTTAGATAAGGGCTGCTCTTTGTCTTCAATGCTTTTTGATACTGCCCATCACATTCTTTCCCCCAGGGAAAGACAAGTCGCAAGAGATCTTTCTGGAATACAGGCTGAAAAATCAAGACAACTGAGATGGAGAAAATCCTGAAGACTGATTGAGAGAGCCCCACATGAACCATAAAAGCGAAAAGAGGAGACGGGAAGCTCGGGGTTCTACTGTTGGTGTTGTCTGTTCTTTGCACGTTGTGATAGAAAATTCTCTGGTGTATTCTGGATGAGGTCAAAGTCTCTCCTCCTCAACACTGGCCTAGATCAAAGATCATCTCAGTTCAAGATCTGGGAAATACCTCCAAAAAGAAGCCAAGATGGTGGAATAGTAGGAAAAAGTATAGTGACCTCCCCCTGCTCCCTTCAAAAACATCTAGAAAACATACCAGACTGAATCCTGATGGGGAAATCCAAGAAAAAAGTCAGTGAGTCCTTTTTTTAAACCCAGGTCAACATAGGGAGACAGAGAGGTCTATGAATACTGGGACCAGGAGCACTAGGGTTCAAAAGGAGGTACCAGACCCATGCTGGGGCGCTTTGTCACCCATCATCTGTCCACAGATCCAGGGTGAACCGAGGAGAAGACCTGGACCCATGGCGGGTGGGAGGAGGCATTCCAAGGTAAAATAGAATGCTCCAGTCCATGTACCAAGAAGAGCAAGTCCAGAGGCAGGAGCTACGTGGCTCAGACCCCAGAGCAGAATAAGGTCTCAGATCTAGCCCCCAGCCCAGTCTGAAGCCTGCAGAGGGAAAACCAGGGCAGGAATCCCCGACCAAAGGAGAGCCTACAGGTCTGTCGCTGTGAACCAGCAGAGGTTCCCAACTGGCTGACTCCAACATCTATTGCTGCTCAGACCCAAGAACTTACAGTTTGGATGAAGGGGGCAGCAATTAGACTCTGCTTTGGATCAACTGCTCTGGGTAAGCTAAAGCTGGCACTTCCCCAACCTGAGCTGTCCCTGAAATCCTCTACTAAAACAACCTGAGAAAGCAGCAAGACAAGCAGCCTGAATCCTTGGTCACACAGTGCAGAGTGGGCTGGGGCAAAGGCACGGACTCACCTCAGTTCTCCCACATTCCCTTCCAAACAGCTTAAAAATAACACCTCAAAGGGGCAGCTTGGTGGCACAGTGGATACAGCAGCGGCCTTGAAGTCAGGAGGACCTGAGTTCAAATCTGGCCTCAGACCAAACACTTGACACTTACTAGCTGTGTGACCCTGGGCAAGTCACTTAACCCCAATTGCCTGGAGCAGCAGAGCCAACAAAAGATTTCCAGCACAAGACAACTTAGAAGATTGACAGGAAAAATCTGTCTCATAGGGGCGAGAGTAGAGCATAGTCTGGGGCAAGCCAGTGACAGGCCAGTACATTGGCAGCTGCTTTGAGAGCTTTCGGGCCGCAGGTAAGGGAGTCAGACAACTGATAAAAGTCTCATTTCTTAACTATATAGAGGAATGAGTCAAATTTATAAAAATACAAGTATTCCTTAATCGATAAATGGCCAAAGGATATGAACAGGCAGTTTTCAGATGAAGTAATCAAAGCTATCTATAGCCATAAGAAAAAATGCTCTAAATAACTATTGGTTAGAGAAACGCAAATTAAAACAAGGTACCACCTCACACTTATCAGATTGGCTAATATGACAGAAAAGGGAAATGACAAATGTTGGAGGGGATCTGGGAAAATTGGGACACTAATGCACTGTTGGTGGAGTTGTGAACTGATCCAACCATTCTGGAGAGCAATTTGGGACTATGCCCAAAGGACTATAAAGCTGTGCATATCCTTTGAGGCAGCACTATCACTATTGTAACCCAAACAGATTTTTTAAAAAAAGGAAAATGCACAATATGTGCAAAAATATTTATGGCAGCTTTTTGTGGTGGAAAAAACTTGGAAATCGAGGGGATGCCCATCAACTGGGGAATGGTTGAACAAGCTGTCACCATATATGACTGTGATGGAATACTACTGCACTACAAAAAATGATGAAGGGGATGCTTTCAGAAAAACCCGGAAAGATTCAAATGAACTTGATGCAAAGTGAAGTGAGCAGAACCAAGAGAACATGGTACACAGTAATAGCAACGTTATAATGATGATCAACTGTGAATGACTTAGCCATTCTCAGCAGTACAATCATCCAAGACAGTTCTGAAGTACTCGTGACAAAAAAAGCTGCCCACCTGCAGAGAAAAAACTGATGGAGTGTGAAAGCAAATCAAAGCATACTTTTTTTAACTTTATTTTTCTTGGGTTTTGTTGGGCTGTGTTTTCTTTCACAACATGACTAATATGGAAATATGTTTTGCATGACTTCACATGTATAACCTATATCATACTGTTTGCCATCTCAGGGAGGAGATAGGACAGACACCAAGAGAATTTGGAACTCAATTTAAAAAATGAATGTTAGAAATTGTTTTTACACATAATTGGAAAAATGATAAAATGTAAAATATATAATACACATAGAAAATAATGTCAAAAAAAGATCTGCACAGTGACTGATCCTAATATCAATTCTGAAGTCAGGAAGTAGGCTGAAAGAAAGAGCAAACAAAAAAAAAGAATTCCTCTCTCCATAAGGAGCTATTATGGTGACAGGGATGCTCAAGACACAAACCCAGAAGAAAGTGATTCCAAAATATCTACAAGCAAAACCTCAAAGAAAAAGAGGTTGGGCAAAATTGGATACGATTAAGCAAAAACTTGAAAGCAAAATCTTAAAAAAAGTTTTTATAAATGAAATCAGAGTGTTAGAGAAAAAAGTTGGAAAAGCAATGAGAGCCATGGAAGAAAGAATAAAAAAGGTAATAAACAGCTTGAGACAAGAGGTACAAAATCTGCCCAAGCAACTAACTCCCTGAAAATCAGAATGGACCAAATAGACCTCAATGACTTCATGAGACAATAAGAATATTAAACCAAAGTCAAAAGACTGAAAAAAAAACATAGGAAAAAACCCTAAGGTATCTCAAAGTAAAAACAATTGACTTGGAAAACAGATCAAGGAGAAAAAAGTTTAATAATCAATGGACTATCTGAATACTATAACAAAAAAAAAAGTCTAGACATCCTATTTTGAGAAATCTTATGAAAAAACTTTCCAGGACTTTTAGAGCCAGAGGGTGAAGTGAAAATAGAAAGAATCCACTGGTCAAGTCCTGACAGAAAAACTCTAAAATGAAAACTTCCAGGCACATCATAGCCTAACTCCAGTTTCTAGGTCAAAGAAAAAAATACTGCAGCAGCCAGAAAGAAAGAATTCAATACTGAAATGTCACAGTCAGGATCACACATGATTTAGCAGCCACACTAACAAAGCAGCGGAGTGCTTGGAATACGATATTCCAGACGGCAAAGGATTTCGGGTTACAACCAAGTATCACTCATGTAACGAAACTGAGTATAATGCTTCCAAGCACTCCTGATAAAAAAAGACCAGAGCTGTGTAAAAACTCTAAAGTTCAAACACCGGGGTTAAGAGGAACATAAAAAAGTAAACACAAACGAATCATGATAAAGTACAAAATAAGGCTAAATGGCTTCCGTTCTAAATGAAGGGATACTACTCGTGTCTTCTCTGAACCCCATCATCTTCAGAGTCAGAGGGGCCCTGGGAGTGACTGGGTTATATCTTTAGAGTCTTAAGAGAAGAATGGAAGGAAAGGAAGGAAGAGAGAGGGGGAAAGGTTAGGGAAATGAGCTTGCGTAATCAGGGTTCACAAGTAAGCTTCTCTACAAACAAGGAGAAGGGGCCTGGGGGAGCGCCCAACATTTCACTCATCTACACTGTCAAAGGAGAAAACAAAACACACAGCTACAGAAATACACTTCACTCAACAGGGAACAGGAGGAAAGGGGAAGGTGCTATTATTAGCCCCATTTTGCAGGTGGGGAAACAGGCTCAGAGGAAACCCACTTGCCCAGGGTCACAGAGCAATTCGGTATCTGATGTCCCTGCCTCCCAGGACACTCTAAGGCCACGATGCTCCAAGGAGCCTGTTCTGTCTTTCCAGGGCCTTCCTGAAGGATCTTTCTGGCTTGGACCATGGAGCAGCAGGGGGACCCTGGGCCTCCTGCTTTACAAGCACCCTCACCTCTGGCTCTGGCTCCTCAGAAGGCCCCATCCGTCATCTGAGCTGAGCTCACTAAGACAGAAACAACTTTCATCTATTAAAAGACACATGGCAACGTACAATTCACTAAGTGGTTTTTCTACGCAAACAGCAGCAGAGCACATTACCTTTTAAAATCAGCAGCAAAACCAGTGGGGGAAAAATGCCACTCATGAAAGTTTGCACAAACGCAATTCTGAGGATGAGCTCAAAGGCTCACTAGCTGTGACCAGGCAGGTCCAGTCAGCATGTCCCAAGGGTCTTAGTGCAGTCTTGAGCTCAAAGAGCCATACGGCTGGGACACCCCCTATCTGAAAGGCCAGACATGCAGCAAAGGAGGCAGCACAGATCACGACCTTGCCTCTGTGAGACAGAAGCAATGTCTGCCAGCATCCCGGCCATGGAGGCTCAGCTAGCTTTTGCCCCTAAAAGGCTGAGGACGCTGTTCCTTAGATCTGACTAGCAGAGCAAGCTCAGGTTCAAGGCCCTGATGCAGATTCCCAGGCCCTGAGGTCGTGAATGAGGCAGGCGTGAGGGGGAGGGGAGTCAGCCTTCCTCTGACTTGATGACGTCCCACCCGCCCCTCGGAGAGCACACACCTACTTGAACCAGTACTGTAGCCTTGCTGAGAGTTCTTTCCATGCTATGGCTAAGGAAAACTCTTTCTGGAAACCATTAGATGGTCTACAAATGTCTCATTTCATTTCAACCTCAATCCTGAACTATCAGACTGGCCCGAGTCAGGCCTGGCCTATGACCCTTGGTCTCGGGGCCTCCCCACCAGACTTCTCTAGAAGAGAATAAAAGAGTTGAGAGGACCACAGCGCATCTGGCAGCCACTGGGCAAAAAGCCCTCACGTGGGATGACCAGGAGAGACCTGAGCTTCAGAGATACAAACTTTTTCCAGAAGTGGGGAACTAAAAGCGTGGCCCACTGCACACACAGTCAAACTTGACCGAGACGGCGCTTTGGTTGGCTGCACTGCGTTTTTTTGTCTTTGTTACAAGAGACAGCTCACTGTGTAGACGAGGAGGGAAATACAGGAGAATGAAAGTGCTGTGGAGACAGGCAATAGCCAGAAGACATTTTCAGAGCCAGGAGAGCCTCCAGAAGGCTCAGCATGAGGCAGACAGAGCGAGCTGGCCTCTGGAGCCCCAAGCCCAGCAGGAAGTGAAGTTCACAGTCAGAGGCCTCAGAGAAACAGCTGCCCACTACTTGGCACTGTGTCCTGAAGGGCTCATCATCTCCAACAGAAGCTCTCCTGTTGAAGACATGGGGCCCTGCGATGTGCCAAGTCTCAGAAGGGACAAGGCAGCCTGGCGCACGAAGGGGAAGCTTTTACAGGGAGAAGACTCTGGCCTTGAAGTAAATGAGAGAACATGGCAGCCAGAAGCAGAGAAGCTCCAGGGCCTGGGCCCAGAAGCCATGCCTGGAACAGCTGACAAAGTGACCCACCAATGGGGCAGAAGCCAGCAGAGACCGGGGGAGCAGCGCCATGACATCACCAGAAGGCCTAAGTGGCACCGCGTGGGATGCGACCTGGCCACGTGTAAGTGTCTCATCTAGGTTTCTTACTTGTTCATCCTTGCTGCTGATGCAGATGCAAAGGACTTCCTCCCTGGGTGACCTTGGCTAAGTCATGTGGCTCCTTGGGGCTTCAGCAGCGGGCTGGTCTTTCCCCGAAATTCAGCCCAGCATCCCCCACTGTCCAGTGACCACCCTGACCTGGACGTTTCAAACATCTTAAACTCGAGCCGTCTCAAACGGACCTCGTTGTTCTCCCCAAACTCCCTCCTCTTCCCATCAAAGGCACCACATTGTCCTTTCTACCTCCAGCTTCGTCACCTCAGCACACTCTCTCAAATCATGCTCAGTCACCCCCTCGCCATTTCTACCTCCATGACACGCCTCACATCCAATCCCTTCTCTCTACCACACAGCTGGCGCCCCAGATGACAGCCTCCTCCCTGGTCTCCCTGGTCTCCCGGCCTCTGGCTCTACCCTCCGCAATGCCAAAGTGATTTCCTTTAAGCAACCACTGATCATGTCACTCCCCTTACAGCAGCTTCCTACTGTCCCAAAGATGAAACACAGACTACTCTGCTTGGTTTTTAAATCCTGGTCTGTCTCACTGGACATAAATGTGCGTGCGTGCACGCATGTGTGTAATTGTCACACAGGAGCTATACCAAGAAAATAAAGATCTCTGAAAATTTTGAAAACAATGGGTATAAAAATTACATGAACCCATAAAGCTAGTAGAATTATATCAACATATAAAATACAATACCCATTTACGGATCTGTAATCATATTGTAAATCAGTGATTCTCAAAACATCTTGCAGCAGTTAAAACCATAGTTAAAAAGGCATATAACAGATTAATGTTTGCTAAATCCAAGATTGCAAAACATTAGGGAATATAGTTAATCAATCAAACTACTGTAAAAATTGGATGGTGATATAGAGAAATGCAGTAGTAGATGCCATCACCATAAACTACAGTAAGTTACAAATATGCCAATGATCAGAAAAAAATGAGACAAATGGAGAGAAAAAATTTATCTGCTGAATAAACGCGAAAAATCATAGGATAGAAAACAGATGGACTTGATTATATAAAAATAAAAGCATTTTTACATAACAAAAGCAACATATCTGATAGAAAAATTGCGAAAAAACTTTACAGTACATGTATCTGACAAAATTTTGATATATAAAATACATCAGAAATTACCATGAATTTACTACAGTAACATCTATTCCCCAACATACATGGCTAAACATATGATCCAGCAGGTGTTTATTAAACTTATCAATAACTACTTGAAAAACTGTTTAAACTCCAATAATTGAGAAGTGAAAATTAAAACAACTCTGAGGTCCCATCTCACACCCAAATTGACAAAGAGCGGTAACAAGGATAAAATTCATTATCAATTTGGCTGTGAGGAAGCAGTCACAGCCCCGTGGGGCTAGATCTGGGAAGCGGCGCACTCTGGAACAATGGAGCATCATACAATAAGGAGTGACTAATCTCAGAAAACCCCCTCCTCTAGGCTTCTACTACCAAGACTATATACACAACATTATGGAGGGGAAACAAAACCCTACAAAAACACTCCTAAAGGCTTTAATGGCAAAGGCTAGAGGCCCATAAGTCTAACGATTTGAGAACAGCTGAATGAATTGTTGTATTAGTGCAAGGGAATATTGCTACGCTTCAAAATCACAAATATGAAGAACACAGAGAAACGCAGAAAGCTTGTGACGGCCCACAACTGCAGCTGTGAATGTACACGGGTGAAGCTGAAACTTGAGATCACTTTACAGTTTCTTTTTGTGCTTCTCCTTCACAGCAGGATTTCTCCCGGGAACATCAGAACGTGGTTTACATCTAGGTATCCACAAAAAGGTGGAAAGCTTCTTCACAGGACCACTCATGTAGCAATACACTGAACACCCTGCATCCAACTCTTCGTGACCCTGTGGACCAACTGTTCTCGGGGGTTTCTTGGCAAAGACACTGGAGATCTTACCATTTCCTTGTCCAGTTTTATGGAGGCAGGGATTAAATGACTTACCCAGGGTCACAAAGCCAGTAAGTGTCTGAGATCAAATTTGATTTCTGGTCTGACTCCAGGCCCATTGCTCTTTCCACTGTGCTACCTAGCTGCCCCATACTGAACACAGGTCCAACTTCATTTAACCTAACAAAAACAAGAACCTACAAAGGACATGAACCTGATTCTATAAGGAACCAAGACAACTGTCCTTCCCCCTCTGGTAAGCTGCTACCTCCTAGGGACCTAGAGAGCTAGCCCTCCAGACTTTCAGTGGACCTTGAGTTTGACTTGCCCTCATCAGAAGAAAGCACTCAGGGATGTGTCAGAGAGCCCCACCTTTTCCTTTGGCATCCTCCAGACTTAGAGTATCACCCTAGAGTTGAAGCTTCGCTCACACTAGTATAGTCGCCAGACCACCACAGTGCCCACAAGTCACAGTACCAGCCGTGTGGCCCTGCGCAAGTCATTTAACCCTATTTGCCTCAGTTTCCTCATCTGTCAAATGAGCTGGAGAAGAAAATGGCAAACCACTCCGGTACCTTTGCCCAGAAAACCCCAAACAGGCCATGAAGATTTGGACACGACTGCAAAAAGACTAAACAACAAGAGAGAAGAGTTGAGTTTCAGGTGGCAGCGGCGAGATATTCACATGTAAAACAAAACTCAGCGAATAGGAAAAGCTCTCTGGGCCCACTGAGTCGCGCATACCCCACAGGGAATCCCCATAGTGACATAGCCACACAATGTCGTTCATCCTGTTGGAAGATCTCCAGTGAGGAGGGACCCCCTTGCTCCCCAAGCCAGTTCATTCCTCTCTGGGACAGG
Organism: Vombatus ursinus; assembly: GCF_900497805.2. Lineage (NCBI taxonomy): Eukaryota > Metazoa > Chordata > Mammalia > Diprotodontia > Vombatidae > Vombatus > Vombatus ursinus. The sequence goes on along the minus strand of NW_020954546.1, from coordinate 12,422,829 downwards.
CCTTGAACACTTTTCATCCCTAAAATAAATTTTTTTCCCCAATGTCCAGTTTCTTCAAGGACACCACCAGCTTCCCAGGCAGGAAATCTTGGAGTGATCTCTAATTTGTGCCCTTCTATCGGGGGTGAGAGTCTGAGACCACGTGCAGGTGTGTGACATGAGAGTGACAACTTTGGACAGGATGGAAAGGCCAAAGGGGCTGGCTCGTGACACAGGAGGTCAGCTTAGGGTTAGGGTGTCGTCCTCTCCATTCCCAAGCACGCTGTGGCCCCTGAATAAATCTACCGCTGCTCCACAATAACTTTACTCAAACAGCTAATCTGATGGGTAGAAAAAAGGAGCGCCTCTCCAACATACCACACACTCAGGTGAATTAACAATAAAGACAAATGTGAATATGGGCCCCGGGAGAAAAAGCCATGGGAATATCTGACAAAGCAAGGCAGGAACAGAGCAACACGTGATGGACAAAGTCAGGAGGACTGGCCAAAAGAGAGAAACTAGAACAGAGACTGCTCACGTAGGCTGAGAAGCAAGCCATGATGTGGAGGGTCCTCGCAGCTCTCTGGCCCTGGCTCACCTGAGTGTGGGTGTGCGTCCCAGGTGATGAGATGAGCAACCTGCTAACAAAAGGGAGGCAGAGGAACCAGAGAGGGATCCAGCCTGCAGATGCAAATCACCCAGCAGCCACTGCCACACCCAGCCCACTACCAACAAAGACTTGCCAGCGTGTTACGCTACTTACTCAAGGCAAGATTGTGATGCCCTTCCCTTAGGGACAGAAGAGGTGGCTGGGGAGCCTGCCCGCAGGATCTCTTACCCTTTTGTATCTCTCCTTGGCATCGTGAAAGCGGTTCTGGCGAAAGAGGTAGTTGCCAAATTCACGCTCTGTGCCAGCCACCTTCAGCACCTTCTCAAGTGGGAACATGTCCTGCTGCTCCTGAGAGATCAAAAACAAAGGCCTCTGGGGTGACCCCGCTAAGCTCAAGAGCTCAGCCCCTACAGCACCAAGTGTCGTTCACAGAGATAGGCTCTGAAATGTCTCGGTCTGGCCACACGTGGCTGAACCACTGAATTTGGTAAGGTTCCCAGACCTGCCCAGGGGCAGAAAAAGGAAGCCAGATCAAGGTCTGCTTTGTGACCCAAGGGAAGATGTGTCAATCGACTGCACAGGGCCCTGTGTAACCAGCAAGAGTTCAGAGCCCAAGTCTCACCTTCAGACCCTGATACCCCAGCTGGGGCTACCTTTACTCACTGGGAAGGATATGAAAATCCACTGTCCCACAGCTGGCTTGCAGGCGTCTCCTCTTTGAACACCTGTGGCTCAGGCTGCTCCACCCCCCAATCGGCATCCACTTCAGGCCCACCCCCCACTGCTGTTAAACTGCTCTTCTTATCAGACCCTTCCCTCTGGCCTCCTTTCCATCCACCTGCACCCATGGAGGGCAGCCCTCCCCCCAAGACGCCACACTGGGCTCCTCTCACCAGTACTGGACACCACCCTCCTCCTTCTCTACTCTCAGTTCTGATGCACCAAGCCAGGAGGAGTGGCAGGCGTGCTCCTCACTCCTTATCATCACTCCCAGCCCCCTTCTCTGCTGCCATCCCCCTGGATGCTCACATGCGTCCCTCAATAGCAATTTATCCAGATGCTGGTGGCTATCATCTACTGGAGCCCAGATCATTCTTCCTCCTGTCTCACTGTCTTCCTTTCCACCTTAATCTCCGTCCTCATACCCGGGTGTCCCTAGTCAGGGGAGTTGTTCAGAAGAGGCCTCAGTCAACTGACTCCCCCTCATTACTTACTTTGGCCCATTTCAGAAAATCACGAAGTCCAAGAGGGCACATAACACAGACAACCAAGTATGGGGAAGTTCATTAGTTAAGCCTAACAGAAGAGGGTAGCTTGCCACTGACTCCAAAGGACTGGCTGTCCCTGGTGTCCCTTTATAATAATCAGGACGGGAGACAGCCTTGAGGAGTATGACCCACGGCAGCAGGGAAGAAAGACCTTAGGCCGTGAGAGGGAATCACTCCTTGCCTCTCCCCGGAGAGCTGCAAGAAGGGGATCCCTCCACTTGGCAGTGGGCCTGCTTGCCCAGTAGGAGACCTCACATCCAGGAGGAAGCTGGTCCGCCAGTCAACGTGGGAGACAGCCTTGAGCAGAGAAGAGGGTCAGCTGTCTTAGGAAGAGAAGTGGCTCGGATAATTTGGGGTCTCAGCTGAGACTGCTGAGCCACGGTCCGTGAAGGACGCCCAGCACGGAAGAAACGTTTCAGGTCTCAAAAAGGACAAAGCCTACCCCAATTTTATAAAAAACAGGAAGTGGGGGGATTCTGCACACTATAGATCAGTGAACTTGACTTTATTCCTGGCAAAACTCCAGATGTAATTTGTATTTTGTATCTTTAAAAATATAATTTTTTTTCAATCAAGGAAAAAAATAGATTTCCCCTCCCCATCAAAGCCTTTGCAACGAATAGTCATAGTCAAACAAATTCCAGCATTGGCTGTCTAAAAAAAGAACAATAAAAAAATGCGTGTCAGTCCGAAGCCTGAGTGTATCCCCACCCTCAGGGAGTGGACAGCATGCTTCTAGATGAGTTCTCTGGAATCGTGGCTGGCCACTGCACCGAGAAGAGTTCGGAAGACTTTCCGAGGTGTGTTTAGAAGGCTTTATTCTACAAACTGCCACTTCACTTCGCTATTCGTTCAAACGAGCCTTTGCAAGATTCCATTTGCATTCCCTTCATCATTTCCAATGGCACAACGGTAATGCATTCGTATTCTCACACCATCATCTGTCCAGTCGTCGCCTTTTTTGTCATAGGTGTGAAGGAGGATCTTCAGAGATGCTTTCATCACATTTCCCTAGTTATCAGTGACTTGGAGCAGTTTTCATATGGCCATCGATAGCTTGGCTTTCTTCCTCAGAAAACTGCTTGCTCACAGCCTTTGACCATTTGTCAATTTGGGAATGGCTCTTACTCTTATAATTGTAATTGGTTCTCAGTCTATCTTAGGGATGACATATTTAACAGCAAAAGTTGTTAACAAGATTCCTCCCCGCCCCCAGTTCCTGATTGTCTTATTTTAGCCTTGGTTTTGTTTGTGCAAAACCTTTTTAATTTTATATAATCAAATCATCTGTTTTGGTCACGTGCTCTTCAGAGATCCAAAAGGTCCTGCTCCTTTACTTGTTCACAATGTTTATGTTGCCACCCTTGAAGTCCATGCCATGCATCCATTGGGAGCTTATCTTGCTATTCCAGGATGCAATGTGAAGGCAATAGCTTATCAACAGTTAGGAAGGCGATCCATGATCCTTAAGAGTCAGTGTAGCTTCATTCAGAATGGGTCATGCCAAAGTAACCTCGTTTCCTTTTTCTTGACATAGTTATACTTACATACTAGTGGAATACCATACAAGTAGAAGACCTAGATTTCTGTCAAGTATTTGACAAAATTCATCATGGTTTCCTTGAAGACAGGATAGAAGATGTGGACTACGGAACTGGATGAATGACCAGAACCAGAGTCAATGTCTCCTTGAGGAGGGATCTTTAAGACACTGGCCCAGGGGGTCTTTCCTTGCCTCTGTGCAGGTCAAAGTTTCTTTCAATGAACTGGAGAAAGCACAGAGGGCGAGACTGTCAAATTGGTCAGATGACACAAAGCCATGATGGCCAATGCATCGGATGAGAGAGTCAGGACCTTGCAAGTTGGCAATGAGCTAAAATGGTTAAAATTGAGGAAGATGAATTTTTTTTTTGCTAGGCAATGGGGTTAAATGACTCACCCAGGGTCACACAGATAGTAAGTGTTATGTGTCTGAGGCTGGATTTGAACTCAGGTCCTCCTAAATCCAGGGCCGGTGCTCTATCCACTGCCCCACCTAACTGTCCCCCAGGAAGATGAACCCAAACAGGTTTTCAGGTGAATGCTCTGTGATCCCTCGCAGGGGATGGCACAGGTGGAATCCTTGGCCAAGCAGAGTTGTCCTAAATGGTTTCCAAGTCCCTTCTAACACAAATTCTGTTTAAAGAGGATAAATAGGTGATGAGGGAATTTAAAATAAGAGAAGGTATAATTAGATGGCTACAAAAATTACACTCATTTTTAAAACGACTTCACGGAGGTAAACAAATACACACTGTCTGACAAAGACAATTTGGGAAGCAAGGTTAGTAACTGGGGTAAACTGTTAAATAAACGAATCTATCCCACTTAGTGAACACCATCACTTCCACCGCTATACATTGTGAAGCCCTTTTTACATCCACTATCTCATTTGATTTATCAAAAACACAAAATACATTAAGTTGACAGGTTGCCTTCAGCACCAGCAAAGGTTTCAAAATGGAAATGGGAGAAAGGAGAATCAGAAAGGTCAGACGAACATGAAGAAACAAAAGCCACTATGCAGGATACTGAGGCCAGAGAGCGCATCTAAAGATGTCCAGTCTGCTCTCAAGGACTTACAGCAGTTAAGGCGAAGAATTCATCTGACTCGGCAGAGTCCAGGAAGTCCAGGAGCTCCAATTCAAACAGGACCGTGGTATTGGGTGGAATCAAAGGTGGACAGCCCAGAGCCCCGTAGGCATAGCGAGGCTTGAAGAGAAATCGGGCCAACTCGCCTTTGCGCATCGTTAACAGGCCCACCTCCATTCCCCACAGGGTTATCTCTAGAACAGAAGAGACAGAGGCTTGATTTAAGCCTGCCTATTTCCAGCTTTCCAAAGAAGGAAAAAGGAAATGAAAGGGTTACAGCAAAACTACTAGTTAGACATCAAATCACTGTTCTGTCAGGTTCACTCTGGGGATCCGAGGCTAATACCAATGAAACTGAGGCCATACATCTGAATCCCTGTTCTAGCTGATAACCACAGCTCTCCTCAGCGTTGTGGGCTCTCTCACCTCAACTATTCTAACAGCCTCCTAACTGGAGGCTGCTTCCAATTTCCCTGCCTCCCTGCCCCCCACTCCACACAGGTACCTAAATGATTACCTATCAGTCATTGTGGAAAACTATTTGGAACTATGCCCCAAGTCACTAAACTGTGCATACACACAACCAACACCTCTACTGGGCATACATCCCAAGGAGTTAAGAGGAAAAGACTCACATGCACAAAATTATTTATAGCAGCTCTTTTTGTAGTGGCAAAGAACTAGACGTGAAGGGGGTGCCCATCAGCTGGGAATGGCTGATCACATTATGGGATGTGAATGTAATGAAGTCTCCTGTGCCAGAAGGAGTGGCCAAAGGGACAGTTTGGGAGAAACCTGGGAGGACTTTCACGAAGTGCCAGGCCCAATAGGGACAACATTGCAAAGGCAAACGACTTTGAAAGACTAAAGGATTCTGGCCAATGTAACGACAGACCACAGCTGCAGAGGCCTGAGGACGATGCCTGACAGAGAAGCAATGGACTCAGGGTACAGATGAAACACACGTTTTGGGGGAGGTCCAATGCAGGAATTTGTTTGGCTTGACTCGGCACAGTTGTTATAAGAATTTCTTTTTTTTTTTCTCTTTTTCCCCCAATGTGGGGAGGGGGAGAGGAAGAAGTGGGAGGGGGAAAAATATTTTAAGTGAAACAAAAGTTTTAAAAATCGTTCACCTGACATGCAGGTGGGATCACGCCACTCTCCTATTCAACTCAGATGGCTTCCTATTGCCTCTAGAATCAAATATAAACTCCCATCTTTTAAACACTTTCTCCAGTCTGGCCCCAACTGATCTTTGGAACCTGATTTGACAGTGATCCTTTTCCCATATGACAAAGACCAGTCAAACTACACCGTTTGCTGTTTCTCACACACAACCCTCCCAACCTTTCATCTGCCAACCTGTCTGGCATACAATCCCACCTCATCTCGTCTCTCAGAGAAGCCCTTCCTGGGGCAGCTAGGTGGCGCAGTGGACAGAGCACCGGCCCTGGATTCAGGAGGACCTGAGTT
>NW_020954546.1:12402103-12416779 GCF_900497805.2 Vombatus ursinus | reverse complement strand
TTTCCTCCACCTGCAAACGCTCTCCTCCCCTCAAAAAGAAAACTGATGCTATCTGCATTTCCATATATACATGTCTTGCAGACAGCGGAGCAGAGAACCTCAGCACAATGCTTGGCTCGCTACCTAGTTGTTACCTAGTCGCCTGTTCCTCCCCTTTATGTATTTACAATCCAGCCTACCTGGCTGCCCAGCTCTCCCTCCTCTCAACAAGGCCAGCCCTCCTCCCTTCTGGGCACGTCCTCCCTCCTCACCTCTGAGGCGAGTGCCCTGAAAAGCCTCCCTTGATCCTCTGTGTCCCAGGTACTCCCTCCCTCCCTCCTCCAGGGATCACCGAGGACACGTCCTTGAGACTGCTCAGGACGGGGGCGCTATCACTGTGTCTGTCTCTCCCAGCACCTAGCACAGTTAGCCTGGTGTGGAGAAAGTACCCAGTAGAGGCTGGGTGGACTGGAAGGAATTACACCATCTTAGATCATGCCACAGCCTGGCCGCCCACTTCATAAATTTCTTGGTCACAAGGTGAAATGGGAGAAGGAAGGTATACACGGCTCCACACGATCCATCCCTCCTTATCAGAAAAACCAACACAAAGAACACGTCAACATACAGTGGGGCTGTGGGTCAAAAGTGCCACTGAACTTAGGCCAAAACACGTGCTGGTCCCCAGGCCTGATTCACCTTCTCCAAGTTTCATCAGTCGAGGGATCTTCCTAAAGCAGTTTGTGTCGAAGGGCTTGTCCATGTGCTCCAGATACCCAGAGTATTTCACTGAAGGAATCGTGAGAGAAAGCCATCAAAATTCACATGGAACCAGATCCATGAGCGAAGCCGGCCCAGAACCAGAACCAGAACCAGAACCAGCTGCGGCTACCCTACATCACCAGCCAGGAGACTAACTCACTAGTGACTGCTTCCAAGGAAGGCAGATGGCGAGAGAAGGTGGCTCTGGCAGACCCTCTGTCCCTCAGCCAGTGAGCCCGACTGGCCACATCTATGCCGCGACACCTTCGCGGCCCAGGCTTTTCTTAAAAAGCCTGAACTGCTGGCCTAAAGCCACATCCCAATTTACGGACAGGTCGCCTTGATCTTAGTACTAGGCTTCCCCAATGCGTCTGAGGCTCCAGAGCACAAGCAAAACCCCGTCTTTCCCCCTTCAAACATCTCTACTGCTCCGACTCCTCTGCTGAAGTAAGTGCACCCAGGGGCCCGTCATACCTAATACGGAGGCATCGGGTGTCACGAAGTCTCCGGCCCCCTCACGGATGACCTCCTTTAACACCCCCCTGTCTCCAGTGATGTCCTGCATCCGCTGGCTCAATCTCTGGTAGGGAGACTGGCAGGGGGCAGTCAGAAGAGAAGGTCATTACCCTGAGACCCCCCCCCCCACCCCAGATCCCCCAGAGGAGCAGCAGGGGCCTCTGGGAGACTCCCAGATCCCAAAGCCCACTTGGGGTCACAGGCATGGGGCAAACACCAGAGAAAATCCTCTTTCTTTGGCTTTGGGATTCGTCCTGGGATCCCCCTCCTGGCTAGTAAGGACAAAGAATGTCATAAATGGTCAGAACTCCAAAGAGGTCACGGATTCCCCAATGCCCATTTTACAGAGGAGGAAACTGAGGCCCAGGGAGAAGGGGCTTGCCCAGCATAGAGGAAGCAACTGAATCAGGACCTAAATCTCAGCCTAAAAAGTGTAAGATATAGATCTGGGAGGGGCCAGAGCCCCTCTACTCTCCCCCTCAATTTACAGAGAAGGAAACTGAGGCACAGGGAAGTGACTTAATATCACAGGATCATAGTTAGGGCTGGAAGGGCCCCCCTACCCCCCAATTTTACCGAGAAGGAAACTGGGGGGCAGTGAGTTAATATCAGAGGATCACAGGGCTGGCAGAGGCCAGAACCCCCATTTTACAGAGAAGGAAACTGAGGCAGGAATGGGGGGGGAGTGACTTACTATCATAATTAGGGCCAGAAGGGCCCAGAGTCCCTCTACACCCCCCCCAATTTTACAGAGGAGGAAACTGAGGCCTGGGGGGAGGTTAAGTGATCTGCCTCCTCCAACTCCGAATTCCCATAACTCTTTCCACCTCCTACTACGGGCTGCCGGGGCAAGCCACGTTACCCCCTCTATGCCTCAGTCTCCCCCTTTGTAAATTGGGGGTTCCGACAGACAAACGACCAGACGAAGACACCGTCCCACAGGGTCCTCCTCCGCGCGCACCAGCTCTCCCGCGCCTTCACGGTCCAGGGCCGGCTTCAAGTTGTTCGCAGGCGTCACCAGAGGCTCCGCCATCTTGTCCTCCCACCTGCACAATGCTGGCTGTTGCCCCAGAGAGCGCATGCGCGGGGCCAGGCTCTTGAGACCGGGCCCCCAAATTCCCGCCCACACGCGCCCCGGCCAACCAATCAGCCGTCGCCCACTCTCTCTCGAGTGTGAGCCCCTCCTCCAATCACCGCCCAGGGCTGGGTAAATAGTAGATTGTAAGGCACGTGTTTCCTCAGGCCCACAAGAGCTTTGTCGGTTTCCCTTGCCCCTCCCCCGCCGCCCCTCCCCTGCTCTCCGCCCGACTCCCTCAGCCCCAACAGCTGGGGTAACAAGCTGGCAATCAACCACCTGCATTAGCTGCCTACTACTTCTGGGCGGGGTGCTGGGGCTGGAGCTAGTTACAGGGGCAGGTCTGTCCTTCGGCAAGAATGTACCCAGCCCTGCGATGGGGAAAACCCAGACCCCGCAGTTCTGTGATGTCATTGGTACACAGGAATCCCACGTGGGAAAACTCCCTCCGCCAAGACGGTTATCACCTTCTCTGCAACTTACATAATCTTAGAGAGTTGCCCAGGGAAGGTGGGCCGTGGATAGGTCACTGGATCTGGAGTTAAGAAGACAGGAATTCAAATTCTGCCTCAAATACTTACTAGCTATGTGACCTTGGGCTAGTCATTTAACCTCTTTTTCCTCATCTGTAAAATGGGGATGATAATAATAGCCTCCCCCCTAGGGTTGTTGCGACCAAATGATATAATAACGGTAAAGGGCTCACAGTAGGGCTGTATAAACGGTCACTATTATTGTGTTGCTGTCATCAGTTTGTGGAAGAGGCAGTTTGGTGTAGGGGAAGCCCGGAAACTGGGCTGGAATCCTGGCCCTGGCTCACTGGCTGACCTTGGGCGGTCACCCCACCGCGGCTCAGCCACAGCCTGGGAGGGGGGCTTCTTGACACTTGACACTCCCCGTGCAGATCACAGCTCCCGCCGGCGTCCCCGCCCTGCATGGCTCTGGTCCTCGAGGGAGGTTGTCCTGGGGTCTCCATCCTCATCCCTCCGTCATGACCCGTGGCCAGTCCATCCTTTTCGATCACAGCTTGGCATTCGTATGGCGTGCTGAGTTTTCAAACCTCTGTAAAGCGAGGGAGGGCTGAGGACGCGCGACGGAGGACGTCCCGTCCGCCGCCAAGTCTTCCATCCCCCAGGCTTCCAGTGTTGCCAAAGGACCAGGTGCTGGGGAGCCCTCCCCAGAGCCCCGCCCCTCATCCCCCCCTTCAATCCAAACAACCACCTGAACGCTGCTATCAAAGCGGGGACGGCCGGTGGCAGGCGCCTCGGCCCTGTGACCAGCCTGGTCTGCTTTGGTTCCCGGTGACTTTGCCCTGCGCCTTGGGGTGGGAAGGGGGAGTTGCCTGGAGAAGAAAGAAAGCAACAAAGATTAGGTGGGTGAGGGTGCGCCCTCTGTCTTTTCTTGTGGTCCTGGCTCCCTCTGGAAGGAAGAGGCTGCGGCAGCCAGAGAGGTCAGTTATGCTGGTTTGCCGGTCAGGTGTCCCAGATTGCCTTCCCAGCTCTTGCTGTCGCCTGGGGGTCTCCGGACCCTGCCATTGGGGTCGTGCTAGAGATTAGACTGAAAGGTAGCTGGCTGTAGGGGAAAGAATGCTGGATTTAAGACCTGGGCTCAGATTTCATCTCTGACAAAGGTAAGTGACCCTTGTCCCTGAGCCTCGGTTTCTTCATCTCTAAAATGGGGATAATAATGCCTGTAGCATGTTACTTCAGGAAGCTGTTTGTGACCAGGTAAAGCGGTAGCCTCCAAGCACTTTCTAAATAGTCCTAGGGACTGGACTTGTAATTTCACTGGTCTAAGGAGCTCTCAGGTGAGGACACTCCCTGCACCAAGGCAGGTTAGCACTTCATCTTCAATCGACAGTTTTAGGAAGTTTCCTAGAGCACCAAGAAGTTAAATGACTTGCCTACAATCACAAAGCCAATATGTGTCGGACGCTGGCCTGGAACCCAGATCGCCTGGATTTCAAAGTTGGCTCTAGTTGGTTGCCCAGTGGGTAGAGCACGGGACCAGGGTTAGGAAGTCCCAAGTTTAAATCCCACCTAAGACATTTCCCACCTGTGTGACCCAAGTAACTTCACCAGTTTGCCTGGAGTTATGAGTTTCCTCAACTGCACCATGGGGACAATACCAGCACCTATCTCCCAGGGTTGTTGTAAGATTCAAATGAGATATTTGTAAAGTGCTTAGCACAGTGCCTGACACACAGTAGGTGCTATATAAATACTAATATTCCCTTTCCCCTCTCCAACACCCATCTGAATGCTATTATTATCAGGGACAACTAGCTCTTCCAGGCACTAGAAAGTATGGGCTCAGTGTGGAGGATGGATAGCACACAGGCATTAGACTTGGCCCTTGAATTTTGCTTCTTAAAACCATAGCCCCGGCTTGGTGATGCCATGAAGAGCTCAGGGCGCCTGGTTGATGGGCAAAATCAACTTTATCGGCATCCAGAATGACTCCTCGTCCTTGGTTCTTTTTCTTTTTTTTTGGCGAGGCAGTTGGGGTTAAGTGTCTTGGCCAGGGTCACCCAGCTAGTAAGGGTTAAGTGTCTGAGGCCAGAGTTGAACTCTATCCTCCTGACTTCAGGGCCACTGCTCTATCCGCTGGGTCACCTAGCTGCCCCGTGGTTCTTTTCTTGTTTCCTTCTTGTGCTGATCTAGAATGATAGATCTAGGAGGGACCTTCGGAATGCTCATCATGGGGTCCTAGAGCTAGGAGGAATCGTAGAGATCAATTGAATCAACCCCATTCATTTTACAGACAAAGAAGCTGAACCCCAGCGGGGGTGGGGGGGGTGGGCTCTGCAAGCTCTGTTCAAGTATGGGAGCCAAGAAGGTTAAGGTGGGTTTAGGCTGCATCAAGAGAAGCCAAAGAACTCCCAGAAATAAGGGGACAAGAGTCCCCATCGTTCTCTGCCTTGGTCAGACCACATCTAGAGTTTTGTATTCAGTTTGGGAAGGACACTGTTGAGTTGGAAAGTGTGCGGAGGAAAAAAACCAAGATGGTGGAAAACCTGGAATTTACACCATGGGAGGATCATTTGGAGGAACTGGGAATGTCCAGCCCCGGGAAGAAGGTGGTGGTGGTTCTTAAGGACTGAAGGGCTGTCATGTATGTGGAGGAGGGAATAGGCTTGTGTTTGGCCCCAGAGGGACTGGGAAGGGGAGTGATTACTGGAGGTCACAAGGAGGTAAATTCTGGTTTGGAAGGAAGTAAGGAGAAACCATTATTAGAACTAGCCAAGACCACGAGGTTGCGGGATCCCCTTCTTGGAAGACCTGCAGCAGGGGCTAGATGTTATAGGCAAGATGCTTTGGGGGGCATGGCTCTTGAAGTCTCGTCTCACTTGAAATCTAGTGTTCTGGGATACCCAATGTTAGAGAGATAGTACAGCTACAGCTAGGACGCGAATTCATGTCCCTGTCTCCCAGCCCAAGACTCTGGTCTACATTCTAAATGGGCAGTTAGGTGGCACCATGGTGCATAGAGTGCTAGGCCTAGAGTCAAAAAGACTCATCTTCCTGGGTTCAAATCTGGTCTTTGACACTTCCTAGCTGTGTGACCCTGGACAAGTCACTTTAACCCCGTTTGCCTCAGTTTCCTCATCAGTCAAATGAGCTGGAGAAGAAAATGGCAAACCATTCCAATATCTTTGCTAAGAAAACCCCAAATGGAGTTATGAAGAGTTGGATACGACTGGAAAATGACTTAATGATACACTCTGAATGGGCATCCTTCCTTCTAAAACATCTTCTAACCCTTGAGACTATTAAAGGATCAGGGTGAGAAACTAGGGAGGGAACAGAGCCAGGACAAGGTATCTGAACATTCTAGGTCAGGCTTAAAAATCACTCTCTCCCCTAGGCCCCCATGTTGGGTGTTACTGTTTCCCCAAAGCTTTGAGCCTCAACAGTGCCCCGTTGGCTTATTGCAAAATATAGAAATACATGGCATCAGTAGCCGAAGATTCTGGCACTAAATATATTTAAATAAATAGGCAACAAAGTTGGACCCTCCTCCTACCCTGATTGGTGAATGACTAAACAAAGTATGGTATGTAGAGCTAAAAATAAGAATACTACTACCCTGTAAGAAAGGATGGCTGTGAGGAATTCAGAGAAACATAGGAAGATTTGTATGAACTGATGAAGAAATAGAAACAGAATTCATGAAAACCTCCCTGAAAGGGAGCTGCATTCTGAGTAATAGAAAACCCAGTACCCGGCTCTAGGGGGCACGTAATGAAATAGGACCCCTGTCCCCTCAGCAGAGGAAAGGGACGAGTAGGGAAGGATGGTGTCTCCATTGCTGGATGACTTTTCGCTCAGTTCTTTGTTGTTTTCGTTGTGGCCTGGAGAGGGGCAGCAGGACCAGAAGCCATATGGAGATGACTTTTGGTTCTTAAAAGCTGTGACTGGCAGACCAGGAGATTTGACAGGGAGCAGCAGTATGGAGTCAGTGGGACTTGGGTTCAAATGCCTGGGTGACCGTGAGCAAATGACTTAACCTCTCCAGGCCTCAGTTTCTTCATCTATGAAATGGGCAGGGGTTTAATAGATGGACTCCGGGCTCCTTTCATCTTTAAATCTATCATAAAATGTGATAGAACCTCACACGGCATCATGAAACAAGGACATTTCTTTGAAGTAGAAGACAAATAAGCAATGAGGAATTAAAATGTGCAGCGGGAACTCTGTCACCTGCGTCTGAAAATGACCTCCTTTCACATGGGGCCTGAGAGCAGGGGGCGTGAGGCCCTGGCCTCTGCTCTGGCCTCCTCAAACCCCAGAACCCCACATTGCCCCTGTACTTCCTGGGTGCAGTGACACGAGCTGTCTCATGCAGCAGCTGGAAAGGCTTCAAAAGACTTTTGTTTGCTGTCCAGGGACCAGCCCAGCTAAGTTTGATAAGGGGGTGATGTCAGTTTTTGGCCACAGACACTCTTGAACATTAAGCTCTAGAGGGGTTGCTAACCAAGGTAGAGGAGAAACTATGCAAAAAGCATTCCCATTGATGAAATAAAAATAATAATAGCATTAATGTTCATGGCTCCTTAAGGTTTTCAAAGCATTTTTACAAATATTATCTCATTTGATCCTCATAATAGCTCTGGGAGCTAGGTGCTGGGATTAGCCCCATTTCATAGATGATGAAACTGAGGCAGGGGAGATAATAATGAAAGTGAAATAGTAAAATAAATTGTAAATAGTAAAATTAAAAAACAGCGAAATAACCCTCTTTAAACTTAGCTAGGTTAGGCCTTGGGCAGCAAATAAAAGAGGTTATGTGGCTTGACCCAGAATCACACAGTAGTAAATATCTGAGTTAGGATTTGATCTCGGCTCTTCCTGACTCCAAGTCCAGGGCTCTATCTGCTACACACGGTATAAAGTGAGTATCAAAAGTATGTTAAAATAGAAAGTAAGTTTCAAAAGAAATACTGGAAAAGTGTGTGCATGCCCTTCCCTCTTTCCGTGTTGTGCTTCTGGGTAACGGCCCTGCTGGCCTAGCCTGAGTCCCAGCTCTGGGAGTGGACTGTGACAGGAGTCACTTCTGATCTTGTTTTTCAGCCTGGAAAGTCTGGATGGCGTTGCAGGTGACAGCCCCTGATTTGGCAAACGGGCTCCAATGCCCCGTTTGTCTGGAGGTCTTTAAGGAGCCCCTCATGCTTCAGTGTGGCCATTCTTACTGCAAAGATTGTCTGGACTCCTTAGCCCACCACCTGGGAAGCCAGCTCTTCTGCCCCGTGTGCCGGCAAGTGGTGCCCGATGGCAGCAGCTCCCCGCCCAACGTTTCCCTGGCCCAGGTGATTGAGGCTCTGCACGTCCCAGGCGAGCAGGAGCTGAGCGTCTGTACCCATCACCGAAACCCACTCAGCCTGTTCTGTGAGAGGGACAGAGAGCTCATCTGTGGCCTCTGTGGCCTTCTGGGCTCCCATCGGCAGCACCAGGTCACACCTGTCTCCACCGTGTACAGCCGCATGAAGGTAGGAAGCCGCTTGCCACCCTAGCCGGAAAGACCAGGGCCTGGCCACCAGACCAGCCCTGGGCTCTCTGCTCCAGGCTGAGAATGCAGGCCAAGGTGGGCCAAGGCGGGGTGATTGTGTGTCTGAGCCAGCAGGGCCTCCCACCCAGCTCCCACCCATGCCCAGAGCAGAGGTCAGGCGACTTAACCCAACAGATGCTGGGGGGAGATGATGGGGAGCAGGGCGGGGTTTCCTTTTCAATGAGGATGAGCTTTGGAGTCAGAGTTAGAATAAGCAGTTAGCAGGCAGGGAAAGCTAAGAGACAAGCAGCCAGCAGTGGGGGCGTCAGGGGCGTCGGGTACCCGTGCAGATGTCAATCCTGGACAGACCAAGTCCTCAGGCTCTGACAGAACTGGCCTCTGTGATGATGCCTCGACGCCAGCGTGAAATGCTTGACCTTTTGTTACTAAGGACTTGCTTGGGTAGGATCTGAGAAATTCCCCTTTCTGTGCATTCTCTGAGTTGAGGGCCCATGCTTCGGCACAGATGGTCTTTATTACTTCTACAATCATAGTTCCTCCAGGGTTTGGTCAAGGGGGCTCACCAGGGGCAGGAACATGAAAGTAGCAACTAGCCCTCTCCCCCCAATGAAAAACAAGCAAACAAAAAGGGGTCATAAAGTCTCTCTGGCCTAAGTTAAGTAAATCCTTAACTTCTCCCAGCCAGCCTCCAAACTTTAAAGAAAGAATCCAGTAACTAGGTTAACATTTGCTCAAGGCTTTTAATCAAGATTTCATCTACTGGCGTATCCTGCATTTTTGAATGAGACCAAAGCAGATGTGAGGCAAGGGAGCCAGAGAGGGCACCCATGAGGTAGGGGGGCATTCTGGCCCTTTATTACTATAGAAACCATTCGTGGGTCCATGGAAGGAAGCTGAAGAGGAAAAATCCATTCATAAGGGGATGCCAGGAAAAATGCCTGAGAGGGCCTGGCAATGTCCTGGATCCCTCTACAATGTGGGGGAGAGAAGGACAGTATGTGCATCTCCAGCCCACGTGTGGATCCTGGGTGTCCGAGGCAGGCTGTGCAGAGGGTGGGGGAGTTCTGTGGCCACGTGCATCACCTCAAAGCTGTCATATGAATACGGGGAGCTGAGACGAAGCTCCCACTTATCTCCAGTGGCCAGAGAAAGTTCTGGGGACTTGGTGGGGTGGGTGGACAGGAAGGCCCCCCCCCCAACTGTTGGTCATTTTTTGTAAGGACATTTGCCAGGACTGATCAACAGCGTAGCCTGAGCTCCATCCTAAAGAGGACTCTCCCTGCTCAGTATTGGTTCCTATTTCCCACCTCCTCATTTTTGCCCAGGCTGTTTGGAATGCACTTCCTCCTGACTTCATCCTTTAAACCCCCTAGTTTCCTTCTAAGGCTCAGCAGCCACCTCCTACGGGAAGCCCTTCCTAACCCCTCAGGTTGTAACTGCTCTCTCTCTTTCCTCAGCTAAGGTCCTTCCAGCTTTCAATTTCGGTGATTCTATTAACCCCACCTGAAATTGTTTCATTCTTTGTACTGGTATCACCAGTGCCTGGCATGTAATAGGTGCTTAAGAAATGCTCGTTGGCCTGACTTGAATTGAGTAGATTATCACCTGTGTGACCTTGGGCAAGTTAATTTAATCTCTCTGGCCTCAGTTTCCTCATCTGTACAATGAGAGAGTTGGGCAGGATGGCCTCTGAAGTCCTTTCTACCCCTCTATCTCTGATCCTCTGAGTATGAGGAAATATAGGAAATACACAAAATAATTATAAAGTTTATTGGGAGAATTGGGACCCACCAACCACCAGGGGGATCTGCTATGAAATGCTTCTGGGACTGGTTTGGCTTGGATCTAGGACTGTATCTACACACAAGGTGGAGGCTAAGGAAACTGAATAATTTTAACTCTACCCTGGTTCTGAAGGGAGACTTTGGGCTGGCGTGGAGTCAGAAAGGCCTGGGTTCAAATCCCACTTTTGACACTGTCTGTGTGTGCACGGGCACAGTTCACTTCCCTGGGCCTCACTTTCTCCTCTCTGAAATTGAAAGGGCCAGACTCTGTGGCCTGTGTGGTCTGCGTGCCAGAGGCCTGGGGATGGGGAAAGGATGGCTTCCCTGGGACTCGTGGGTTCTGCTTTGGCTTCCTCCCCCAGGAAGAGCTCTCGGGCCTCATCTCTGACCTGAAACAACAGCGGGAAGAACTGGAGGAACATGTCACCAGACTAGGGAACAACAGGACCCGGATTGCTGTGAGCCAGCACCCACATTGTGCCCCGTGCCCTCGCTTCCCTGCCCCGGGAAAGGGCATCCCTTCTCCTGGTGTCACCAAAGTCAAATTAAGATCCAGAGCAGGCCCAGGAGGGATGTGGGGGTTTGCCTGTTCCCTTGGAGCACCGGATTCCCAAGCCATCCCTGGCTCGTGATACTGGTGTGGCCTTGGATATGAATCGCTTCGCTGCCAGAGGTCTCAGCTTCCTTTTTGGTAAAATGAGGGGAAGAGCATTTCCTAGACACTCCCCCTCCCCATTTTAAAGATGAGGAAGCTTGATGCCAAGGGAGGTAAAGGGACCTCCTCAAGGTCACACGATAGAAAGCACCAGAAGTGGCCTTTGAACCAGGCCCTCTGGCCCCATACCTACACATGACCCTGCCTCCCATCTCGGCTCCCTCCCACTCTGCATCTGGGATCCCACTGACTTCAAGTGGTGGGGTTGGGCCCAGGGCCTTGGTAAACTCTGTAGTCTGAGAGTGAGGTGACCCGGCCTCCTCCACGACGGGGTTTGGAATGACCACCTTGTGCCACCTTCTGGTCAGCCCAGTTATAACTCCTTCTGGCGCGTGAGTCAAGTTGGGGTGGGGGAGCCCTACAGAGGCAGCACCAGGACTGGCCCATACTAGAGGAAGGGACGCTGGTAGCGGACCTCAAGTTCTTAGAGAAGCCATAGTCGCTCTGTTCTTGGCACGGTGCCTGAAACACAGTAGGTGCTTAATACATGCTTGTTGATTGATTGGTCAACTGCTGTGTCACCTCTTACAACAACTCCCTGGCCTAGAGGGATAATGGTGATGTCCTGAATCCCTCAATAGTTTGGGTAAGAGAAAGGTCTACGTGAAGGACAGAATGTGCATCTCCAGCCCATGGGTGGGTCCTGCATGTCCGTGGGAGAGTGTGCAGAGGGAGGGAGAGTTCAGGTCTCATAGTTTATATAGGCTGTGCTTGTGTGCCAAAGGAAGCAGCATGGCACAGGGGAAAGAGCAATGGAGTCAGAGGTCCTGGGCTCAAACCTTGGGCAAATCACTTAATTTCCTCGGAGCTCAGTATCCTCTTATAGAAAACAAGGGGGTTGGCCTCGATGACGTCTAAACTCCCCTCCAGGCGGCGTCTAAGACCTTCTGAGCTGAGGGGGAGTCTCCATCTCTGTGAAATGAGGGGGTTGGACCGGATGACCCCGAAGGCCCTTCCAGGCCAGCCTAGATCTGCCCCCCCCCCCCCATGAGCTGCTCTCTCCTGGCCCAAACCAAAGTAAGGGCTGGCCTGAGACGGGCTCGGCTCCCTCCCTCAGAACGAGTCCGACGTCTTCAGCTGGGTGATCCGGAGAGAGTTCCAGGAGTTACACCGCCTGGTGGATGAGGAAAAGGCCCGATGTCTGGAGGGCATCGAGTGTCACAAGCGGGGCCTTGTGGCCTCCATGGACATCCAACTGGAGCAGGCCCAGGGTGCCAGGGAGCGGCTGGAGCAGACCGAACGAGTCTTGGAACAGCTGAGTGAGGAGAGCCACCTAGACTTCATCCAGGTGAGCCAGGGAAAGGAACAGTCCATCAGTCAATCAACAAATGTTCATTAGGTACTTACGATAGAAAGACAAAAATGCAATGGTCCATGCCCTCAAGAAGCTTACGTTGGGGGGGCGGGGGTTGGAGAAGAACATGACATTCAATTCAGTTTAAAAAGCATTGAATAATTATCCCAATATCTAGCATTTATATGACACTTTTAGGTTTGCACAACACTTTAGGGACATTGTCTCATTTGACGTCATTTAAGTGTCTATTATAGATACAAGGGTGCCTCTCCTCAAGGACCTTGCATTCTAATGAAGGAGACATGTGCATGTACAGTATAAACAGAACAGTACAGAATGACCAGGAGGGCTGTCCCTCAAGGGCAGGGATTGGGTTTGTCTTTGTATGCCCACTGTATGCACGATGCCTGGTGTGTAGTAGGTGCCTAATAAATGTTTGTAAAAATGAGCATCCTGCTTCCATTGGACCAAAGTGTGACCTTTGGACTTGGGGCATCTAGCCAGCCAACGCCCCTCCTTTGGGGCACCTTCCCTCTATCGCCAACCACAATTCCTGCCCAGCAAACCCCGTCACTCGTGGCTTCTGAAGGAGCCTTCTCATGTCTTAATCACCTTGTCTCTCTTTTCTTACAGAAATACCACACCATGGCCTCCAGGTAAGTACCCTGGTGGGGAGAGAGGGAGTCAGGCCTTTGGGATCTGGCAGAACATGTGGAGAAGGGATGGAGAGGAAGCCCGGGAAATGGCATGGGCCTCTCATTCAGCTAGAGCCGTCTTCCAAACAGGGCTAAGTCAGGATTCCAGCCCCACTTGTAATGGCCTTTGGGAACATAGATATACACGCATGTATACATATAACACATATGTACACATAGAAATGTACATGGATGTGTGAAGTATGACCTTATCTTTCAAATAGAGAGCCCAATAAAGCATTATTCAGGCTTTACTACGTGCCGTCAGCCTGCTAAGTGTTGGGGATGTAATACAAGGAGGTTCCATTCTAATGGAAGGGGCGGTAAGCTGGTGTGTTGTGGGAGCAGTCTGAAGGACTTTGGAAAAGAAAGCTGACCTGTCTGAGCCTGGGGACCCAGGGTGAAATCCAAGTTGGTGGGAGGGAAATTATGATTTTATATACATATATATATATATAGAGAGAGAGAGAGAGAGAGAATTTATGATTTATATATTTATACATGTATACACACATATATGCATGTATATATACACACATAAATATATAGCCATACATACATATACACACACATATGTCTTTTCCTCAGTTATATGACCTTTTCTTGCACAAATCTCCATCCCCGGGGCTGTGAATTCAGCCAGAAATGAGTCTCAGGGTAGAATGCTATGGTGGATGCAGGACTGTGTGAGTTTAGGTGGGGGAGAAGCTGTACCCAGAGATTTAACTCGGGCAGATTGGTGGGGGCTTTGATCCAGGGCACTCCCATTCAGAGGGTGCCAACAGCACGGGCTGGGGTGCCCTTCTTCCTTATCCCTGGCTCCTCCAGTCCCTGCTCCCCATTTTCCCATCAGCAGTCAGGCCTTCAGGAGTGGAGAAGCCTCCTGGCATCCTGGGCAGGGATGACTGTCACAGGAGTCAGAGAACCTGGCTTCAGAGCCCGCCTCTGATACTTACCTCCTGTTGACCTCCTTGGCCTCAGTCTCCTTATCTGTAAGACGAGGGGGTGGGACTCGATAGTCCCTGCCAGCTGTCACTCCAGGTTCTTGGGATGGTCCAGCTTGGAGGCCCCCTCCCCCCCCATCTTACCCGGCCCCTCCCTACTTGACCCGGGCACCCAAATCCAAATCCTTGGTTATGGCTCAGTCTTTGGCCCCCAGCAAAGGGAAGCGGTACTGCCACTCACTCACATCCGGTCCCGGGCTCTGTCTACCCGTGTTCTTCCAGCACGAAGCTCCAGCAGACCCTGCCCCTGGAGGGGACCTTCAACGCCGTCTCTTTCAAGCCCGGCTTCCACCCGGCTGACCTCAAAATGACCGTGTGGAAGCGGCTGTTCCGCAAGGTTCTGCCGGGTGAGTTACTGTGGGAAAGCAGCCCCAGCCTGGGCACTGCTGGGTCCCAGCGTGCCCAGCCAGAGTTCATGTAGTGCCCGCTAGGTGCCACCAGAGATGTAAAGCTGACAAGGAAGGCAACAGGTACATATGTGAGATGTATACAAAGGAATCTTGGGAGGGGGCGGAGAGAAAAGCTGAGGGAGTCAGGGAAGGCCTCGGGGAAGCTTATAGGATTCAACAAGGCCTGCGGAAGGAGGGGAGTGCGTTTCAGGCATGGTGGGGAGCAGTGTACATCAGCCTGCGTAAAGGCGTGGAGGTGGGAGATTGAGTATCATGGGTGAGGAGCAAGAAGAAGGCCAGGTTGGTTAGAACACAGTGTGTTATGGGGAATAATATATATGTGTATGTATATGTGTGTGTATATATATATATATATATATATATAAAATTTATATATATATATATGTATATATAAGTTGTAAAATGTTTAACTCTGGAGGTCATCAGAAGC
>NW_020954546.1:12397423-12402061 GCF_900497805.2 Vombatus ursinus | reverse complement strand
CACTGGAGTTTACTGAGCATGGGAATGACGGGGTCAGATCCAGGCTGTAGAAATATCCCTTTGGCAGCCCTGCGGAGCAGAGCCTGGAGACAGGGAGAAACCTGGTCTTGCTGTAGTCTGACCAGGCCTTCTTGGCTTCTCCTTGCTTAGCAATGGAGACTCTGAAATTGGACCCTGCTACAGCCCACCCGCTCCTCCAGCTCTCCAAAGGGAACACGGTGGTAGAGTGTGGCCTCCTGTCTCAGCGGAGTGCCGGCCATCCCGACGGCTTCGACTACAACACCTGCGTCCTCACCAGCCGTGGCTTCTCCTGCGGCCGTCACTACTGGGAAGTGGTGGTGGGCAGTAAGAGTCGCTGGCGGCTGGGGGTGATCAAGGGCACCGCCAGCCGGAAGGGCAAGCTGATCAAGTCCCCCGAGCACGGGGTGTGGCTGATTGGGCTCAAGGAGGGCCGGGGGTATGAGGCCTTCCAGTGCCCACGAGTGCTCCTGCCTGTGGCCGGCCACCCTCATCGGATCGGAGTATATCTGCATTATGAACAGGGGGAGCTCACTTTCTATGATGCGGACCGCCCCGAGGGCCTCCAGCCCCTGTACACTTTCCAGGCTGACTTCCAAGGCAAACTTTACCCCATCCTGGACACCTGCTGGCATGAACGAGGCAACAATTCCCTTCCCATGGTTCTGCCCCAACCTCCAGGGCCTGGCCACCTGCCCGCCCTGGAGCACACCAAACTCTAGACGTCTGGTCCTCCTTGCCTCCCTACGTGCCCGTGGCAGGTGGGCAGGGGCCAGGCGTCCTCAGGCCCTTGGCTTACGGGCACTGAAGTGCCATCATCCCTGGAGAGGAGGCTCTTTTATGGTTTGGGGTTAAAAAAATAACCGCCAAGCCCCTTCCAAACCAGATTTCTTGACTTACTTCTGCATCTGCCAAAATGACATGATTCAAAGCTTTCCCTGATAAAATGTAAGCTTCCTGAAGGTAAAACCTGTTTCCTTGTATCCCCAGAGCCCGGCAGAGCGCCTGATGCACAGTAGGTGCTCAAGAAATGCTTGTTGACTGATATAGTAGGAAGATGTTCCAGGAAAGAGTGCGGTCACAGACGCCCCCAACGGCTGCTCTTCTCTATTCGGTATAATGCAGGCCTCATTTAATAGAAATCTCTCTCTCCTGCAGTTTTTAAAGCCCCATCCTCTGAGGTGGGCAGCACAAGCACTGTGAGCCTTGGGGTGGGGCTGGCATCCTCAGGGAAGGCCTCCAGGAAAAGCTGGCACTTGGCCTTGGTCCTGAGGACCAGGCAAGTCAGACAGCCCAAGGAGCTTGAGCGAGCCTGGCCTGGGGACAGCGGTCACTGCTAAGTGCTATTCAAATATGCAAGAACAGGGTCTGTCTTTTCTACCTGTGTCCTCCAGCTCTTAGTACTGTGAGCACATAGTAGGTGCTTAATAAAGGCTTTTAAAAAATCCTTCATTTATTCATTTATGGGGGAGGGGGGACATAACCTACGGCCATGGCATCTGAGCTGACCCTCCCCTGCTGAGATTGAGCTAGTGACATGCCCATCTACCCAGTGCCCTAATCACAGAGATAACCAGTTCTATATTCAGCTGTGGAAGGAGCACCAGGCTAGAGAACCCTGGGTCAAATCCCATCGTTGTCTGCTTTTATGACCTTGAGCAAGTTCATCCACCACTCTGGGTCTCAGTTTTCTCATCTGTAAGATGGGACAAGGGGGCTTTTAGATCTATGATCACATGACCCTTTGGGTCAAAAAATGGCAGAAGGGGAGTGAAGATTCAGGAGGGATGACCCAAGACATGAAGGGCATCTTCCCTATACACACAGGAATAAGTCTTCCGGATTCTATACTTCCCAACTTGGGGCATCCTCAATGCCCACACCCTTGTCCCCCTAGATTCAATCTGTTGCCAGTTGCTGTTGACGCCACCTCTGTAACATCTCTCGAATAAGTCTCCTTCCCGCCTCTCCTTGGACACTGCTGCCCCCCCTGCCTCCCAGGACCTATCACCTTCCATCTGGACTAGTGCAATGGCTGGGGGGGGTCTGCCTGCCTCCAGGATCTCCTGCGCTCAGCTGCCAAACTGATCGTCCTAAGGGGCGGGTCTCAGCGTGTCCTCTCCACCCCCACTGTCTCATTCAACAGACTCCACGGCGATCATTTCCACTATCGAATCCGAACTCCTCTGGCATTCAAAGTCCTTCCTAACCTGGTCCCACCTCCGACCTTTCCAGTCTTCTCACGCTGACTTGTCCCCACATACGCCCTGATTTATAGGCACTGCCCCCTGGCTGTTGTATCTCCTGATCCTTGTGCATTCTCATTGACTTGTCCCCATTTCAGGAATGCTCTCACTACTCATCTCCACTTCCTGGCTTCCTTCACATCCCCACATCTTACAAGAAGCCTTTCCTAGGCCTCCTTAACCCAATGCTTTTCCTTTACTGATTATCTCCAACTTATCCTGCCTAACAATTGATCAATCATCTTTTTTTTTTTGATTATTTATTTTTAGTTTTCAACATTCACTTCCATAAGATTTTGAATTTTAAATTTTCTCCCCCTCCTAGTCCCCCCACAAGATGGCGTGCAATCTGATATAGGCTCTACTTATACATTCATAGTAAGCATATTTTCCCATTAGTCATGATGTAAAGAACAATTAGAACTAATGGGAGGAACCACGAGAATGAAACAATAAAGCAAAACAACAGAGGAAAAGGAGAGCAAATAGTCTGCTCCCATCTTGGATAGCAATTTCCATCATGAGTCTTTTGGAGATGTCTTAGATTCTTGCATCGCTGAGACGAGCCAAGTCTATCCAAGTCAGTCATCACACAACGTGGCTGTTACTGTGTACAATGTTCTCCTGGTTCTGCTCACTTCACTCAGCATCAGTTCATGTAAGTCTTTCCAGGTTTTTCTGAAGTCCACCTGATCATCATTTCTTATAGCACAATAGTATTCCATAAAATTCATATACCACAACTTATTCAGCCATTCCCCATTGATGGGCGTCCCCTCAATTTTCAATTCTTTGCCACCACAGAAAGAGCTGTTATAAATATTTTTGCACATGTGGCTCCTTTTCCCATTTTTATGATCTCTTTGGGATATAGCCCTAGAAGTAACATTCCTGGGTCAAAGGGTATGCACAATTTTATAACCCTTTGTGCATAGTTCCAAATTGCTCTCCAGAATGGTTGGATCAGTTCACAACTCCACCAACAATGCATTAGTGTTCCAGTTTTCCCACATCTCCAACATTTATCATTGTCCTGTTTTGTCATGTTAGCCAATCTGATAGGTATGATGTGGTACCTCAGAGTTGTTTTGATTTGCAGTGATTTAGAACATTTTTTCATATGACTGTAGATAGCTTTTGTTTCTTCCTCTGAAAACTGTCTGTTCATATCCTTTGACCATTTATGAACTGGGGGATGACTTGTATTCTTACAAATTTGACTTAGTTCTCTATATATTTTAGAAATAAGGCCTTTATCAGAGACACTGGTTGTAAGAATTCTTTCCCAGTTTTCTGCTGCTCTCCTAATCTTGGATGCATTGGCTTTGTTTGTGCAAAAACTTTTCAATTTAATGTAATCAAAATTATCCATTTTGCATTTCATAATGTTCTCTATCTCGTTTGGTCATTAATTCTTCCCTTCTCCTTAGATCTGACAGGTAAACTATTCCTTGCTCTTTTAGTTTGCTTACAGTATCAGTCTTTATATCTAAATCCTGCGCCCATTTTGACTTTATCTTGGTATAGGCCAATCAATCATCTATTAAGCACCTACTATGTGCCAGGTACCATGCTAGGCCCTGGTGATACAAAGAGAGGCAAAAGTCGGCCCTTGCCCTGAAGGAGCTTACACTCTAATAGGAGAGCCAACACTTATACAAGCAAGCTATATACAGAATAAATGCCTATATCCGGTTTGTACGTAGTGGTTTGTTCCTTGAGGGCTGGGATTGGTTTTGTCTTTGGATTTCCAGAGTTTAGCACAGCGCCCGGCACACAGCTGGCGCTTAATAAATGCTCGCTCCTTGCTTGCACTTTGGAGTTGGGAAGGTCTGAGTTCAAAACCCTCCATGGACGCTACTTGTGTTACCTTAAGCAAACCACTTTTCCACGTACGCGCTCCAGCTTTGTCGTAAAATGAAGGCTGGCTTCTAAGAACGCTTCCGCTCTAAAGCTCTGACCCAGCCACTCTAAGGAGGCGAGGGCGGTGCTAGGAAATGCCGGCCAATGAAGCACGGGGGCGGAATTGACCAGAAGGGGGCGGAGCCACAGGCTGGCGGGCCAAATCCGGACGAGGCGGAGTGGTGCGCCTGCGCAGTGGTGCGCCTGCGCAATGGTTGGTTGGGGTAGCCACGTGGGGCGCCGCGGAGCAGGAGCCGGTGACGGGAGTCAGGAGGAGGCCAATGGCGCTGTACGGGGCTGCGGCCGCCGTGCTCTCCGGGCTAGAGGCGCACCAGGGCTCCCTCAAGAGCCTGGTCTATAGCAGCCGCTTCCAGGTACTGCGGCGGGGGAGCAGGAGCGGAGCGTGGTCAGGCGTGGGCCGGGTGGCCGGGCCGAGGCGGGGTGTCCGGGGGGCGGGGGCGGGGGCGGGGTG
>NW_020954546.1:12377358-12397306 GCF_900497805.2 Vombatus ursinus | reverse complement strand
CGGGGGCGGGGCCGGGTGTTCAGTCAGAGGCGGGGTGTCCGGGGGGCGGGGGCGGGGTGTCCGGAGTCAGAGACGGGGTGTCCAGGGTCGGGGGCCGGGTGTCCGGAGTCAGAGGCGGAGTGTCTGGGGGCGGGGCCGGGTGTTCAGTCAGAGGCGGGGTGTCCGGGGTCGGGGGTCGGGTGTCTGGGGGTCAGGGGTGTCGGGGTCAGGGTGGGGCGTGCGCCTGATGCCCGCCTCTCCTCCACACACTTGGGTCCCAGAACGTCCGGCAGCTGTACGCTCTGGTCTGCGAGACGCAGCGCTATTCGGCTGTGCTGGACGCAGTGATCGGCAGCGCCCGCCTCCTAGAGGCCGAGAAGAAGCTGAAGCCACACCTGGCCAAGGTGAGGCTCCCGGGAGAGAAGGGAGTGGGGAGGGTTAGGTCGGCACCGAGCCTGGACCCCACGCCTTACCCAAGGGAGGCTGTTAAGGAAGGCTTTTTCACATACCCAAGCACCAGGGAGGGTTCCCTGGAAACTGCCCCAAAGTCATGTTCTTGTCCTGGGAGGGGATGAATGTGATCCATAGCTTACCTGGGCAGGTACAGTGGAAAGTCTCTGGAGCAATGGTTTTGGGGCCAGAGGACCCAGAGCTCAAGCTCTCCCACAGGGAACCCTACCTGATCTCCCCCCACCCTAATTAATGCTTTCACCCCTAAATTACCTTGTATTTAATGTGACTGTCCTTATAAACATGTTGCTTCCCAGATAGAATGAAGCTCTCTGAGGGCAGAGACAGTTTCATTTTGTCTTTGTTTCCCCAGGGCTCTCCTACAGTGACTGACACATAGTAGGTACTCAGCAAATGGTTATTGAGTAGAAAGAGTGGATTATGGATGCTACCAGAGGCTCTTCTTATATACTCAATAAATTGTTCTTGACTTGACTTACTTCTTGAGCCTGGCTCATTGGGTTTGCTGTGGACTGGAGACGAGGGCCCTGGAAGGGCCCTCCGTGGCCATCTGGTCCAGTCCCTTCATTTTACAGATGAGATTAGCCTAAGGTCAAAGGGGGTTGGGCGTGATGCTCGGGTGGCTTGGCTCAGACCGACAGTCCCTTCTCAGGTCCTGGTATACGAGCTGCTGCTGGGCCGGGGCTTACGGGGTGGAGGCCGATGGAAGCCTGTGCTGTCTCGGCACAAGGCGAGGCTGCAGGCCGAGTTTGCCCGGCTCAAGGTGAAGCGGTGCGTGAGCCGCAACGAGGACCTCCTAGAGTCGACTCCTGGGGCCGTTCAGGGTGAGTGGGAGCCCTGGGGAGTGGCTGGAGCTGATGCTCGGGAAGGCCGTGGAGGGGAGTCCCAGTGCCTTCTCCCTTTGCCTGCAGAGGCGCGGCTCCCTCGCTTTGTGCGAGTGAACACACTCAAGACCAACCTCAGTGACACCATTGATTACTTGAAGCGCGAGGGCTACTCCTACCAGGGCCGTGCTTCTGGGTGAGAGCAGCCTTCTGGTTCCAGGGCAGTTGCACGAAGGGGGGGTGGTCTCTAGCCTGTTCTCAGGCCACCTTCTTCCTTCTCTTCCCTGACAGACCGGACGAGCTACGGGCCTTAGAGGGGAAACTTTTTTTTCTGGACTCACTGCTTCCAGAGCTACTTATATTCTCTTCAGGCACTGACCTCCATAAGCACCCGCTGTACCAGGCTGGCCATCTCATCCTGCAAGACAAGGTCAGGAGGAAGGGCCATACTGAAGGGGGGTGGGGGACAGATGGGGAGAAGAGGCCCCGGGGGGGAGGGGCTTCACTCAGTTCTGACGTCTTGCCCCCACCAGGCAAGCTGCCTCCCAGCCATGCTGCTTGCCCCGCCCCCTGGCTCCCACGTCATCGATGCGTGTGCTGCCCCAGGCAATAAGACGAGCCACCTTGCTGCTCTGCTGAAAAACCAGGGGTGAGGCCGGAGGGAAGGGGTGAGGGTGAGGAGAATCATGTGGCATTCAGTTTAGATTGTCTCCCGACTGGGAAGAAAATTTGGTGACTAGAGATTGATGGGTTTCCTTTAAAAATCTGGTTTGGAGCTAGGGACTTTTAGGGTCCAAATGGCAGGGTGTTGGATGGGAAATTCCAGGGATAGGAATGGAGGCATTGTTAACGCCTTTGCCTTTCTTTATGCCTCATTTGAGAGGTGTCATGTTCTAGTGGAAGGGACGCTGGACCCAGAGTCAGGAAGGCATGAGTTCAAATCTCACTGTAGACATTTTGGCTTTGTGGGGTTGCAGAAGGTACCTCATCTCTCTGGGCCTGAATCTTCTCTGTCAAGTGAGGGGTTGGGCCAGGTGACCTCGAAGGTCCCTTCTAGTTATAGGGTGAGGATTGTGAGGTTGAGGGGATAGCTCGTGACATCCCTTTTTACAGATGAGGAAACTGAGGCTCAGCTAAAATGGTCACATACAGAGCTAGTAAGCGTCAGGTCTCTTCTGACCCCTTAGGCTCCTTTAGAAAGAACCTTTCCCTGAGGGTCGTGGTGGTTTCTTCATTGACTCGTGCCCTGTCTCCCTCCTCCCCCAGCCAGACTGCAAGCAGCTGCCTGTTAGCAGGAAGTTGTGTTTTCTCTCCATGTCCCGTGCGCCCACCCCCTCCCCACCAAATGCTTTGTGCTTGTGGAGCTGACTCGCTGATTTCCTCTCTAGGAAAATCTTTGCTTTTGACTTGGATGCTGGGCGGCTAGCCACCATGGCCACACTGCTGACCAGGGCTGGAGTCTCTTGCTGTGAGATAGCCAATGAGGACTTTCTCTCTGTATCTCCCTCTGACCCACGTTACTGCCGGGTCCAGTACATCTTGCTGGACCCTTCTTGCAGCGGTTCCGGTGAGATGGGGAGAACCTTAGGGAACTCTTTGGACAGATGGGAAAAGGTGATGCTGAGGGGTTCTGGGGAGTCTCAGGAGGTTTAGTTCCTCCTGACTTACGGCTCTGACATGGCATTTCCTATTGCTCCCCCGCATGTACGGATGGCTTCCCTGCTGTTGCCTGACTCTATCCTGTGGCTTTGTATGGGCTGCCCCCAGGGGCCAGAAAGGCCCGTCCCTGGAAGCTTGAGTTTTTGGAATCTCTAGTCATATGCAGAGCTCAGCTCAGGTGCCACCTTCTGCAAGAATTACTTTGTATTGGCACAGCGGATAGAGCACTGGCCCTGTGGTCAGGAGGACCGGAGTTCAAATCTGGCCTCAGACACTTGACTAGCTGTCTGACCCTAGACAAGTCACTTGGCCCCGGCTGCCTTGCCCCCCAAAAAAAACAAAAACTACTTTGTCTTTACTTATTTGTGGACAGGTTGTTTCTTCCAGTATTTTGAGGATTGGGATGGCTAGTCCCAAGCACAGGTGCTTGATAAAATGCATCTCTCTTCCCCCAGGCATGGCGTCAAGGCAGCTAGAGGAGCCTGGTGCAGGTACCCCCAGCCAGGCACGTTTACATGCTCTGGCTGGGTTCCAGCGCCGTGCCCTGAGCCACGCGCTCTCCTTCCCGGCCCTGCAACGTGTCGTCTATTCGACCTGCTCCGTGTGCCAGGAGGAGAATGAAGATGTGGTCCGAGATATCCTGGAGCAGAACGGGGGCGCCTTTAGGTATTCTAGGACAGGGCCTGCTGCGTGGTGTGGCCTTCTTTTAGGGATGAGGTGGGTGTGTTGCAGTGTCTGATTTCTACCCCTTCTCCCAGGCTTGTGCATGCGTTACCTCTGTGGCCCCAGAGAGGCCTTGGCACCTTCCCAGGTGCAGAACACTGCATCCGGGCATCTCCTGAAGCCACGCTCACGGGAGGCTTCTTTGTCGCTGTACTGGAACGGGCAGATGGGAAAAGGTGAGTGTTTGGGCTCTCATGGCTGAAGGGTTAGAGTGCCCTGGCTAGGTCTAATTTTCTATTCTCCCTCTAGCTCAAGTCCAGAACCACAGTTGCTGGCTGGAGAACCTGTGCCCAGTGTGGCTCCCAAGAAAAAGAAACGGCGCCGGCAAAATGCATCCACTACGTGAACGCGGGCTGTGCGCCTCCCTCCTCTGCTCTGGGCTGGGTCTCCTTCGAATTTGGGAGCAGCAGCAGGCAGTTAGAGCTTCTGTGGGACCAGCTCTTGCCTGAGCCCCAAGGGGCACTTCTCACTGCTCTGCTTCTTAAGGCAGGGAGATGGAGCAATCCTTTATTCCTGTGTGAGAAGTCCAAGTCTGTCCTTAACCCCCATGGGAAAAAAAAGACAGGATGGGTCCACTGGAAATCACAGTTCTGTTTATTTTTAAAATCAATGACATTATAAGAAGCAAGGAAAAAAAAATTGCACATTCACACTAAATTCCCACCAGACTCGACAGGAACAGCGTCTTATGGAAAGCTTCGTCTCCTGTTCCCGTCCGGTCTCGTGCATGTACCTGCACGGGGCCGAGGCTGAGCTGGGTGGGTGTGGGCAGATCTCTGGGCTGTTCTGGTAACTGACAGGCTTCCTGCTGCCACCACTGCTGTGGAAAGGCTGGTTTGACCTGATTCAGCTTTCCCCAGGGTCCTCGTGGGACTGAGCAGTGGCTGAGACACAGGCTCAAGATGGAGCTCTTGAGACCTTCCAGTGTCCCTCTCCCGCCTCCAAAACTGCAACCACCAGAGCTGCTATCACAGGGGGGAACCTCGCCCTAGCCACATTCACATACATTACATTATTATAGAAGAATTAAGTACATTTTACAGAACGATTCCCTGGGTGAAAAGGGAGTCTAAGTGAGCCCTTCCTCTGCCGGGCAGCGTCAGGCTCCCTCCTCCCCCAGATCTCACTGCTCAGCTAATTTCTGGACAACAGCTTTGGACTTTCACAGCCTCAATGAACCAAGCTTGAAGGAATTCAAAAGGCAATTTAGCTTAAATATAAAAATAAATTTTATTTTGTTAAAAAAATGTTTAAATAGTTTTTTTTTCTTTTTCTTAAATTTAGACTTAGGCAAATCACCCATACACATTCACACTTCTCCCAAAAGTGATGGCAGAGCAGCGAGGCTCCTGGGCCAGGGAGAGGGTGCTCTGGGCCGAGTTGGTGTTTAGAGGACGGGCCCTGATCGGTAACAAGTGATCCTTGATCTGGAAGGCAGGTGTGGAGCTCGCCTATTGAGTAATGGGGCTTTCCTTCTTGGCCCAAAGGAACCAGAAGGAGGCTACCTTATGCAGGGTTTTCCTTACTGAGGCGGGGCTCCTTCATGGTGACCCTCCTTGCTCTCCCTTTCCCCCCCAAACCCAAAAAAGCATGCAACCCAGCAGTAAAATAAGATTATCCACTAATTTAGGGATACCTGCCCTACTGTGAGATCACAAAGACGTGTGTATGTGTGTAGGGGAGCCCAAAGCAAGGTGGGGGTCTTATCCTCTGCTTACATTCACAGCACCCTGTCCCTTGGGCCTTATTCCTTCCTGGGCTGCCATCCCTTCGAATCAAAACACTGTTTGAAAATTCAGGAGTCATTCAGCACGTGCAGCCTCTCATGGCCACGTTCCACATCCAATTGAGTGGGTCCAGTTTCTGTGGGAAACTCCTGGACCCCAAAAAGCTTTTTACACCAAGTCCGGCACTACCAACATGCCGCCACTCACACAAGTCAAATTTTCCTCCAAACTCGATTCAATGAGCATCAGACAGAGCAACGCTGACAGGACACGGCTTTATACAGACGAACCCAGAAAACAAAAACAGCACTGGGGAGGAAAGGGAGAGAAGCCAGGAGCAGTGGTGCAGTGTCTGGCCTGCTCCTTTGCTGGCCAGCGGGGGCTCCGAGGGAAAGGTGCTTTCCTTTTCTGTTGGCTAACTGCAACCCCTGAGGTCTTAAGGGCTTTGCTCGCAAAGGGAAGACTTAGGCTACAACCTTCCTCTCTTTCTCCAGGGGAAGGAAGAAAGATGGTGCATCAGGAGTAGCCTTCATGGAGGCTTCTCCTGATTCCTGGAGTCTTCCCCAAGGCAAACCCAAGCCAGACCAACACCATGAAAAGGAATGCTTCCTTCGGGGACAAAGTCCAAGGAGCAGGAGCCAAGACCCAAGGCAAAAGCAGCAAGAAGCCTGCCCTTGCAGCCACATGGAGCAGGAGGAGAGCTGGGAGGCTCAGGGCCAAGCCCTCCCTGTGTCCAGGCTTGGAGGCCTCTCCAGAGGCCAGGCAGAGTGCAGGAAAGGGGTTCCTTGGCCAAGCTGACACACACACACGCACACACACACACAGAGACACACACACACACACACACACACACAACACAAGGAGACAAGTCAGGAAAGGCAAGGCAAGGCTGATGATATGTACACAAGTTTCTCCAGTCTAGCAGTGGAACTGTTCAAGTAAAAAGGGTTTGTTTCCAACCTGCCACTTCCAGGGCAGCCGCCTTCTTGGCAGCTGCTGCCGGAGAAGTGGGGGGTGGGGCTGGGGTGGGCTTGCTGTACAAAAACAGGGACAGGGACGAGGCTCTTCACAGCAGGAGCCAAGGAGGGGAGGGCTGGGAAAGGAAGGAAAGGGTCTGGGGGGGGAGGAGGCAGGACAGGTTATTTCTTTCGGGTATGCTGTCTCCGGGCCTGCAGTCGCTGCCTGGCCCCAGGGGTCTTGGATCCTGTACCAATGGAAAATAAAGGGGTCGATGGTCCTAAGGATGGATCCAACACACTCATCAGACTGGGTTCTCTTGAGAAAGATGCCTCGTGCCCCAAGTCCCTCCCTAGTCCTCATCGGTGCATCCCAACCACAAAAATGAGAAGTGACTGACCCGCTCCAGACCTTGACAAGAAGTGTGGGGGGTAACTAAGGCCAGGCACCTCGAGGACTCCCTCCTCCCCCCTTCAATCCTCCTCAGCCAGAGGTACTTACCGAAAGATGGTCCTGCTCCCACAAAGCCCTGGGCTGGCGTGGTTGGTGTCCCAAAGGAAAAGCTACTGCCCACACAGCTTGTGCCTAGGAAGAGGAGACAGCTGAAAACACTACACAGAACTGGCTGGCACAAATTTCATGACACCCCCAAACCCTGCCGAGCAGGTTCACGATGCCTACAGTCGATCACTGGAGGGACGGGTGACTGTGTCAGTGCAGGCCGCCCCCAAAGCCACAGACCCAGCAGAGATCGGAGAGCAGGTCTGAAATCCCGGCCAGCCTGGATCTGTGTGCCGAGACTTAGGACAATTTTTGGCCACAATCTCTGGGTCCCCTCAAAGGAGGGGGCTGAATGAGGGAACCTCTAGAGTTCCCCCAAAGGGGGCTCAAAGGCTGCTTTCTGAACGAGGGCCACAAGAGACCTCTCCCCAACCCCAATTTACCTCCAAACAAAGGCTTGTTCTCGGTGGTGGTGGACACACTGAAGGCAAAGGGCATGCTCTGACTTGGGGCGCCCAGGGGGTTCTGGTTCAAGGTACCCCCAAAGGGGGCAGTGGCATTGGTTGCCCCACTCTGGCTTGCTCCGAAGCTGAATGCCACAGTACTCGAGCTGGTTCCAGGGACGGCCGTGCTGGCCCTACAGTCCCCGCTGCTGGCCACAGGTGTGGAGCTCCCAAATATGAAGGGGGCCTTGGTCACATTGCTAAACGGGGAGCTGCTGGTGCCACTGCTGGCGGTCTGCGTGGTGGCCCCAAAGCTAGAGGTGGTGGTCGTGTCAAAAGAGAAGACCATGTCGGGGCTGCCAAACTTCAGCTGCGTGCTGGCAGGGGTGCCAAAGGAGGTGGGGGGCTTCAACCCGCCAAAAGTGGGCTGGGGAAGGGCGGGGTTTGGGGCTGCCGAGCCCCCAAAGCTGAATGTGCTACTGAAGCTTATGGAGCCCGCTTTGGTGGTCCCCTGCTGCTGCTGCTGCCTGTCAGCAGTCCCAAAGGCAGGCTGAGGGGCAGCACCCGGGTAGGGCGGGGGCAGCATCGTCTTGACGCTGGAGCCAAAGGGGTTGCTGAACGCAGCTGTGCTGGTAGTGGTGGTGGCGGCGGGGCCAAACGTCGTCACTTGGCTGGTGGTCGGCAGGGATGCTATGGTGACGGTCCCATCAAACGCAAAGCCAGCAGTGCTGCTGGGGACCGTCTGTGCGGCACCAAAGGTCGTAGTGGGTGCTGCCGCGGTGGTGGCGGCAGTGACAGTGGCAGCAGGTTTGTTAAACTGGAACACGGAACCAGTGGGCGGGGTGAAGCTGGCACCAGAGGCAGGAGCAGCCCTAAAGATGAAAGGCTGTGCTAGGGAGGGGGTGGTAGTGGCGGCAGCAGCGGCGCTAGCGGTGGCAGCAGCGGCGCTATCGGTGGCAGCAGCGGCGCTAGCGGTGGCAGCAGCGGCGCTAGCGGTGGTAGCAGGGGTGCTGGCCGTGGTGCTGGCCAAGCTGCTCGGCCTAAAGCCAAAGGTGGGCTTGAAGCCCGAGTCAGTGGTCCCACTGGAGGTGGCTGTGGCGGCAGAGGCCGTGGTGGGGGCTGCAGAAGAGGGTTGCTTCAAGAAAGGGGAAGTTGAGGCCAAGGGCACAGATGTGGGGAGGCCCACGCTCCCAAAGATGGGCTTAAAGATTGAGGTGGAGGGGCTGGGGGCTGGGGGTAGGACAGAGCCACAAGACACAGGAGCTGTGGCACGGGGGGCAGCTGGCAAAAAAGCGCCACGCTCCATTTCAGGGGGAACCCCAAAAATGGGTTTGAACATGAAAGTGGCGGGAGGAGGAGCCGAAGCAGCCGCAGGAGCGGTGGGAGTTAGAGGCGGGGTACTCAGCATCCCCAAGAGAATGCTGGGTTTGGGGGGCGGCTTGGGAGAGCTGTCCGACGACACATGCGCTGGGGAGGCCTGGCTAGTGGTAGTGACGGGGAGTGTGGCGGAAGAGGTCAACAAGGGCTTGGAGGACGAAGAGGTGGCAGCTCGGGGCCCTGGCTCTGCGGGCCCTGCGGCAGCGGGTGGCCTGGCCGGCTTCGGTGGGGAAGGCACCCCAGCACTGGCTGCTCCAGCTGGGTCTGAGAAAGACAAGAGAGGGACACGTCAGGAAGCAGACATGACCCCATGCTCCCAAAAAATGAGCTCTGCCCACAGCAGTCTCACAAATGTCAGCTATTCTAGAACTTCAAAAAGAGAAAGACACCAGGCCCAGTCAAGCAGCACGCTGGCATAAACCTCAAGAACAGGGTAACAGCCCTCGAGGGAGCACCCTCATTCGGATCCTGTTCATCTCCAGATGCGCTTAGCCAGGACAGATGGACGCTGGGAACACAGGGCACTTGGAAAAGCAGCATTGAAAGCTCCAGATTCCAGCTTTTCGTGCTAAGTCATCAGACCACGTTTAGAGGCCTAAGCACCAGAGCAGGCTTATCATGGTTGGGGTTCATCTCTGCTGGGCCTCAGCTCCCTCCTCCTAACAGGCAGAGGCCGAGAGGCCTGCAACAAGTCCTCTCTCACCTGTGAGGGTGGCTGGGCTCGGGGAACTCTGCATCTTCTTCACACTGTCCAGCAGGGGGGTGGCACCTGAAGCTGGAGTGCCAGCTGGTGAAGTCTCTGCGACAGAAAAGGGAGGGGGATCTAGGAGAGAGGAAAATGTTTAGAAATAGGTCTCCTCTGAAAGTCGCAGAGCTCCAAACAAATAAAGGTCATAAATCACAGGGCCCCTAAGCATTCCTGGGCCTTCCATGTTACAGGTTCTCCAATTCTATCATGTCTTAACTCATATATATCTATATCTATCTATCTACAGAGAGACTAGTGGATAGCCACTAGGAAGCCTGTGCTAAGGAAGCCTGGTATCCAGTGCTCTCCAGGTTTCAGGGGAAAATGAGACAAGAAGAACCCAGGTTAGTGTCTCAGATGAGACTCAATTCCAAAAGTCAACTGGAAGTTTCTGGTCCCCCTCCCTCTGGGAAAAGAGCGACCTTCAGATTCAGAAGGGAACTCTTTCTCATGGGGGTATCAGATGCTACCCTCACCTCCCTTCTCTTCCAAGACTTTGTTAAACCACTGAAATGCAGCCTTCTTTTCCAAGTCTAGGTCTTCAGCAGTGATCAGGTAACCGAGCTGGGGAGGTGGAGGCTGTCAGAAACAAAGAGACACTCAAGCCTATCAGAAGGGGAAACCGGTAAGGACCCCCTGGTGCACTACGGGGGCTGTTGGCCTGGGTAAGATGTTTGAGAGATGGGGGTTCCAGGGAGACCCTGAAGCCCGGAGAACAGGGATGCAGACCCTTCTGGTCTATGGACACGGGTTAAAGGGGAATATCTCGGAGGCCAGGCTGGGCCTTCTCCAGGAGCACCAGAGTAGCTAGCTGAGCCCAGAGGTTTGTGGGAGAAAAGGCCAGGGGGACTCCACGGAGGACACTGTACCAGGGTGAGCTGGTCCCCTCGCCGAGAAGCCAATAACTGAACTTTGCGTTTGTGCTTCCTCCCACTCCCAGAGGTGGGTGGGGTGCTCCAGGAGCTCTGTTTCCTCCAAGTTGCGGTATCCGTCACTAAAAAGAGACAGCATAGTTAAAGGAACAGCTTGGGCAGTCAACCTTCTATCCCCAGGCAGCACTGTTCTGTCCCTCTGGCCTGTTCTAATTTCATTAACCACAGCTGCCAGAAGTTGCTGGATGTCCCCCTTCCCCCTTTAAAACTAGGGCCCTGCTCCCTGCTATACTGAGAGCTCTCCTGACTCCTCCCACCGGAACCCCCCCCTCCCGACTGACCCTTCTCTGCCTGACATTCCTTGTCTGAGGTCACGGGGGTCACACAGCTAGACCCATGAGACTCTTCTATTCTGTGGGGGAAAAAAAAGTCAGTCTCAAACTTCACAAGACTTCCCGGACAAAGATAAAGACACTGGGCTGCAACATCACTGAGCAATGATCCCTAAACCGAGAATAAGGCCACGATCCTACGTGTCTGTGGCCGCTGTTCCCAACAGATCTTCATGTCCTGCTAGCTGCCACACTTACTCATTCGACCATTCTATTTTAAATTCTTATCGTAAGCGGCCACAGGAAATGCTTCACTCTGGGCAAAAACCTTAACCTAGCACGTAGACCTGAAGAAAGGAGATAAGGAGAAGCCAACATGAACAGTTTAACCGTTCTTAAAGAAGGGACACTAATGGCCGTGGATGCCCCAGACCCCAGGTCTGCCTCCTGATGGAGGGTCTGCTGGCCCACCCGTCCTCGACACGGAGTGACCATTATTCAGAACCCACGCGCTGACTGCAGAGTCTCCTCAGCACCTGACACACACAACCACCCCGGGAGGCTCTAGAATCCATGACCCTCGTATTTTAAATGAGGAAACAGGTTCACAGAGTTTAGGCCACACTGGTCCAAGAAACTGGACTCACACCCAAGTCCAGTACACTGGGTTTGTGGGCAGAGGAAGAGGAAGGAGACAGAGCATGAGAGAGCGTGCCCTCCCCTGAACACCTCCTCTGCTCCCCATAAGATCCTTCACCTTGCTAGGCCTGTTTTCTGTAAAAAACATGTGGACCTTGATTTCTAAGGTGACTTTTCAGCTCTAAGTCTGGTGTTTTGGGAACCTGATAATTCAGTCAATATTGCTCAAGGACAGAAAGATAAGGGTAATGAGAATTTACGTTAGCCCTTGAGTTCTTTTTCTAGACCCTAACTTCTCACCATTCTGCAACTCTGGGTGGACTTTGGCTACCTTTAACTTTGTTCCTCCTTCCCTTGCCCAAAAGGACTCTCAGATCCCTTGGGATCGTGCACATGAACCTCATTCAAAGCAGTTACCGTGCTTTTTTCACAGGCCTCTCCGGGGTCGGGGAGCGAGATGAGGCGGGGCTAGACAGGGGTGAGGTACTAGCGTCACTCCTCTTCCACAACTGAAATCCAAATAAAGTCAATGTTAATATTCTCCCCAAAGTAGAGCAACTTATGGTTCACATCATGGGGAAGATGTCACGAAGCCTGTTGACAAGTAACAGAGGACAGACCTGAGAACAACAGCACAAGTTACAAAGTGGCAGATTCAGGCTGAATGCAAAGCAAAACTCGGTAAGAAACAACACAATTCAAAGGGCTGCCTTCGAGGAGTGGAAGCTTTGGAGGTGGGCCAAGCTGGCAGAGTATCAGGAAGAAGTACAGTGACCTCCTCCCTTCCCCTCCCCAAACTCCTCCAAAGAGAGCTGGAAACAACACTGAACCAGATTCCAGTGGGGCTGTTCTCAGCCTAGGCAGGCAAAGGAGACAGCGAGAGGCCCGCTGACCTGGTGAGGCTGTGCACCCCGAGCCCACAAAGCCCAGGGTCTAGCAGAGGTACAGCCTACACCTGCACAGGCTGCAGAAGGAGGGGGCAGTTCTGCTGCTCACAACCTAGCTCCTGGATGCAGGTCCACAGCTGACGGAGGAGCAGGTGGTGTTCCAAGGTAAGCAACGGATGGAGGCCCTAAACCAGCAAGAAGCTAGTTCAGAAGCAGCAGCAGCCATGTGGCTCAGAAACCTGGAGCAAAACAGGGTCTCAAGATCTAGTCCCTAGCCCAGTCTGAAAAACTGCAGAGGAATGAAGCTGGGAAGGAATCCCAGACCAAAAGGAAGCCTATACTCTGTCACTCTGAAAAAGCAGAGGGTCTCAGGTGACCACAACCACAGTCTACTGATACTACAAACTGGGCAAGCCCGCAGGCCTGTCGCTCAGACCCAAACCCACATCCGAAGCTGGGACCAACCAGAAAGGCAGTGATGAGAATTTGCCCTGGATCATACCATTTGAGGGGCAATGAAAGCTTGAGGGTTTCCAGCCCGAGCTGTCCCTGAGATCCTGAAATAATGCAACACTCAATACCCAGAGAAGCAGCAGGACAGGCACAGACCTCTCCTCCAGAGGATCTGGCCCTCCAAAGTCAGGAAATGTGGAAGAATAAGGAAACCAAGAAAGAAAAAAGAATTCCAGTAAAAGGAGCTATTACGGTGCCAGGGATCTTCAAGACCCAAACCCAGAGGAGAATGACTCCAAGCAAACCTCAAAGAAAAACACAGCAAAATCCAACCAGATTTCCTGAATGAGACAGAGCAAAAAATTAAAGATGTTTGTGTAAACAGAATGAGAGCAGCTGAGGAAAGACTGGAAAAGAAACGAAAGCTGTGGGAGAAAGAGCTGGGACGGGAATTAACAGCTGGGCACAAAATGTACAAAACCTACCCAAGCAACAAACTTCCCCCAAATCAGA
Source organism: Vombatus ursinus (assembly GCF_900497805.2). NCBI lineage: Eukaryota > Metazoa > Chordata > Mammalia > Diprotodontia > Vombatidae > Vombatus > Vombatus ursinus. Next base: position 12,384,201 of record NW_020954546.1, on the reverse strand, counting down.
ATGGACTACAAAGAAGTCAGTGATTCCACGAGGCAAGAAATGTAAACTAAAGTGAAACGACTGAAAAAATAGGAAAAAAGAAACCCCCAAGCAAAAGTGACTGACCTGCACAACAAATCTAGGAGGGAAAATCTTACAAACCATCGGACTGCCTGGAAGCCATGACCAGACAAAGAGCCTAGAGAAGCTATTTTACATCTTACGAGAAAACTGCCCAGATTCTTTAGGACCACAGGACAGAGTGGAAACAGGGAGAATCCTCTGATCACATCGGGAAAGAAGCCCCATGATGACAACTCCCAGGAACGACGCAGCCCAAAGCCAGCGCTTCCAGGTCAAAGAAAAAACACTGCAGCAGCTACCAGCCTGGAATGTGGTATTCTAGAAGGCAAAGGATCTAGGCTCATAACCAAGGATCCCCTACCTAGAAAAACTGAGTATAATCCTGGAGGGGAAAAGAAATGGAACTTTAAGGAAACAGACTTCGAAGAATGCCTAAGCAAAATGCCAGAGCTGCTCAGGAACCGTGAAGTGCAAACCCAGGTGTGAAGAGAAATGTAAAAGAGTAAACACGAAGAATAATCATAAGGGGCTAAACAAGGACAAACTGTTTACATTCCATTATGGGAGAGGACACCTGTGTCCCCTCAGTACCCTGTCACCAGGGCCACAAAGAGAATCCAGTTACAGCAGAGGTCTGCAAACTGTGACTCACATGCTAAGAATGGATTTTATATTTTTAAATGAAGTTTTATTGCCTTTAAAAATGCACAAACCATTCTTCATCGACAGGGCTGTAAAAAACAGGAGGAGGGCCAAAGGCCACGGTTTGGCAAAGGCCTGGGAATGATCTTATTACATTTTGATGATTTTGAGAGAAAAAAGGAAAGGAAGCGGAAGAGGGATACACTAGGAAGCAAAGAGAAAGAAGGTTAGGGAAAATCATCTCACATAAGCAGGATACGCAAGTCTACACAAAGAAGGAGGGGTGGGCACTGGGCGACACCTGAACCTCACTCTCAAAGGAGGGAAGAGCACCGTACATGTACACTGGCCACAGAGGCGAATTTCACTCCACAAGGAAGCAAGAGGGAGATGGGCAAATTAGAGGGAGGGCAGATCGGTTCTAGGTAAAACAAACACTAAGGACATACAAAATTTTTTACAGCAGCAATGTTTGTAATGGCAAAGAACTGGAAACCGAGGGGATGCCTATTAACTGGAGAACGACTGAATAAGTCATGTCTGTGAGTGTAAGGGAATACTACTGTGTTGTTTCAGAGAAACCTGGAGGACCTGTATGAACAGATGCAGAGGGAAGTAAGCAGAATCAGGAGAACAATTTATACAATGGTAACAATAATGTAAGACTGAGGGACTCTGATCAGTGTCAGGCCCAACCACGTTCCAAATGACTAATGATGGAACATGCTACCCAATTCCTGACAGAGACGAATGTAGTGAGTGTCCCTTTAGAAGAGGTCTTCAAGCAAAAGCTAGATGACCACGTGTCAGGTGTGTTACGGAGGGTTTTCCTTGATTAGGTGCAGTTTAGAACAGATGGCCTACAAAAAAGCCTCCTGACCACATTCAAACAATGAACCTGTAATTTTTTTTTTAAATTTCAAATTCAAGCACTTATGTTGCGGAGAGGAATAAAGCGATGCTTAGAAGCAACCTCATTTATAAGATTATATACCATGCCACTACATCACAAGGTTATTTTGAAAGTCAAGTGACATTAGTGTGGAAAGTGATTAAATATAAAGACATTTCCCATACATGTATATATGTGTATACACACAACAACTGCTACTATTACCTCATCTCAAACTTTCAAAAGTATCCTACTCAACCCCCACCCCCAAAACATCTTACGAAAAATTCCCCAACAGGAAAAAGGTAGGCTATAGAGACTGCTGCTAGAAAAGGCACATTGTTTTTTATGTAGTGTAATTATAATTGAGTCAAGGAGGATGTTCTTGGGAGTAGGTCTGGCCTCCAAAAAAAATCCACGAAGATTAAGTGCTGTCAAAATTATTTATTTTTTGCTTTTTAAAAACAAGATGTTGAGAGGTGATTCTAAGGTAAGACACAAAATGTCTCGGTTTCAAGGTCGTGACACTGACTTGGGTTTAGAAAAAGTCAAATCCTTTAAGAAATAGCATCCCATGGGGCAGCTAGGTGGTGCAGCGGATAGAGCACCGGCCCTGAAGTTCAAATACGGCCTCAGACCAAACACTTGACACATACTAGCTGTGTGACCTTGGGCAAGTCACTTAACCCCGACTGCCTCACTTAAAAAAAAAAAGAAAGAAATAGCATCCCACCACCAAATACACATCTGCTTAGTAGGGTTTCATCATTGATAATGATGCTGCAACATAAATTTTAGGAAGTCATCAAGGTAAACAACAAATTCAGAAGGGGGTGGAAAAGAACACTGGTATTTTAAGGCTAAATGAAAATAGCAATTTGTTTAATTAGGACTTCTGCAGAACTAAAACGTTTCCTAGTCTTCCTCAGTCTAAGTCAGAAAAAGCTACAATTAAGACCATTTGCAAATCACTACTTACAGCAAAAAAGAGCTGTCACCTACAATCAGTGGGACTACTTGCCATTTATTATCTTTTTTTTTTTAAATTTCTTTTCAAAGATAAGTCTCATTATGAAAGGATTCCCTTTTACTTCATTCTCCCTAAAAATCTTTAATAGATGACCACTAGATGACCAATCACTGGGTATGAGGATTCCTGTCTGTGTGATTTCAATTAAATGACTGCTCAGGTCCTTCTCCCAATTCTCAAATTCTGAAAATGAGGATGAAAGTACTTCCTCCCCCCTCCTCATCTTTCACGGCTGTCCCGAGGAAATGGGTTTCAGTAAATGGGAAAGGGGCTCTACGTGTGAATTACCATTATCACTGCCATGTATTTTTTTTGAGGATTAAGATGGAGGAAGAAAACTTCACATCAGATGCTGAGGTCACTGAGCAAGGGAACTTTGAAGAAAAAATAAAGTGAGAGATGGTGGCAGAACAGTCTAGAAGCAGCAACGGAAGCCTAAATGGGCCAGCTCTTCTCCCCAGCCCTGTGAATTAAGAGTCAGGGAAAAACGGAATGGTTTCCAGTGGAGAGTGTTGGAAATGATTTGTTTCCTCAGGACAAAGTCCCCTTTTCAAGTTAATGCAAGGAGATAGAAGAAACATTTGAGAAAACACTCAAGGATGTGCTCAAGTTTAGACTAGACATCAAGGACAGAGAAATCAGAAATGCCCCATGAGCAATGGAGCAGGAAGAGGGGAAAAGAGGAAGAGGAGGAGGCAGACTGGAGTAGCGCGTTCATGACTGTGACAGAGCCTTGAGAGTGCACAGAAGCTACCGAATGCGATGGTTTTGAAAAACTAACCGCACAAGCGATCTGTCACCCTCAAGGCAGTACCTGTGAGAAACCCCCAGTGGAGCTGTAGGAGCTGGTGATGGCATTGCGGATGGACCTGGAGATGGCATTGCGGATGGAGCTGGGGATGCCCCCTGGGGAGGTGTCGGTCTGAGAGCTGGTGGAAGAGGTTCGAGATCTCTTATTCAGGTTGTCCTCTGTACACTGGGAAGTGAGGCTTCTCTTCAGAGATCCAGGCCTAATGGAAGGAACAAAGATTTCTCAGGGCTACATCTAACTTGGCCATGGTTTCTCTCTTTAAGTAACCCAGGAGAAGGAGTTATGTTAACATAATTGGTAACAATTTCAGCTAGGCAGTTATGAAAACAAACTGGGGATATGAGGAAGATCTAAGTATTTTGAAATTTAACCCTGCTTAAGGCTCTGAGGGTGACAGATACTATCCTGAACCAACAAGAAAAGCAAAGAGTAGCAGTTACTGGACAACTAATTAGGTCTGATGTTCTTAATGAGTGTAGGTCTGGGCAGAATCACTCAGACGCAGGCTCTGTTTACCTCTTTGCTAAACGTTCTATTTAGGGAACTATTACTTACTTGGGAACCAGAGATGCTGGGGCTCCGTTTGCGACCAGGGGTTCAAACGCTGAGTGTCTACTCCCACTACTGTCGTGGCGCCTGCAATGACAAAAAATTCACAGTGAAGCAGATTTTTTTTGGGGGGGGGGGGGAACTGGATGCAGAGGTTGGACTGAGAAGATGGCAGTAGTAATATTCCGGTGATTTCAGGAGCTTTAAAACACCATCAAGAAACATTTACTTCATTCTCAATTGGGAAACTGAGTTTCTTGAACACCTGGCAAGCAGCATGGAGATGTAATCCAAGGTGCTTATTTCTGTGACTGCTGTTCTTATCAGAATAAAACTGAATCCAGCTCAGCATTTATAAAGTATCAACCAAGGACACAGAACTGGGGATCCTGAGGACACTTGATCCCACCTGCTTCACTTCAGGCCTTAAGGGTGGAACATGGTTGTCTCCAAAAAGCACAAAACCAAACTCTCCCCAGGCCCCTCCCTCCAACACGGCACTAACCACACAGCCCTGCCCCCCTGAGCAAATGCCAGTGCTTCTTGCTCCCGTCCTAGAAAAGATGCCACACAAGTGGTAACTGAGCTGCGAGCGAGCCAGTGTGCAGGGAGCCCAGGCTCATGTGCCAACAGAAGCAGCTTGGAAACCTCACTGGGACGGACTTCCCTGTTCCTGTCCTACCAGTCCAAACCTACTCTAAGTTATGATGGCGTGTATTACTGCTTGCTGCGTACAAGTCACAGCTGCAGGCACTACTTTTTTAAGTCAGGCTCCTGGATGACAAGCTGGGACAGCGTCAAATGCCTGGCTTTGTGCTGTCTGGGACAGACTGTTTTGGCAAGGCCAAGAGGGGAAAGCAGGGAACCTGAAAGGACTCCTTGGAGAAGCTGGCTGAGCTCTGGCACGCCTGTTCCTCACTCCCGCCCCTGCTCTGCATGTGGGCAGGAGTCTTCTTCACTCCCAAGACCTTATCACACAAGCTCAAGAATGACTCACAGTGCCTCACACAGTTCCTTTCAGAGCTCAGCATTCTTTGCCAAGGCTCGTGCCTACTTGAGCACACGCTGAGCCTCCTGCGTTACTTTGGGCACCGAGAGATGGCCAACACTCAGAACAAGATGGCCTCGCCACAGTCAACTCCTCTTATAATAAAATTCAGGGGCCAGGGGATGCGGAATGTGAGTGTTGCCAATAAAACTCTTCAAGGTCCTTGGAGTTATAATTCTTAGTACTTCGGGGAAAGCAGCAAATTATAGAAAAACCCCTTTCTCATGGAAGGCTCAAGGCTTGTGTTACTGTGTCCCACCCTTCAGGGAAGGCTGCAATCAAGGAGTGATTAAGACTCCTTGTGAGGAGCCAGCTCTCGGGACCCCACGAGCCCGTCCCCTGAGAACTGAGCTGCCTGGTCCCACCAGGCTGTCACCTTCGCTTGTCTTCCTGGGCATCACAGAAGATCTGATCCTCCTCCTCCACCGCCCTTTTCTGACTCTCTCTGAGCGCATTCATCACGGTCTCCTTTGCACACGGGTCTGGGGCAGCACTGGATGATGAAGGCACGGCTGAATTCACAACCTGCTCCGGGCTGCAATGGGAAGAGGAAGTCCAGTGCCACTGAGAGACCACTACCTCATTCAGTGTAGACAGACCATTACAATCTACTGAGAAGTCTCCAAAGTCCTCCCCTGGTTACACAGAAGCAGATGCCTATCCACCTATCGTCTGTTCATTCACAGAACAGCCACTGGCGATCAGTGATGCCCTCGAGGCCAAATGAAAAAGGATCACAGCTCTAGAGCTGGAGAGGTCCTCAGACACTGTCTGTTCTTACTCTATCCACATCACTCGGGAGAAAAGGAAACCGAGATCAGTAAAGTTGTGCAACAAAGTCCCATGTGTACTAAGTGGCAGAGGCGAGGCTTCAAGCTGGGTCCTCTGACTCGCAAAGAGTTGGTGCTCTTTCCTTCTTATGAAGGATGCTTTGGGGTCTTTGGATCAAGGCTGTTATCCTTTTTCTACCGACATGTTTTTTGGTCACTTCTGCCGGGAAATGAGCTCTAAGTATATGCCAGGAATACAAAGTGAGCTTCCCCTCTGAAAAACATCAAGTTATAAAATGCATACTCACGGGGAACGGGGTAGATCTGGGGGAGCAATCCTCACAGTCACAGGGCTTGACACCATCTGGGAGTTTCGGGCAGAGAGCACGTTATTCCTCTGGTAGCCTTCCCAACACACTGTGGGAAGGGTCCCCGGTGCAGAGTACTGGGCCTGCTGAATTGGATATCTTCTCCGTGGAGCCAATGAGAATCGGTTTGGAGTAGTCGGGTGGTCCCTGGACAGAGAAGGGGAAATGTGCCGTTACACCAAAGGCAGCAATCGACAAAGACACTAACTCTGAGGGAGGCTGAGCTGTGGAGTCACAAATTCATGGTGGAGTGTGACATCAGCCTGACCTCTGTCACAGTCTGAGAGAAACAAAAGATTTGTGGAGCTACTGTGGGATAGGGAAAGAATGTAGCTGTCAGTATCCTGGGGTCTTTTAAAGCATCTTAAACTCAAATTTCAGAAAGTTATCAAGGACCATGCCCTCAGCATTTCAGAACTAACTTCATTCACAAAGCTCTTTTAACACGTATTTTTTTTTTTTTTTGTATCTCTTTTCTGGAAAATAAGAATTTTAAAACCAAACTCTGTGTGTGTGCGTGTGTGTAAATTAGACTATTTTACAGCATCAATACCTGTTTTCATACTTATTGTTTCTCTTTGTAAAACTCTAATGGATTTTCAAAAATTCACATGTTAAATCACAAGGCAAGAAGATAATGATCTCAAAAAGAGTTAGCTTAAAAAAAAAA
>NW_020954546.1:12377175-12377311 GCF_900497805.2 Vombatus ursinus | reverse complement strand
AGGTTAAGAGTTATTTTCGGCGGCTAATGATTTATTTTATTCTTGCTCTAGACCAGGGGTGGGGAACCTGCAGCCTCAAGGCCACATGTGGCCCTCAATGTCCCGGGGTGCAGCCCTCTAAGTGAATCCAAACCTC
>NW_020954546.1:12375991-12377144 GCF_900497805.2 Vombatus ursinus | reverse complement strand
GATGAACAAATCCCCTTAATAAAAGGATTTGTTCTGTAAAAACTGGACTTGGTCTAAAGGCCACTTGTCGGAAGCAGAGATGCCATAGAATGAACTAGCAGTGGGGGGTGGGGTACTAGGGAGAGACAGCTTTATCCCTTTGGCATCCCTGCCCTTCCCTCCCAAACAGGGGAGACCAGAGTGACTGACAAAATACCATTTACCGTATGCTGAGGGAAGTGCTGCATCCTTCCTGCTCCCTAAATGGGGAGTCCCACCACATATTACAGGGGATCCACGAGGCCTGCTCTGGGCCTTACCAAGCACACTGCTCCTGACTACGAAGCGTCCCCTCAATCTGAAGCCTCTGCTCCCCCGGACATCCTTCTCTAAGGCTCACAAGGCCCTTGAACCCCTCGCTACACTGGCTCCCAAGACGGCTAAAGGGCCCACGGGGTGGGGGCGCGGCGTCGGGAAGCCCTGAGTTCGAATCTGCCCTCACGCTTCCCAGCGGTGGGACCCCCCCCCCCGCCAGGGGTCTACCCCGCCGCCGCCGCCCCCCAGGCTCGGGGGAGACGCTTCGAGGAGGGCTCCCGGAGTCCAGGGGCGGGCCCGGAAGGGCCCTCTCTGGGGGAGACCCTGGCCCAGCCCAGCCCCCTCCCACCCCCGAGGCCCGGCCTCACCTGAACTGGAACCTACGGGCCGGGCACAGCAGCTGCGGCGAGGGCGCCTGGGACGGCCGCTCCCACCGCGGGGGCTCGGGCGGGCCCGGCCCGCCCAGGTAAATGCCCATGAACAGCGGCTGCCCGGCGGGCCCGAGGCCCCGGGGCGGCGGCTGCAGCGGGGCCCCGTCCGCCGCGGCCTCGGCGGGCGGCGGCAGGCGGCAGGCCCGCGGCTGGGAGAACAGCGGGCTGCAGTACGGGCACCGGGCCGGCTTCCGGGGGCTCAGGCCCCACCAGGCCGCGGCGGCCCCCACGCCCAGCCAGGCCAGCGCCGCCGCCGCTGGCATCAGGAACATCGTGAGGCCCAGCAGCGAGAGGCCCAGCAGCGCCGCAGCGCCGCCCGGCCGACCCCGCACCCAGGGGCCCCGGGAGATCCCGGATGCCGCGGCCCTCTGCCGTCGCTCGTTCCGCTTCGCTCTGGTGCCGGTCTCGGTCTCGGTCCCGGTCCCGGT
>NW_020954546.1:12375853-12375927 GCF_900497805.2 Vombatus ursinus | reverse complement strand
CCCGGTCCCGGTCCCGGTCCCGAACCCAGTCCCGGCCGGCACCGCAGTCGCAGCCGGAGACATAGCGGCTCGGC
>NW_020954546.1:12375219-12375813 GCF_900497805.2 Vombatus ursinus | reverse complement strand
GCCGCGGGGAGGGCTTAAATATCCCAGCGTGCACCGCGTCGGCGTGTAGCGTCACAATGTGAGCGACTGTTGCAGACGCCCGGCCCCACCCCTGTCCTGTCGACGAAGCGATGACAGAACAAGCGCCGGCCCGTTGCTAGGCAACTGCGCGGGGGCTGCGTAGGAGCACCTGGTTCGGACCGGAGAAGGGCGGCCCCTTCCAAGCGCTAGCAGCTCGACACCCAAGGTCCGCGCACGCTTACACAGACCCTCTGGGTACCCCGTCCATCTCTGACGCTCGCCACCCCCGCTCCTAGCGTTCAACCTTAAACGCGCGCGCGCACACACACTCACGCCCTTCACACATACCACACCACACCACACTCAGCCCCGCCCCCCCGACATCACACTCACCCCCCCACACATACCACCCCACATTCACCTCCCCCACACCACACTCACCCCCCTCACACACTTGATACTTGGAGACTCGTCCATGAAAATACTAACGCCATGATCCGGGCGAGTAGGAAGTGAGGACATGAGCTAAGGTGATAGCTGGGTGAGCGAAGAGAAGGGAGTGTGTGTGTGTGTGTGTGTGTGTGTGTGTGTGTG
>NW_020954546.1:12375065-12375139 GCF_900497805.2 Vombatus ursinus | reverse complement strand
TGCGCGCACACACGCACGCCTGCCCCAGGACCAAACAAACCAGTCCCTCCTCTCCCTTGGCAGCTCTTCAAATA
>NW_020954546.1:12373650-12375016 GCF_900497805.2 Vombatus ursinus | reverse complement strand
CTTGAGTTAGAATCACAGAATTTTGAAGTTGGAACTGGGGAGAGCCTATGGTGCAATGAGCACCTGGACGAGAATTCCCTCTACAACCTCCCCTGGGAGGAGTCATTCCACCTTCACTAAAAGCTCAGGTGAGGCAGAATCTGCTGCTTCCTGCAACAGTCCAGTCTACCTTTTTTTTTGGCAATGGGGTTAGGTGACTTACCCAGGGTCACACAGCTAGTAAGTGTCGTGTGTCCGAGGCCAGATTTGAACTCAGGTCCTCCTGAATCCAGAGCTGGTTTTCTATCCACTGCGCCACCTAGCTGACCCTCTCCCCCAGTCTACTTTTGGATCGCTCTCTTCAGAAATTTTCCCTTAAATCAAGTCTAAATTTATCTCTAAAACGTCCACATATTGGTCCTGGTTCCGCTCTCTAATGCCAAGCATTTCCCAAACGTTAGCTGTTCAGGTAATTGAAGATAGCTCTCATGTCCTCTCCTAAGTCTTCCCTTCTGCAGGCTCCATCAGCCTTCATTTGCATGGTGCCAGTCCCCCACTCATTCAACAACCGTTTATTAAGTGCTGACTCCATGCTGAGCAGTGAGACCACAGAGACAAAACGGAGACATCCCCTGTCCTCAAGGAGCTGACATTCTCCTCTCACCATCCTGGATCACCCTTTGCTGAGCACTTCTTGTCAGCCTCTATTCTAAAAGATGGAACCCGGAACTAGCCCAGCCCTCCAGATGTGTTCTCGACTCCGGGCCTCTTCTTGTGTCGTCTTGGGTCATATTACCTCTTTTTTTTCTTTTTTTTTTTGGTGGCTGCTAGGTTCCATTGTCGAGAGATATCATCAGCAGCTGCTGACGATAGATTCAGCAACCACTATGTCCCCTTCCATGAATAACTACAGAACGGTGGTGTAGGGAGCCTCTGGAAAGGGCTGCACCAGAAGAATCCTGGCTGCTTTGCCGAAGGGTGCTTCTGCCCTGAGCAAGCCTGACATTTCTTTACCTGCCTCACTGCACAGACCTGTTCCCCTTTGCCTTCCACAAGCCTGAGTGAGAAAGGGTGCAACGTCTTATTGTCAGGCAGGCTCTTGATGGTGAGAAAAGGAGGCCGTGTTTGTCTTCTCCCTTGGTGCTCCGGCGTATGATGATGCTATTAGGTTGGCTCTACTTTCTCTCCTTTATTGAAGATAATGCTCTTCAGGATCATTTATATTCGCTTTCACAATGGCATCTGGGAGGCATGGAAGGAAACAACAGGGGCCCGAGATCATGGATCAGGCTACTTAAACTTTTTGTGGGCTATGGGCCCCTTTGATGACGTCTGTGGGCCATGGGCCCCTTTGGTGACGTCTACGGGCCCCTTCTCAGAATCATGC
>NW_020954546.1:12369791-12373609 GCF_900497805.2 Vombatus ursinus | reverse complement strand
TTTTAAAAGAATAGAATTTTTAAAAAATGCATAGGGTTATAAAGTAAACCAATTACACTGAAATATAGTTATCAAAATATTAAAGAATCCAAGTTCACAGGCCCTGGGTTAAGTCCCCCATAGATGCTTTTTTTTTTTTATTTGAATAGGGATCCTGTCTACTATGTGTATGACAAATAGTTATCTGACCTTTGCTTGAAAGTGTAGTGCTAGAAAACTCCCTAGAGCTGGAGGAAGCCCGTTCAAGTTTTGGACAGCTCTGGTCATTTGGAAGTTTCTCCCTTTCTTGTGCCCGAGGTCCAACTTCTACCCATTCCTCTTAGTTCTGCCCTCAAGGGACAAGTCTGGTCCATTTTCCACAGGCAGCTCTTCAGATGAGTGAAGAAAAGTATTAGGTCGCTCCCATGGCTTCTCTTCTCTAGGTTAATCCTTCAGCTGGTCCTCATACAGCCTAGGCCTCACTTCCCTGACGATCCTAGTCTCCCTCTTTGGGTATGCTCCAGTTTGTCGATACCTTGATGAAAATGAGGCTGTCACTACCCTCATTCTGGACCTCTATTAATAGACACTAACATTTTTGGCTGCTGTGTTCCTCTGTTGACTCATATTAAGCTGGCTGTCATTGAAAGCCCTCAGATTGTTTTCACATGAACTGTTGGTTGACTCTACTATTCCATACTTATGCAGTTAATTTATTTGAATCCACATGGAGAATTTTACCTCCATCTCCATTTGATTTGATTTCCTTACATTTGGCCCATCGTTTGAGTCTGTAGATATCATTTTGGATTTTGAGTTTGTCACCCACCATTTTGACTCTCCTCACTGTGGCGTGTAGCCAGCCTCATTCCCTGGTTCAGGGTCCACTTGTGTCTTTGGGCTGAGTACTGGGGGCTCAGAACTGGGCCAATTATATGTAGCCCCATGTCATCACTGCTTGCTGTTTGGGGATTGGCATGCCCTAATTTCACACCCAGCACCTGGCTGCAATATGGATCTTCACTTGGATTCCCTCACAAATGTCTAGGGGTCTGCACCTAACACACTCCTCCAAATGGTACTTCCACAACTCAAACTGTACTGACTGATCTTCTCAGTCTCCCTTCTCCATAATAAATCTTTCTCACTAACTCACACCATTAATCGTGCAAATTAAACACCCACTCTGTCCTGGGCACACTTGAAACATGCTTTCAATACACTCTATCCAGACCCCAAGGCTTGGCTCCTAACTTGCTAGTCCAGTGAAGGCCACTGTCAGAATGTTCTACTTATTCCTTTATCTCTAGAAATAATAAATCACTCTGGGTAGCTGTGAGCCCCCATGAAACTGGGCAAAAAGTTGCTGCCTCTTTAGCAGCTGGCTCTTTCTCTCGCTTCACTAACCTCAGTAGCTGTTTGCAGTTATTCAGCTAGTTCTCAAAGCCACCCAACTAGTCCTGGCGTACGGTGTCTGGCCCACATCGCTTTCTGTTGTTCACAAGGTTAGCATGAGGGACTGTTAAACAACTTTCTGAGATCCTATTGTATTTTATCTACAGCACTCTTTTTGGTCTAGCAGTTTCTAACACTTTCAGAAAAAAAAATGAGGTTGTTGGGCATAACCTGTTCTTGAGAGCCCCAAGCCATTTTTTGGTCATAACTGCCTTCCTTTCTAAATGTGTGCAAACCATCCCTTTAGTAATACATTCTAACAGTTTTTCAGGAATTGAAGTCAGGCTCACTGTTTTATAGTTTGAACAGTAATCTTTTTCCTTTTTTTGAAAAAAGGAGACATCAATTTCTCCCATTCAGTGGTCGTTTGCTGCTTTTTTCAGTGCCAGCTGATGCAGCCCAGATATGGCGCCAAGACACCACTGAGGGTGTTAGGTATTCTGCTGGTTTTTCCACCTATTGTCCATATTAGACCTACCTTTCCTAGTCCAAAGGTCCTCTTCTGACAAAGAAAACAGACCAAGGAGGAGTAGAAAAGTTCTGCCATTTGCCATCAGTCCCTCCCTCAGGGCCCGCTGAGCCTGCTGAAGCCCTTGAGTGTTTAGCTTCTCTTTGGTTTCCCTCGAGCCCCAAGATACCCCAAGAAGCTCTCTTATTGTCCTTGGCATTCCTCGCTGGCTCTAGCCCATTTGGAGCTTTCATGCTCCTGACAGAACCCCAGGAGCTCAGAGTTGGAAGCTCTTAGAGGCTGCCTAGCCTACCCAGGCCTCTTCTACCAGTCTCCTTTATAACACACCCAGTAAGTAAGTGGTCATACTCTAGGGAGGAGGGGGAACTCATTATTTCCCAAGGCAGTCTCACTTCACTCTTAGAGAGCCTGGTTTGTTAGGAAACTTTTCTTTATTCCAAGCCTTCATTGTTCTCTTTGCAACCTCTTTTCGCTCCTAGTCCTACACTTTGGATATAAACAGAACAAAGCTTATCATCTTTCTTCCACATCACAATCTTTCCAATTCTTATGGGACTGTATACTCGGATACTTTATCAGTATTTGATAGTATTATACTGATCTTCAATTACCTAACTTTGCTTCCATCTTCTCTTCATGGCTCTTAAGAATATATGTTGTTCATTGAATTCCCCGTGTAGCCATGTTGGTTTCTCAAGACAGCTCCCCTTTTTTTGTGGGATAATTTGTCCTCAGAATTTCATTCCTGATAGTCTTTCCTCCTTTTGGGGGTGATTTTTTCCTGCAAAGTTGGAGGCCATGGGATCCTGCCTCTGAACTGTGAAATCCTCTCCCCCAAATTCCAAGGTGAATGTCACAGATTTGCCTACAGTCTGAGAGGGAGCCCTGATGTTGTTCATCCTTCATTTTTGAAGAGGACCTATGACATCATGGGGTGAAGTCGTGACTTGTGTGTGAATTGGATTTAAGTGAGGCAGAGTTGCACAAAGTCTTCAGCCTCACTCTCTTTTAGAGTCGTCAAAATCCAGTGGCAAAACAGAAGTCAAGACAACTGGTGATGGCCCCAGATGCAATGGATGACCTTGGTTGGCATCTTCAATGCCTGCCCAAGCTCTAAGAGCTCCACAGCACCTGCGTCAGCCGCCTTCATGGCTGTTGGAACAAATCGTTCTCATCGGCCCATTCTAGTGGGGGAAGTCTTTATTTGCTTGGGGAGACTTCTCCCTAACTCACTGACAGAGCATTGGCCTGTCAGCTACCCTCAACCTGGTTTAGCCCATTTACTGAGATGGTTTTACTGGGGTGTGGCCGCTACATGTGCCACGGCTTCTTGGAACTACAAGTGAGAGCTGGGTGGCAGGTGGATACCAAAGGTGTATGAGCAGGCCTGAAAAGGACTCAGCAAGCCCTCACAACAGAGGAGCTAGTCCAGGTTGAACACACAAATATGTAATACTTCCCACCTGTATGCACAGAATAAATGGATAATGAGTTGTGCTGAGAATTACACAAGAGCAAAGATAATCCAAAATGCTCTACTGCCATCCTCACAATTTTCTGGAGAAAGTGAGGACCACCACTACCCCTCAACCCCACCCAAGAACAATGGGTGCAGAAGGCTAAGAGACATACAGGCTGAATAGACAGGGAAGCGTTGCAATCTACTGTCACTATGATCTCATCAGAACTGAGGAGATCAGAGATCCATGTGTGTCGTAGCATGGAGTGCTGGAATTAGATTGGGGGAAGTAGAAAGTCCAAAGGAATGCAGCCTGGTGCTCCTTCCATGGATTCTGGGAGACTCTCTACCCTCCAAACAGAGGAGAGGGGCCTGGTGTGAAATGAACATTCAAAACGAAACTCATTTCCCCTAACCCCTCCCTTTCTTTCAAATTAAATGCCCTGATTTTCCCCT
>NW_020954546.1:12368998-12369749 GCF_900497805.2 Vombatus ursinus | reverse complement strand
GTGGTGCCCACACAGTGACAGAGACACTGGGGACAAAAGTGCAATGAATGAAATGACCCTTACTTACAAAGAGCGTGTGGACNCTGGTGCCCACACAGTGACAGACACTGGGGACAAAAGTGCAATGAATGAAATGACCCTTACTTACAAAGAGCGTGTGGACAAAAGGACCACAACTCAGTACAAATAAGTACTGTGGATTTAGGAGGGAGAGAACCACGAGTTGGAGGGAGGGAGAGATTCAGAAAAAGCCTCGTGGACAAGGTGGAGTTGTACCTGGAAGGAAGGGAGGGATTCCGTGAGGCAGAGGTGAAGAGAGAGTGTCTTCTAGGTATTAAGGATGCCCAGTGCAAAAGCGTTGACACAGGAGATGAAAATGGAGGGTCTGGTGTGAAGGAGAGGAGTCCAGTTTGGATTTATTCTGGACGTTTGGTGATGTTTGTTCAATAAGGCTGGAAAGATACGTTGGGGCCACGTTGCAAAGATGTTTAGAAAAGCTGAACAGAGCTGGTTATATTTCATCCAAAAAGACACAGAGGAACCACTTCAGCCACTCGACTGAGTGAGGGGAGAAACATGGTCGGCCATGCATTTAAGGAAAATTGCTTTGGCAGCAGTGTGTATAGTGTGGACTACAATGGAGAGAGACTCGGGGTTGGAAGATAGGTCGGGCTGTTGGAGTAACTGGGAAATTGAACGCCATGGCTAAGGTGATGAAGGGAGAAATGGCAGGATTTGGTAACTGATGGGA
>NW_020954546.1:12367524-12368988 GCF_900497805.2 Vombatus ursinus | reverse complement strand
CCTGGGAAGGTAGGCACTCAGAGTGATAAATCAACTTAATTTACAGGAATACTTCTAATGGACATCTGGGTAAAGGTTAAAAAATAAAAGGAAAAAAAATTCCCATCTCCCGAAAACCAAAATAGATGAGAAAAAGTTATAGGATTGAGACAAAAATTGAGTTATCACCAAGATTTATCTGAACCCCCTCGGTTTGTCCCTGTGAGTAGTAACCAGCTTAGTCTAGGGTCTTCAAACCTGAGGTAGTTAAGGGTCACCTGAAAGACAGTGGGTCTGGACACGTGGGTACTCTGCTCTCAGCACTGGGCCCAGCAGTAACCAATAGATCTTCTGTATTGCTTTGGCTCCTGGGGTGAAAGGCAGCGTACCACATCAGCGGGTGGTGGTATAATAGTTGGTTTGGACCTGGGAAATAATGGAAGTCCTCAGCAAATAGCTGGAAAGATTTGCTGGGTTTGTGTGAAAGACAAAGAATCTGGCAGACCCCGGTGTTATATCGATCTCTACAACAGGCAGTGTGGGCTTTAGAGGGGTTGGAGACAATAGGGCCAGGGAGGCCTCCGCTGGAAGGCCGATGTGGGGACCAAAGGCTTAATCAGCAGCGAGGTTTTTCTGATTGATTTGGAAAGGTAATGGCAACAAAGCATGGTGAAGATCAGGCAGGGCAGAGACATTGGGCTCCTGTGGGTTTAGGTGCTGGCCAGGAGGTAAGCATTTCTTTGGGCTGGGAGTTGGAAAGGCCAGTGGAAAGTGACATGGCCAACGTGGTAGTTATTCCTCTGAAGCCAAGTGCTCAGTTTGGCAGCTGAAACAATTCCAAGAGGAGCAGCTTAGGCCAACACGTGGTAACTCCAGCTTTGGGTCTAAAGTCGCAGTCCTAATTACATGGAGGATTGGGAAATCTAGGCAGAACCATCGACATCTAATCTAATTGAGAAAGTTTACCTTTGCTTAAAAGTAATTGTAGAATAGATCAACCCCTGCTACAGAAGGTCACTCTTGCATATTCTCCTTTTCACAGGTGCACACACACTCTGCAGGTACCAACGTACTGTACAGTTCACCGTCCTCAGTCTCTATATGAATTCCCCTCCCAAGAGCACCTTGTTCAACTAACCAAGTTCAGCAGTTTAGTAACAGTTAACAAAGTTCACTCGGCCCCAAAGGCTTTCAGATATTCCAACCACACTCCATTTTGAGAGTAAGCAGGATGCCTGACATTCTACTCTGGCTAACATACTTTTACTTGGGGCTTTTAGAAAGTAGTTTTACATCAGCATCTCGCGGTTGATTATTGTCTTTTGCTCTCAAAGAAGACCAAAATGGCATCACGACGTTGGGGTCAAGGTAAAGCATGTCTGCCTGTGGCCAATCAGACCAATACGAGCTTGGAAGGTTCTACCACAGGGCAGGCCCAAATAATCCACATGAACGTTTGGAGTGGAGATGTCTTTTAACTTT
The DNA here is from genome assembly GCF_900497805.2 of Vombatus ursinus. NCBI lineage: Eukaryota > Metazoa > Chordata > Mammalia > Diprotodontia > Vombatidae > Vombatus > Vombatus ursinus. Next base: position 12,367,527 of record NW_020954546.1, on the reverse strand, counting down.
GTA
>NW_020954546.1:12359223-12367492 GCF_900497805.2 Vombatus ursinus | reverse complement strand
CATCTCACAAGGTTCTTCCCTAGTGTAAATCCAGATGAGCCTAACTATGTCAACTAGCATGTGATCACCACTACTACTCAGCAAAAGTCACAGGAGCTTTTGAAATGATCTTAGTTAATTTTCAGAGGGATGACCTCCAGTCTCTGGGNTATCTCACAAGGTTCTTCCCTAGTGTAAATCCAGATGAGCCTGACTATGTCAACTAGCATGTGATCACCACTACTACTCAGCAAAACTCACAGGAGCTTTTGAAATGATCTTAGTTAATTTTCAGAGGGATGACCTCCAGTCTCTGGGGTGAACCTTGTCCAAAGCCATTCTCTCTGTTGCTTCTATTAAAAGGAAGCAGGAGAGTTTGGACCGAATACTTTTGAGGGGCACTGAAATGAGGACAAACCTCTTTGTGAACTCCTGGCCTGTACTCTTGGCCCAGTGACAAAGTGCATGATCTCTTCAAGTCTTTGGAGCAGGAAGATGTCGAGCACAAAGGCATTGATTGCTTCATTTTCATGGTTCATTCCTTCGTCCTTTTGGGTGCAGTGACTGAGTTCCTAATTTCTGAAATGTCCCCACTCTTAAAATGCACAGGGGAACTGCCACAAAGGCTTCCCTCTTCCATTGATTGAACAGGATCTCCAAGCTCTACCATGATGCAGCCTGGGTCGTAGTGGAAGCTTCTTGGCTGCTACTGCCAGGATCCAAGAGCCATGCGAATTTTGGGCAGCAGAGCCTGCTGGTACTCGATCTTCTTTTCTCTCCATTTGTGGACAAGTAACCAGATGTCCTGAGGAGCCTGTTTGGTGAGGAGTCCAAAGATGGTATCCTTGCCTTTTTCTTTCGCGTTCATGAAGCTTGTTGGGCGGGGAACAGTAGTCAGATGCAGTCACCTCCAACACTAATTGCTCCAAGCATTTCTTCATAGGGGGTTTGCTGCTTGTGACTGGTTAGTTATAAATAGCACAGGGCACTGTAAGAGGGACTGGAGGAGATGGACACCAGACATGAGCCTCTATCCTTTTTGGGGATGGCTTGTTCTATTCTCTCTGACCAGGGCTTCTTAATTAGTTGGAAAAGGTCATTATCCACCTTCAGTTCGGGGAGGTGACAAGGCTGACTGCTTGGTGAAAGCCATTGAGATTTCCCTCATCTTCTCCTTCTTGGTACCCTGGTCAGGTAGGGAGGGTGGTGGCCAGGGAAGGACCTGCTGCACAGAGCAGTGCTGCTGTTCTCAGCATCCCCATCCAAGGAGGGCACCATGGGGTTTCTGGAGCCTGATCACGAGTTGTTGCCATGGATGATGGTTCCCCGAGGATGTGGGCCGGACCCTTCCCTCGCCCCTCTTCTGTGGTCCCCACAAGTGTGGAGGTGAATCGTGGGGGTCAGCCAGGGTCCAGGTACAGTAACACAAGGCACTCGACCTGCCTTCCCCTTAGGAGGAAGCTATTCCCTTCTAGGAAGTGGACGGGACCATTCCACACTCCAGCAGAGGTCAGTGATGTGGTGGATGTGGAGCACCAAGGGCAAAGCCTGAGCAGCACCATTAATTGTTTAACCACTACGGTACCGGGACCCAGTTGTGTCCCAAGAGCTCCAGAGGGGCTCCCTTAAGGAAAGTTGGCTATAGGAATTGACTTTTCAAAAAACCAAGCAGCCTAAGAAGCAGTGGGGAATCCACGAGACTGCCAAGGAGGGGGACGAACTGCCCTGGCCTGGTTGGGCAGGACCCTCCTGTGGACAGATCCAGAAGAGCTTCTTGGCCTGGGACCCCCCTCGGATGCTCCCCGGTTTGTGCAAACGATGGAACAGACGAGACTGAGGGGGAAAGGGAAAGGGCGCTGATGAAGTCTCTCTCTTGGCCTCTCCCTGCAAGCCCGGCCCCTGGCCCTACGAAATGAGCACGGAGATGAAGTGAGTCATGTGGCTGAGGCGTGTTCACTGCAAGCTCCCTGGGGGCCAGATGGCTAGCGAGGGCCCGCCGGCATCTCGAGCAGGCGCGGGGAAGTGAGGGTCGACTCGACGCGCTTCACATCAAAGTGCGTCCCGTGGGGTGGGAGCTCTGGGAGAGGCTGACTGCGGGGGAGGTGATGAGTCTGCAGCGCGGGCAGATGGGCAGTGGAGTGGCCACGCGGCAAGCACAGAGACAAGTTATGAGGATTGACGGTCTGGTGTCTGGGGCGAGGGCCGGGCTCTAGTCCTTAACTAACTCGGCTTCTGGCGCAGCAGCTGGAGGTGCTCCGGGCTCTAAGAAGCAATTTAAAAAAACAATCATAGACAACACAGTAGCTGGCACCTTTAAGAAGCCCTGCTTTCAAAGCGCTTCACTTACAGCGTCTCGTTCAACCCTCACGGCAGCCCTGTGAGGGAGGCACTGGGGGTGTTATTAACTCTCTTTTACAAATGAGGAAACTGAGGCTCATAGAGGTCGGGCCACATATCTAACAAACGTCAGGCACGATCGGAACCCAGGTTTCTCCTGACTCCAAGCCCAGAATTCTTTTTCACTAGACTGTTCTCCTAAAGCTTTCTTAAGCAAATTGTGTCTGCCATCATGGGACCAGGGACAGCTGCTGCTTAAAGGTCAAGAGGGAGTTATGGCTCGGTGTGTTTGCAGGCCCCAGACTTAGGCCATCCCAACAGGAACCAACAGTGCCTGGCGTCTTGGCCACGGCAGCAGCCGTCACCTCCACCATCCCTGACAAAGCCTTAAGTGATGACCACAGGTGCGGGCAGCTTGGCTGGGCGAGGCCTGGGTCCAGGCCTGTGCTCTGCCTTCCCTCTCTTCTCGCTAGGCTGGACGTATGGCCACCAGCCTGAGCGTCAGGCTATGCTCCTCGGAGAACAGAGTGCGTGTGAGTGGGGAGCGCGGCTAGGTGTACGCAGCCATGCTCGGCCGCCCCCTCCGCGTTCCGCCCTGGACTTACCGCCCTCCCAGCCCTCGGCGACGCCGGCCAGCTCGTAGTGCTTCTTCCTCAGGTAGCCCAGCTTCTGCCGCTCCTTCTCCAGCTGATTTTCCAGTTCCAACACTTTTACCTGTGGGGGGAGTATGTGGAGCTTTGCTTCATCACGGACTCAAGGACGATCTCATTTGGACTTGGATTCATTTTGGTCTCATTTAGCTTTGCATCCACTTCTCCTTGCTGTCTACTTCCTTCACTTTCCATTTCCAAAAAGCCCACTTTCAGTTCCCACCTCATTCCTCTCCCTTGCTGTGATTCCTCTATTAAAAACAAACACCATTGTACCGGCCATTTTCATAGGTTTGCAGGATCTAAAGCTTGAAAAAAACTAAAAGGCGATGTCCTTTAATTTACAGGTGAGGAAACTGAGACCCAGGGAGGTGAAGGGACTGGTCCAAGGTTACAAAGGCAATCAGGCAGGGCTGAGATTTGAACCCAGGTCCTCTGGCCCCAAAGCCAACACTCTTCCCACTACACTAGGCTGTCTCCTCTCTTCACGACCTCCTCCTCTTGCATGAGGGCAGGGGTGTAGTGGGAACAACACAGACTCTGGAATCAGATCCTTTGTTACCTTACTACCCTTCCCTGGGCCTCAGTTTCCTTATCTGTAAAATGAGGGGGCTGGATGAGGTGGCCTGCCAGGCCCTTTCAGTTCTAAGTCTACAATTCTGCATCCCTTGTGTTACCGTCATCTCTTTCATTCACCCTTCAAGACCACTGTCTCCCAACCAGCGTGATCCGCCACGGGAGGTGGTTGCTTTGTGAACCTAAGGAAACCACAAGAGGAAGTGCCTACTTTGTATTTCTTGGGTAAACCACAAAAGGAAAACAGCCCTTTCACCTTCAGGTCACCGAGAATGGCGCATCCTGAACTGCTTGCTTTTTTCTACCCACTTCCTGGGAGTCTAAGCAGCAGGTGAAGCTGGTGGAGGCCCTGGGGGCTGCTTCTGTACAGCCGGTCAATCTCTGGCCACAGAGTCCGGCACCAAGGGGCCGGCCTCCTGGCCATGAGCATCTCCAGCGTTTGCCAGGCTCTTGCTGGTTTTCGGTCGTGTCTGACTCTCCGTGACTCCATTTGTGGTTTTCTTGACAGAGACACTGGAGCGGTTTGCCATTTCCTTCTCCAGCTCATTTTACAGATGAGGAAACTGAGGTAAACAGGGTTAGGTGACTTGCCCAGGGTTACAGGCTGAAGCCAGATTTGAACTTAGGAAGGTGAATCTTCTTGATTTCCAGACCAAGGCTCTGTGCACTGTGGCGCCCCCTAGCGGTCCTCTTGCTGCCTAGAACTTTTTCTAATATGGTAGAACCTATAGAGACCCTTTTACTGTTCTCCATAAAATAAACTCACCTGAAACAGCAGGAAGACTGGTGCTGTGGAGCTGAGATGCTGAGGTGACTGAGGCCTGATGCCTATTTTTTATTCACTTTCCTACACGGGAACACAGACCTTGGTACTAGCCCCAGAGAGCAACTCACGGGGCACCAGGGCTTCCCCAGGCCCCCCGGGTCTAGACTCACTGTCCATTTCTGGCTGGCGGCTAAGATTCTGCCCCTCCCTGGCCCTCCCTGCACCAGGATTTCTCGGTTTCCTAATGTCTGGAAGGCAGATGCATGCTGTGCTGTTCTCCCTGCCAGGTGTTCCCCTGGACCAGAGGGACTCTGGGGAGCCCATCACAGCCACAACACAGACGGCCTAGACCCGTACCTGGGAGTCCATCTCTTGACGTTTGATCTGCGTCAGCGTCAGGCTGGAGAAGTCCATGTTTTCTGGAATGAGGCAAATGAGAAGACCTCGTCACAAACTGTTCCTGGCCAAATCTCTCCAGTGCCAGCACACTGCTCGAAAGCAACCCAGGGATGAAGGAGGCAGAGTATGACTGGCAGCAGCCCCTGCTGGGGACTACCTGGGAACTTGCCCAGAGGCATTCTATAGTTTCTGTGGGCAAGGGCAACATGGCTTAAGGGATAAGGACCTGGCCTCGGAGTCAGGAAGACCTGTGTTCAAGTCATGCCCCTGATACATCCTGGACAAGGCACTTCATCTCTGAGTACCCCAGGCAACTCTCCAAGAGGTAGACTCTTGAGAAGCAGGTATCAATCTGCTTTGGTACAGGAAAGGCTTTCCCTAAACCAATGAAATCATAGGCCCATTTTACAAAAAGGAAGAGCAGTGATCCACAGTCCATGAAAACTCTGCTGTCACGCTGATGCAGCCAACCTGCCTAGCTTGGTGGTCCAGCCTGGGGGTGAGGTGAATGTGGGCAGGGGAAGATGAAACAGAGGAGAAAGAATATTTAGGCAAAAACAGGGTAAAGGAGTTTGTGGACAAGGTAGATACAAGGAGAATGGAAAGGACATCTGTGCAGGAGTGGGGAGAAGGCCTTGGGAAGACTACCTGTCTCCTCAGTCTGTGACTTCCCTGCCATGGTCGATGCCACCACCTCTGCCGTCGCCTGGTTCACCCCCCGAGAGGCCTGCTGCAGCTGAGCCAGGTTTGTGCTGTCTTTGTCTGCTTTCACCTAGGTGAGGCCAAAGGGGATTCAGATTCATGCAGCATGTTGCCCGAAACAGGTTGGTCTGGGCACGCTTGCCCTCTGATGCGCTGGAAAACCACTCCCACACGTGGCAGAAGCTGCCCTCCACACTGTCACTCTTGGCTCGCTTCTTGTTCCTGAAACCCTTCCTGACTGTGGGGCTATATATCCGCATCATGACTCTAATTCTAACTGTGGTACCAGTAAGTAGGTTACGCAGTGAAATCTCCTGGGGGATTGGGAACCTGCCGGTCTGTGCGTCTGCAGCAGCCAATGAAAAGTGGAACAGAAACATGAGGTGGCGAGGCCCGCCGCGGAGCAAAGGATGGATCCTGAGTAAAGGTACCATGCCGATGCTTGAGCAAAGGCTGGCACCAGCTGTGCTGCTCATGCTGGGGTCAGACCGCGCAGGAAGCCGGCTCTCCGTGTCCTCTGTGCCAAGCATCCCTCAATCTGAGTGTTAACTGCAAGTCAGCCTGGCACATTGAGAACACTCAGGGAGAAACTTCTCCATGCTGGGAGGCAAGAGGTGAAGGCATGGGAGAATCAAGCCGGGGGCAGGGAGCAAGACTTCTGGGGGGACGCTGGACAAACCAGTAGGCTGCCCTAGGAGCTCCGCATCGTGACTCCAGGGGAATAGGGTGGCTTTGACTTTGGAGACCTGAACATCTGAATTATCCCATCTGGATCCTGAAGAAAACATCTATTCTGCAAACCTGGAGAGAAGGTAGTTATGAAGCTCTTCATATCCTGGGGCATCCTACCTTGGAAGCAGCCACCAGCTGTGCTGTGCTGGCTGCAATTTCACGGGAACACACCATCAGCTCCTCAAACTTCCCTTTCCCTTGAAACACCAGATCCGCTGCATCCCTGATGAGCAGAAAAGAAAAAGGTCTGTCTCTTACAACTCAGACCTCCAGAGGCTTAGAGGGTACTCCCTACAGGAGTGGGAGAGAAAGAAGCAAAAACTTCCCTGACAAATGCTACCTACTGTTACACCACCTGCAGAAAGCCTCTGCTCCCTCTCCTGTTCGTAGAGCTCTTTGGCCAAGGGTCTGCTCCCCCAGGCCGGACAAAATTCTTAAATGTTCCGCGCTGGCTTCCTGTGTTCTTGGGGCTCTGGAGAACCCTGGGGCTGGCGGCTACTTACACCATGACTGTGGCTCCCCAACCAACAGCTTTGGAGGCCGAGATCAGTCCTTCTGTCCATCGGGAATTCTTGGCATAGAACTCTTTGGGGGAGGCCGCACCCTGGAGAATAATAATAATAATAACATAATAAGTAGGCATAATACTAGATAGCGTTTCCATAGCACCTGCCATGTGCCAGGCACTATGCTAAGCACTTTATAATTATCTGATTTGATCGTCACAACAACCCGGGGAGGGAGATGCTGTTTTTATCTCCATTTTATAGTTGAGGAACTTGAGGCAGACAGAGGTGAAGGGACTTGCCCAAGGTCACACAGCTAGTAAATGTCTGAGCTGGATTTGAACTCAGGTCTTCCTGACTCCAGGCAAGGCTCTGCACTAAAGTGTCTGCTGAGAGGCGAGGAGCAAACCTTTATTTGTTCTCTTAACAGAGGCAGTACTAAGGGGCAGCTAGATGGCACAGTGGATAGAGCACTGGCCTTGGAGTTAGGAGGACCTGAGTTCAAATCCAGTCTCAGACCAGACACTTGACACTTACTAGCTGTGTTACCTTGGGCAAGTCCCTTAACCCCAATTGCCTTGTAAAAACAAAAAACACATAAACACAAAAAACCAGAGACAGTAATAAGATTGGCCAACCTGTGTCCTGGATGGTTTACAATTTAGACCACCCTGACTGATATCCATGCCAATAATGTCATGTAGTGGGCGGATAATTTTTAAAAAATTGTATTAGGGTTTAAGGCACTTTTAGAAGCTGCATTTTAGTTTGGGAATATTTGATATTCCTGTAATTTGGGACAAATGTGCTGAGCCCCTGAGGAGCAGCTCCAGAGCTTCCTCCTCCCGCTCTGGGACAGCATCAGCCCTCAGGCTGATGGGTGGAGAGACCACTTCAGGCAGAGATGGGGGAGGGGGAAGGGACAACAGCCACGCAGAGAAGTCTATACAGGCATCCCAAAAGTCTTAGTGCGCTCACAGGCTTCCTTAGCTTTAAAGGGCACTAAGACTTGTGGGACACCCTGTTTTTGATGGTCTGGGGAGAAGAGCAGTCACTAACAAGGTAAGGGGACCTGTCGGGAAAGTCAGCCAGAAGGAGACAGCCCAGGAGCTGAGCTTTGCAGGGAGCTGGTGATCCTAAGAGGTGGAGAGAGGAGAGAGAGCGTTCCAGGCAGGAAAGGCAGCCTGTGCAAAGTCGTGAAGGCAGGAGTGTGTGTAGTTTGGAGAACAGCAGGAAGGCCCAAGTGTATGTGAAGGTGAATGAGATGCAATAAACCCAGAAGGGTGGGCTGCAGCGCTTGTGAAGGGCTTTAAGCACCGGGCTGAGCACCTTGTGCGTTCCTCCATAAGCACATAGGCGATAGGGAGCCACAGAAAGTTCTTAAGAAGAGGACCCACATGGTCAGACCTCTGCTTTAGGGAGATTATTTTGTTGTGGAGGATGCACTGGAGAGAGGAAAGACGGAGGCAGGGGGCAGAAGTTCTGAGATTCTGAGCCATGATGGCGGCTGGGTAAGTAGAGAAGTGAACAAATGGGAGGTGTGTTGTGGGGTAGAATCAAGACTTGGCAACTGACTGTGGGAGGGGCGAGAGGTGAGGATACCTCTGAGGCTGTGAACCTGG
>NW_020954546.1:12356781-12359172 GCF_900497805.2 Vombatus ursinus | reverse complement strand
CGGGCTGGAAGGAGACTGGTTCCAACGGAAATAGAGAAATTTGGAGGTGGAATATGGATGGGAATGGGGTTGTGTGGGAACATGAGGAGTTCTGCTCTGGAAAGGTTGAGTTTGAGATGCCCAAAGGACATTCAATGCCCACTAGGCAAGGTGAGGTAAGGCAAGGCTGGTGTTCAGGAGAGAAACTAGGGCTTGATACCTGGATCTGGGAGTTACCCGTGGAGAGACGATGAGGAACTCTGTCGGAACTGATGAAATCTCTGAGAGAGCGAAGGAGGAGAAGAGGGCCCCGGACACAGAGCTTTGGGGGCTGGGGCAGCAAAGGAGACTGAGTTGGGGAGTGGCCAGACAGGTGGAGTAAAACCTCAGGGAAGAGAAAGTGTCCAGAGGGGGGATTGTCAAGCGTTAACAGCATCTTGGTCTTGTCAAAGGGACTCAAGGAACCGGGAAGACACAGACTGTCCCTCCTGTCGCTTTCTGCTGGCCCATCCCCACACTCACCCGGCCGCTCTCCACTATCTCCTTCTGGAGGTCTTTGGAGGCTACAATGAGGATCTGAATTGCCTGCATCAGGCTGGTACAGGAGCTGAGGATCCTGCAAAACCAAGCCCCACAGATGCTTATCCCCTCAACAGCGAAGCCAAGTCTGGAGTGTTCGAGGGAATGGAGAGCTAGGAATGAACTGTATTCTTCTAGAAGGATTCTAGAGAGAGATGTCTGAGGAGAAGCTGGGGAGGCGAGGCATCTCGATCACGGGTCCTCCAAGGAGACGGTGCTTACAGGCTGTCTCCTGAGAGTCAGCCAGAGGTCACGTTCCCTGGTAGTGGGATGTTCTTTTCTATTTATCCTCCACTGTCATGCCAGTACCCTAAGGAATCCTGTGTTATCTGCTCAGGGGGGACGGTGCAGACCCAACCCCTACCTGAAAGGGCCTAAAGTGAGGCTTCCAAATTTCAGGGCCCTAGAGTTTCTTACTCTTGTTGGCATGACCTCCGTTGAAACCTCAACAAACTATCTTTGCTGATGATCTTCAAGTGTCACCCCTCTGTGGCCAAACTGTGGCTGAACCTCCAAGCTTAGCTAGGCTGGTCCTATGACAAAAGCCAGCCCATCATTGGGACCATTCTCTGTGCCTTGCCATCGGCACATTGCCTGCTTGAGCTGACACTGGGCTGAACAGCTTTTGAGAACCCAGAGTCGACTCTGCTCCATGATAAAGCAGGAGAGGAGGCCAGGAGAACAAGGTAAGCACTAACTGAAATCCTCCAACAAGTGTTCAAGGGGCCTGCCCTGGCTACCTTGGAGTCAGAGCACTGGTCATACTGACCTTTCATTCACCTCTAGTTTGACCCCTGTGTCTCCAGCTCGGGACTTGTTGAGCATCTCCTGTTAACAAAGAGGAAGAAGGAAGCATGGAAGGAAGATGGGTGCTGGAAGGGGTAAGCCTCTGTGTCTGCCCCATGGAGAGTGGCCAAGGAGAAACCCAGACCTAGAAAGGTCCTTCCTCAGAGGTGCCCCACCCAGCCCTTGGGAGTGTTAGGAAGAGAATCCAGCCCAAGTGTTTGCGTAGCTGCTCACTAGAGACAGGATGCTTCTCCTTCTGTAACAAATAGTACCCACCCCTCTGGCACATGAACCACTCTGCACCATTGCCTAAGACAAGAGAGGCAGATGGCCTCTGGGTATCCATGCCAAGTGGGCAATGTCCTTTTCACCAAAGGACTCGTTTCTAACCCACGTCCAGGCTTCTCCTGGGTGTGCTGCCCCTGGGTAACTTCTGTGTACTTTCTGGCCCTCAGGGAGTCAAAGGGATCTTGGCCTTGGTTTGGCTAGGGCTCTCGCCCTCTGGTCTCTAGGTACTCTCCTCTCATGGTCAAGGCCCCATGTCTTGACAGGGCAGGAACTCTCCCTCTGAATCCTGGGCCCAGCCAGTAGATGACTCTTACCTCGATCCTGGCCGTGGCTGTTTCAATGGCAGCTGCGGCGGCAGCCATCTCTCTGTCCACCAAGTCTCCCAGCTCCTCCTGCTTAATGTCCAGGCCTCTGGGTCTGAGCTCCTAGAACCGAAGCACAGAGGCTGAAGAAAAGTCCTCTTCCAACCTGTCGGGCTTCCAGATCTCCCTTTGAGGGACTCCGGGACTTCTGACGCTTCCTGCTGATAAGGGCTGCAAAGGTTTGACTGAGGGCCAAGGGACAGCCATGCTCCCACACACACTTCTGTCAGTCACCAGCTGGAATGTTGTTCCTGTCCCTCCATCTGCCAGGCATGGCAACCGTGTGTAACCCTACACAGCTGGCTTATTCTTGCCTTCGGGCCCTCGCACATGCTGCTCTGAGAGTCTAGCTCAAAACTCAACTCCCTTCCAAGGAACTGACCATATTAATCTCATC
>NW_020954546.1:12347917-12356735 GCF_900497805.2 Vombatus ursinus | reverse complement strand
TGACTCTAATCCACCCATTAATTTGCATCCCTTCAAAGATAGGTTGTTGAGACCTGGGCGTGCTTGTAAGGAGTAGTGTAAATAACTATGTAAGTGTTAGCCAGTATAACAATTACAATTATTATTGATATCGTTTGAACTCTTTGCCAACACAAATCCCATTTTGCAGTAAGGCTGGTGTCATAGAGCACAAAAGGACCTTTCATGTGAGAAGATGAAGCCCAGGATGGGAAGTTACTTGTCCAAGATCCCAAAGGTGTTAGACGTCAGAAGTGGGGCGCTCTGATTCTGGGGCCACTGTTTCCATTCCATCCCATCCTCTCCATCGAATTGCCCCCTCTGGCCTCCCTACTCTTTCACTTGACTCCTTGTCTACAAACATGCCCATGGCTCCCCCACTCTCAAGAAGCTCCATCTGAGCTGTCCATTTTGCTGTGGTCCTGAATCAATCCACCTTTTCTGGGCTAAACTGCTCCAGAAGGCTGTCTATGGCCGGTGCTTGGGCCTCCTTTCCTCCCACTCTCTGCTTAACTACTGCAGTCTGGCTTAGGACCTCATCATCGAACTGAAACTGCCCTTCCCAAAGTTACTAATGAGCTCTTGATGACCTTTTCTCAGTTCCCATTCTTTTTGACCTCTTGGCCTTGGCCACCATCAATCACCCTCCAGGCTTTTGGGAGGCTGCTTTTTCCTGGTTATCTTCTTCCTGGTCTGACCACTCCTTCTCAGGCTCCGTAATGGATCTTTGGACTGTGGGTGTCCTTCAAGGCTCTGTCCTGGGCTCTCTTCTCCTCTCCCTCTATACTATTTCTCTTGGTGGTCCCATCAGCTCTCATGGATTCCATTATCATCTCCATGCTGATTATTCTCAGATCTACTTATCCAGCCCTCACCTTTCTCCTGACTTCCAGGTTTGCATCTCCAACTGCCTACTGGCCATCTTGAGCTGAACGTCCTGTAGACACCTTAAACTCAACGTGTCCAATGTTGAATTGATGATCGTTGCCCCCCAAACCCTATTATCTTCCTAACCTTCCTCTTACTGTTCAGGGTCCCGTCCTTCTCCCAATCACTTGGGCTCACGACCTGGGCATCGTCTTTGACTTCCCCTCTTTCTCACTCCTCTTTCTCCTCCCTCCTCCCCTATCAATCAGCTATCGAGTCCTGTTGATTCTACCTTTGTAACTTCTCTCCTAAATCCCCCCCCTCGTCTTCCATGGCCACCACTCTGGCATAGGCCCTTATCACTTCATGCCAGGATGATTTTGAAGTCGTTTTCTGGATGGTGTCTTTGCCTCAAGCCTCTCCCACTCCAGCCCACCCTTCAATCAGCTATCAAATTAATCCTCCTAAAACACAGCACAGGTCTAACCGTGCCGCTTCCCTATTCAGCTGACTCCACTGGCTCCCCATTACCTCCAGCATCAAATACAGAATCCTCCATCTGGCTTTTAAAGTCCTTCCTAGCCTGTCCCCGCCCCCCATTACCGGCTTACACACCTTCCATCTCACACGTACTCTGCGATCCAGTGGCACTGGCCTCCTCTCTGTTCCTTGAACAAGACCCTCCACCTCCCAACTCCAGACATTCCCACTGGCCGTCCTTCATGCTGGAACGTTCTCCTTCCTCATCTCCATCTCTAGGCTTCCTTCAAATCTCAGTTAAAATCCCATTTTCTGCAAGAAGTGTCTCCTGATCTCCTTTCACGCTGCTGGGCCTTCCGTCTGTTGATTATTTCTCACCTATTCTGTGTATGGTTTGTTGGACATAATTGCCTCCCCCTGAAGCTGATGGCCCCTTTCTCAGAAACATGTTTTTAAATTCACAAAATAAAGTATGAAGGATGACAAAGAAAACAAATGTCTTGATATAAATACAATTATCAAAATGTTTTTTAAAGTGAAGCTCGTGGACCAGTAGCAGGAAAAGTCATTGGGCTCAGGGGCTGTTCTGTTTTTGTTTCTGCAGCCCCGAAGTCTAGGACAGTGCTCTGCTCACCACAGGAGCTTAATAAATGCTCCTGAGTGAATTCATGAATGAGCTAATGCTCCTCCTGTTAATGCAAACAGAGGGTGGCTTTTGAGGGTCGTGCAGCAAGACAGTGCCAGAGCTGGGCTTGGCCCTGGGGGTCCTGCGTCCCACCAATCCTCTGATCTGTGTCCTGCATGCATCTGACATCTCCTCCCCCAGAGAGTGGAGCCCTTGCAAGCAGGGGGCGTATCTTACATTTCTCTGGCATTGCCACAATTTGAGCATGTGGAAGATGCTTAATAAACAGCCACTGAATGGATGCAGACTAAGGCTTACCCAGAACATCTTCTAGGCATCAGGAGGAGCCTGCCTCAACCCCTCCCCCCCCCGCCCCTGCCCCGCCCACATCTTCTTCCCAGGCCCTGACCACGATGGTTATTCTAATGGTACCTCGCCAATGGCTGTGATCTTGCTGAGGCAGCTCCTCATAGCCGTGCTATCTGCATTCCTAAGACTGTCCTCTTCCTTCAGAGCAGACAGATAGAGCAGGGCTTCCCTGCCACACTCTTTACAGGCATCCGTTAGCACTACGGATTCAAGGAAACACAGAGCCATTAGGAAGGGGTACTGCTTCCCCTGACCTTGAGCACAGGCCCAAGGCAGAGCTGGCACCGTGGGCCCTTCCCGGCCCAGCCCATGGTACTCACTCTCGGCAGGCTCCAAGGAGGTCGTCAGACAGGTGGCACTGCCCTGGAGGATGGTGTCACTGACCAGGTGAGCCAAGAGGGTCATGGATCGTGCCAGTCCACCGACATCTGGAAGGGAAGTCCAGTGGAATTCACCAAATCCCTTTCCTCCCTTGGACACCCTCAGAAGCCCCTGGGATGTGCCCAGGCTTTCCCTGGTGTCAGGATGAGTGCCCTGCCCACATCTCACCATCTGAAGAGGTCAGATACTGCTTCTGGGCCTCCTCCACTTGGTCGATGCATTTCAAAACACAATTGGTCTTAAAAAGGAGATGATCTGGAAGACAAAAGCCAGGGTAAGGAATCCTTGTAACCCGGTGCAGTGAGGCCGGTGACCTACACACCCCTTCACTCCCCAAACACCTAGAGTGGGGGAATGCCTCTTGGATGCCTTCAGAACTCTAGGACCTGGGACCCTGAAAGGCTCTAGAGCTATGAGCATAAACCCTTCATTTTACAGAGAAGGAAACTGAGGCCCACAGAGGTGAAGTGATCTTCCTGAGGCCACCTAGGTAGGAAATAGCTGAGGTGGAATCCGAACCCAGGTCTTTCCACTGTACCGCCCGCCCTCTCTGGTGCTGGCAGGGAAGAGTCAAACTGAGGAAAGGTTTTCTGGCCTGACTGGGGTGTATTCTCCTGCTGTAGCTTCATTAGGTTCCCTCTACTCACCCAAAACACAGATATTGCCTCCCTTCCTGCCGCACGCTGGGTAAAAGCCAAACTTCTTTGTGGAGCATCCCACGCTTGTCTGTTCTCACCCACCCCACGTCTGGGTAAAATCCTTTTGCTCAGCATCACAGACTTGGAGCTGCAAGGGGCCTCAGTCGAGGGCCACCCTCCACTCCACTCCACTTTACCATACCTAAGCAGCAGTCACCCAACCTCCATCTGGAGGCCTCTAAGGAGAGGGCCCTGCTGCCTCTCAAGGCGCCCCCTGCAAGCCGAGTGGCTTCTGGCCCCGCCCGCAGCTTCTTCATCCCCACCGGGGCTGGCCTTCGCCCAGGCCCATGGCTCCCACTCAAAACACTCTTCCTCTTCCTCTCCAGTAATAGTAGTAATAATAATAATAGTATTAATAACTGGCATCCACAGAACACTTCGAGGTTTGCAAAGCACTTTGAATGTGACCTCGTTTGGCCCTCTCTACAACCCTATGAGGTAGGCGCTATTATTATCCCCTTGTTACAGATACAGGAACTAAGATTAGGAGATAGGAGGCTTGCCCAGGGTCATTCAGCTAGTCGGTGTCTCAGGCCAGGGTCAAACTCAGGTCTTCCTGACTCCAAGGCCAGTGCCCTAGCCATCATTGCACTGGCTGATTTGGTAACCCATGTCTTTCACTCTCATTCAAATCCCACTCAAAATTCATTTTGGGGGGAAGCCATGCCCAAATGATTGTACCTGTTAACTTCCATGTTTTGCATTTTTATTTTAGTAACTACTTGGCTCATTTGTACATAAATTTGCATTCATGTTGTTTTTTCAAATATCTCTTTTTCGAAAGGCCTAAGATCCACTGCCTATTATAAAAGACAGAAAGTCCTCTGCCCACCATAGACATCCTTTGTCAACCTCACACCCCACTCTCCTCCTCACCATTCTCGAAATTCTTCTCTGTGACTCCCCAGGATGGGTCTTTACTCCAAGAGACTCCTTATGTTCCCCTCTCTGTTCCCTAATACCCTCTTCTCTCCTCTACAAAAAGTCATGCTCATCATCTCCTTTGAAAAGTGGCTCCTTTCTTCCAGGAAGCCTCCCTGGCCTAGCCACACCTGCCTTGAGGTCACACTATCACCTGGCACGGACACATCCACTCTGTGTGAATTCTGATCACACTCATCATGAAGAAACAAGAAAGGGGACCAGCCCTCCAACCTGAACCCTAGCTTCCTTCCTCTTCATTGGGGGTTCCTAGATAATCACACTCCTTTGTCTGGCTGGCTATGCTTGGGGCGTTCTGTTCTAGCTTGCCTGAGCTCCCTGTAGAGAAGGCCCAGTTTTCCCGCACAAGCTTCTCAGCAGTTGTGACTATATCTCTTTTGTTGGAATGGGCGCTCCCTGAGTACTGGAACGTCCTTGCAGAATGACCAGAGCAGGTGTGCTGTCACCAGGCCAATGGGATTTGGAGCTAACGGACGTATTGGAGGTTGGGGAGAGCCTGGTGACTGGGGAAGGAATGTACCTGCAGACCCAGTACAGCTGATGAGGATGGGGTCCTCAAGCTGGCTCAGGGCATCTTTCACCATCTTCTCAGCCTCTTGCCCTGTTTCCAGGAGAATTGACTTCCGCTGGTCCTTTGCGATTTGATGCATAGATTCCTGCCAGTGAATCAGAGAGGCTGTTGTGGACCCAGAGTGGGGGCGTGCCCAAAAGGAGAGCATCACAGCACTAAGGAATCGTAGCCCTAGAAATGGGAAGGACCTCAGAGGCTGAGCCCATCCCTTTATTTTACAGATAAGGGAAACTGAGGCCCAGAGCACCAGTGACAAGATTTTGCTCCAGAATCAATGTTTCTCCCCCTGGAGCACCAGTGTTTCCCTCTCCTTCGGTGCTATGCTGTCGACTGGGCTAGAAAGCTCAGTGCCAAGGAGACTGAGGTCATGGAGTTGGTCCCTGAATACTCGGGTTAGCTCCACCCAGAGGAAAAAAATCTCTGTTATGCAAAAGGCACAAACTTCATCCTTCATCCCAACCACAGATCTTTGCACCGCCAATCTCTAACCACTGCACACGTGTCTCACTGACGATGAGAAAGGCTGGGAGAGTGTACAGAGGAGGACGGTGACTACAACCTGTGCCCTCCTATGGTGGATGAACTCATAGCATGCCCATGCCCCGCATCAGACCTGGCATATGTAAGGTCATTCACGTGCGTTCAGGACAGGTATTTTTCTCATAGGCAGCTCTGGCAGGCCAGCTAAGATGGACCCACAGGAAAAGGCCCAGGGACCTTGCTGGAGCCTCAACTTTCTCCCTATCTCACTGCTCCCCTCAGGCGGAGCCAGATGCGCCTCTGAGCTGTGACATGGGCCCCGAGATCTGCCTTCCCTACTTGCCTGTGCACTGGTTAACTCAGACTGTGTTCGCTCCAGTTGGTTCCGAAGGGATGAGATTTCTTCATACCTCTCAGATGCGATTTTTGCCAGGCTGGTTCGCTCCTTCTCTAGGCCTTCAATCTGCATATTCCACTTTGCCTCTGACTGTAGGAGAAGCCATGTGGGAGAGGGAAAACAGAACGTTCACAGCTCACGTTTACATAATACTTTGATTTTTAAATCAATTAACTTTTTAGGTTTTTTTTTTAAACTTTTCTGTGATTTCATCGGTAAAGGAAAGCCCTACTTAGTCTTAGGGGAGTATGGCAGGGGGCACCCAGAGGGGCCTTCGGAGTCAGGACTCAGGCGTTGGCTTCTTCACTGAGAGACCTGCTCTTTATCCACTCCACCACCTCTCTACCTGCCCACAGAGTGCTCCGAGGCTCCCTAACAAAGATCCAGTGAGCTGTGTTGTACAAATACTGTTAACCCCATTTCATAAACCAGTAAACAGGCTCGGAGGAGTAAGGGTCTGAGGTGGGAAGGTTAAGCTATTCCCTCTTGTAGGACCCCAAACCCTCCTGGTCCCGGGCACAATTGGTTCTACTTCTTTTAACCTACTATTCCTATTTCCTGAGGGCAAACAGAAGGATAACCTGCTAAGGTAGCCCAGGGGTGTGTGAGTTGGTGGGCACAAAGCCATTTTGCCACAGAAAATCCATTCACTGGACAATGAGTGCATGGCCGGAAGGTCTTCCTTAGGGAACATTAGTTGGATTCTTCTGGGCACAACATCACTAATTCCAGCCTTTGGCGAGAAGAGGGTAGCAAGGGCAATGGTTTAGATCTTTCTGACCCTACTCCCTAGGAAAGGGGTTCACAATCACAGCCAACCTTGATACAGTGCTTTAAGTTATGCAGAGCACTTTTATTGGTGCCTAATGACAGCTCTGGAAGGAAGGCACTATCATTATCATTTTACAGATGAAAAACTGAGGCTGGGAGGTGAAAGGATTTACCTAGGGTCCCCCAGCCGGGATGGGTCAGAAGCAGGATTCAAACTCAGGTCTTCCTAACTCCATCCCCTCTGCCACCTGGCTGTGCCAGTATGCGAGGGAAAACTGATGCCCAGAGAGAAGTTTTTGGGCTGGATTCCTAATCTCATCGGGTGGGGAGCTTCTGGCAAGCACCCTCCTCTCCCAGTGTGGGTCAGTGGGTTCTCTGACATTTCAGAGTCTTTGAGAGAGGCTGGGGGGCACTGAGGGAGAGGTCCCCGCCAGGATGGCTCTGAGGCAATACTTGGCTCAAGTCTTCCCAACTCTGAGGTGAACTCTCAATCGACTACACTACTCCACCCTGGAGAGGAGGGATTTACAAACATTTTACCGTCCTCTTTTGTTTTTACCTCAGCCAACCTTCCCAGAGCTTCCCTCTTCTACCTCTTCCTGGAGAGCCATCTCTTGTAAAAAAAAATAATTAAAAACAGAAAAAACAGCTCGGCAGAGTTAACCAACACGACAAAAACTCCGATACGTGTAGTATTTCACACTCATAGGTTCCTCGAATCTCCCTCCCCATCACAAAATGGGAGGTGATATTTCCTGGGCTTGCCCCAACTACCTATCGGGGCCGAACTTGGGACGGGCTCTTTCTTTAACGCACAACCCTCGGGTCAACCGAGCTCAGCTGCAGCTGTGACAACATGGGTGGGTGGGGGAGCCGCCGTGGAAGACGGGGCTTCTGCCCCTGCAGCAGCGACGGCCCCAGTATCAGCAGGGAAAGGCAGGGAGAGGGCCAGGAAGGTGGAGGGAGGCCATGTTTACCTGGGCAGAGGTCTCCAGGGTGCCTTGGAGGACTTGGAATTCATGTTTGCTGATGGAAAGCTCTTGTTTTAACGTCTCTAGGACCTCCGTCTGTTCTTGAGCCTGTAGGGCACAGAAGAGGGTGCTGGAGTGAGTCATCCCAAAGTCCACCGTCTGCAGGGGGAGCCTGGGAGAATCTGGGATCCTTCCCAAGTATTCCGTGGCTGCAGGTGTGGAAGGAGCTGGGGACAGCAGCAAACTCCCTGCTGACTGCACCCCTGCTCTGTCTGGCCCCCGTCTTGAACGAGGGAATGTTCCAGGCCTCAGGTGTCTGCCTCATCCATGAGACCGCCAGTGCCACGTCCCTCTTGTCTGGTCTCTCCGGTGAGGCAGAGCCCCCCAGAGTCCACGAGCATGTGCATGGCTCTGGCTCCCAAGGCTCCCAAGGCTCCCAAGGCTCCCAAGGCTCCGGGGAGCTTGCTCTCAGCCTTGAACATTCTCTATCCCCCTTGGCCTTTGTCTTCCTCAAGTCATTGTGAGTGGGGAAGGTTTCATCCTTTTTCCTCGTATTCCCAGTGCCCTGGCACAGAGTGGGTCCTGAACAGTGATTGATTAATTGGTTCTTTGGCTCAGGTCCTTTCTTGCCCCAGGCCCTGAGACCCTCCTACTATTTCCCTACAGACTCCAGAGCCGATGGAGGTCCTGCCTACAAGGCATTGACCTGCACTTGTCTTGGTCACTGTCTGTGGTCTCTCAAAATTATAAGGATGAAGCATAACTGATTGGCCCACGGTGCCGTCCTCAGATGAGGGCCAAAGCAGAAGCGATGGCCTCTTCTGAGTCACCCAGGTCACCTGGGCTGCGCCTCTGGTCTCCCGGCTCCGTTCAGTCCAACAAACATTCATTCCTTACATATCACACGCTAAGCCTTGTGCGAGGCCCTGGAAGCGGGGCATGGACTCAGGAGAGGCCTTATGCACCACGGCGGGAGGACCCGCTGCAACCAGCCCCATTTCCTGCCTCCGCACACCCAAGGCCCCAGTGACCTTCCCAGAACCAACCCTCGGATGCTGAGAATTATCCTTCATCCGCTATCCACCGTTACCCCACGGCTGCCGAACTCCTACCGCCGGCTTCTCTCCCTGTCCCTGCATCCCTTAATCACTGGCCGCTCAGGAGCTGCCTAGCCTCACTCCCACCTCCCTGTCCCCTCCTCCTCATCCTTCCTGACCCCACTCCCACCTTGCCCCTAGTCCACCATTT
>NW_020954546.1:12347763-12347845 GCF_900497805.2 Vombatus ursinus | reverse complement strand
CCACTGGGCCTTCTGGAATCCCCATCCCATAGTGAGCTGACTTCCATTTATCCTGAGCCGTTCTGCTCCCATCTACCTGTCC
>NW_020954546.1:12343434-12347689 GCF_900497805.2 Vombatus ursinus | reverse complement strand
TTCCCGAGACCTGGCTTCCTTTCACTCACACCCTACAGCGCACTGGCCCTCGAGGGGGAGGGGGTTTTCTCATGGCTCCCCACCGCCATTCCTAGACTCCCTTTGCTTCAGGGGCTCCATAGCCAAACCTCAAAGTGCCAAACAACTGCCAACTGTTATTAGTGTCATTATTCGGGGACTTCAGTAGCCGTGGTGGGGCCTCCAACGCCTCAGTCTCCTTGAGACCCAGGGCCTTCACCCCAATTCAGGCAGATATAGGAAGAGCCATCTCTGAATCACACCGCAAGCACGCTACTTCATTCACCAAAAGCGTCTTCCCTCCTGCTCCCCGAATCCCTCGGGACTTTCTCAGACAATCTCCTCTGTTCTGACTGAACTTTTCCTCCCTTCCTCATACTGACAGCTCAGTTAAGCAGCTCAACTCCACGCCGGCACCAGCTCTTGAACCCTTACCTCCATTTCCTGCCGCCCCCATCCTTTGCCAAACCCTCACCTTGAACCACGTCCCCCTTGCCTTCTCCCACTCTGCTCACTTGCTGCTTCCTGGAGCTCTGGAGGGTACACCATCACTTCAAGTTGTCCAACCAGAATTGGTTTTCACTGCACCATGGTCTCCTTTTCTTCTTCCCTAATGGATTCCTTCTCCAGATCCCCACAAACCTCATTCCAAACCTTCTCTTCTCTCCTCAGCCTCCCCACCTCCTCCTCTCCCCACCTCTTACTTTGCTGAGAAACCGGAAGCCATCTGCCATAAGCTCCCTCTTCTCCTTTTAAGTCTTCATTTCAGTACTTTTCACATTATTTACCTTCCCAGGCTCTGGTAATGTGGTGGCCTTTCTCCTTGCCAAGGCCAACCCCTCTGCATGTGCCCCTGGTCCCCTCCCTCCTTCTCCAGCACAAGGTCCCTTCAGTCATCCCCACCCCTTCTCTATCGGCTCTTTCCATACCGTCTTCAAACATGCCCAAGTCTCTTCACCCGTATAAAAACCTTCAACCTATCATCCAAAATCTCTCATCCCCTTCCCAGCCAGACTCCTAGAAAAAAGTTGTTTATGCCTGTCACTTCCACGTTCTTTCCGCTCGTTCACAGCATGAAATGAACCAGGCACCAGCAAGATCTATACAGGATAGATGGATGGCAGTCTCAGGGGGAAGGCCCTAGCTGGGACGGGAGAGGAGGACAGGATAACTGGGAAGGGCAGAATGTGAGTTGAGTCTTAAAGGACACCGAGGTGAGGAGAGAGGATGTTCCAGGCATGAGGGACGGCTGAGGCGAAGGCACAGTGACAAGAGACGGCTTGGGTCATCCTGCTCTTCTCTCCAGCCTTTCCTCCTGCCCCTCTGACGGCTCTGCTGGCTCATCCTACTGTCCTGTGCCCTAGTTTTGGGAAGGCCCCACGGCTCTGTTCTGGGCTTTGATGACTCAGGTCCATCTGCCCAGCCTCGAGTTCTCCCCCGAACTTTGGGGCCTCCTCACCAACGCCCGTCAGACAAACTCAACATGTCCATGCAGAATTCACTCTTTCCCCCCCAAACCCGCCCCTTTCCCCAAGTTTCCTATTTCGGTTGAAGGCACCACCAGTCTCTCAGGTTCCTGATCTTGGTGTCACCCTCCACTCTTTATCTCACTCATCCGCTGCCAGATCCTGCCACCACGTCTCCTGCCTCCAGCTCCTCCCTAATCACACGGCACCATCATGGTCCAGGCCCTCATCATCTCTAGCCTAGACTATTGCAGCAGCCTCCTCACTGGTCCCCGTACCTCGTTCTCTCTCCACTCCAAGTTTTCCTCCCCACAGCTGCCAGAAAGATTTTCCTCAGCCCAGCCCTGACCGTGTCACGCCTCTACTCTGTTCCACTCCAATGGGTCTTTATTGCCTCCAGGGGAAAATGACTTTTAAAACCCTTTGCCACCTGACTCTAGCCAGTCTTCTCAGTATGCGTCATTTGGCCAACCTGGCCTCCTCTGGGTGCCTCACACACAGCACACCTTCCACGCCCTTTTCCATCCTCCCTACTGTTGGTGCCTGCCTTTCCAACTACTTGCACTTATTACATTTATTGTTTTGACACTTAACCTCTCTATGTTTCTATATCTACTTGTCTCTGCTGTTGGAGTAGAAGCTCCTTAGGAGAAAGAATTTCTCCTTTGCCTGGCACACCGTAGGTGCTTAATAAATGTTTGCCGATTGAATGACGTAGGAGAACAGCGCAGACAAGGGACTCTGAGTACAAGAGCCAAGAGGTGGGAGATGGGAGTTCACTCCCTGGCTGGTTTGATTGCAGCAAAGACGCAAACATGGGGAAGTGGTGGGAGATAACACTGGGAAGGCCGGGAGAAGCCGGCCTAAGGAGTCTATATTTCAACTTCGTGGTCCAGAGGATGGATGGAGGGGGGCGCAGAGGCAGAGATGGAATGAGCTCTGTTTTGCACACACTCAGTTCAAGCCTCCTGCAGGACAGTCAGGAGGAGATGGCCAGCGGGCAGCTGACCTTGGACCCTTGGAGGCCCCAGAAAGATTCTGTCCCTGTTCCTTGGACGCCCCTGCCCTTGGAGCTCACCTTGCGCTGGGCCTGCTCGTTCGCATGATGGAAAGTATCCTCCAGCTCCTTCTTCTCTCGCTGCAAGTCAGCCTGCGCCTGTCTCATCACAGTGACCTGTTTGGCCACTTCGGCATTCTGTGGAGAGAAGGAAACCCCATAGCTCGCTGACCCTTCAGGACCTTCTCCATCCCTTCCCCCCTCTCCCGATGAAAACATGGGAAAGAGCCTGGTTAAAGGGCCAGAGGCAGGAAATCAGGCACAGGGTTCACCCAATACCTCGGGGAGGAGGGCTCCCCCAGAAAACACCGTGTTCCTAAAAGACTCAGCTAACTATTATCAAGAAAACAAATGGAAACTCATTCAACAGTCCTTGCTTGGCATCTCAGACAGTAATTAAGCCCTGAGAAGGAGAGGGAGCTAGAAGGCCAGGCCCCTGAGGGGTCTAGGTGCAGAGGGAGGGAGATCGTCGCCCCAATCTGCTCCTGCTCTTTTTGTGGGAATCAGGAGAAGGCCGCATGACCATGGTCTGGCCCATTCCAGGCTTCAGCATTTTACAGATGTGGAAACGGAGGCCCAGGGAAGGTCAGTGACTTGATCAAGATCAAGGGATTTGAACCCAGTTCTTCTGACTCCCGGGTGCACTTTCCATTGTACCACACTGCCTATAACTTGAAGCCTGTTGCCACGGAATATGGTGTCCCACCGCTGCTGTTTTTTGCCATGTTGTCTCGAATCCCAGAGGCAGGAAGGAAGCGTCACTGGTCACTGCCCCGCTGGAAGCCCCTGGGGCCTTCTGAGCCAGGCCTGCGAGGCCAGAGTAGGGCTGGATAACCTACCTTCCGCAGCAGGTCGGCATGGTTCTGAACTAGCTCTGTGTACTTCTCCTTTAGCTTGCTGTAACGCTGTTCATTTGTCTGGGCTTTCTCTGTAAGGTTAAAGGCCAGGGTGAAGGCCTGTGCTAGCTCAGGACCCCTTGCCCTCCTGAAGGAGGAAGGAGCAGGGATCCCTGGCATAAAGACATCTTCTCCTATCCATGTCCTGGCTGCCCGCCCCGCCCCAAAGCCTTGTATAACCCTTGTTCCCCAGGCCTGATCACTGCCAGCCCCCATGACCTTCTGTGCTTGGCCAGTGGGTACAAGGCAAACTGTAGAAACACCAGAAGGACCAGGTGTGTCAACTGATGCATTAACTGGAGACAAAAAAATCAACTGAGTTTTCTTTTTATAAATCTACTGTAATTTCTCCTGTAAAAATGCATTCTGAATACAAATAATTCCAAGCAGATATTATGATTTTGCTTTGAAATAAGAGTTTTCATCTTCCTATCTCTTTTCTTTGCCTGGGGGATGTGCCGTTGTCCTCCAAGGAGATGTAATACAGACTTATTTGTGTGTGTATTTTGGGTGGCGGATGGGGCTTGGACCTGCGCTGTGGTCTCATCTACATAGGGAAACTCCTCCCAACATAGTGTACCATTTCTGGTCTCAGAGAGCTGCCTAGGGCCTGAGAGGGTCAGTGACTTGCCCAGGATACACAGCTAGGAAGGGTCAGAGATTTGGACCCAGGTCCTGATTCTGAGGGTGGCTTGCTATGCTCCACCCTCTGGAAGCTTCTCTATTTGTACTTATGACATTTAAAAAACTCGTTCTTCGATGCCCAAAGGGCTATAAAAATGTGCATACCCTTTGACCCAGCAATAGCACTTCTAGGT